>NC_051186.1:5341537-5941537 GCF_013339695.2 Rhipicephalus sanguineus
AAAAGAAAAAGAACAAAAAAACGGGGGGGGGGGGTAGAGAGGGGAGGGTACACGTTTCGATGAATGATTGTCATTGCAAGCACGTGGCATTTTAGTAGGTTCGAAATTCCTAGAAGAAGGGCTTAACTCTCATTGGTTTTCGTTGTGTATGTACCATACCGAATAGATTCAAGAGCCCCCTTAGAAACGTTAATATCTGCTGGCTGGAGTGTATTGAACTTGTGGATTATATTGAGTAGCTGGCTGGAGTAAATTGAGCTTGTTCAATACACTCCAGCCAACTAGTCGCGCGCGCGAGTCGCGTTTCCTTGTAGTCGAGGATGGGCCCAAGTTGGATTCTTCTCGCTAGAGTGTGGCTTCTATCGCTGATATCGCAGTTCAGAAACTGCGATGCACGGTGCGTCTACGTCGCAGTGTAGGCTGAAAGCTTGAATCTAAATCACTGTTGACCCATCTGGGCAGCTGCCTTCATATTCTCAGAGAGTTCTAACACCCCCCCCCCCCTCCCTTTTCCGAAATTCTTTCTAGTGTATTGAATTGGAAACAAAAAATAACACGGTCCATTCATACGCCTAAAAGACGACTTGAAGGCGAAACCCATTTTCTTTTGTTCTCAGTCGATGTGTTGGTTGCTCCACTTCTCTCTACTTGAAGCTTATTGCACCTAAAGTGGTGCTGCTATTGCACGTACGCATGCTGTGTAGCAGGTCCTCCCGCAGCTTAGCTTGCCGAGGGGAGAGGAAACAATACTGCTGTCTTAGACGCAATTGCAAGTTTAATACTGCGGGCAGTGAAATTATATTCGCCCCCACATGTTCCCAGCAGCCTTGAGATATGACTGGCGGCGATTTCAGACCTTTCGAAGTGTTGCGTTGCACCTTTCATGTAAACCTTCTAGAAAGAAACCAGTGATAAAATTTAAAAAAAGTATAAGCTCCAGGAATATGTTTGATAGCACAGATTTATGATTCCCGATTTTTTGTGCATTGCGAAGCCGAGGTTCGAGCAGTGCGTCATGGAGTGAAGAAGCCAGCAGCAAGGCCTCGTGCAAGTCCTTGCTAATGCAGGTGACGCAGTGCGAACCCGCCTGCTACGCAGCTGGGGCAATGAAAAAAAATACAGAAAAAAAACCCCGAAGAGCTGGTTTTTCTTCACAGAATAACTAGGTGAGCGAGTTTCTGATGACGCTGAACAAGCGGTGTCTGCTGCGGAAAATGGCACAATGCGCTGAGATTTTCTCCTGTAGTCCTAACTGCATCGGATGTAGTTTACGTTGCCACATAACATCGTCCGCGTCTATGATATTAGTACCCACCATCCAATCGCATGGAGATCACGACACTTCATACAATAAGTAATTATCATAAATGTGAATCTATCGCCAGTACAAAGCACGACGCGCCATGAACAACGATAGAAAACTACAAGTAATGGCCTCTGTACATTCCCTGGGGGTTTGCTGTATTTATTTATTTATTTATTTATTTATTTATTTATTTCAAAAGTACTGTAAACATTTGATGAGATGCCTTTAGCAGTAGTGGTTACAAACATAAAATAAAAACACACTGAGTACAATGTCGCACATTACACAGAATTAAGCAGCTTACAAATGAAGAAACATTCATACCGTCTCACTCTGCAAGTGGTTGCAAACAAGATGAACAAAATATTAAATACACAGTGGAAGCTTAAGCAAAATGCAATAGCACATACTTGAAGAAAAATTCAACAATGTGTCTTTTTTAAAATGTGCGTAGAATGTAGTGCTATCAACGCTAAATCATTCCAAAGTGTGAGTTGTGTTACAAATGATTTCACTACATACATTCCATGACACAAACATAATGAAATCAAGTGTGTGAAAACGCACAGCGGTGACCGACACATTCGAAAAACAGATAAGTGCAATCACATAAAAAGCTAGGCTAAAATAAAGAAAAGAGCGAAAAGAAAAGGTAGTGGTGTACCCCACGCATTTATTCAGTTTATTTGCGCACTTTCCAGGATGCTTCAATAGTGTTGCCGAAAACCGCTTCGGCAGGAAGCGCATTCCATTCCCTGTTAGTTCGTGGAAAATATTAATTTCTTAATGCTCCAAATTTACAGTGGTAGCTCTTCAGCTGTTTTGCGCGGCTCGACCAGATCGATCGACGACAGAGAGGTTCCGTGTATGTGTTCTTATCTATGCCGAGTTTTTCGCAATAAAAGGGAGTTTTAGTATAGCTGAAAGTGCTTACGTTAGTGTTAGCGTGCGTTTTAAGGCTAACGCTCAGAAGGAACGCGCTGCGTGCCAATTGGTGGTCTTTTGGTACCGCGGAAGGCATTCAAGCTAACGCTAACGCAATCACATACGGCGCCATCCAGACTTAAAAACGCTAAATACACTGTAGAATCCAGAACCCCGCCACTACGTCGAGCTCATCCAAAGTCGCCGTTGCAGCGCCTCCATTATCGCCGACCGCAGAGCCGTGCACTGCCGCGGAAAATGTCACAAGGAATGTGAATCGTGACTGGTCTCGGCTTGACTTCTGGCCGTATTGGCCGTATCTTCGAAACACGCGAATAAAGACATCGTCGCCATCACGGCGCGGCTACAGCAAACATAAGCGTACATTGTAAACAAACCTTGTTAAGCCTTCTGCACCGTTAATCGACGGTGGTTGCGATTTTATACTCTCGCTTGAACAGGCGTCGCCATCTTGCCCTACGTACAGAATCTCTTGCCTGCGTTAGCGTTGAACGCTATATTCCGGAAACAGCGTACGTACGTATGAGCTGGGGCTACGTTTACGTTCTGCGCACGCGCAGTTTGGAGCATACAACGCTAACGCTAACACTAAATCGTTGCGTTTAGTACGGTGCTTCGTATGATTGTGTCTAACAATTACGGGATCCACGGTCTTTTCAGCGTTTCTCTTGCATGGTTCAGGTGTGCATTTTTTTAACTCGCACAAGACGTTCAGTGCGATCAATTTTGTTTTCATCTCCACGTTTTCATTACCGCTCTTTCATCACCTCTTTCCATTTTCTGCCATGTAAGTATCGACAAAACTTCAACCCTGACCACTAGACAAGAAACTAGGCTCACTTTGGTTTGCTTTACGATAAAATTTATTATTGGTAGTAAGCAGCGAGTCCCATATTTTGCCTTATTGTGTTTTTCACGCATTCTACGTGATTGAACTTTCTGCTGTGAAAACGCTTTTTTAAACACATTTTGAATGTCAGACTTCGCCGAAATTTGTTCCCTCATCACTTCTGCAACTCCAGCCGATGTGGTCATTGTTGCACAGCTTGCTAAAAAGGAACTCTTTTATATTGCATAACATTTAGAGTTTGCCGTGATGATAGCGTGAAATAATAAATAATTTGATGTGACACGAGGCACGTGCACATGTGCATCTATCTGCGCACCTTCTTCCGCGTGCAGTTCATCGACTTGGACACAGGCGAGAAGGTGGGACCAAGGCAATACGGCGAGCTTTACTTTCGTATCCCAAGCATCATGAAGGGCTACTACAAAAATCCAGAACTAGTGAAAGAGTTTATGGACGATGACGGATGGTGCAGATCAGGTATGTCTGTACATTTTCGTCGGCATGCAAACCTCTCAAGGCTGAAAAACGAACGCAACGTTCTGGTCCATGCAAAACGAAACGTTTGAAATTTATTTACTTGATATTCTGAGAACACTCAAGAAGTATTACCGTGCTGTATCGAATTTATAACGACGTGCAGGCGGCCGCATGTCTGTCATATGTGCATCGCGAGCCTAAAATCTTGTGCAGCGTTCATGTTTGGTCTCCGGGAATTCGGAGGCCCTGCAGTTTTCCGCACAGCAGATGCCCGTTCAGGAAGCTTGCAGATCGAACAAGGACAAGCACGCCAAAATTACAAACGGGTCATAATCTGAAAATATTAGCCGTCGACTGTCGCCTGCACATATTCGGCCTGGAAGAAGTACCTTCGCGCATTGTGGAGACTGGATTTCAATAACCAGCTGTCCACCGTTTTCCCAAGCTGCTATAAATAATTTCTTTTTATGAAGAATATTCTTCAAGTACGTCCTACACGTTGTCCCAAGGAGGGTGAATCGATAGTTGAGAAACATCTGCAGCGTTCCTGGATATTACAATATGATCTGCCAGCTGCAGGATACTGATATGCCTCCAGTATTTACCATAGTTAAATGTCCATACTTTATAGCATGCAGTTAATAGCTTCAGAGTCGTTGACTCTTCTTTCCTGGTCTTACCATGCTCTACAATGTAGATGGCTGTTCGTGTTGCAAAAAATCATTACATAAACGTTGTGAATGATTACTACACATTGTTCTAAAGGTGTAGGCGAGCTTTGCACCGTACGGCAATTTCCGTCACAGTTTTTAACCGGCGAAACCTGATCACGGCGAAACAAAATTAGCAGCTATGCCTGCCATCGCGAAAACAATTAGTGTATTCAGCATATTTAAAAAATACCTTTTTCACGTTATGGACGTAGTCCATTGCCGTACGACCTCTCTAGATGCCTCCCTGTTCCCTGGCTGGATATAAACACATTATTTTCTTGAATCGATTGACAGTTGCATTGAGACATTGATACATGCCAACTCGTAAAAAGATCACGTGCTACGTGAAGCCAACAGGCATAAAAGATCGTGCCATACTCGCCTGCCATGGCTGCGATCGGCGCTGACTAACACTCCTAGGTATAAATGCGCATATATACCCCATAAATTGGACTGGAGGATAACCGCCGCCGTAGCTCAGTGGTGGAGCATCGGACGCCTTATTCGAAGGTCGCATGCTCGGTCCCTGTCGCGATAAGTTCTCTTTTCGTCCACTTTACTTTCATCGCATTTATATCCTAATTACCACAAATAACATCCCCTATGCTTTTCTTGGCATTAAAAGTCATCTTTTCTTCATCTTTAGTAGCTACAATACAAAAGGTACGTTCGTGGGCCTATACCAGACTAGCCATCTTTAGTAAACCGTAAACTATTCCACAATTACTGGTTTCCTCGCTACACACTTATTCGTGATCCGTTCGCCGTTTCTCTTGCCGTTAAATATAATATTATTCCGCTAGAAATGTCTTGCGAAATTGTCAATGACGATGCATTTGGCACATGTCTCATTTGTATGCGTAAACACTTCTTGCCCAGTTATTCAATTTTATATAGTTATACCATGCTGCTTTGATACCTCTTCAGCGGTCATTTTTTCGTTGTTCGCAAGAATGCTTATTTGTGCGAGGTTCTCCGAGTGTAACTCCACCTTATATCGCCTTTCTCGATTAGTCTAAGTACGAATTTTTCAATGTTATGCCGTCAACTTATTCTTGCACTCCATGGCTACTCGCTCGACACGTGGTCCGGCTGCGTCAAATTTCACTCTTTTTCTACAGTTTGCTGCTTCACTCACCGAGACGCTGTGCTCTCAACTCGATAACCAACCTCCTTGATTCCCCACTGCGTAGCTTTCGTTAGCAAGCGTTCCGTTTGTCCATTTCAGGGGTCTCAAACACGCGGCTCTCGCACCTTTCGCTAGCGGCCCGCGCCCCGCGCATGGATTTCTTCGTCCTGTATTCGTCGTGAGGCACCGCATGCAATCACCACGTTTTGAGATAAAGACGCACAAGAAAAAAAAAATTTAGTGTTTGCGCTAAGTCGCGGAAGGCTTGACACAGCGTAGCACGGGCCCGTCGCCGCTCGTGCGCCTACACGTCAACCTACACGTCAAGCTTCGAGATGCGAGGCTTCCTTTCCAGCAGTACGCACTTTCTTAGGACGCCCCATACCTGCGGACATTATCGGGCGCAGCCAGGCTATGCACTATAGAGTGGAGGTTGCGCGCGATGTCTCTGTCGGTGGGCGTGAAGTTTTTAGTGTAGAATTTTCTTGCGGCAAGAATTTTTCTCTTTCTGTTTCTTTCCATCATTTTCTCTCTCTCTCTCCTTTCTCTCCTTTTCGTTGATGTTTTCTCTGTCTCTCTTTTTCTGTCTGCACTTTCTATTTCTGTATTTATCATTTTCTATGTGCTACGCTTTACGCTCTCCCCTCCTTCCTTCCCTCCTTCTCACCATCATCCCTCTCCTCACGCTCACTCCCTTTTCCCACCTCTTTGCTACACTATACTGTTGTGATGATGTGTGCTCTGGCTTCTTACACACAAGGCTCGACCGATGGAAACACAAAGGCTTTAATGTGGACACGGGACGGAATAACGTAGTGCTCGTGTCCACTCACGTGAACACGAGCACCACTGACGACCGGGAACGCGCGTCCCGCCAAGCCAGCTCAGACAAGCGCGATCGCTGGCTGTCCCGCGCGAGAGACGCTCATCGTTAACTTCTTCATTGGCCGCTACACAATTTGGCGCACAATAGGAATTTGGCGCACTTCGAGTACGCCAAATTCCTATCCCAACCAACAAGGCTACACTATACTATACAAGGCTATGCTATACTGTGCAAGCGTGCCTGGATAGCCGACTGGTTAGGACGCTCGCCATCGGATCGAGGTTATTTCGGTTCGAATTACGCCTCGCGAAACATTTTTTCGGAAAGAATATTTCTCTTTCTTTATACATTTCTTTCCGTCTCCCTCTTTGTTTCTGTCTTTATTTCTCTCTCTCTCTCTCTTTCTGTACTCGTTCTCTCAACCATAAGGGTTATTACAGGTCATGCCGTAGCGGCGAGTAGTGGGATTTCCTCAAGTTCAGTGGCACATACCCGTTCATGATGACGATAGTTTTGCAGCAGGGTCAACATTTCACAGCCGGCTAAGACATCTTCGCTGTTAAAACTCTCCATTTCAGAATCGGCGTCCACATTGCAGTGATTGTGGAGGTCGGTATCGATGTTTCTCGAGTCCTTAGACCCAATCGATTTCAGAAATTGCCTATATATGAAAGTGGGAAGGGACGTCTTCTTTCAGATGACAGCGTTAGCCAGCTGACGTTTCCCTCAACACCCCACTCACACCTACATTACTGACCCCGCCCTTGCGCGACCAAATTTCGCGACTACGGTCAGCTGGGTCAGGTGAATTTGACACCCCTGGTCTAATTCAATGCGCATTCTATGCCACAAGCAATGCTTCTGGTTTCGTAGTATGATGCGCAGGGAACACGCCTTGCTGCGACTTGAGAGCAAGCGTCTGAAGTTTCATGCTAGGACTTATGGGCGGTGGCATATACTTCGTGGGCTAAATATTTTACTTTTCCGTCAGACCACCATCGCAAAGTTAGAGGAAGAATACACAAGAGTGACGCTTTTAAGAACACGTGTATTGGATTATCTGTTCGATTTGCGAGACAACCGGCTGAACATAAATACCAAGGTGCTCACAAAGTGCAGTGCGACTTTCTTATACCATAGTAACATTTCTTAACCATAGTAACAGTAAATTTTGTTTATAACGAATAAACCTTCGTTATAAACAAAATTTTGTTATATAATCCAATACTCTTATTGATGTATTACAGGTAAGATTATTCCTCATTTATTGCATTATAACTCATTTCTTTGTATATCCATTTTTATTATATCGAGGATTAGCACTATGATTTCTTCTTTTGTGTCTTGAAACATGAAAAATTTATTCCATGGACTAGAGAACTTCTGTGTACGTAAAATACCTACGTATGCTCTTGCAAATGACGAGATGATTTGTGTATTGCAGACCCGCCGTGAAGCTTCAATGAAGCTTGTAATAGCTCAAATAAAAAAGAAATGCGCTATTCTCCCATTCATATCTCCCCTCTAGGGGACATCATGTACTACGATGAAGACGGCCGCGTCTACTTCGTGGACAGGATGAAGGACATGATTAAGTGCCTAGACCAGCAGGTGTCGTCCATTGAGCTCGAAGGCCTGCTGCAGAGCCACCCCAGTGTGGCCGACGCCGCCGTGGTGGGAGTCCCGAAGACCAAGTACGGCGACGCCCCGGCTGCGTTCGTCGTTCTGCGGGTTCCTTCATCGGAGTCACCCGAGCTGGCGGCCGAACTCAAGGAGCACGTCGCAAGTAAGCCACACTATTGTGGTACTTTCTCTAACTCTATAGAAAAACATTAAGGGACAGCCAAGCAGGTTAATGTTGTAAAAACCCCTCTCAAAGACGATATCAACAAGCACATAACGCCGGTACTCGATATGCACTCTTCAAAGCGTCGTCATTTTGGGAGAGAAGCGCCAAGGTGTGCGCTCCCCAGTAATATGGTAACCTACGCATGGGCTCATGCGTAGGCAGAGCACGCAGCTTGAGCCGTTAACGCGGGAAGGCGTTCCGCTTGCCGCTGACGTGTCTCTGCCTGCACCGAAATCTGAAACTACCGAAGCGCTGCCTGTCGGCGGTCATTAGTGTAATTAGACAGCACTCCACTTCACCGATTCCAGAGGGCGACAATGGTCCTTCCACCAGCGAACCAAGGTCACTGCGAAAGAGAGAATGTGTCAGAGAAATAGGACGCGCTTGTGAAACCTCATCTATGATCGTCGCTCGTACAGTGGGTAGAGCGCCCGGCATCTATCGTCACCGATCGAGTGGTCGTGGGTTCGACTCTCACGTCATCCGAATCAATGAAACTTTTTGTTCTGGCTTTGCTTTCTCATCTGTTCGTGCGCATTTTACCGATGTCATATCCGTGAGGTCGGTAAAATTGCAATAGCGTTTCAGCTGTCACGTCCGTCAGTCTTGTTGTCGATTGCCTGGCAGTCCTCTGCTGAGAAACTTGTGTGAGATTGCATGCGCTTCTTGTACTCCCCTGAGCATTATGGCTCTGTTGCACAGCTCAAAGCAAGCAATTAGCGCTATCTAGACAAGCACAAGAAAAATATCAGCTGTCAGCGGAAATTTTGGAGAAGAAAGCTTAGAATAATGCCCTGTTCATGAACTCTATGGCAGAAGGTGTCTCCGGCGTGGACAATGCTTCAACCTCCTGAAACAGATCGGAGAAAAATATACAGATACGCCTGTCTCTCTAAAAAAAGTCACAGTTTCGCCGCAAGGGCGAAGCAACGAATTCGATAGCAAGAAAAGCGACCCGTGATGGACGTGCGCTGCTACGCTGCAAAAGCATCTGCCTCCCGGCAGAAAATACCGCGCGAGCAGACAGCGGAAAGGCAAGGTTCTCCCTGCGCAAATTTTAGAAGGAGCGAGCAAGCTGGCCGACGACTTTTAAATGCGCCCGTTGCGCTCCTCGCGCCATCTCGCTGGTAATGAAGAAACGCTTATAAGCGCCTGCCCTCTCTGAGTCCTGCCAGCGGTAAAGGGTGTGTATATAACGCTTCGCCGCTAGCTACCTGGGGGATCTGCGCTTTGTGGCGTAGTGGTTAGCGCCACGCGCTGCAGAGAGAGGTCGCTGGTTCGATTCCGCGCTTCGGAAGCATTTTCCTGAATAATTCTTTGGAACCTTTATATATATACATATACGGTCCATGACGGCGGCGGGAAAAACCAGCCGAGACTGTCCATATAATTTCTATAGAAATGAAATGTTGTTCCTGAGCAAAATGCTGCTGAAGAGCTAAACTTAGTCATTTACTCAACAGGAACTTCTCCTCTGAAGATGGCGGTGTAATGGAAACATCATTGTCATACGTCCTACGCCAGGCGCTGCAAGGAGTAGGGTTCGGCGCGTCTCGTTACGATGGCAGGCTCCCGCGGTCGTCCACATAGCCGTTGTTTTCCAGTGAGGTGGGTGCGTACTTACAAGAAGGAACGTAGTCTTATTTACATAGTTACAAAGGAGAGAGAACAAACATTCAACATTTTTATACAAAAGTCTTCAACCGATATAGTACCGCGCCTGCCAACACTGAGACGCCAGGGAAGCGGTGCCAGCGGTTCCCGCCAATCCGGTGTCGGCGTCACAGCGCTCCGCCCACAAGAAAGGACGAAATGGCTCACTCGACACATCTGTTGATAACGATCATGGTCTAGATTCCCAACGAGGCTCCGAAGTGCATCACACAATGAAGACGTACCCAGCCAACGCCTCAAATACACGATTCTGTGAACGCCAGGCGACGAGGTTGAGTCCGGGGAGGGGTGGGGGAAGGTCGTAGGCCTCTGAGGAGAAGGCAGCCGCTGTCTCAAATACTTGCAAGCGCTATTGGCTGCGTTCAGGAGAAGACATGATCTGGATCGATGACAGCGTCTCCAGTGGCACCGTCCCGCGCTGTCAAAGACCGCGCAAGAAAGGTTTGTTCGCGACGCCCCTGTCGGGTTCCACGTAACCCGACCACAGCGGAATGCCTGGTTCCTTTGATCACATGTGCGTAAGCACATCTCCAGGAAAATGCGAGGCTCCGTGCCTCCGTCCGAGCACCCGTACCGGGAAGAAAGCATTCCGGCCGACAGGTGCAGGCACAACGGTGTCTGCCACGATGAATTCCAGGGCCAAACGTAACAGCACAAAAAGGCGAAGACCGTGGGTGCCGTCTCCAGGACACTTTCTGCATGGTGTTGGACATTCGGTGTCTCAGCTTGCGGCGGCATCTGCGCAGAGCTGATAGACGAAGTGGGCAAGGCGACGGTGAGCTAAGGCAACATTTATACACCGAATAAACAGAGGCATTACATATTCGGGACTAGGACCAGCAGCTTGTTGGGCTCGCACTGAGGCGCGACGACGACCCGAGATATCTTCCTTCGCTGTCCCCGTCTTTTCGCGTAGCATGGTTATTTTATATTCCTGGGATCCCTTGCATCAGCCAGTAGTCCCAGTCAGGAACAGCCGTTGGTCGCTGGCTTGAATCGGACCTATGGACGAGAGGGCTTGCCGCATGTTGCTTGAGGAATTGCCGTCGACTACGTGAGGCGCACCGCAGGAGTTCCCGTGGGTTGCATGAGACTCCCGCATTGGTTGGCGCCCGTTTCCTCAGGCACCTCGATGGTGTTGACGCTGGTTACATTGGAGAGGGTACTGGTGTTGCTCCTGGCATACCACGTTCAACCAGCTTCAATACTTTGCCGAAGCAGGGAAATTTTGGTTGGAAGCCCTGGCATAACGGTGGACCCGGTCTTCCTTCAATGCTTGTTGTCGCATCTTGTGTGTATTAGGGCTGATGAAAGTGTCACATGCGAAAACTGGAGTCGAGTGTGCACCTAGATGAACTTTTTCTGATAATTATTTTTGCCGGAAGAGCAAAATATATCTTGCTCAGCGAAATAAAGGGGCCCATGGACAGTCAGCGACGTGATATCTGAACAAATCCATAAATGATCATCATCATGAAACTGCACGCGCTCTCTTCTTCCTAGAGCAAAGGAGCAACAGCGCGAACACATACCCACAAGAGAGACGACATGGACACACAAGTGCTAACTGACAACGGTATTTAATGGCAGAGTGACACACCTTATATATGTCAAAGTAAACCATGAAAAAAAAAACACCGAAGAATAACATGCTTTGACAACACACAGCACCAACAACACAAAACAGCCAACCAAGGAATACCCACAACAAAACATGACTGTTAATTTTTCTTTGGAATCTAAGACCTGGCAGCAGCATCCAGAAGATAAAAGTCGTTGTTAAAACTTGTCATTCATCCTTCTTTTATTTTTCATGCTTCACTGTGGCATTTATAAGGTGTGTCATTTTGCCTTAAATCCCGTTGTCAGTCAACGCATGCGTTTCCTTGTCGTCTCTCTTGTGTTCACGCTCCTACACCCTTGCTCTACAATGAACCAACTCGCCCAAAAAGAAGTACTGATCCCTTCATCCTCTTCGTCATTTCGAGCGCGCCGACTTACCGCGCTACGCAGTCGGGGGTTCTTCGGCCTCCATTCTAGCGGTCTTTAGCGGCATTGTCTTAACTTTCAACGAGGTCACCAAACATTACCAGTTGTGAACGAGGGCATTCCCCATTCCTCATGGTGAAACTCTCTAAAGCACAGGCATCTCCGCATGCTTCAAACCCGGTCATACTCTAGTATTTATTCCCACAGCCAGTTTATCGAAGGCCTTCATCCAAAATGCCCAGATTGTGGCGCCGCTTGTACGTTAGATCACATGCTTTGGCAGAGCCTCTCATTACAGGATTCCCAGGGCACGACTGAAGAGTAATGGAGCTCGGCGCTCAGGAGTTCAGACTTTCTACATCAACTCAGGGCCGTTGAGAGGGCCCGCAACGCGGCTGTGAAGCACGACCTACCTGTTCCGATGTGGGTGGGGCCCGCCCCCTCTATCGCCTTTAGCAGTAGCGTGCCTCAGAATATAAATAAAGTTCCCTTTTTGTCGGTCTGTCTAGTGCGTTTATTTCGTCTACATTTGGACGGATAACAAAGTTGATATTTGCTGTTATCTTACTTTTTGAATGCTTAAAGATATTCTCAAAATATTACAAACACGCAACAATTTAACATTATATTATTTCTTTACACTCTTTCCCAGGCAAAACTGAAAAATTCAAGCATCTCTACGGAGGCCTGGTGTTTGTGGACCGCTTGCCAAGGAACACAAACGGCAAAGTCATCAAGCATCAACTAAGGCTTATGTATGAGAGGTCGAAGGCGTACTAGAGGCCGTAATTGATATCGTCGTCCATTATATGCAAAAACTCACAGGGGCTCTTATAAAATCGCCCAGGACGACTAAAAGGCGAAGGCCATCTTCCTTTTGCTTGTCAGTCGATGTATAATTGATTCTCACCCAAAAGCGTTCTGCACCTAAATTGGTCTTGCACTGCCTTTTGACAAGGCGACGATGTCATGTGATAACGTCCTCATGTGACGCCATTATGGCGTAAGATTTTGATCTCTGACAACATGATGACGTCACTTGGCGAGGATCATTTTTCGCATCACTCGTGTTGATGGGGACGCCGACGCCGCGGATGGTCAATTTCCGCGTTTGATGAGGCATCTTAGGCTTTTGCCTTCAAAATAAAATAAGTTCCGACGCGCTTATGAAACTGCAAGACCTGTATTTCAATAATGATGAAATTTATGCTGCATAGCCACAATATGATTACGAGGAATGACGTAAGGGGAAGCGTCGGGGTTCGTGCATTTCTGTCCTATCGAAATCCGGCCGCTTTGGCCGTCATTTCAATATTTCTCCTCGATATTACCATCAGGAGAGCTGTTGTATATTTGGGAGGAACATCGGTGAAGATAAACGTGACAAGCAAAGGGTAAATATTTATCAAGCCTGCGAGTCCGTTATTGGTCGTCCAAATCTGCGGTTGCAGTCATTAATTCCTAGCCGTTGAGGTGTCCGACATAAAAAAACAAAAGAAAACAAACATACGTTTTGCTTCGCATTAGCACATGCTTGCCCACCACGGACCAGGTACCACGACGTGTCCCAAAGCACGACCACCATCATGATCGTAACCTTGAAAAACGTTTTACGCTTTCAAGCAGATTCCATTTTTAATGATGATTCTTCTCACGAATAATTTGATGATATTCACGAGGGCAACAGCAACTAATCAATGTCCCGAAAAACTAACAAAATTAGCTGTCTTAAAATTTCTAGGATAAATGCAAAGCAGACACCATTTACAGGGCGTAATGGTATAGCCCTATAAGGGCACGTACTAACGCTGCGTAATTTTCAGCATCATGCTGCAAGCGCTCGGATGCGTGGTAGACGCCCGCTACGCGCTAAGCGCGTCCTGCAGGACATAAAGTTTTTTTTCCAGGCCAGTCATCAAACGTGTCCTGCAGTGCCTAGACATAAAGGGCGGCTGTTTGATCATACAGTATGATAAACTGCGCGTGTTTGCTGAGGCATTATTTTCCAAGTCCCAAGTTCATTAGTCAGGAAACAGCGCATGAGCGGGCAAATGACAAAGACGGGAACGCAAAAAAGCCCTTCTTTTTCCGTTGTCCGATCCTGCGCTGCCTGTTGAGGGTGGATTACAAACTAGCCCAGCCTTAATCCTTGCCCCATTATTCCCTTGTTGGCAGCTGGTTAGAGACCTATTCTCACTGTTCCGCGCGCTTTTTTTAATTACATCGCTCCCAATTCTTTCGTTCAAAATCAGCGGTTATAGCAGTGCAACCGGCAATTATTCATCTCCTGGTCACCAACACATTATTCTTTATTAGTGTAAGGTTGCTTATAAGCTCTCCTGAGGAAGCTAGAAATTGCACAAAGGGAACTAAGCTGCAACACGGTCACGATACTACATGACGATGACACAGCGAATACAATAGACGTCATGTGGTGACCTAATTCTGTTAACTATGTTGCGTAATTTTGTAGAGCTCAATAAAAATGGTTTATCGCGAGGCGAAAATGTTTGAGGCCCGTGTACTTAGATTAGGTGCGCGTTAAAGAACCCCAGGTGGTCGAAATTTCCGGAGCCCTCCACTACGGCGTCTCTCATAATCATATGGTGGTTTTGGGACGTTAAACCCCAGATATTATTATTAAAAATGGTTTATCACGTTCGACATATGGCGCGATAGTGTCAGCGACGAGCAGGAGGCGATCATTTTTATTGCTTATCTCCAGTATTTCTCACTTTTTGCACCAGCTGCATAGCTGCTCCAAAAGCAACGTTCTGGCGTGGCTTGGTTACCGCAGTGCTTTGACGCCTGTCAGCGACAGGCAAACTGCTTGGTACGCTAGCGGGTTCACACGGAAATGATTCGTCACATGGGAAATTTTTCCTTGAGTCTTACGAGTGAAGAAAGCGGTCGTTCAGTGACAAGTGTTATCAGAAGATACATTTAGGATTATCTTTCCATAAAGTAAAACATAACTCAAAGAACTGTTCGATTAAAATTTTATTCTGCACGTTTCTGTGCCTCATTTGATTAAAAAGTCGCGATTCGGAATCCAACAGCTTGCCAGCTCCTTTTTGATACCAACGTGTCCAAAACTCTGAAACGACCACCCTTCTAATAATCACATCTCCCTTATCACACTGACATACATAGTGACTAATAAATGAAGCTCCTAAATAACCACCTGGCGTTTCCTAGCTCGCGCTTACAAAACACACAGCACGTATCTTCTAACGAGTTCGCACGTAACGAATAAACCTCACATATTATCTAAAGGAACCTATTCTGCCGGTAAGACAGGCTCGTTATGAATGAACGAAAGAAGGGAAATTGATCAAAGGCTCGATACTTTGTTAGACGGCCTGATGAAATCAACAGACAATGAAGCCAAGGAAAGTGTAAGGGAAATTATTCGTTGTTCTCTATTGTAGGAATCGCGTCCCTGCCGCGCCGGCCGCACATCTATGGAAGCAAAATGGTAGAGGCCCGTGTGCTGCGATTTATGTGCACCTCAAAGATCCCAAGCTGGTCGAAATCTCCGGAGCCCTCCATTACGGCGCCCTTCATAATCATGTAGTTTGCCTGTCGCTCAAGCAGTTTCCTGTCGCTGACAGGCGGCAAAGCACTGCGGTAACCAAGCCACACCAGAGCGTTGCTCTTGCAGTAAGTATGCAGTTGGTGCCAACAGTGTGAAATACTGGAAATAAACAATAAAAGTTATCGCGTCCTGCTCGTCGCTGACACTATCGCGCCATATATCGAACGCGATAAACCATTTTTTTTAGCTCTACAAAATCACGCAACATAGTTAACAGAATGAGGTCACCATTTGACGGCTATTGTATTCGCTGTATCATCGTCATGTAATATCGTGATCGTGTTGCAGCTTAGTTCCATTTGTGCAATTTTTAGCTTCCTCGGCAGGGGTTATGAGGAACCTTACACCAATAAAGAATATTATTGCGTTGGTAACCGGGAAATGAATAATCGCCGGTTGCACTGCCAAAACCGAAGATTTTCAAGAAAAGAAGTGGGAGCGAAGTAAGTAAAAAATGCGCGGAACAATGACAGCAGGTCTCGAATCTGCTGCCTCAATGTCTTAACTTTGCCGACAGCGACGCTGCAAGAGAATAATGGGGCAAGGTGGAAGGCTAAGCTATTTTGTAATCCACACTCAACAAGCAACGCAGGATCGAACAATGGACAAAGAATTGCTTCTCTGTATTCGCTGCTTTGTCATTTGCCCGCTCCTGCGCTGTCTCTTGACTAAGGGCCTTGTGACTGGGAAAATAATGCTTAAGCAAACACGCGCAATTTATTACGCTTAAAACAAGGCGTTTAGGAGCTGCAGTAGTTTATAATACAGATGAACAGTCACGACAAGTTACTCGGTAATGGCGGAACCAGCCTAAGCGCCGAGCCAACCAAATGTCTTCTTCTTTTCCACCTTAGTGGTACCCCCTGCCTTTCCGAGGGGCGATCGTCTTCTTCACTACATTTTCTTCCCCTCCGGAAAAGAGCCATCCTGGCGACTTAGGGGCCGGGGACGACAGACGGGTCGTAATACGGTTTTAGGCGGTCTATGTTAACAGTCTCATGCCCACGGCGTCGTTGGTCGCAGGGCTGTGCAAGCGGCCCCGCTATGCAATTCACAGTTGATGTTTGCTTACGACGCGGTAAGGGCCGTGATACTTGGACAGAAGTTTCGTTGACAGAACAGGGCTGGTTGAAGGCATCCAAAGCCATACAAGTTCATCAGGGGCATAGCGTGCCGGAGGCGTCGTGCTGTCGCGATGGTGTTTCTGGCTTTGCTGATCAGCAGTAGTGATAGAGCGGGCAATCTGGCGACACTCTTCCGCGTATTTAGCAGCTTGTGACACCGTGCTGGACTCAACAACGTCACGGCGGTAAGGGAGGATGGTGTTTAGCGTGCAGGAGGGCTCGCGTCCGTAAGGGAGGACGTATGGAGAAAATCCAGTGGTTGTCTGTACAGCAGTAGTATCGTACACGTACATAGAAATAGATAAAAAGGAAGAGGCAGGAAGGTTAACCTGGTGCGAGTGACCGGTTTGCTACCCTGCACAGGGGTGGGGATATAGGGGTCCGAATGAGGGAAGAGAGAGAGTGAGATAAAATAAAAAGAACGCACGCATGCACACACATGCAGGACGTCCTATCAGAGCCGTTCTGAAAGACCGGTTGAACGCAGAAAGCGCATTAGCGCCTGCACAGCCTTCTTCTTTGACGTTAAGTCCTGTCGGTGGCGCAGGATTCTTTCTTCCGAAAGAGTTCGGTCGTGCAGTTTATCAAGCGCGTTGCAAAGCATTTGTCTCTGCGAACAGCACTGTGGACAGTCGCACAGAATATGCTGAATCGTTTCATCACTTCCGCAGTGGTCACAAGATGCGGTGTCGGCCATTCCTATGCGGAACGCGTATGCGTAGGTAAATGCGACAACCAACCATAACCTGTACAAGAGGGTAGCGTCGCCTCGGCGAAGTCCTGGGGGAATTCGAAGGCTGATAGTTGGGTCTAGGGCATATACTCGTGCGTGCTGAAAGTGTGGCTCATTCCACTGCGACGTGGTGCGTTGGCGAGTAAGCACGCGGAGCTTCCGTGCAGCGTCAGTTCTGGAGAGCGGTATTAATAGTTGGTTGTTTTCAGTATGGGCGGAACGGGCAGCATGATCGGCCCGTTCATTGCCGATAATCCCACACTGACTTGAAAGCCACTGAAAAGTTATTTCGTGCCCTTTCTCAGTTAAATGGTGCGTCTCTTCTGCAATCTCAAATACAAGTTGTTCGTGCGGGCCGCGTCGTAGAGGTGACAGAAGAGACTGCAGTGCCGCCTTCAAGTCACTGAACATAGTCCATTTTTGTACCCGTTCGTCACTAATGAAATGTAATGCGACACGAAGCGCTGCGAGCTCTGCTGCCGTCGATGTCGTAAGGTGGGAGGTCTTGAATTTGATTGTTGTGGCTTTGATCGGTATGACAACTGCTGCAGTTTAGCTGTTTGGGAAAACGGAGCTGTCGGTGTATACGTGTACATAGCCTTGGTACTTCTCATATAGCAGGAGTAAAGCGAGCTGTTTAAGTGCAGGTGACGACATATCCGCTTTTTTCCGGATGCCAGGTATTGTTAGGCTGATGTTGGGCTGAATCAGGCACCACGGAGGAATCGAAGGTCTCGCGGCGGGCATGAAGCATGTTGGTAAAGACTCGGGATACGCGGTTACCGTTTGGCAAAAAGATGTGCGTGGTCTGTCTGCTAGCAAAGAGGCTAGGTGATGGCGGGGAGTCCGAGCCAGATGCCTTATATGTATCCTGAGGGTTTCAACGTCAATGTGTGTCTTGATGAGATGGTCTCCGGCTATCACTATAAAAGCCACCATCGAGGCACTACGAGGCAAGCCTACGCAAATTCGGAGTGCGTGGGCCTGAACACTTTGTAACGTTCGTAGGCTTGTTTTGCTTGCGTTGGTTAATGCAGGCAAGCTGTACCTCAGGAAGCTGAGGAAAAGTACCCTGTACAGCTAGCTGTAGCATGGCACTTGGAGACATTCCCTAAGTCTTCCCTGCGAAAAACTTCAACAGATGACAGATGCCGGTCAACCGTTTTTTTTTAGGTACGATACGTGATGACTCCATGATATGTCTCTATCAATTAGGACACCCAGAAACTTGTGTGATCGAATATATGGTATATATTGACCATTGATTACTACGCTATAGTTATTCGTAGGCTTGCGTGTAAACGCCACGAGGGCGCACTTCTCGGAAGAAATTTCCAAGCCTCTGTTGCGGAGGTAATGGGCAGTTTGAGTGGCAGCTCTTTGAATTCTCGCTCGCAACTGTAGGCGTGTTATGGCGGATGTCCAAATGCAGATATCATCCGCGTACATTGATAGCCTAACTGTGCTTGGCAGGTGCTCAAGGAAGGCAATCAGCGTAAGGTTGAACAGCACAGAACTGAGTACACGTAGGCCACAGAAGTGAGAACACGGTCCCAGTTGGAGTGGTCGGAAGCGACATACATTAACAGCATATCCCCTAATGTTCGGTTGAATCGTTCTGTCATACCGTTTGTTTTAGGATGGTACACGGTGGTGGTCCGATGAACAACATGGCATTCCTTGAGAAGCGATCTGACTGCGTCCGACAAAAATAAGCGTCCTCGGTCGCTGAGCAGCTCACGCGGTGCACCGTGACGTAGAATGATGCGATGTAAAATGAAAGAACCGACGTTACTTGCCGATGCAGATGGCAATGGTGAAGTTTCTGCGTGCCGCGTAAGGTGATCAATGGCGACAATTATCCAGCGATTCCCAACAGGTGTGACGGGAAGAGGTCCGTAGAGATCTATACCAACACGGTCGAAAGGTCTGGCAGGACAAGGTAAGGGCTGTAGTGGGGCTGGAGAACAGGCAGCTGGATTCTTCCGTCGCTGGCAAGCAATACAGGAACGGACGTAGCGGCGAACGAAACGATACAATCCGCGCCAGTAGAAACGTTGGGACACGCGGCTGTAAGTTTCTAACACTCCAGCATGCGCGCAATGTGGGTGGGCGTAAAACGGGGAGCATATTTATTTATTTATTTATTTGAACATACTGCTAGCCTCACATTTGAGGCTGTTGCAGGAAAGGGGGTAAAAAACATAATCAAAAGAAGCAATTTCGGGTAGGCGCATACATAATTTGAAATAAACTGGACAGTGCATATGCTCTCCGCCTTAATTGTACAACGCTACAAAATGAAAACAATAATAAACGGAATGTTACGAGGTAATACACATATTCAAAAGAACACGGTTCAAGTAGGGGCAAACATCAGTCGAATTGAACTGTCGGTACATACATTGCATTAATTTACAAACGCTACAAGAATGAGAAAAACGGCGATGAACAGCATGTTACAAGCTTAGCGCACGAAAAAAGCATTAAAAAGAAACTATATATAAATTAGACATTTTATTGCACTACAGACAAGGCTCGGCAAATGCTGACGAAATCATGAACAGCATAAAATCAAGGCAAGAAAAAAGACATACTGAGAAGGAAAACAGATTGTCATTGCACAACGCAGCGAGCCTGCATGCCCGCAATAACTAAGAAGCATTATTTGAAATGTTAGCAATAAAAGCTTCGAGTGTTCTGCGCTCGACAGCGTCGTTAGGCAAACTCTTCCAATCTCGGATTGCTTGCGGAAAAAAAGAGTAACGGAAAATGTCGTTGTGATATCTGTATTCAGCTAAGTGCTTGGTGTGTTTAGTTCGGGAACTGGTTGTATTTGAGGGAAGTAAATAGTTGCTCACATTGATCTTCATGCTGCCATCGAGAAGAAGGAAAAGCAACTTAAGACGAAGTAGTCTGGCTCCATTTTGTATAGTGGGGAGTTCGGCTTGCTTTAATAGTTCTGTAGGGGAGTCATGACGGCGACACCTATTAAAGATAAACCTAAGTGCTTTTCTTTGGACGCTCTCCAATTTTGCTATGTACTGCTTACGAAAGGGAAACCAAGATATTCAAGTATAGACCGAATGAGTGTCACGTATGCTAGGCGTTTAGTATCTACGGATGCGCGCCTAAGTGACCGTTTTAACGAGTACAGAACTGGCAGTGCTTTGTTAACAACATAAGTTAACTGCTTGTCCCATTTAAGATCTGATGAAATTATGAGGCCTAGCTGTTTGTACTCTTTCACTTTCTTTAACATCTGTCCTAAATAATGTGGGAAGTTCATGGGCGCTTTTACAGCGAAAGCTGTTATGAGATCATTTCACCGGCCGTTTTTGGCGCCGTAGTTGTCCGCCGCCGCCGCCGCCGGTGTCCGTAACCAGTATCGCTCGAAAAAAGAAAAAAAAACGAAATAAGAAAAAAATTCCAGGATGGAACGAGGTTCGAACCTGGGCCCTCTCCGTGGGAGCCCAATATTCAACCTCTGAGCCATGCCGGTGTTTGAAACTGCTTTGCAAAAAGGTCGTATACAGGCTTCATGTCGGGAAGGAACCGCATTAGCATATGCAATATAGCGTGGTAGAAGAGTAAAATAAGCACCAAGCGTCGCACAACGCAAATTCTGTAACCAGGCGTCACACAATGCGAATTGTGCGAGGAGTAGGTTGTTGAATGCTTCCAACCCGTTACAAAGGGCTCTGCCATAATTCTTCGTCGTCATCAGGCACAGCATCACACAAGTGCGCGTAATGCCTTACATGCGTTTAGCAGGTACCACGGCTCTCCGTAGAATGACGAAAAATGGCACAGTGCCTGCTGCCCTACATCTCAAAAAGTACAATGATTTAGAGCGTAGTGGGTTCCTCGCAAGTGCACTTGTATTGGTTGCCAAGGAAGCCCATAGGCGCATGATCCATTTCCTCGGGGTCTCAGTAAGATTCTTCGTACCCCCCCGTCTCTCTCCCACGCCAACGTATGTTATACAGCATGACGGGAGAGGGAAATAGCTAGCGCGCGTCATCCAATGAAATTATATAACTGGTGGGCCGTTTAAAGCTTCCAATCCATTACAAAGGGCTGAGCCATAATTCTTCATCGTCATCAGTCGTCGCGTCCACAAAGTGCACATAATGTCTTGCAGACGTGTAGCTGGTGCCTCGCTTCTCCGCAGAATGACGAATAATGGCTTAGTAGGTGCTTCCCAACTTCACAAAAATTGTGATTTATGGCGTATGGGTACCTTTCTAGTGTACTTGTATTGTAGCCCCAAGAGAGCTTACAACGTGCTCTAGAAACGCCGCTCTTCCAGCTTTTGCTGTGACTGTGCTGCGGTTTCAGCGCAGGCCTTACGTTTTTTTTCGTTACTGTCATGCAAACCGTTTTTTCTGCGTAAGTCAACATCTGCCACGTTTGACACCATTGTGTTATATGTTCAAGGGCTCTGTTTAGGATTATCTGATCTTCACGGCAGGTTATTTCCTCATAGATAATGCAGTCATCTGCAAACATTCTTACCGTTGCGTTACAGTTGATGTGCAAATCATTGATGAAAAGAAGAAAAAGCATAGGAGCTAAAACGGCGCCCTGTGCAACGCCAGATAGCACATCACCGTAATCGCAAGAGTGGTCTTTGTAGTAGGCATGTTGACGCCGCCCACCAAGATAGCTTTTTATCCACTCGGTGATGCTGTTATCGCCGAGGTAGTGGGTAAGTTTCTGAAGTAATTCAGGATGGGAAACCCGATTAAATGCTTTGGATAGGTCTAAAAATATTATATCAGTTATCAGCATATGTCCGAGCGGAGATGTCTGGGAATAACCAGAAGCCACTGGCGTCCTTCGGAGAGACAATTTCATCGGTATAGAAAACCATGCCGGATAACCAGAGGCGTAGCGAGAAATTTTTATCGGGGAGGGGGGGGGGGGGGAGGTTCAACTATACTTGATGTATGTTCGTGCGTGCGTTTGTATGTGTGCGTGTATATATGCGCAAGCAAAATTGAAAAATTTCGGGGGGGGATTTGAAACCCCCCCAACCCCCCCCCCCCCCCTGGCTACGCCCATGCGGATAACGAACTACTGTATTTGACACAGCATACCTCTAGGGATATGCTGCGAGGGAGGCCGACGCGACAAGTTCAGAAGTGAAGCAACCCGGGGATCTTTTGTTGCTCCAGAAGCATGTCGTTGACATAAAGTGCAGGTACGTCGAGGGTAGGCGGAGACGGCGACTCGTCACTCGATGGCAGGGGCGATCGGGACAGAGCGTCTGCGTCGAAATGCCTTCGTCCAGATCGGTAAATGACGTGAATGTCGTACTCCTGGAGCCCGAGTGCCCAACGAGCGAGGCGGCCGGAGGGATCTCGTAAAGAGGAAAGCCAAAATAATGCATGGTGGTCTGTAACCACGCTATATGGGCACCCGTAAATATAGGGTCGGAATGTGGCTATAACCCATATAAAGGCCAGACACTCTTTTAGGGGCGAAGCTCCTTAAGGCGGCACCCGTTCGTCCCTCGTAGTCGTAGTCGTAGTCGTAGTAGTCGTAGTGCGTAACCAGTCTTAAGCTTTGACCTCCAAGGTGGTGCCGGTGGGAGATTTTTCCTGTGCATTGTTGAACAATAAAAAATTCGCAGCGTGCGCGTTAACTAAAAGCCGAATTCTTCTGTCTCTCATTCCTCATTAGCAGCCATTGGCATGTTCCAGTAGGAAACGTTAGTAGAAGTAGAAGTGTAAGTGTTAGCTAAAAGCCGACTTCTTCTGTCTCTCATTCCCATTAGCAGCCATTGTTTACCTCCAAGGTAGTGCCTGGTGAGATTTCTCCTGTGCGTGATTAAACAATAAAAATTTTGTTCAAAACGCCGTTGATTGACGAAATAAACCAACGAAAGACGCCAGATGTTTTGTAAAAGCAAAACGAAAGAACGCCAGATGTTTCTAAAGCAAAACGAAAAGACGCCAGCTGCTTAACGAAAGACGCCAGATGTTTTATAAAGCAATGGTTTTCTAAACAATGAAAATTCACCGCGTACATGTAAAATTAAAGTGAGCTGCAAGTCGTCATAACTCATCGAACCTTTAGTATAAACGCGCCCGTTCTCACGTCGGTGATGATGTACTGGGCAGAATTCGTGGAAGATTCACGGTTTACCGGTGAACCTCCGCAGCTTCGCCCACTCATCATCATTCACT
Organism: Rhipicephalus sanguineus; assembly: GCF_013339695.2. Lineage (NCBI taxonomy): Eukaryota > Metazoa > Arthropoda > Arachnida > Ixodida > Ixodidae > Rhipicephalus > Rhipicephalus sanguineus. Next base: position 5,364,945 of record NC_051186.1, read on the forward strand.
CCGTGGATATGCTGTTTCTGTAACTGAATAGTTGGCTTCCGCTTTTGTGAGCGCACGGCTGGCGTAGGAGAAGACGTACTCATAAAATCCAGGTTTATGCTGCGCGAGCACAGCACCGAGACCGATACCGCTAGCATCCATGTGGATTTCTGTCGGGGCAAGTGGATCAAAAATTGGGGGACCCTTAAGCTTCGCCTTTAGGAGTTGAACGCAATGGCGAAATCCGGCCCCTACTTCGCACTTCAACCACTAAGTGCATATTTATTAATGTGTGTTGTTACACTCACGCACACATACACAGACACACACGCGCGCGCGATGTATCTGTAGTAATGGTATAGGTTTTCGATCTAAAGCACTTCCCTGTGGTAGAGTCGACACATGTTTCTCACAATGCCTCACAGATTAGAGCACTGCACGGGACTGATTTTACGGCCCGGACCCGGCCCGGGCCTGCTTTATGAAGCCCAAGCCCAGCCCGGGCGTTCAGCGTTCATTACTAAAGTTGTCAAGGACGAGCGTGTTCATGACGAGGCCCGGCCCGGGCCCGCTAGAGGATATTAGTTGTCGATGATGACTATTAATGATGCCTTGCGCTTTGTAGCGGGCGATCGGAGGTAAAATCCGGTGTGTACATGCATCGAAATGTTGCTTTGCCCGCGGTGGTAGTTCAGCGGTTAAGCTGTTTCGCTGCTAAGTGCTAGGACGCGGCTGCGATTCCAGCGGCCACGGCGGCCGCATTTTGATGGGGGCGAAATGCAAGAACACTCGTGTGCTTACCTTAAGGTGCACGTTAAAGAACTCCAGGTGGTCGAAATTAATCCGGTCCCCACTAAGGCGTGCCTCTTAATCATATCGTGGTTTCGGCACGTAATACCAAGAAATATAAATGAAATGTTGCCTATATGGCACATGGCAAGTCATTGCAATAACAGTATTGTGAAAATGAAACATAGCAACACAATTTATTTAACCCATATATGCCCAAACTCAGAAAAAATGACAAAACAAGTATTTTTTTTTTCACAGAAAGTGTACTTCTACCCTCAAGAGAAAGCACAGGTTGTTTATTTACTGCCAGGTAAACTCAACACTGTTTTTCAAGCCGTCCTATACATTTACTGGGCGTTAGGAGCGCTATATGCGGGTGTGGTAAGCCTTGAAACATTTCAAGTGCACACCAACATTGCACTTCTTCTCCATGACGTCTTTCGTACAAAGAACGCGTTTGCCGGAGAAAACGGTCGGCATTTCACGTGCACTTCTTCCTCTCCATGACGTCTTTCACACAAAGCACGCGTTTGCCCAGAGAAAGCGGTCGCCACGTGGCGGCATGAAAAGCAAGCAATGTCTAGGCTTTCACACGTTGAGAATGAGGCCTGCTTAATCTGCTGTAGCTGGCGCTAGTCATCGGCTAAAGAAATAGCGATGTTAGAGTGCATCAAAGTAGCGTCCTATATGTAGGACACTGGGCATATATTGGTTAAAACAAATGTACAACTAACATGACAAAGCGGATAGAAGCAGACCCGAGACATTTTCTTAAATGCATTTTCTACACCCGCGTTGGAAACATTAATTACAAATGTTTTTTTAAACGAGGCTTCTGAATAATAATTTGAAAAGAAAAAATAGGACTTGAGCTGTATTTCTATTTGCTTTGCTAAGTTTACTAAGAGCCAGCTCTTTGCACGTGTCACTTCAGCTTGGCACAAAATGCCTTAGACCGCGCAATGCATAACGTTCGCGTGTGCTCGAAGGCCCGACTCAGGCCTTTTATTGAGTAGGCCCGAGTCCGGCTCGGCCCGCAACGTCAAGCCCGGGCCCGGCCCAGGCCCGCACTTTCAAGCCCGAGCCCAGCCCGCGCCCGCCGGAAAAAGCGTCGGACGGCCCGGCCCGGGCTTTCTTGTCGGCCCGGGCGCGTGCAGTGCTCTATAACAGATGACAGCAGATTATCTAATGTTTGCTGTTTACTTATGTTTTCCGCTAGATGGATATTGTTGTCCATTTTGGAGCTGTTTGCAAGTTTGTGCGTGTTTTTAGCGGCGATGTGCGCACTATCCCGGCTTTTTTCGAAGCTTGGCGACGCGCAAAAAACGTAGTATGATTTGATGGCCTCGCCAGTGCGCCTACAAATCACCGAATGGGCTCATTTTCGTCGTAACACCTGCCGAACAAAATGCGCTAAGGAGACTCCTTCCACTACATGACAATTATGTAGTGTTTTTTTAGTAGTGTGCAAGAAAAAACCGGTAGCTCTACATGGCGGTTGTACGTGAGCCCGAGTTGTAAGAGCGCTTATAACACATTTCTTTTTTCTTGTATTGTACTTTGCCGTGTGCTCCTACAGTGGACATATCAGATGCTTATGTGATCGAAAGGCTGTCGCGGTACTTCAGTAGTCCACAGGGCTATTAAGCCGAGTCAATATCGACGCAGAATTGAACGAGCTCGCATATGATGAACGACGCGCCAGAGCCAATCCACAGTCACTGGCTATTGTACACTTGTTATTCATCTTAACTGCTCCATGAGCAAAGGAGACTGCAGTGTTCTCCCATTTCTTTTTATCGTATATAATTACAGCGTGCACATTCGACATAACCCCGAGAATCTTGCAATAACGCCTAATAAAGATGTGTCTGATTTCAAGAACTGGTTCGACAGGCTTTCTCTTTCGCACCGATGTGCTATCCTTCCCATCCACGGCGATCGCGATGGCTGCGTTAATATTAATACGGAGCTGTTCAAGCCGGTTGTAAATTGTCTAACGCGAACAGGAGAAACTGGCGCCACCTCACGTTGCATGGCAGCCACTTTTCCTCGAACATGGCGCCACCTGTGGGGCGTTCACGAATAAAGACGTGTCTTGCGGCGTCTACGGCTTCATCTCTGAAGGGTTCCGGGCCAGCCGCCGTCCAGAACCCCATACCGAGTACTCCGCATGCGGAATAGCTGGGTTCTGAGGGGCGTACTTGTCGCAGAGTTCGGAAAGGATTCCTTGCTCGTCCTTGGTGTGTGTGTGTGTGTGTGTGTGTGTGTGTGTGTGTGTGTGTGTGTGTGTGTGTGTGTGTGTGTGTGTGTGTGTGTGTGTGTGTGTGTGTGTGTGTGTGTGTGTGTGTGTGTGCGTGCGTGCGTGCGTGCGTGCGTGCGTGCGTGTTATCCTTCGCATGGTTTCCCTATGCGTGTCCGTTGTCTTGGTGTGTCGGAGCAGCCGCCACCTGTGACCAGTGCCAATCTGTCCGTCCGTCGAGTTGCAGACCTCGTCCCAGTGCTGTTTACTACGAGTTCTGTAGTATTCTTGAGTTTGTTGTTGAGTTACGCAATGGGTTTCCTCAACTTCCTATTGTTTCTTTGATTCTGCAGCTTCGCCTGTAATGATCGTTTGGCCCCAATAAGTGAGTCTATGACATTTTCATTGTGAATTGCTCAACAGAACTATTGTTGACGGAATAATTTTTGTAAGCCAATTTTAGCCACATATATGTCAATACCATTTTTTATTGCACACTGTTCAACAACAATAATGCTTACAAAATATAGAGGTAAGGCAATAAGTGCTGAGGAAATAATGACCATCAAATCAGAAAAAAATTTAACCATATTCTGCGAATGAAAAATGAAATCGTTTTTACAAGGGACATGCATTCTTGGTGGCACTCGCAAAGCAGATCTTACGTAACATCATTTTTTTTATTCAGTGCAGCTTTGTTTGGTTAGTTTTTCGCCTCGGCGCAAATGTGGGCCACTATCCTGTAATAAATGTACTTGGTAGTCAGTGCTTATCGTCGTCCTATATATGATCGTTCTTCGCTGCTTTCACACTATTCTTAAGGTATACTTAACCATATGTTCATTTGAAAGCATGCTATGATTTATGTGCTCAATGCTAGCATTTATCCAATTCATAAAATTTGCAAGGTACTGTTGCGTCTTTGTATTGACGCCAATTCAATGGAGACTGTCCAGCGAATGCGCGCTTATTCAACAAGACCCTGTCTTACATCTTACAAAATATCATAGGACCTGGATAATAGAAAAAGGGGATGTTTTTTCACCGTACGAATTACGAAATAAACACCGACCGGAATACGTCAGCGAAACGCTGCACCGCAACAGAAAAAGAAGCTTATATTTCCCACTCCATCGTTGCAGAACTTGTATCGAGGCTGTCCTTGTCGCATGCTGTACGGTTCGATCGTTCCCTACATCGACCTATCATGAAGATTGCTTTCTTGAGCCTTCGGATCCTTTTAATTGCATCGTTTATATTGCTATCTTTCATGCACGAATATCGGGCGTTTGCTCTTGGACCAATGCATCATGGTCGCGGAAAGCGTGGATGTCGGACAGGACTGCAGAACTGTATGAGCGCAACTCAACGCACTACACCGCGGACAAGACCGCCCAATCCTTTTCCACCATTTCGTAAGCAGAGCATTTTCGCTTCTCTTTTCGGCCAGCAAGACGGCAAAAGGCTTCAGCGAAGTTTCTTACTGTGAATGTATTTACAGCGCTACTAAGTGCCAGTGAAAACAGCCACCTCTACCTGTAGCCTCCTTCTTCAAGGAACGTCGCTCACTAAATACACTGAGGTAGCCAGGAGGAGTGCGGGAGGGGGGGGGGGGGTCAACGTCTTAACAACCCAGCTTTTTTCACTTTTGTATGGGTGTAAACACATGCACACATACAAACACACCCACAGGCATACATAAAGGTTGGTTCAACCCTTCCCCCCATCCCGGAAAAATGTTTATGGCTACGGCCCTGACTAACAATTTCACTTCTTTGGTTGCTCAGTGGGGGGCTTTGCGCCTCAACTGTCACATATACGTAGATGACCAGGTTATGCAAACTTTTTTGGGATGAGGCTGTAACACTAGATGAAGAGCATAGATTTTGGTCATCACACTGAAATTACATCGAACAACGCGTACGAGCGGAGCTGCGCTCTTGAGCGTTTTCAGTCCTCACGCAACACACATGGCCCATTTGTCGCTATGCGGTGCCTCAGCACATGGGTCTCGTTCGCCCAACAGGGCCGCTTATTCTGGACAAGCATTAATGTCATGTGTGCCAGATATCTCTTGAAACTTCCAACGCCCCCTCAACTTCTGCCTTTTTTTTGGATATTTTGCAATATGCCCATTGCAATACTGACCACATATTGCAATGCGAGGGTTGCCCACCGAAGTGTTATTGAAATATTGACCACATACTGACCACATATTGCGAGGGTTGCCTACCGAAGTGTTATTGAACTTCAATTGGGATATTATCTATTGCGAACTCTTCAGTCTCCTCTGACATCTAATTCAAGGGAACGCTCTCCCTTTGTAGAAATATCATTGAAGTAACTGTTGAAACCTGAATATTGGCCGCTGAAAATTTAGCGGAAGCCAACAATGAAGCGTCTGGGGTGGAATCTGGGTCATTATTTTGTGCACGGCCAGTTTCTGCACTGCTTTCGAACGTTCCGTGGCAGGTCGCGTGTTCGGTCATAAGTTATCACGGATTAGTTGGATTCTGGCCTATAGCGTAGGCGCTAACCGAAATTTTGAAGATGAAAGAGACAATAAAAGTGTAAAATATTCCAGCATTGTTGAGAGATCGCTAAGCCGCCATTTAAAAGCATGTCACACATTTCTTACCATAATCCGCACATTTTTTCTCGGAACAAGCCACTGTAAAACTGCAGCATCTTTAGAACGGTAGAGAAGACGGCTTTCGCCTTCGAGTAGTATTGGGCGAATGTACATGAGACCGTGTTAATGTTTTGCATACCGTCGAAGTATATAATAAATAATTACTGAACATGCTGAATAATGATAATATCCAGTTTCAGTTCTACGTTATTATAAACAACGCCATCATGGTCGGGTATGAGAGCGATGTTATTTTAGAATTATGTTGTACATAAGGAAGGTACACGTAAAAGCGCAGGTTGAACAGTTCAGTAGCCAGTAATCGTGCTGCGTGCGAAGAGTGTTTCAGTGTAATAAAGCATTATTTATTCGACTATTTGATATAATAATGCTTTCAAGTATTGAGAAAGTAAGTTTAGCAGCATTTGCAATATCTTGCAGGAGGACCAGGAAGCAAAGGTCGCTGATCGGGACCGTAACATGGATAACGGGGCCCAGCGATTCTGCTGCACAGCGCTGATCTCAACGACAAATTTGAGGACTTAGCATTTCAGCTTTGTTTCAGAAAACACGTTCGTTGCATATGTTTTACCGTAGAAACTAAAAAGTGTTTTGACCGGAAATTTCACTGTATGCCGTGCTTGTATTTAATCGTAAAATATAGATGTTTCATTCAGCCAAAAGGAAAGAAAAGTATCTGTGGATTCTGTTAAACATTGATCTTTTGCTGAATTTTAGGGTATGCAAAAGAAATAAACAGCACCTCGTCTGTCATGAAAGCAAACACCGAGTACAACCTGGTGCCAGGGTGAAGGACATATAGATCAGGAAACAAACATCCAGCAGATCCCTCACACTTAGGGAATAAATTTCATGCGAAACAATCAGCGAGTCATGTGAAGCAGTAATGCGAAGCAGTCAAAGCCCGAGATGCCGGCCTATGTGGCATTTTTTATTATTTTTTTTTGCTTTGAGTACAGCGTATAGCGACTTGTATCTACATCTTTCTGTAAAATGAAATGTGCGTACATCGTGGTCTCCTCAGGCATGCCGAGTACACGGCGGGTAAAGGGCAGCTCATGGCATGACCTAGGGTGGGCACTCACGTGGAGCAGAAGCGTCCTGTTTATTGGGAGGAAATGCACGTTGCAGTGTGATATACGTATCAGAAGTAGCTGTCGTAGCCATTTTCCGCAATGCTTCACTATAGCTTGCGGAGTCATAGGCGTGCACGAGCAAGGTTTTTTTTTTTTCTTTTTTATTGATACAAAAGCGGATAGCCAGCACTACAACTAAAATTGGCATTGTCCTCACATGACGCTAGTATAGGGTCTGTTTCAGAAACAGTCTGAAGAACTGGTGTTGCTCGGTGGTAGTATATTTGACTACCAAGTCTGCCATGCACATGAGTTCGGCTCGATTCCTACTCGAGCAGTGATTTTAAAGACGATGGTCTTTCTTGGGGAACTTAAACGCAGAAGTTTTGGTCTGTCTTTCTGTCTTTCTGTTTGTCGGCACGTCCCTCGATTCAGCCACTCGGCCAAAGTTGAACCACTTGCCCAAGGGCCAGCCGTCTTGAACTGGTATGGCTGTTCATACTTGTGAACGTTGTCGATCAAAAAGTAAATATCATGCATATCTGAGGTGCAACATCACTAGGTAAGTATTAGGCGGCGTGTTCCTTTAATAGAAAATGCATATATACGTAATTTTAAGGACCCTAGTTTCTTAAGCTGCGCTGAAAATGCATAAGAATGGAAGCTTTAGCGAGTTGGTATGCGTTCATCTTTGTTGGAACAGCGCTCACTAGACAACGACGAAGTAAAAGAAGGCACAGGACAGGCGCTGCCTGTCCTCTGCCTTCTTTTACTTCGTCGTCGTCTAGTGAGCGCTGTTTCAACAAAGCTGAAAATGCGACTGCGCTGAAATTTGCCTTCCTCCGTGCCCTTCGCACGAGCTCATTGTTGTGTTTCGGTTTCGGTTCTGTATTGCACTGTACGAATGCCATGGGTTGGTGTTGAAAAACTTTAGTTTTGAGAAGGCCAAGAAGGTGAAAAAAAATATTTAAAAAATGAAAAAGCAGCGTTGTGGGCGGCCTTCAGGCAGCCGGTTGTGGGCGCCGCTCTGGCGTTCCTGTTTTACCCAGGCGACGTGTAAATAAAAGAGTGTGTGGAGAGTACTCGTTGAGTGCGGACGTTTCTCTGCTTCAGCGCTTCGCGCGAAACCGCGTTTTCGGGCTGGCTGGCGTCCCCGCCGGTCGCGTTGGTCACCGCCGGTCTTCGCCTGCTGCTGCGCCGGGACTACCAGCACGCAACACAGCACTCATGTTTCCCGACGTATTGCCAGATGGCGTCCATATCTCACACAGCGCCTCTTTTATCGTCTTTACACGACATTTGCAGCGAAGCACGCAGATACGCGGCCAATTTTTTATTCTGCGCTTCCATCGGGATATTTCGCCCATCGAGAAGGGCCCCGATGCCGGCAGCGCGATTTCCGCGACACAGGATCATCCGAAGCATTTCTTTGCGGAACACAGGCACGTTGAGCGTTTCTATCTATCTACCTCTTTAACCTCGTATGAACCAAAATTATCACAGGAGCAGATTAGTGTATGCCCAACATGATTAGGATATCATGAAATGAATATCATGATATGCGCACGTCCTGAAACCTTTCTCTCAGTCACTTGTGCCACATACCCGCCTTACACGGCCCATGTATTCAGGGTTTGCCCCATACATGACTTACAGTCTATATCAACCCAGCTACGGCAAGATTAGAGAACAAATTTCACACGATACAGCGATGGAGGACATGTCGCAGAAAATGTCAATTGACGCAAAGAATAGCAATGTTCGTTCCTACCGGAATCTAACCCTGGCAATCGGCGTGACAGTCAAATATCCAATCACATAATCAAGCCAGCACCCGAAACTGCGGCGGAAAAGGACCCTATACAGCAGTGTTCTCAGGGCAACATCGTGTGGTTGCCGTGCTGGCTGAACGCTTTGACAACAATGTCACAAAACAATACATATTTACTCCTCTGACGCAGCAAGCTGTAGTCAAGCGTTGGTCGACCCTGGAGGAATACGCCGACGACCGCCATTCATGATACGTACCTTATCCCAGAGTAGCGTGTGCTTCGTGTCCATAAAACAAACATGTTCTTCCACCTGTGTAAGCGATACCACATCGGATCATGAGCTAGCCTTCAAGCGCCGGGAACTCGACGTGTCTCGTAAGCCCTCGATATGTCCATTACTGTTCAATTTACACAAATACGTCGGTCCAGCTTGTAATGGTTGGCTGAAATAATGCTGTATAGGCCGCTGCTGGCTGACTACTTCTCAAGAAGTTTGTTCACGCAATGCGTAGGAGCAGCAGCAAGTTCGTAAAGATTTGTGAAGTCTCGGTTGCCATAGACTCTTTATCACCTGTGGCGCACCCCCGAGTACCCCGGCCGCGGTATGCGGGTAAGGGCCACAAGGAACTGGTTGGAAGGATCACATCACGTACGCGATAGGCATGCCACGCTATTCATGTCATGACCTGTAAGCCGCGTTCGTCATACACTCACGTCGCCCTACGCCAATTTTGTTTTATATGAAATATACTAAGGCAAGGAGGCGCCACCACGAGAGCTCCAAGACATAGATAGATAGATAGATAGATAGATAGATAGATAGATAGATAGATAGATAGATAGATAGATAGATAGATAGATAGATAGATAGATAGATAGATAGATAGATAGATAGATAGATAGATAGATAGATAGATAGATAGATAGATAGATAGATAGATAGATAGATAGATAGATAGATAGATTGAAACTGTGTCTGGTTTGCTAAGAAATAATTAGCATTTAAAACACCCTTATAAATTATGAGCCCACGTAGGCAGTGCCTGGTTTACGACAAGTCTGTGAATGGGTAATTTACGATCGCATGAAATGGATCTGAAAGAATTAGAATAATATATCTAGTTCGTTGCTTATATTTCAATAATTTAAGTCGCCTGAACAAGGGCTGCTTTATAGAAAGGGAGAGAGAGAAATGTTTGAATGAAAAGCTGGAGATGTTTGCCTGGCTATTCGCCTGACATGCTACTCCAGGTGCTCCACGGTGATGATTATGATATATAAACTGATAACCACACGAACATAAATAGACTGCACTGTTTACAAAGTTTCGGTCAGGCTTGTGGCTCGCAAGAAAGTCAGCAGCGCTTTCGTTGCGCGTAACACACAGGCGTTGTTTTGCCATGGGCCCAGAATGTGCCGCAGTTCTAAACACGAGTCCTGTTGAAGGTGCAAAGCCGCCTTCAGAGATCGTCTTTCTGTTGCGTATCGCCTGCATTCGCAGAGAACGTGTTTCAAGTCTTCTAGGACGTTACGGTGAGTCCGACAACTTGATTTTGTTCTTGAAGTAATGAGTGTAGGCGACGTTTAGTCTGATGCAGTGCAAATATGTTTCCTCTTGTCTCTTGAGGTCTCGCGGCATATCGAAGGCACACGATGGATCAATTTTGTAAAGAGGCCCATACTGGTGACTGGAATCTGTCCAGCTTTGGCGTCTTGGCGTTTGGCGTCCAGGCGTCATGTCCAGCTTTGGCAGCGTCATCAGCCTGGACGTTGCTTTGTATTCCGCAGTGGGCAAGTATCCACTGTAGAACAATGCGGTGATTCAATTCGCAGGCTTTGTTGCATAGGCGCTTGATGTCCTAGACTAGCTGTTCCTGCGTGCTTGGGGACTTCAAAGACTGCAGCGCCGATCTTGAGTCGGTGAAGATGACCTAAGACTCGGCTGTCTGGTCTACTATGAAATTAAAAGCAGCCCTTAGTGCAGCCAGTTCGGTGGCTGTAGATGAAGAAAGGTGACTGAGCGTGGCAGAAATGGTGACATTGGCAGACGGAATCCATGCCCCAATGGCAGATGACGTAGGCGTGACAAAGCCGTCATGGTAAATATGACGGTGAGACTTGTAGCTGTTTTCCATGTGCTGTAGAGTGAAATATGTTAGTGCTGGTCCGGGTGTGCGCCTCTTGTTACTGAACCCAGGCACTAAAGTGACAATTGACCACGAAGGAATTTTCCACGATGGCTCCACAGGCATTGATGCGGTTTGATAATGCAGCGGGAGTAAGATCCGTACCACAGGACCGGTGTCTGAAGCAAGCGGATGAACTGGCACTCTGGTGGCATAGCGCAAGTGGACTCGGAGAAACTCCTGCTGCAGGAGCACTGGAGCTGATAGGCGTCTGCTTTCGGCAAGGGTTCCGATAGTTGATGTATTTCTTGGTAGGCCAAGGCACACTCTCAGGGCTTTTGCTTGAGCTCCAGTGAGTGCTTGTATGTTGGTTTGGAAAATGCAATGTAGGGCAGGAAGGCTGTATCGCAGAAGACCTTCGCAGAGAGCCGTGAACATTCGCAGCAGGGCGCTTACGGAACAGCCCTTGGCGTTGCTTGATAACAAGCGGAAGATGCTCGCGTATGACCCAATTTTTTCCTTTATTACTCGAACGTGAGGAGTCCACGTCATTAGCCTGTCGATTGTCGCTCCCAGAAACTTATGACTTGGCACATACCGAATGGGAGAATCCGCTACCTTTAACATATAGCGCGCGACATCACGCCTAGTAAAAGCAACAGCGGCACATTTTTTTGGTGACATCGTTAGACCTCGTGCGAGTAAGAAGAAAATCTTTCAAGATATTGGAAATAAAGATAATGCCTTACGGTTGCTTCTAGACTGCCGCAAAGTGCATGACTCAGCTTTTCATAGTATACTACTTCTCAAATTCAAATGTCCTTAAATACATGCCACGTCATTCAAATTAATAACGAACTACATTGACAAACGTTTCCCATTGACAAATATTTTTCCTGTACCTGGTACAATCCAACTAACTGAGTACTCCAAGGATGCGTATTGGGTCTTACTATATTCGAAAGCGACAGCGTTTAAGACTGCGTGTCGTAGAAATTCTGGTGTCGGTGTCGGCATGGTTGGTTGTGAGTGAAAAATCGCAGTGAATGCAAAACACGAAAAAAAAAGAACATGGGTCTGTGCAGGAATTAAACCAAGGCCTTCTGCGTGGCAATCGGGTGGTCTACCACTGAACTACGCCACTTTTTCGTTGTTGCACGGAACGATGCCACGGCTTAAAGCTGTTCTGAAGAAAAAAAAAGAAGGAACCTATGCTGCCGCCATATAACCCGAGGAATCGCGCTAACCCGTGTAATATCACTATGTAGGAGCAGAAGCTAAAAAGCGAGCGGACAGCCGGTAGCACGGACGTGATGGTCGTTACCCAAGTCGCTAGCAACACGGCGAGGGTATCCGACTCGTTACCAGCAGCTAAGAAAAGAGCGCTACAGACCGCTGAGTCGCGAGCTAGTAAAGGTACGAACTTAAGGAGATTATCTGAGCGATGCAAGTGCGTATCAACAATCTCCAAATGATAGTCACCAGCCTGGCCATAAGCGTCACGGTACTGAAGTGCAACATGAATAGCATCGTAGCCAAGTGCGTTCATGGTGCGTTCGCGGCCCTTTCGCCAGCTTGATACAGACCAGAATTGGTGTATCAGGCTGGCGAAATGGCCGCGAACGTACCATGAGCGTTGCATGTCGGTCATATCGCACATGACATGCACATCATAATTGCATGTTAGGACCGTTCATGTATGTTCGTTATACATTTCTGTCACGCCATATCAATTTTAGTATATAGCCAGTGAATGAAATGGCCGCGAGCGCACCGTGAGCGCAACATGTAAGTCATGCTAACCATGACATGCATGCCATTATTTTCATGCTACCACCTCTCATGTATGTTCGGCATCCAGTCACATCGCGCAACACTCATTTTGGTGTATATCCAGCGAGCGAAATCGCCATGAGCTCCCCATGCGCATGGCACGTAAGTCGTGGTGCATATGACGTGCAGTTCATTATTTTCTTATTCTCCCCTGTCATAAATGTTTGTCATATAGTCACGCGCATAACACCAATTTCGGTGTATATCAAGCGAGGAAAACGACCGCGAGCTCCCCATGAGCGTGGCATGTACATGAGGCTATCCATGACATCCAAGCGAATGGCTTTCGCCTTTCAGTGGTCTTAGGTGAATGCATTAAGATACCATTAAGATAAAGGAAAATAAAGAAAATAAGACAATCGCGATTTTGCAGAGTTCTATTTGCAGAGTGGAACACAACAGTATAACATACTAAGGCATTGGCGTGGTTGCAATAGCCTGAAATAGAAAATAAAACGCGAATACTATCAAACTCGAGTGCAAGTATCGAACCGGCAGTAGGACCTGACAGGCTGTCTGCGGAATACGTACAGCGGGCACGGAAAGAAGCGCAAACACGCGGCATCTGCATTCTTTGCTGTTTCGCATTTATTTTCAAGTGGGTATAGCCTGAATGATTGGTGAAAAGAAGACGTGATTTATTACACGATAAAATACCATCTAGCATCTTTTTATTGCCACCGCGATTACAGCCTGATAAAAACGGCACGCCGCTATGTTCGCGTTTCTTTCCATCCCCCCTGTACCTGTGAAAGTCCGCGAGAAGCGCAAATGCAAATAAACTCGGATGCAAACACGAATTCGTGAGCTTCGTAATACGCGCGGCCGTTCAGCGCCAGCTTCCCGTAGTATACTTGCACAGCGCCACCATGCGGCAGCGGCGAGCGGACGCGGAGAGCGTTCGCCAGGCGCTGAAAAAATAGAGGAGGCGCTAGATAGATAGATAGATAGATAGATAGATAGATAGATAGATAGATAGATAGATAGATAGATAGATAGATAGATAGATAGATAGATAGATAGATAGATAGATAGATAGAAACGGTCAACGTGCCTATGTTCCGCAAAGAAATGCAGCGGATGATCCTGTGTCGCGGAAATTGCGGGGTGCCGGCATCGGGGCCTTCTTGATGGGTGAAATATCCCGATACAAGCGCAGAATAAAAATCTCTGCTCGAGTAGGAATCGAGCCGAACTCATGTGCGTAGCAGCCTTGGTAGTCAAGTGTACTACCACCGAGCAACGCGAGTGCTTTAAAGTGCTTGTGAAACAGACCCTATCATAGCGACATGTCAGGACAATGCCAATTTTAGTTGTAGTGCTGGCTATCCGCTTTTGTATCAATGAAAAAGAATAAAAAAGCCTCGCACGTGCACGCCTATGACTCCGCAAGCCATAGTGAAGCATTATGGAATATGCCTACGACAGCTACTTCTGATATGGATATCGCACCGCAACGTGCATTTCCTCCCGATAAAGAGGACGCTTCTGCTCTACGTGAGTGCCCACCCTATGTCAGACCATGAGGTACCCTTTACACGCCGTGTACTACTCGGCATGCCTGGGGAGCCCACGATATGCGCACATTTCATTTTACACAAAGACGTAGACCCCCTCTAGCTGGTATACGCTTCCCTCAAATAAAAAAATGACACATAGGCCGGCATATGGGGCTTTCACAGCTTCGCATGACGGCTTCATATGACTCGCTGATTGCTTCGCATGAAATTGATTCCCGAAATGCGTGGGATCTGCTAGATGTTTGTCTCCTAATCTATATATCGAACCAACCCTTGCAATGATCATTTGGTCAGACAAGATAGCGGCGTCCAACATTAGTAATATGAGCCTGAACATTTTTTTTTTCATGCGGAGCATTTCTTAGCCTGCCTTAGGCACATTGAGCGTTTCTATCTATCTATCTATCTATCTATCTATCTATCTATCTATCTATCTATCTATCTATCTATCTATCTATCTATCTATCTATCTATCTATCTATCTATCTATCTATCTATCTATCTATCTATCTAGCATACCCGTGCACCACAGGCCATGGTGTACGGGCCGTGGGTATTCGCAATGCCCATAGAGTGTCGCGCCGCCAAGCGGAATTCAGGAGCGTCCTCTCGAGGAGGGTTAGTAGACGACAAAATGGCAGCACTACGCTGTCGCTCCCTTGTTGGGCTGTGCTAACCTCAGTGTTAACGCGTTCGCAAGGAAGGAACACTACGACTTGGCATGTTCCCTACATCAGTGAACAGACCGGGCCCTCCGTGACACGAGAAATCTGATTCGTTCTTGCAAGGCGCGAGGTTTTGGTGAAAATAAGTGGCGACTCGCGCTTTCAATGCTAGCCCACAGCGTACGCATACTATCAGCTTCGCGAGGCTTTCTCTAGCCACGTAGGTTAGTTAAATGTTATCGTCTGACATATTCAGTTGAAGCTCACCCTGTTTTACTTGTATAAAGCATTGGTCAGTGTTTCTTGTAGTGCATGAATCCCATAACACTGTACGCGGGAGGTCGCGCCGGCTCGCGATGTGCTCTTGTAAAACTGAGCGATCTCAAGTTGTCGATACATTAAAATATGCCTCTATCCTTTGCCAGCAAAGCGCTGTTACTAATCGTGCGAGCGACGTTTCAGTCATTCGAGGACGCGTCTGCTCCACGCCTTTCGTGGAGCGAACGCTTTCCACGCCGTCCTTCGCCGCCAGTGTGTTGGTTTCATAGCCAGCGCTGCGCCGCTTGTTTTTGTACGTTTGTTGATAGGTGGCAGCACACTGCAAGCGATTTGCTCGTTGACCGATCTGAGAGCGAAATTGGCGAAATGTTCTCCGCGCCCAGGTGTCTCTGTAATTGTAAACGTGGTGACGCGGAGTGGTCGAAGTTGTTCGGCGGAGGAAATACTTCAGATTGCTTTCAGCAGTGATGTTGAAAGAAACCACCTTGACGACGAGGATTTTCCACTGGACGTAGGCACCGAGAGTGACAGGACGGTGAACGATCAGCTGCTAACTCACGAGGAGCGAGTTGCACTTCACGTCCCCTCGTGCGTTATTGTTCTTTCACGCTCGTAAGTCACTTTGATTGTATTTAATGTATAATATCCTTGAGCGAGATCAAAATAAAAGCATAGTTCCTCTTATGCATTGCATGTATCAATTATTGTGGATATTATGGAGCGCCGCATGCCGCCAACACGCTCGAGCTCGACCAGAGAAGCGAAATGGTTAGAGCGTTGGAACGTGCAGTCACAGCCACAATCCACGCCTCTCGGCTAACTTCTTCGACGCTGCGAAAATGATACGTGTGCATTCTTTTCGATATTCGTGTTTCGATCGTGCTGATCGAGCCTGCAACATGCGAGTGAAGTGAATTGCACACGGCTAGAGTCTCAGCATGGCTGTGGCACAAGCGCTACTGAATCGGAAGTTAAATGCTTGTGTTCCGTTGAAGACGTAACTCCGCGTTCCCGACTGCACAAGTAATGACGACGGCAGGGGCGTAGCCAGAAATTTTTTTCGGGGGGGGGGGGTTCAACCATACTTTATGTATGTTCATGCGTGCGTTTGTATGTGTGCGTGCCTATATACGCAAGCAAAACTGAAAAATTTCGGGGGGGGTTTGAACCCCCCCAACCCCCCCCCCTTGGCTACGCCCCTGGACGACGGCGTATTATGTTTGCAAACCATCACCACGTTAAACGTGCGGTCCCGTGCAGCAGCGATGGCGCTACTCGCTCGCGGCCTACTACTGCGGCAAATCCGTAAGGCAGGCTCGGTACAGCGTATCTATAAACGTTGGCTCGGTACGTACTACCTCGGAGTGCCGTTCTGCTCATACGTCAATTTTAGTTCATGCAGTTTTATGTAGCACGCACAGGATTTCGCAAAGCATCATTATGCACGGTAACGGAGCTGAAATATAACATTTCACACCACAGCAAATAATTAGGTAGCGAGTACTTAGCACTTTCCATGGTTTGGGAAAGTAGTTCAGTCTCATATTCAATTCAGCACAGCTCATGACTTCATCCGGTGAAAGTGGCACGGGCCGTACGTCCGCACGTACTATCTCTTCCTATGCTAACAAACGGGTTGACCCTCCTCCTGGCGCCATCTTGAATAGCACGGCGCGCCACCTATAGTTCGTGGGCATTGCGAATACCTACAGGTCGTGGGTATCCGCCACAGGTGATTGACAGTTTATATCAACCTGAACGGCGAGAACAGACGTTGTTAATTTAAATGCGACAGTGTTAAGAAAAACCGACATCTGCAGCGTTGACCCGACGAATGCAAAGAAAAATTAGGGTCCCAGCGGGAATGGAACCAAAAGCATTCTGCGTGGTAGTCAGATATACTACCACAGAGCCACGCAAGGGCTAGAATGTGCTTTTAATAAACACCCTATGCAGGAGTAATGTTGGTGCAACGTCAATTGTGGTTGGGTTGCTAGCTATCTAATTTTATAACAAAACAATAAACAGTAGATATGTACTCCTACTATACAGGCGTCATGTGAGGTCAACGTCTTTGGTTCCAGTGTTGACTGCCCTTTATAGCAGTCTAATAAACGTTATATTTCTATTACTATGATTCCGCAGGGTACATTCAAACGTTGCTCGACTCTAGGAATGCATTAATGAAAGTTACGTACGATATCACATCATTGCACCGTAAAATAGACTTCGTTTCGGTAATACTGACTGAGGTATGTGCTCTAACATGAATGCTCACGTTACGTCACATCATAAGTTACCCTTTAAACGCCAGTGTTGTCGACGTGCCTCGAAGCCAACGATGGGCACACGACTTGCAAAAACGCGTAGCTCCACCTCGTAACGATTGGCTCAAAGCCGTTAAATGCATCATAGAACTACTCGCTGACTGCTGCGCATTAAACCGATCCCCACAATGCGTGAGATCTGCCGAATGTTTTAAACTTGCAAACATACATTGCTGCTTTAGCCTTAAATTCATCATAATCCATGGTGACACCATTTTTTACTCTATGTAACTCTTCAGTTTTCTTGAATGTATAGAATACTCGTTGAATATGTTATAGAAACATTACCGGTATATCACATTTCTATTTAGCTCAATGTCCTGTGCGCTGGCTGTTGCATTTTTCCACTTTTCAATCAACGTACTATCTCCATATAGTCTCAGTCATGCCAAAGTAGCCTGGTTCAAGCAGGAACTTCAAGGGATTCTAAAGGGCGGAGTTATCAGGCCTTCCACATCATTATTTGCTTCGCCCACTGCAATTGTACTAAAAGAATACGGGTCACTTCGGCGATGCAGGTATTATCGACTAATAAACAAGCACATCTCCTCACATGCCCAATATCATGAATTGATGAAATTATTGAAGAAACCGGATAATGTTAGTGGTTTTCTCTCATTGACCGGCGCAAAATTTACTTATAAGTGCCATTCATAGAATGTATAAATATTTACCGCATTCGTCATCCCTTTCGGCATCTACGGAAGCAACAGACTACATTTCCAATGGAGAAACTCTGGATTATGGTTTCAGAAAATGACGAGCGACATACTCAAGGACTTCAGTGAAACATTTTGTCATGTGTACGTGGGTGATATTATTGTACGTGCTCTGAAGCACAAAAAAAAATCACAGCATATCCACGGAGTGAATGATGATGAGTGGGCGAAGCTGCGGAGGTTCATCGGTAAACCGTGAATCTTCCGTGAATTCTGCCCAGTACATCATCACCGACGTGAGATCGGGCGCGTTTATACTAAAGGTTCGATGAGTTATGACGACTTGCAGTTCACTTTAATTTTACATGTACGCTGTGAATTTTCATTGTTTAGAAAACCATTGCTTTAGAAAACATCTGGCGTCTTTCGTTAAGCAGCTGGCGTCTTTTTGTTTTGCTTTAGAAACATCTGGCGTTCTTTCGTTTTGCTTTTACAAAACATCTGGCGTCTTTCGTTGGTTTATTTCATCAATCAACGGCGTTTTGAACAAAATTTTTATTGTTTAATCACGCACAGGAGAAATCTCACCAGGCACTACCTTTGAGGTAAACAATGGCTGCTAATGGGAATGAGAGACAGAAGAAGTCGGCTTTTAGCTAACACTTACACTTCTACTTCTACTAACGTTTTCTACTGGAACATGCCAATGGCTGCTAATGGGGAATGAGAGACAGAAGAATTCGGCTTTTAGTTAACGCGCACGCTGCGAATTTTTTATTGTTCAACAACGCACAGGAAAAATCTCCCACCGGCACCACCTTGGAGGTCAAAGCGTAAGACTGGTTACGCACTACGACTACTACGACTACGACTACGAGGGACGAACGGGTGCCGCCTTAAGGAGCTTCGCCCCTAAAAGACAAGAACACCTAGAGAAGGTATACAGTCGAAACCCGCGATAACGAAATCCCGAGGGAACGAAATTCTCACCGCAACGAAATATTTTCGGAGCACCGGCGAACGCCCATAGGAGTCAATGCATTTTGTAACTCGCGACTACGAAAGATATTCATATCGCAGTCCCTGATTAACGAAATTTTTGAAACGCGAGTGCGCAAATAATTTACTCTCGCAACATTAACTACATTCCAAAACTGCTGAAATGCATTCATGCTACACTTAAATTGTGCTAAACTATCGCTACAGCGCACTTAAAAAGCAGCCGCCACCATTGTTTACAAAAAAAACAACGCTGGCGACAATGATGATGATGATGGCTTGCCGAAACACCTGCTCGTTATCGCGGTCTACGTAGCCAAATCCACATTCCTCATGGAGTTTCGTTCGTTAGCTTGGCTCTGTGCTTGGTTTTGTTGGCTTTGCGTGCACATGGTCGCGTGTGTGGAGCCATTTGTGGAGCGTTTGCTTGGTCGCTTGGTGCAACGTGAACTGTGTGTTTCGATTGCTTCGTCCGATATCGCTGCCTGTGAAGATGCCGCCTTCAACGAAAAGGCGGAGGTTCATCACGCTGAAAGATAAGGCTGCAATCATCAGTAAGGTGGAAAAGGGCGGAAAAAACATGGACATCACCGAAGAACTCGGCGTTGCGTGCAGCTCGCTGTCCACGATTCTGCCCTGATCCGCGCTGATCCAGCGGAGCCGGAAGAAGGTTCGCCCGTAGGCGTACTTGACGACGGTACTCGTGAGCGCAGTGCGGCCGTCAGCGACCAGCGCATGCGGCGAACTTTGTACCGTGGCAAACGAGATTCCCGATCGAGAGGTGCATGAAATTGCTGCATAGTAAGGGCCGCCAAAGCAAACTTACTCACTTTTGAAAATAAAATGTGTTTTTTTGTAAATTCCATGTCTTTTTTGCCGCATTCTCGCGCCAACGAAATTCCCGCAAGAGCGAAATTTCGTGCTTTCCCCGCCGATTTCGTTATTGCGGGTTTCAACTGTAAACCAATCAAGAAGACGACGGACCTAGGAGAGAAGTGGCACACACAACGTCTGGACTACCAACTGCGCCTTATTAGCAAACATCTTCCAGGAAAACGAGGGGCGCATGCGCTGTTCAGTACCAAAAGCGGCCTACTTGACAATGTGCATGTTTGGGCTAGTTGGTAATCCATCGATCCTCGTCTATGAAGTTTGCGCTGTGGTAGCATCAATGGCTTACTTGAAAACAGAGATTCTAACGCCATAGTGACAAGAGCACACATTTCTTCTGCATCAATGAAATGAATGTAGTGCTTAGAGAATTGTCACGGTGCATGTTGATATTATAACCTTCAAGAAGTTCGCGTTCCACCAAGAATCCTAACATTAGGTAATAGCGGGACGCATCCACAGTTACTACAATGGCGGGGAGGGTAAGTCCCGTCCGAATTCTTCAAAGAGTTGTGGTGTTCTCGCAGCCTGTCAATTAAAGATCGGCCACTTTGGCCGATGTAAGCTTTTTCACAGATTAGCGGAATCAGAGTTGTGGAATCCGCTGGTGCTGGTGTTTTCACGCCGAATGTTCTTTCTGCCCCTTGCAAACTTTCTTCGCCTTCGCTGCATGCACGTGCGACTCGGGGAAGCACCAGAGCCCCGGAATGTTCTTTTCGGCACGAAAACTGTTTATCATGAACCAACACGAACTCGCGCAACCTTTTACGTTACGGTGATGAAAACAGGTACACGACCTGCGCCACACGTGTGGTGTATCTGATTCCACTAACCTGTGAAAAAGTTTACATCGGCCAAACTGACAGAAGTTTAAATGAAAGAGCCGATCGTAGTAGGCAGGATTGCTTTAAAGGAACTCCCCAAGATACTACTCCAACAACAGAAATACTGAAATACAGTGGAGAACAACTTTGACAGTCGCCACAGGACGAAGATGCCTGAGGCCTACTCTGACTCTATGACAGTGGTTAATTGCACTGATAAGTTCCAATCGGTGGTCTCTACCTTGTTGTTCAAGCGACTAAGCAGCCATGACTTCTGAAGATGGTAATATACTGGAGCAAGTGGAAGTACAGAAGTCTCATCTATCGGAAATGTGGTGCCTCATTACCAGCGTGAGGGAAATGATAGCCATCCGGGAGTTTGTAGCGCTGCTCTCCATCGCTAGCACCAGCGGAAGGGTCAAGTAGAGAAGACGAAGAAGAAAAAGATGAAGCGAAAACCAATACAGGAGCATTGTATGGATAAACCTTCACATCTAATTTTATGAAATGCGGTAAACGTTAAGGCACAGATGCTACTGTGTGTGCCGTTTGAAAAGCTACTTGAATGCGGTCACAACAGGTGGCATACTAGCCACTTGACTAAGACGATGAAAAAAGCCCTACTGGTTCCTCCACATCACGATACTCAGCTCATTTTTAAGCATGTGATGTTTTGCTGCGTTTTCTTGTTCCATAAGCGTGCGCCACACAACTCCGTCCTCAATCCTGAAGAGACATGGTGAGGGCCTTGGTGAAATATACTGTAATGTTTACACCGCGTCCGCAAGCGAACTGCTCACTAGCGGATATTGAGTGATTTCTCTTAGAACTTTAGTATCATCCGCAATTATGCACGATCATCGCAGGCATGTATGCTAGTACAGTTTAATTGCCTCCCCCATTGCAATATATTCTAGTGATTTGTAATTTATCATTCTTTCAGTGATTACTTACTTGAATTTGTTGCTTGCGTGTTCAGTGAGTAGAGGTCGGCTCAGTACCCGAAATTACGTAACTTCTATTAGAACTCCGATTCCAGCTTCTATCCTGTGCTCAGTATATGTTGACGACTTACAAATCACTTGCCGTGCTTCGAGTGTGTCTACTTGCGAAAGGCAAACCCAGATTGCAGTAAACACTGAAAGAATGAGCAGACAAAATGGTTTCCGCTTTTTCACTCAAAAGCAGACAATGTTTTTTCCTCTCAAAAATACGGTCTACGATTGGACCCAGTGCTCGACCTAAACCATATCCTAATACCAGTGAAATCTGAAGAAAAGTTTGTGGGAGTCACATCTGACAACAAGCTCAGGTTTTTCCGTCACATCAACACTCTGAAAACTAAGGCAAGGGAAACATTCAAGATACTTAAAGGGCCCCTGGACCACCTCCTGTCAATTTTACGTAAACATTTCAGGTAAACGCACGCATCGAGTTCAGAATGCCGTCACGATCAACATTGCCAAACGCATCAGCGCTACGGGCCGTGGGCGCCCCAGAAATTGCAAGAAACAATCCCTTCCCTTCTCTGTACCTTTCGTCATCCTTATCTCCTGAGCATTCGCCCTGTCGTCAACATGTCGTCGGCTCGTCGTCCATAATACATGTTTGTCCGCTCGCAGGTAAGTGCGCTGGCCGCTCTCCCTCTTCGCATGACGAGGAGGAACGCTCGGCCAGCAGGAGAGACGAGCCGACGAACGAAGGAAATAGCGAAACGAGCGATGGTCTTTTCTGGATCATTGTTTGGAAAAATTCTCACGCCTACGTGTTCGTTGTAGACGCATGCGCAGCTTCAACAACGCAACTAAAGTTTGACTTCCGGGTGGTTCAGGGGCCCTTAAAGGATGATGAAGCGTGCCATATAAAGTTGTTTGCATCAGGGCACGCTTGTAGCTGTGCACCCCTCCTTGTAGCTGTGCACTCAAGAAAAAAGGCTCATTCATTTGACTCCTTTTTGAGCGTTTTTGCTTGCCACGCATATGACTCTTTTTAAAGAGACACGTCAACTCTCGTTGGGGATCTTTAAACTCTCTTCGGAAAGTCGTGTGACGCGCAACAGTGTTAACGGGTCTCTTTATTGAGAGTAATTCGTGGCAAGCAAGAACTCTAAAAAAATAGTCTCACATACTTATTTTCTCAGCGTGTGGCGGGCGTGATCAGTTCTTATGTGAAGACGAATTTTTCAATGAGCTTAAAACAATGCATAGTTTGCTACCGTTGATAGCTACATTTTATCACCCCGTGGCTGGCACAGCATATAATTAGTCTCGCATTTCAGCCGGCATAGCCAACTCAGCTAACCAACCAGCTGTCCAGCGTAAGTTTCCTGAGCCACTCTTCCTTACAGCATATTATAGGAGCTATACAATAAACGTTCGACGGTGTTTCATTGTAAGTAACAAAGAGCACAACCAGGAGACATATGTGAGACGTTCAACTGCTAAAGAAAAAAGGATTTTTCCTATCCGTGTATTGTTGTGGAACTCTTATAAAAAGCTGCTCTTGCCGCATGCTACGGCGTTCAATCTTTCTCATACTAAGTTATCATGAAAAAGTTTGGCTTGAATCTTCTGGTAGTCCTTGTCGCTTTGTTGATTCTGCTAGACACCACACAGAAACATTGGTCACTTGCTCTTGGACCTGCACATCATGCTCGAGGAGGGAATCGTCTGAAACGACAGAAGAACTATATGAGCGGTAGCAACGGCACGGCGCCACCGTACCGTCCACCACAACGGTTTCCACCAATAAGTAAGCAAATCATTTTTGTTTGTCGCAAGGGTAGCAACTTTTGGATAGCTACTCAGTCAGCATCAAAGCAGCATTTTTAAGAAATTTCGTTTCATTTTTTAAAATAATATTGGCGTTAGCGTTGAACCTTCCTTCATATTTGCCAGTGTAAATTTATTGAAAATTCGTTGGGTGGAACGTGAGACACGATGTTGTGCGTGGACTTCCTGTATTCATTCTTCGAAGCTGGCAATGACCTCGCTGCTTATTCAGAAGCCAGCGTACATGGTGCAACCTGTTAAGGCTTGAAAGAGGTGATTTTGAATAGCGGAAAAGCTACATCATCTTCTTTAATCCGGCGTCATGGCTTGTGGGTTGTTTTCTCAAAGGGAGAGTTCGCGCTTAAAATCTGCTTAAATCTATGTTGGCGCATCGAGCATTAAAGGATACAACAGAAGGCGTGGTACCTGAGTAGCGAAGCTGTTGCACTTTACTAAGCTCGAGGGCACGTGTTTGATTCTCGGTCACGGCGGCCGCGTTTAAATGTGCGCGAAATGCAAGAACACTCAAGCACTTTGTATAATTTCAATTTTCAAGTTCAATTTCGATTTTATTTCCGTAAGAATGGACGGAGGCC
Source organism: Rhipicephalus sanguineus (assembly GCF_013339695.2). Classification (NCBI taxonomy): domain Eukaryota; kingdom Metazoa; phylum Arthropoda; class Arachnida; order Ixodida; family Ixodidae; genus Rhipicephalus; species Rhipicephalus sanguineus. The sequence goes on from NC_051186.1 coordinate 5,388,949, forward strand.
CGAACAAAAAGTGTCAATTACCACTTGACGAAGATTCGGGCCCCCTGTACAAGGCATACAGCAAAGAGACGTATAATACACACATGTACATATAGCGTATTCAATATCACAGGAAGTACACAGAATTTGCATGTCGAAGTTAAACAATACTGGTGTAATCGCTACATACATCAATAAAGAAAAGAAATACAAATATAGCTTTTAAACATGACAAAAGAATTCGTGAAATTGGGCCTCACATCATTTAAAGTTATCTGTTTGTGTTACATCAGTAGGTAATAAAGCATTTGATGTCATTATTTTATTGCAAACCAATAGCGCAGATCCTTTTTTCTGATGTTAGTAATATCAATCCCTTGTTGAAAGAACATATTTAACAATACATGAAGCGTATATCGATCGCTTTGCTCACCGTATTTGTTTCTTGAAAAGGGTATTGCCAGACTTCATTGTTACGCGTGACATACAGGGGTGTTCTGGTTTTACAGCGAAAGCTGTTATGAGATCATTTCACCGGCCGTTTTTGGCGCCGTAGTTGTCCGCCGCCACCGCCGCCGCTGCCGCCACCGCCGCCGCTGCCGCCGCCGCCGGTGTCCGTAACCAGTACCGCTCGCAATAAGAAAAAAAAGCGAAACAAGAAAAAAGTTCCAGGATGGAAGGAGGTTCGAACCTGGGCCCTCTGTGTGGGAGCCCAGTATTCAACCTCTGAGCCATGCCGGTGCTTGAAACTGCGTTGCAAAAAGATCCTATACAGGCTTCATGTCGGGAAGGAACCACATTAGCATATGCAATATAGCGTGGTAGAAGAGTAAAATAAGCACCAAGCGTCGCACAACGCGAATTCTGTAACCAGGCGTCACACAATGCGAATTGCGCAACGAGTAGGTTGTTGAATGCTTCCAACCCATTACAAATTAAGGGCTCTGCCATAATTCTTCATGGTCATCAGGCACAGCATCAACAAAGTGCGCATAATGCCTTACATGCGTTTAGCAGGTACCAACGCTCTCCGTAGAATGACGAAAAATGGCACACTGCCAGCTGCCCTACTTCTCAAAAATTACAATGATTTATAGCGTAGTGGGTTCCTCGCAAGTGCACTTGTATTGGTTGCCAAGGAAGCCCATAAGCGCATGATCCATTTCCTCGGGGTCTCAATAAAGTTCTTCGCCCCCCCCCCCCCCGTCTCTCTCCCATGTCAACGTATGTTATACAGCATGACGGGAGAGGGAAATAGCGACCGGGCATCACCCAATGCAAATTACATAATTGGTGGGCCGTTTAAAGATTCCAACCCATTACAAAGGGCTAAGCCATAATTCTTCTTCGTCATCAGTCGTCGCTTCAACAAAGTGCACATAATGCCTTACAGACGTGTAGCTGGTGCCTCGCTTCTCCGCAGAACGACGAATAATGGCTTAGTATGTGCTTCCCAACTTCACGAAAATTGTGATTTATGGCGTAGTGGGTATCTTTCTAGTGTACTTGTATTGTAGCCCCAAGAGAGCTTAACGGGCTCTTGAAACGCCGCTCTTCCAGCTTTCGCTGTGACTGTGCTGCGGTTTCAGCGCAGGCCTGGCGTTATTTAATTCCGCTAGGGCAAGTAATATTTGTTCATTATTCCTTAAACACTGTTTGTATCTTGTATACAGGGTGTACGAGTAAAGGTTCGGCATGGAGATAAAATTGAATCGAATCAATAGTTCCTTTGTATGCGCATCGTATGGTACGCCAGCTTGAACATGTTTAACACAGCGCAACGACGACGAGGACACAAGAGAAGAGGAGACAAACCACAGCGCTGACTCGCAACTGAATATTTTATTAGAAGACAAGAACGAAAAAAGGGGGGCACTTCAACCCTAAACCCATGTGACACACAAAACCAATGAAACGGCAAGTCAGCTGACATCCTGAACAATAAAGAGCCTCACGCAGACCACGTGTACTCTCCAGCACCAGAGAAGTTAAGATATCGTGCTATCTAAAACCTAACCTCGCTATCATGTAGGGCAATAGAAGGCACACTAATGCACTGTTCTCCCCTTTTTCTGATATTATAAGCTTCAATTATTTCTCGTGTAGTTTGATCTCGGTGTGTCGATAGCACTTCAGCCTCATGAAAGATGGGTGCGCAATGGCACTGCGCAACATGCTGGGACACATGTGAGTATACATTCCCTTGCAACGAACGCCTGTGTTCCATTAATCTAACGTTAATGCATCTACTCGTTTGGCCTATGTATACACGACCACATGAAAACGGCAAAAGGTACACGATACCCTTCCTACACTGTACAAAAGGAGTCACGTGTTTGACCCCACAGCCATCTTTAACGACTCCTGACACGCGGTTCTTAAGTTGTCGTTCAACAATCCCACAAACCTTATTCAACTTATTAGGCGACGAAAAAACTACACTTACTCCAAAACGGCTGGCCACATTCTTCAAGTTGTGGGATAGTTTGTGTATGTACGGAATTACTGCTGAAGATTTCCTTTGCTCTGGACGTAAATTAGCTGTGATATTGTCTACGTTTTTCTTAACTCGCTTGGTCAATTTGTGAACAGTTTGCCGGATGATAGTGTCCGGAAAACCGGCGTCTGTTAGCCTCGTCACCTGTTCCGAGAAGCTGGCGCCCATCTGGTGAAAATAAGACCTAAACAGTGCAGAGCGCAAACATGAAAAAGCAATACCATTTGAACAAATTTTGAACAAATAGTACCTGACGTCATCCATGTTTTCCAAAAATGTGGTCTTGGCTTGGATTTCACCCATGAGGTACCTCAAACCAATCGCCTATAGTTTTTAGACATCCAATTAGAAGTACACAGTGACCATGTGTGTTGGAAGTATAGCCCTCGTTCAGCAAAACCGCTCCTAAATTTTAATTCAGGCCATTCGAAAGTTATTAAGAATGGTATTGCTTTTTCATGTTTGCGCTCTGCACTGTTTAGGTCTTATTTTCACCAGATGGGCGCCAGCTTCTCGGAACAGGTGACGAGGCTAACAGACGCCGGTTTTCCGGACACTATCATCCGGCAAACTGTTCACAAATTGACCAAGCGAGTTAAGAAAAACGTAGACAATATCACAGCTAATTTACGTCCAGAGCAAAGGAAATCTTCAGCAGTAACTCCGTACATACACAAACTACCCCACAACTTGAAGAATGTGGCCAGCCGTTTTGGAGTAAGTGTAGTTTTTTCGTCGCCTAATAAGTTGAATAAGGTTTGTGGGATTGTTGAACGACAACTTAAGAACCGCGTGTCAGGAGTCGTTAAAGATGGCTGTGGGGTCAAACACGTGACTCCTTTTGTACAGTGTAGGAAGGGTATCGTGTACCTTTTGCCGTTTTCATGTGGTCGTGTATACATAGGCCAAACGAGTAGATGCATTAACGTTAGATTAATGTAACACAGGCGTTCGTTGCAAGGGAATGTATACTCACATGTGTCCCAGCATGTTGCGCAGTGCCATTGCGCACCCATCTTTCATGAGGCTGAAGTGCTATCGACACACCGAGATCAAACTACACGAGAAATAATTGAAGCTTATAATATCAGAAAAAGGGGAGAACAGTGCATTAGTGTGCCTTCTATTGCCCTACATGATAGCGAGGTTAGGTTTCTAGATAGCACGATATCTTAACTTCTCTGGTGCTGGAGAGTACACGTGGTCTGCGTGAGGCTCTTTATTGTTCAGGATGTCAGCTGACTTGCCGTTTCATTGGTTTTGTGTGTCACATGGGTTTAGGGTTGAAGTGCCCCCCTTTTTTCGTTCTTGTCTTCTAATAAAATATTCAGTTGCGAGTCAGCGCTGTGGTTTGTCTCCTCTTCTCTTGTGTCCTCGTCGTCGTTGCGCTGTGTTAAACATGTTCAAGTATTATCACCAACTGGCCCAGCTATCAGTTCTTCTACGGTACGCCAGCTATTAGTCGAAAAGTGCCCACCTAAAATCCCCAGGTGTATGGAATTAAGGTATCAGGCTTATATGCCTCATGAAGCTGGAACAGTGAACGTCGTCGGCGAAAACAACAAAAATTGGATGGCGTCATGGGAAATTTCAGGATGACTCATAGGAGATGCAAATATGTGACGTCATCATGCAATCACAGTTTTCCGAAGTGTGTGATTTAATGTGTGACGAAGTAATCACATGGCATCGTCGCTTGGTGAAAGGTGGGCCGATACCTGTGGCGTGTCACATCACGCGAGGTCCACTTCAAGGCGATGCTGAAGGATCAATGAAGTCCCCAGAAGAAAAAAAAGATCATGATGGCGTTCGCCTTCAACTCCCCTTAGGCGAATTCAGAAGGGCATCTGAGAAATTTGATGCCGGAGTCCTTCACTACGGCGTGCTTCATAATGATTTCGTCATTTTCTGAAGAAGACCCCAACATCTTGCTTTACCAGCCATGGTGGTCTAGTGGTTATGGTGCTCGGCTACTGAGCCGTAGAAAGTGCAAATCACCGGTTACATTTTTTTAAGAGCACCGACTTGCCGCACACATAACTCTGCTTAAACGTACACGTTTGCTGTTTGGAATACCACTCTACTCTATTCAGAGTAAGCCTTGACAGGCGCAATTTTACGTGTTTCCGCGTACATTTTGCGTGCATCTTGAAAGATATTTATATGTGTGGACAGTCAGGAGTCATAATAATAATAATATCTGGGGCTTAACGTCCCAAAACCACGCTGTGATTATGAGAGACGCCGTAGTGGAGGGCTCCCGAAATTTCGACCGCATGGGGTTCATTAATGTGCACCTAAATCTAAGTGCACCGGCCTCAAACATTCTCGCATCCATCGAAAATGCAGCCGCCGCGGCCGGGATTCGATCCCGCGACCTTCCGGTCAGCAGTCGAGCGCCATAACCCCTAGACCGCCGTGGGGGGGCGACAGTCAAGAGTCGCAAAAAGGAGCAGCAAGTTATCGTTATTTTTTAGATGTGGAGCATCTTATAGCGGAGTTTAATCCGGTGGTGGTGGTGTGCGGCGTGACCACTCTTACTGCGCATGCGCAAGCCCTCTCCACCCTCTCCTCTCCCCTTCTCTCCACATCCCCTCTCCCCTCCTTTTCCCTTCCCCTTTCCCCCTCTCCGCTTCCCCACTCCACCTCTGAAACGTGGGCTATACATGCCGAAACACTGCTTCGCAACGCCTTATGGCCCCTTTAGCGGGAGATGGTGTGATTTTTTTACTGTGGAACTGTTACGCTTTTTGTTACGCCGTTACGCGTCAGAATAAGCTATCGTCATCATGAATGTTGTCTACCTTTTTATCGCGTGAAACGCAATAACTCGGCCAACGCGCACTCTCTTCGTCCTCTTCTGCTTCGCTCCCTGAACACGCGCGCCCGGTGCGCCCTCTCCCGCTGCGTAGATATGTCCGGCGTGAGATGCAATAACCCGAATGGGCGAAAGAACGAGTTCGGAGAGAGAAAAAGCAAAGAGATAGAAATAAAAGAGAAAGAAAAATCCTTGGCAACAAAAATTTCTCGACCAGGCGGGACAGGAACACGCCAATACGCGCACCCCCAGCATCGTAACCACTCGGCTATCGAGGCACGCTAGCAGAGCAAAACATAGCGTCTTGTAGTACAGTACGGCAAGGGGGTGGGAATTAGCACGCTCCGAAAGCGAAATGCATTAGAAGAGAGAAGTGAGGGTGAGGAGACGGGAAAGAAGGAGAGAAGAGAGTAAAGCGTAGCATACAAATAAAGAGAAGCTGGCAAATAGAAAGAAGGAAAGGGATAAAGACATAAGTACAGAGAATGAAAGAAGGGAGCGAAATACAAATACCGAAAGAAAAAGAGATAGAAAGGAAGAGGAAGCTAAAAATAGGGAGAGAGAGAGAAAGAAACAAAGAGAAAAAGGAGTGAGAAAGAGAAAGAAATAAACAGAAATAGACAGAAACAAAAAAGACAGAAAAAACGCAGAGGAGACAGTGATAGAAAGAAGGCGATTAAGTAATAAAAGAAACATCAAGAGAAACAAACAAGTCCTCCCAGCTTCGCGCTTCCTTGAGGCTTGGCACCATTAGTGCGAACCTGCCTTAACTTAGTTATACTTCGAAGCTGCTGTACGGTAGTCTCGTGTGGACCGCTGCGCGCGTAGACAAAGAACCCAAGCGCCACAGAGGAAGCGGTGATGTATTTTGAAGCATTATAGTGGCACCACGTGGACCTTCTATGAAGTGGCGGAAGAAACAGATGCATAAGATGAAAAAAAATTACAGCATATCCACGGGTGAATGATGAAGAGCTTGGGCGAAGCTCCTGCAGCAATCATGGTCTCGGGATCGGCTTCTCGTTGAGCCCGTTTCGCAGCGGCGTCCTTGGTGCGCACCGTCTCGGGATCCAGCTGGCTGCCGCCAAGCGAGCGCCCGCCGCTGCGCATCGTTCATGCTCCACCAACGATCCGACTTGCACGGCGACGATTCTGGAGAATGAGAGAGGCGCTCGCTCCCTGCGCATCCTCGCAAAGCCCGCGCAGCAGCCAATCGGAGAGCAGCGGCACTTCTAGCGCCATCTAGTGTCGATTCACACAAGCGCCATATTGCATACAATTCTATTGGACCAACGCCATCTAGGAAATGAGACGAGAAATCGTGATGACGACACGGATTGTGTACAGCGGCATCTAGAATATTGTCCCTGAACTGCAGTTTGTATGTACTTCAATGAGACAGCGCCATCTGCCGTTTACGCTGGACAGAGATACTGCCGTTGACGCCGGACAACGTAGACGTGAAGGATTGGACTAAGAGGAGCTACGCCCCTAAAAAACGCCTGCGGAATAAATAGATATTGTAACGCGAAATAAACGTTCTTTTCACGGCTGCATTTCAACCCGTGAATCACACGCTCCGTAAGCGAGTGTCTTCGCAAGTTGGCCACACACCCACGCTTGCTTAAAGCGAATATATTTGAACAATACGATGGCGTTGCACCCGCGATGCAACACAAACGTAAAAAGAGAACACCTCCTATGAAGCTTCGTTGACCTTCGTGGCGACGGAATCAAAGCCCTCTGCAGGACAGCATGCAAAACCGACATGGATAACGCACACATCGGAACGAGTGCTCCGTTGCGAAAGTTTCGTTGGCAAGCAAGATTCGACCCGAGCATTTTGGCGGGCTCCTAAAATTGTCCACGAACGTTAACAATAAGGTGCTCATACTCCTCGAGAGCAGCAGTCCTGGTAAGGCAGCAACCTAAAATAGAGCTGAACGCTTACGCATCACTTGGACGACACCCAAAGGGGATTTTAACTGCGGAGCATTTCTTAGTCGCACGTGCAGCGTCGGCCGCCGTCCACACCCCCACTGCGCATGCTCGGCTCGTCTCGTGCTGGCAACAAGCCTCTCCTCTCCCTCCCTCGCATGCTCGGCTCGTCTAGTGCCGGCAGCAGGCCTCTCCCTCCCTCCCTCCCTCCCTCCCTCCTTCCTCTCCGTACCTCCCTCCTCTCGATCGAACGCGGGCGGTGTGTATATAAGCGGCGGAGCGCGCGTTCGGAATTCAGTCAAGGGCGTCCTTACCTGGCTTTCGCTTGACTTGACGCTTTGCTTGACTCGAGTACATGCGATGGAAGCAACAGTACCTTCAATCAGTGTCCCACCACTCGTTGAAGGCAACGTTACCCCACCCTCACCCTCGTCGGCGTCAACAACAGCAAGCAACGCAGAAGACAAGGCTGCGAAGAGAGCAGCATACGACGCTCAACGCAAGCGTTTGAAGCGAGCTGCGGACCCGGAACTTCGTGCACGAGAACCTGCTGCGAGACGGCAACGACGGGCTGCGGATCCTTCACTCGGGGAACGAGAAGCAGCTGCGAAACGGCAACGACGGGCTGTGGATCCTGAACGTCGTGCTCGAGAAGCCGCCACCGTTCGTGAACGTCGAGCAGCGGATCCATCAGTCGGGCAGCGCGACGCTTCTGCGAAACCCAATTACGCAACATTCACGCGATATCCGCACCACTCTGCGACGCATTTACTCGAGTTCCCCCCGTGGGCAGATGCGGGCGACATTTTTTTCGCCCGACAGCTCCTTGGTCACACACTTTCACAAGTGGAATAAGACTGAGTTTTTTATTATATTCAAGTAGGGACAATGGGACGCCATAAGTAGCGTCCATGTACTGAATGTGATAGCGCTAATATTCTGAGAAATATAAAGCCAACGATATTCACATCAGAACTATGATGATAAGACAATGTCGTAGCCTAAACTGAAACACTATATTCGCTACACCAACGCAGGGCGAGTTCTCTTTTTCGATTTACTTGCTATATAATCCAGTTTTTATTGCGATAGCAGTTATGTGGAAACTTCGGGTGAAATTTTGCCATTGCCGTGAGGTTCCCTATAAAGGTTAAATCATAAAAGATCGCCCCACGCCTTGTACGTTATACGTACGAGTGAAACTGTGCGAGGGCACACTGGGATTGCGGCTCAAGCGTAACGGATTCGTCCTTCTTTCCTTCTTTCGCAATCGCAGCACAAGCGTCGGCCTTCTTTCGCCGCCCGAGATGCCCATACCTTAGGGGAGGCTGCGTAGCTCCGGCTGAAACTGCCTACTTGATTGGGCGAACGCGGTCGCGCGCGTCCTATCTTGAGAGTCATTAGCAGACGGCTCATACATTTATACGAACTGTGTTCTCACTGCTAATTTCGCGTTGAAGCAATAGACTGCACCAAGGTCTCTTCGGTCGCTGCAGCTGTGGCGTTTCCTTACGCCGGCGCTTTGTTGAAGTAAGCGAGATCGTATGCCAAAAGAGCCAGCTGATAACCCCATTTCGCATAAGATTCCACTTTGTTGCTATCCTATTCACAGTTTCAGGCTTTTGGTGCAAACGGAACTTCTTTGTTTACATGTACTACCATCGTATAACCTTACAAAGGGTTGAACATTAAGTTTACATTCTGAAATTTATATCACCGGCTGCTGGTTGACGCTACAAAATCACCTCTAAATCGACGCTATATTTAACACGCTGCAGCGAAATTTGACTCTTTTGCTGCCCTCGAAATTTAGTAAATGGTTATGTGAATACGCCAAACAATTCTCACCTCAAACACCAGATGAAGCCTATTTTAAATAATGCCATCAGGATCACAATAAGAGTGACGTCTTTATAGTTTTCCTGATATTCACACGATATTTAGAAGTTGGGTGTTCGTCTTTGGCATGTGTAAACGTATTCCTTGCAATTTATTCAAGGAGAGGAAAGCGAACGTGCAAGCGAAGGCACTATCGTGCAATAGCCAGTAATTCTTTGTACGGCAGTCCAGTTTTTGCTAATGTATGAAAGAAGTAAATATTCGATTTTTGTATGTGAAGTCATTCAACTGTTATTAATCAACTATTACAACAATTCGAATGTCTTCCAGGAGGACCAGGTGGTAGACGTCGCTGATCGGTACGGCAGGATGGATAGCAGACCTCAGGAATTTGTTACATAACGATGCTCTGCACGACAGAATTCGAAGAATAATCTTGACCGTGTAAGGAGGAAGAAGATGATATGCCGCAGTGGGCCACTACATTAGTTGAAAGAGCCGAGCGCGAGCTGTTGGCGCTTGGACTCTGCCTCTTGTGTTGGTTTTCGCTGCCCGCCTTCAGCGTCCTCCTTCTCGAGTGCTACTTGTCGCCAATAAACCCCGTGGCAGATTGGTGGAGGTGCTGGGTACTCAACCTGGAACTACGAAACAGGAGACTGCCCGCTCCCCCGGAAATGGCCGACGAAACCACCCAGCAAGGCGCGGGGTGCCTCCTTACAAGCGTATCATCTCTGACATCACGTTTCTTCTGTACGATTTACAGAATCAAATGGGCAATGCTTCGGCCAGAACGTTTGCACGCATACCGTGCATATTCTCGTTTTCGAGCATTCACACTTAGTGTCTCCAAAAATAAAACAAAATATCCGAGTATTTTTTCTTTCACATATGTGTCTCTTCGGGTGTTGTACTGTGTCGAGTTATAGTGCAGAAAAAGCAGTACCTCACACGTTAGTGTCAAAACGAACATGAAACAAATTTAAACACGATGGCAGTACTGTGCGCATTCTTATGTAAGATTGAGGAACCGAACCCACAACATTGTATCACAGATAATGGCGGTCTTAAAAAAGCGCTCAAAGTGCATACATTCTTGAGGGCCTCTTCATTTCAGGGCTAAAAAAATATATCGTCAAGTATTCACCAACTCAACCAGCAACATTTCCTTATTACGAATACACTCGAATGTCCTATTTGCGTTATTAAGGCAAACATACATCGTGAATTAGGCAAATATAACGAGTCAGTAACTGAAGAGCCTGCCGTCATATATCTACTTACCGCACGGGCGTCAAGCATCACAAGAAAGTATGGCTTTGCCCTAAGGGCGCAACAATTTGAAATAGTGATAGAAGAAGCTGAAATAGAAAGAGAGGAAGGTAGATGAAATAAAGGGAGGTTAACCAGGAAGCACTCCGGTTGTCAAACCTGTACATGGGAAGGGGAAATGAGGTGCCAATAAATGAAATAAAAAGGCACAGTTTCGCCGCAACGGCGAAACAACGAATGCGATCGCAAAAAAAATTGGAATGTAAAGCGAAGAACGGAAATTCTTCAGAATGGGGCATAGCGCTAACCCACACGGACGAGGAAGAGACAACAGGACAAGCGCTAACTTTCAACTGGTTGTTTATTTTCGAAAGCAACGGTATAAATAGACTCGTACGCAAAAGCACGACTCATCGCACATGAAAGCCTGCAGCGTCAAAAAAGGCCAATTCATTAGCAGTCAGCGCCACCGAGGGGCAGCTGACGCAGCTATCCCCGGCCCTCGCGATCATGGCGGCTTCCACAATCTCTCTGGTAGTCTTATCTGCATTCCTATATACCACTGTACACTCTTTAAACAACGCTTCACACCCATTCTGAAGCATATAACCAACTAGCCCAAAAATCCACGTTGACGAAGAACGGAAAGCAGCTCGAAATTTCTAGCGCGTCGCTCAAGCACAAAGGTCGCCCGAAAAGCACACACACAGGACGAGCGCGTACTGTCTGGTGTCACAGCTCGGCACTTAAAGCGCGCTGCTGAAAACATAAAGAAAGGCGCACGAAACGAACGCACAGGTATACACAGGACGAGTGCGAACTAACAAGTGTCATAGTTGCTACTCCTTTTTGTTTGAACAGCGCGCTCCTTTCGCAAACGCGGACGCTGCAGCGAGCGAAGTCACCATCGTGCGCTTTGTAACTTCAGCGCGGACATCGCGGTGAAAGCACAAGACATACAAACTACCCCCCCCCCCTCACGAGATACGCGCGCACGCTTCGCAACGAGCGGGGCGACGTCCTTTAAAGTGTGCTCCTCCCGCCCTTCGCGCCATCTTGCTGGTGACAAAGAAAGCACGCTGAAGTAAATGGTGTACATAAATAACTCGCCGTTAGCATGCTGAGAGACGTACGGCTCGCGGCCTAACCGTCTAGCACTGCGCACTCCGGAGCTTAAGGTGGCCCGTTCAACTCCGCGCTTCGGAGAAGAAATTGTCTGAATTATTGTTCTTTGTGGCTTTATATATATATATATATATATATATATATATATATATATATATATATATATATATATATATATATATATATATATATATATATACATAGGGATATACAGGACATGACGACGACAGCAAATACCAGCCGAAAGTGTCCTTATATAAAACATCCGCAAAAACTCATGAGGTCAGGGTAGCAGCGAAAGCAATCGTACAGTTTAGTGCTGCATATGCAAGAGCAAGTTCATTGGTACTATGAAACCGTGATTTGCGCAGACTTTTAAATCCACGGAGTGAAACTACGATAACATACCGGTGACTTGTCACATACCGCACTTCTCTGTCGCGGGTATGTTGTAAATGGATGGTTCGCGTCAGGTGCGAGCCGGTGATGTTCTCTTGTGTGCTGCAGCGTAGTACTCTGTCTTTAGGAAGAGGTCAAAACAAGCTCGTCAGCTGCCGATTCGAAGCTTACAACCATATATTCCCAAAGGGGCGTCTGCGCAAGCAGGCGTTCGGTGTGTAGCGACACCACGGACCCTAGCTAACAGGGGGTCTCGACCGCTCCCACGCCTCGCCGTGCGTGTCTTTTTCGGGTCTGGGGAAAAGGCGTTCCTGGGGTTGAGCCGACACCCGATAATTGGAGCTTTAAGGCCCCCCGGCAGAGGCAACACGCCACTTTGGCCTCGGTTTCACGTAGACGGGGACCTTGGACTGACCCACCCAGGGGGAATTGGCAGTCCCCTTTTCCTATCTCTCTTTCTGTACATCTTAGCCTCTCTCTCCATCTTTTTGGCTTTCCTGTCCTCTCCTTTCTTCCATAACTGCACTTTTTCCTGGCGGCAAGGGTTAATCTTGTGTTTATACCTAACCTTGGCTACGCCATATTTGGTTAGAGGGGCCATGTACAGCTTGCGTCTGCGTTTCCTTGGTGTCTCGTCGCGTCCCCTCGTTTGGCTCGGTGGTGGGCGGCGGGCATGGCTGCCGAAAATGCACATTTCTCATGGGATCGCCGAATCTTTTTCCAACTGATCGTACCCTAAAAAGGATACGCACCGATGCCACTTTCCTGCTCTGGCCAAAACACATGGAAACGTTTCCGAAATTCCATATCATCTATTGTGAACAATTATCCACAAAAGCTCGAGCAACTTCATTTCTTGTGGCAAAGTGTTTAGGGCAAAACATCGGAAGAGGTTATAAAGCCACAAAGCTGGCAAGCAGTGACTTCTCCTTGAACTCAATGATAAAGACCAGTGGTACAAACTCGCGCACCTTGCGGCATTTGGTGAAAACCCTGTCTCGGTTAGCGCTCATCTAACCATGAACACTGTTAAGGGCGTAGTCTCCGACAATGACCTAAAGGAACTGACTGAAGAAGAACTGCTTGATGGATGGAGGGACCACAGCGTAATCTATCAGACGAGAAAACACAGAAATCCTGATGAAGACCTAATAGTTACATTTACCTCAACAACTCTACCTGACACCCTCAAAACTGGGTATGTGAAGCTCCGTGTCAGGTCGTTCATTCCAAACCCGCGACGTTGTTTTAAATGTCAAAGGTTTGGACACGCTTCTCAGAGCTGCCGAGGGCAGCTTACCTGTGCAAGGTGCGGCAAAACGAGTCACTCAGCAGACGACTGCAGTGATGACGTATATTGTGCGAACTGCAATGGTCCTTACCCAGCGTACTCTAAAGCTTGCCCTGCCTGGAAAAAGGCAAAGGAACTAATAAATATCATAGTAATGGAAAAGATAACCTTTCGTGAGGCGTGACGTCGCATTTTGTTGACAATTTCAGACAGACCATCTTTCGCCGAAAGGGTGCAACAGGGGGCAGCACCACAACGGCCTTCTACGGTTGCCTGGATCACGCGCTGTGTTCCTAGGCTAGCGCCTCCTGCCCCCATGGTGGGTGAAGCCGAGCCTGTCCTGCCTCCCACTAAACCGGCCGCACCAGAGGCTTCTGCAACGTCTGGAAGCAGCCAGGGCTGTGTAGAGACCAAGGTTATCCCTTCGACATCCGGCATGGTGGCGTCGAAGGCGTCGCCTCCTGAGGCGAGGCCTAGACGGCGTAGCGGTCGCTCCTTAGAGCGAATATCGAGCACTTCACCTGCACCTATGGACACTACACCTAGTCAAACGGCGCAGGCAACGCCTAAGGAACATCGCGCCTCCCTCGACCGCTCCATGAAAGAGAAGACTCCAATTACAAAGCCTGAAAAGGCTTTGTAATTGGAGTCATCACTGGAGTCAAAGGATTTCATCACTGTCGCTTTTAGCCTATTTCAAATGGAATGTTTTTGAGAACCCCTGTGGAAGTGGCCATTTTTCGAAAATTCTGAGTGCACAAAGTCAAAGTAACCATCCTCCGCAGGCCCCTCGGTGAAAGGCTGACTCAGCTGACTGGGAAGAGTAGCGATATCTTTCTCACGTGACATGGGCTGGCATGTGCACCCTAAGCATTGATGATGCTGTATAATATTTTGCAGCTTTCCTATTTTGATGCCGCTTCTAAATGTATTCCCCAAGCGAGCGGAGTGGATTCCAAGCGACGGGCTCCCTGGTGGAACGATGGAGGCAGGAGTGCGCGGAGGAAGTAGACAAAGCGTAGGGATTGCTCGGTGATTTCCCGACAGCAGAAAACTTCCAGCACATCAAACCCCATGCAAGGAGAACGCGCCGACAAGCTGCACGAGAGAGTTCGACAAAGTGTATATCAATTATCAACTCGTACGCAGATGAGACAAAATTATGGAATAGAGTAAAGAAGGTGAACGGTCATAAAACGCATTCACTACCATTAGTAGACATCCAGGGTCAAAGCTTGGAAGATTAAGCTAACTTCCTGGGCGCACATTTTGAACACACATCTAGCCCTTCACACTACTCGGAAACCTTCCAAAGATACAAATCACGTATAGAAAACTGTAGTTAGAACGTAAATGCCCAAAAAACGAGGCATGCAAGCAACCTTTCCGCTTAGTAGAACTGAAGGCGGCACTAAACTACTGCAACAAATCGACCCCAGGTTTTGATCGCATATTATACCACATGCTGAAACACCTATCACATGAAACACAAGTAACCGCTTTCGCTTTACAATAGGATATTCCTCTCCGACGAGATACTCTGTGCTTGGAAGGAAGCTATTATAATTCCGTTTCTGAAACAGGGAAATGATCCATCGTGTATTTCAAGTTACAGGCCGATAACACTAACAAGTTACCTCTGTAATGTACTTGAAAAAAAAATGATTAACTGCCGCGTAATACACTTCCTGGAATCAAACAAACTGCTTGACCCCTACTAGTGCGGGTACTGAGAGAGTCGTTCCACAACAGACCATTTAACACGCATTGAGGCACAAATCCGCGAAGCATTTCTCCATAAGCAATTCTTTCTCTCGGTACTCCTTGACATGGAAAAAGCATACGACACAACATGGCAGTTTGGGATACCGAGATACCTCTAACACCTGAGTATACTAGGCAGTATGTTGGCTATAATCGAAAGTTATCTGTCCTATCGCACATATCGTGTCCGAGTGGAAAGTGTCTTATACAGACCATTTGTTCAGGAAAGTGGAGTGCCACAGGGTGGTGTCCTCAGCTGCACACTTTTTTATTATAAAAATGAATTCTTTGCGCCTGTTCATCCCACATAGCATACTTTATTGTGTATGTGTCGATGACACTCAAATAGGTTTTAAGTCATGCAACCTTGCAATGTGTGGGCGGCAGGTAAAGCATGATTTAAACAAGGTGGCCAAATGGCAGAAGAGAATGGGTTCAGCCTCAATACACAAAAAAGCGCCTGCGTTATATTTACCAGAAACAGATGCCTGCACCCCGATCCCGACATTGACCAGCATTGTCAGTGGCTACCCTTCAAAGTGCTACACAAATTTCTAGGTTTAATCTTGCATACGAAGCTAACCTTTGTACCACACATCAAATAGTTTAAAAAGAATTGCATCAAAACACTGAACATTCTAATTGTGCTGTCACACACAACATGGGGTAGTGACAAAAAGTGTCTCATTAATTTATACAAAAGCCTCATGCGCACGCGCCTAGAATATTGGACCATAGTGTCTCAGTCTGCAACACCAAACGCTCTGAAGATACTGGACCCCGTCCGTCGCCTTGGTATTCGTCTTTCTACAGGTGCCTTCAGAACAAGCCCTGTGGACAGTCTTTTTGTGGAATCAGTGAGTAGTCATTTCGTTTACAGAGATCATACTCATCTTTCGTGTATTTTCTCAGTGTCTGCAAACGAGGAGCATCCCACATACTGCATACCATAAATTCCTTATCCAGCTCTCACCTAAACCGTCCTACAGTGCGATAGCTCTACTCACTGCATGTGAGAGGTTTGGCAAAGGATTTTGCAGTCCCGCTCCTCGAAAACAGCCTGATGGCTCCCGCTATGCAGCTCCCACCGTAGCAGTGGCAGCTTGTAGACTGGGACCCGTCCTCCGTAGAAGTCACAAAGCACGCTACTGTTCCACATATTCGTATGCGCTTTTTAGAACTACAGCACAAGTATTCTTGCTCTCAATTCCATTCTGATGCGTCGAAGTCTCATTCTGGCGTCTCATACGCAGTGGTTGGCGCATCTTTTTCGTATGCGGGCTTGCTGCAACCTCAAACAAGCATATTTACGGCAGACGCTCACGCAGTATTGTCAGCCGCTAAGAGCATTGCGGAGTCAAAAATACATAAAACTGTTATATACACAGATTCTCTACGCGTTGTGAAGGCTTTAAAAACCTACAGATTTCACAAAAATGTTGTGCTTGCTAATCTGTACTCTGTCTTGTGTGAAATTTATGCATCTGAGCAGCACGTCGTGGTATGCTGGGTGCCAGGCCACCGCGATATAGAGGGCAACCTACTGGCTGACCAGCTTGCCTCATCTGTTCACACAGACGCTGCCTATACGTCCACGGCAGTTCGAGTAATGGACCTCAAGCCCCTTTTAACGAGAACACTCAGAGCTTACTGGCAGCGTTTGTGGGATCGACAAACTCAAAATAAATTACATATTGTCAAGCCGCAGCATGGTGAGTGGCCACCGGTATCAAGGTCACGACGTATAGACGTCAGACTCTGCCCAGGCGGCGCTGCGAAAAACACCGCCACCAGCGCCCTCATCGTAGCCCTGGCCCTAACTGGGTAGTGCAAAGAGAGCCGCCCGCAAGGGAATGTGCATAGGCCGCAATATAACCCTCCTCTTTCGTTGGTGTCGAGGCGCGGTTTCCTGAAAATCAAGGACCTGGAAAGCTTCTTCCGCCAATCCACGCTTCAGAAACAAAGGAAGCTGATCAAAGCGAGCTGCGAGTACAACAAAATAAGTTTTAGTTATTCCCGCGCGCTGCAACTCGCAAGTACAAGCGAGCATCACACGACAACGAGTTCGAGGCAAGCCCTCCGACATCCGTTCTCTAGAGCCTAAATGCGTTAAAATCGGGTATATACGTATGCCACAGCGATAAAGTACCTACATACACGATCAATTTACTTAGCTATGCATCTTACGATCAGTGGTACAAAACTCGGTTCATCAGGGGCGAATGGCCCCGGCGATTTTCGCCTTTTCAGTTGCATTCTCCCTTAATTCATCTCTCGCTTCCTGTGCATTGGAGTGTTTTATTACGCATCCTCAAATGGTCTCTTGATGGTCGTCTTCCATTTGTATGTACTGCAAATGGGGATACGTGCGTGTCCACTTTCGCGGGGTACAACCAAAGGCAAAACCGTGGCCTCCGAGATAGCTACGGCAACCTCGGAGGACACGGGCGAAACAAACCTGAAGGGGGTCACGACCAACATTCTGCGATTTACTTGTATGACGCACGTGGTGTTAGCTAGTTAGAACCAGAACTCTGAGCCTTCAAAACGTACATACGTCTGCGATGCTGTGTTGTGACGACCAACTCGTCGCAGTGTGCGTATCGCGCGTCTCCAGTCTGCCTCTAGCTGCTGACTTCGTGTTACACGACAAGCACCGCGGTCAGAGCCTCTGCTGAGCTTCATAGTCAAGGTTACCACGGTTTTGCATCAGGGCTACGCAAAACAACAGCAGAGCCACACATTCATGCCACCGGCTGTGGAGAACGCGGGTACTTCGCTTACCGAACACGCTCGCAACGGCCCGTATCCAGCGCTCTCGCCTTTCTTCTTCGTACGACAACTATGGAAATCGGTAAAACTGAACGTTGTTATTCAGTCTTTTACGTCCGTGGCAATTCACAACGCAACAGTGCGTCTTTTGCGGAGTTTCTTCGTAGCGTGCGGAGGGCTCTCGTCTGCTGCTGTTTTCGCCGTCGTTCAGGCGAATTATCCAGCAAGCACTTCACGACGGTTCGGTGGCGCGTCCGACTAGCGGAGAGCAATTCACAGCTCTCGTTCTGAGTGCTAAATGCGCAAACACACGCTATATTAAGCTCAATCGTTGTTTCGCACTCGCTAGTTGCACCTGGTCCCATAGCAAACTATGCGAGAGAGTCGGTCTATGCACTACTCAATACTTCTCCGACAGGTGGCGCGCCACACATCTTGGAAACTCCAGAGTCTGACGTCTATAGAAATCACAATCTGCAGACTTAGGATAGGTCACACAAAGAGTATTCACACACACCTTCTGTCCGGTGGTGATCCACCTATGTGCGAGAAATGTGGTGAGCCACTTACCGTGCTCACATTATAATACATTGCCATGAATTAGGTGCTATAAGAAGAAAAAAAACACTTCAAATTAGCCTACCAAGAACATGTTTCCCTGTATCCTTTGACGTTCTTAACAGGGAACCGTTTTTAAAATACGAGCCGTTGTTGGCGTTTTTAAAGGATCTACATGCTGTTCACACCATATTCTCAGGAAACCCGTAGCACTACCTCTCAACAGCGGCTGCTGCGGTAGCTACATCAGAGTGAGCACCTATCTCGCGGCCCTTGGACACAAGGGCGTTGACGAGGCATTCGTGCTAATACCATGCCCCATACATATTTTTACCGCGACCATCTGACATTTATTCTTACGACACACATTTCACGTCACTGTCATGCTTTTAATACTTCTATGTTTTACCCGCCTTGAGCGCACGGAATTTTAGGCCCATATAGAGCCACTTGACATAACCATCGTTCACATTCGTTATCACGTTCGCCAGTCATTTGGTAGATGTGAAGATGACAAAGATGCACGAAACATGTATGCGAGGAATGGGGCGAGTGTTTCAGAATATCGACGAAGGAATGCATTTGGAAGGCCATCAGAACCAGACGATGCTTTTGTCTTCAGGTTAAGAAGCATAGCGACAATACCTGGTAGCGATACAATATCTTCGTAGTCTCACCAACATACATGGTTCTGAATAACCGCTTCTGAAGAAATGAAAAGCACACTGTGAAAATACATGTTGCAATGCTCTGCAATGGCATCCTTGTCATCTATTCGAACACCATCTATTTGAATCTCGTTAACGGACTTTTTTTAAGAAATCCCAGAACTTCTGAGGGGATTCCTTTAGGAAATTTAGTAAGCTATGTTGAAAATAATGCCATTTAGAACGTTTTATTGTTTCAGTAAGGGCCATTCGAGCGGTATCAACAATGTTTGTAGGCGCTCTTGTTTTTTTAAGGCGCTTAAGCTTTCTTTTTAAGTACAAGACGTCTCTCGTTATCCAGGGATTCGATCTTATTGTTTTCTTAGCTTTGTTAGGTATTAAATTATCGGGACAATGAGTGCAGCTCTGTTTAAATTGAACCCACAGATTATCAACATCCGAACCTTGAAAATTGTTAAACACTAACTCAAAATGATCCAAAACGCTCTCATCCCTGGCACAAGAAAAGTCTTTAACAAAAGCGATTTTGGGGAACGCATTACAGGGTTTATCAATGCTAAACACCATAGAATGACCGTAAATACTGAGATTCACCGACACGGAACCGGCTAACTATCTGCTACCAAAAACCTTTTTCGCTTACAATAACACGGAACAGAATTCCTTCGTTGAGTGATATTGCGGTGAAAAATCCGGCTTCTTTCAGTCTTCTCACCTGTTCATCAAAGCTGGTACGTGTGTAATAAATCCGTGCATGACTTATCAAACACGGATTTGAAGCAGGCTGATCCTAAGCCGTCCTTAACCAGTTGGAAATGTCCTGAATGCTACTCGAGAAGCAGTTTGATGGTCCTGGAGTCATACATCCAAGAAGTGTGCTTAACCCTAAAGGATAAAGGCACTTCAAGAAAACTCAGCGGCCGTTCCTGAGGCACTCCACAGTGCAGACAGCCAAGCCCCTTGCTAGAAAACATCTTGAGCATGTATTGCGAGTCTGGTCACAGCATGCAGACCAAACTGTTAGGGAACCCGAGCTCAAGTTTGGGCGCGACGCTCACGCGGTTGAGCTATTAGTCACTGGGGGAAGATGCTGCCCGCGAAGGCGGTTTGTTGCTGGATTTGCCAGCCGCAGCGGCAAGGTCGCGTGCGCGCATGCGCTTCTCATTCGGTCCAGGGCACTGCTAGTCAGCAATAGTTACATTGTGACGCGCCACAGATGCAGTCCGAGAGTTCTGCGCGTGGCGGAAGCGGCCAGTGCTGTGGCCGTGGATGCCCCCAGTTGCGATAGGAGCAGTGGCGCCGCTCGACGTTGCTTTGGAAGTCCGTACTTGGTAGTCGACGGCATAGCGGAAAAACGTACGCCCGTGCCCACCTAATCAACCTGTAGCGTTTATTCCACATTTGCCAAGAAGACATTGCTAAGTACGGGCGACGCCTTGGACAAGATGCACGCCCCGTTCTCTGGAGGTAGGTCCTACCTTCCCCGCCCACGAGATGTGTTCGAGTTATACAAAAATATTCAGGAGCCCTCCCCAAATCAAGGAAATACGGGCAAGCGAAATATGGCGGGGGCGGGCCTGACGTACTGCTTTTCTTTCTTTCTTTCTTTCTTTCTTTCTTTCTTTCTTTCTTTCTTTCTTTCTTTCTTTCTTTCTTTTTTTCTTTCTTTCTTTCTTTCTTTCTTCAGGTTGTAGGCAGCGGCCGTGCCCGGAACGCTGCTTTCGGGCTCAGTCGGTGTGGCTTCTTTCGTCAGCCTGTTAAACTGCGGAACAAAATTACCAACACGCGATCATGAAAAAAACGGTTTAGGAATTGAATTTCTAGAACCAGAAATTTTTATGAAATGTGCAATAGCTGATATCGACCATACAGGCCGGCCAGCTGGTCGCTTTTAGTCCGCTAACACGAAATATTGCAATGATGAGCCCAGAGCAAGTGTAATGCTTCCCAATTGCTTTATTTTTCAACATCGGTCGAATTCAATCATAAGTTTCAGTTGAGTTCACATTGAGCACACATGGGTGCGTTGCCTAGTGTTCAAGACATTCGTTTTCGTACCATCGAGACTGGGCTTCAAACCGCAGCCCTAGAAAGGAAATTTGTTTTGCTTTATCTGGTATTTCATTGGTGCGCGCGCGCCAGCTATGGGTCAGGAGGATTTTTTGGAACAACACCAACTACACAGGTCAGTCAATACAAGCTTCGCATGAATAAGACTTCCAAGAAATTTTGAGCTAAAATACCACACTTATTCACAAACGTTACTTCATTGCTACAAATGTGCCCATTTACGCTGGTCAACAGCTCATTGTGAGGCAACTAATAATACAGGCCCCTTATGTCAACACTGAAACCGCAGGGGGCTCTACACTTCCTTCCTTAAAATACCACCTGTCATTTATGTACGTCACCAGTCGCGTCACGCAGTACCTAGTTTGGTGCATGCCAAGCTAACGGAACGGCCGCGAGCGCACCGTGAGCGTGGCATGTAAATCATGTGCATGACATGCATGTCATGGTTTTCATGTTACCACCTGCCACTTATGTACGTCATACATAAATGTTTTCTCGTGCTAATTTTGGTATTTATGCATTCAGTTAAACAGCCGCGAACGCCACGAGATCAATTCATGTAAATTATGCTTTACATGACATGTGTGACGAGATCTGCACGTTAGAACTTGTCACTTATGTTTGTCATACACTCTTGTCACACCATGCCAATTTTGGCATATATCAAGTTAACGAAACGGCCTCAAGTGCGCCAAGATTGTGGCATGTAAATTATGCCGTTCATGATATGCATATCATGATTTTCATGTTATGACCTGTCACTGATGTTCTCATACAGTCATGTTATGAAACACCAACTCTGGTATACATTCCATAAACGAAACGGCCAGAAGAGCGCAATGTCGTAGGCGGATAGATAGATAGATAGATAGATAGATAGATAGATAGATAGATAGATAGATAGATAGATAGATAGATAGATAGATAGATAGATAGATAGATAGATAGATAGATAGATAGATAGATAGATAGATAGATAGATAGATAGATAGATAGGAACGAGGGTTGTACCAAAAGTAAGGTTCCCGCTGAGCTACAGCCTCAAGGAAAGGCGCTAGGCTAAATCCGACAGCAGTGCCGCGAGCGGTAGTTCCCCCTCTCTGGAGCCTGCCCGTCCGCGAATCGCTACGTCGCTCAGTGTTCGCTTGGCAGCCGTCAGAGATGGAAGTGTTGATCGCCGCTCCCGCCAAGTGCGAGATTCGAGCAGGAATCCGTTTTCTCCACGCAAGGAAGTTACCGCCCGTGGAGATTCATCGGCAACTGAGTGAGGTTTATGGCGAAGAGTGCATCTCCATTGAGCACGTCCGCAAATGGTGCAGGGCCTTTGCTGAGGGTCGCACGGAAGTTCACGATGAAGAACGGAGTGGAAGACCGGCGGTTTCAGATGCGATTATCCAGGACATCAACAGTGAGCTGCTCAAAGATCGGAGGGCCACTGTCCGTGAACTTCTTGAACACACTCCTGAAGCTTCTCACGGCACAAATGAAAGAACATTAACAGAAACGTTGGGTGATCGCGAGCTGTGTGGTCGCTGGGTCCCCCGGATGCTGACTGACGGCAAGTGTGCTCGCAAGTTTCTTCAACAATGTGAGGGGGGAGGCAACAAGGAGAAATTGTTGGACTCTATCGTCACGGGAGATGAAACGTGGCTGTTTCATTACACCCTTAAACAAAACAACAATCTCGTCAGTGAAACATTGACCAAACTGCGGAGAGCAATCAAGAATCGCTGGAGAGGACGACTGACGGAGGGAGTAGTGCTTCTTCACGACAACACTCGACCCCACGTTGCAAAAGCTGCTCGTCAAACACAGCAGCTTTTGAAGAAATTTGGGTGGACTGTTCTGCCCCGTCCAACGTACAGCCCGGACTTAGACCACAGCGATTATCACTCTTCCCGAAGGTAAAGGAAAGCTTAGGTGGCAAACGCTTCAAGAGCGACGATGAAGTCCGAGCAGAGGTCACATGCGTCCTCAACGGGTTTGCGGGACACTTCTTCGACTTAGGAATACAAAAGCTCGAGCACCGGTTCCAAAATGTGTCGGGAAAAATGGAGACTGTGTTGAAAATTAGAAAAATGTGTAAGGTTTTCAACGATGTATAAATTAATAACAATAAACAATGTTTTCAGTTTGTAAAAATATGGGAACCTTACTTTTGGTACAACCCTCGTAGATAGATAGATAGATAGATAGATAGATAGATAGATAGATAGATAGATAGATAGATAGATAGATAGATAGATAGATAGATAGATAGATAGATAGATAGATAGATAGATAGATAGATAGATAGATAGATAGATAGATTCAAAGTCGCAGAACTTCGCTAAGAAATGCTTCGCACTTAAAATGCGATGACAACCAGCGGGTTCACGATTCAAAATCGCTCTTCGGCGTTCCGAGCGCTGGAGTGCACTTGCAGGCAGGTGGACGCCGAACAGTGGCACAGTCGGCAGGCTATGCATTGACCCAAAAAGAGCCATATTCTGCATCTGTTTCAATCAAACTGAGCCAGATCCATTAGACCAGCGCTGCATCAATATTCGTGCCCAAAACAACCAACATGGGCGCATCCAATTTGTAACGTTTGTATCCTGGTTTCATTCCTTTCGTGCTTTCGTTCCCCAATTAGTTTTTCTTGAGCCAGTTGGCTCATACTGAAAGACATGATGTTGTAGGGCAAGACTCGAATATAAAGAGCAAGAGGCCAACTTTCCTACTTATTTCGGCCTTTTAGTGTTTGTTCGAGTATGGCGTTACAGTATCATGTAAGTCATTCGCTCCAAGACGGTATATTCGTACTACAAGACAATGGAAATGAAGGTGTTGGGCACCGATGCATTTTTGGAGAAGAAGAAGTGATCTGAAACGGTACGACATAAAACTACCTTAGAAGAAGCAGAAGAGCTGAAGCATTTTCGAAAGCCTTCAGTAGATGCCAAGAGCAAGAAAACGCTGCCGACAGTCCAGAATGGTGCGCCTTTTGCCGGGAGGGAGCACTCTCCACCTATCGCAAAGCGCTGTTCTCTGCCAAGATTGTTCCACATTACTTTAGTTTTATGCATATTAATTTTCAGACCTACTCTGCTACTTTCCGTATCCAGTTCAGTAATCATGAGCTGTAATTCGTCTCCCGCGTTAATCATCAATGCAATGTCATCAGCGAATCGCATGTTACTGAGATACTCTGCATTAACTCTTGTCTCTAATTCTTCCCAATCTAGGGCCCTGAAAACCTCCTGTAAACACGCGGTGAATAACATTGGAGAGATCGTGTCTCCCTGCCGTACGCCCTTCTTTATTGGGATTCTCTCGCTTTCTTTATGGAGGACTATAGTGGCCGTGGAGCCGCTGTAGATTTCTTCCATTACGTTTATGTAGGCTTCGTCGATGCCCTGATTCCGCAGTGCCTGCATGACTGCTGATGTCTCCACCGAGTCAAATGCCTTCTCGTAATCTATGAAGGCTATGTATAGGGGTTGGTTGTATTCCGCGCATTTCTCTATCACCTGATTGATAGTATGAATATGGTCTATTGTTGAGAAGCCTGTACGAAATCCTGCCTGGTCCCTTGGTTGATTGAACTCTAATGTCGTATTTATTCTGTTAGCAATTACTTTTGTAAATAGCTTGTAGACAACGGACAGTAAGCTTATGGGCCTGTAATTTTTCAGGTCCTTGAAGTCCCCTTTCTTATGGATCAAGATGATGTTGGCATTCTTCCAAGATTCTGGTATTCTCCCCGTCGAGAGACACTTCGTATACAGGGTGGCAAGTTTTTCTAACATAATCTCTCCACCGTCTTTCAACAGGTCTGATGTTACCTGATCCTCACCAGCTGCTTTGCCTCTTTGCATTCCCTTTAAGGCTTTCTTTACTTCTCCCGTCAATACTGGTGGGATGTCAGATTCCTCTGCGCTATTACTGCTTCTTACGTTATCATCCTGACTGTCTCGGCTGCTGTACACATCTCTGTAGAACTCTTCCGCTACCTCAACTATTCTATCCATATTGTTTGTGACCTTGCCTTCCTTGTCCCTTAATGCATACATCTGATTTTTGCCTATGCACAGTTTTGTCTTCATAGCTTTGAGGCTTCTTCCGTTCTTTAGAGCATGCTCAATTCTCTCCATATTATACTTTCTTATGTCGGCTACTTTACGCCTATTGATTAGCTTCGAAAGCTCCGCCAGCTCTACTTTGTCTGTTGCACTTGAGGCTTTCATAGCTTGACATTTCTTAATGAGGTTTTTCGTCCCTTGGGATAGCTTACCAGTGTTCTGTCTGACGAATGTACCCCCGACTTCCACTGCACACTCCTTAATGATACTAGTCAGATTATCATTTATTGCGTCAACACTAAGGCCGGTTTCCTCGGCTAAAGCCGCGTACCTATTCTGAAGTGAAACTCTGAATAGTCTTGTATAGCCTTGTATAGTATACTTAAGAAAGGAGGAAGAAACGGAGGAGGTGGCAGGGTAGACCATAGGATAACCATGTACAGTAAGCGGAGGAGGTGAAGGGGTAAACCATAGGATAACGATGTACAGTAAACGGAGGAGGTGAAGGGGTAAACCATAGGATAACCATGTACAGTAAATGGAGGAGGTGAAGGGGTAATCCATAGGATAAGCATGTACAGTAAACAGAGGAGGTGAAGGGGTAAACCATAGGATAACCATGTACAGTAAATGGAGGAGGTCAACGGGTAAACCATCGGATAACCATGTACAGTAAATGGAGGAGGTGATGGGGTAAACTATAGGATAACCATGTACAGTAAATGGAGGAGGTGAAGGGGTAAACCATAGGATAATCATGTACAGTAAACGGAGGAGGTGAAGGGGTAAACCATAGGATAACCATGTACAGTAAACGGAGGAGGTGAAGGGGTAAACCACAGGATAACCATGTACAGTAAATGGAGGAGGTGAAGGGGTAATCCATAGGATAAGCATGTACAGTAAACAGAGGAGGTGAAGGGGTAAACCATAGGATAACCATGTACAGTAAATGGAGGAGGTGAAGGGGTAATTCATAGGATAAGCATGTACAGTAAACAGAGGAGGTGAAGGGGTAAACCATCGGATAACCATGTACAGTAAATGGAGGAGGTGAAGGGGTAAACCATAGGATAAGCATGTACAGTAAACAGAGGAGGTGAAGGGGTAAATTGTTGGATAACCATGTACCGTAAGCATAGCAAGGGGCGGTAAAGAGATGTAAGGGTGAGGAGGAGTAATGTGATGGTTAATTAGGAGGAGGGAAAGGACGGGAGAGGTCAATATAGAAAGATATAAAGAAAGGTGAAAGACGAAAGAAGGAGAAGATGCAGAAAGAGATAAAGAAAGATGAATGAACAAAGAAAGAACTTCATCTACGTCCTCCAGGTGGAGGCGCTTGCTTGCCAGCTTCGCTCTTGACTCAGCTTTCACAGGCGTCGAGCTGGCTTTAACTTCTTTGAAACCCTGTTATGCTTACTGACACGAGGTGGGCTTCTGTTTTTTTTTTATATCCTTTTCTTCTTCCTTCCAATTTACGTGCACAGGTCAGACACATATATGAAAGAAAAAGATGCTTGATCCCTCTGTCATAGGAATCGGAATAACACGAAAGTAAAGCATGCCCTTGCAGAAGTAACTGAATGTTTAGTGTAAATTGATATAGGAGAGTTTGTACAATGTATATTGATGTCTGGCAGCGATATCATCGTTCAACGTGGATGCACCCACTTTGATGATTGGCGGTACATCTCCGTCCCGACGACTAACGTCCATGTTAGGTAGGTAGGTAAACAACTTTATTGATTCGTGAAAGAATCATGTGAGGGGGGGGGGGCGGAAGCGGAAGCAGGACGACGATGAGCCCTCGGGCCGCTCTAGGTGGCCGGACACTTCTGTGCTTCGGCGACCCCTCTGGCCCAGCCCACTGTCCGGAGCTGCAACTCCGGTTGTGAGCTGCGCAGAGCAGCCTCCCATCGCTCCTGGTGTTCTGACCCTTGCCACGGGGGCTTGGGTTTGTTTGGGCAATTCACAAAGACGTGATTGAAGTCGGCTCTGGTGCTCGGACACAAGTTGCAATGAGGAGAAGTTTCGCCATGCGTAATAAGGGAGAGAAGGAAAGGAGTCGTGACTGTGGCCGTTTGAAGTCTGCGCCACAAAACCTGGTCACTTCTGGAGAGAGATTTATGTGGTGGGGGATACGTTAGGCGGGAATTTCGGTAAAAGAGTGTGATGTCGTGGTAGCTGAGGAGTCGATCCCTGGCACCGCGAAGCGAAGGCAGGTCGCTTTGAGCCCGGTTGACGAGTGCTCGGGCTTGGGTGTGAGCGGCCGTGTTGCCTGGGTGTCCACTGTGCGCAGGGACCCAGAGGAGGGTGATGAGGCGATCAGGCGGAGGAGATAACTCAAGGATTCTAGCGGCCGGAGAGTGGATTTTGAAAGTGGCGAAATTACGAATTGCAGTTTTAGAATCAGAGAAAATATACTCAGCGAGGAGTGAACAATTGCTAACGCAATTGCCGCCTCCTCTGCTTCCAGGGATTCTGTCGAATTTGGGATGGACGCACTAGCGACCAGGTTTTGAAATCCGTCTACAACGGCTATTGCGAAAGCTGGGTGAACTGCATATTCGGCCGCATCTACGTATACTGCTGGAGAATTAGGAGGGAAGCGCTTGTGAAGAGCCTTGGCTCTAGCTTCCCGTCTCGCTCGATTATGTTCTGGGTGAGTGTTTTTGGGAAGTGGCGGAATGCATAGGTTGCTGCTAACAGCAATTGGAAGTGTGTGCGTGGCCGTGGTATGACCAGGAACGTTGATTCCAAGTCGGCGCAGCAGTACTTGACCAGTTTCTGTAAGCGACAGCCTTTGATATTGACTGAAGAGATGCGCTTCTACGAGCTCTCCCAGAGTGTTGTGCACCCCTAACTGAAGTAATTTATCCGTGGCTGTTGATTTAGGGAGATGGAGAGCAGTTTTATAGGCAGTGCGGATGAGTCTGTTGAGTTGCTCGGTCTCCGTGGGTGTGAGATAAAGGTAGGGGATGGAATAGGTGATTCTGCATAGGCAAAAGGCCTGAATGAGGCGGCGTGTGTCTGCTTCCCTCATGCCGCGATGACGATTGGAAATGCGCTTAATTAGGGAAGCTGCATTATGAACCGAAGTGCGGATTAACTTTATGGTCTCAGCGTTGGAGTCCATGTTAAATGATTAAACAAACCCTTGTGGTAGCTGTAGTAGTTAACGGTAAAACCGTAATCAGAGAGCGAGGTGTGATAGCCAGAACAGCGTCGCATATTGGACGCAGAACTTCGTCGCCATCCCGCGGCATGTTAAAAAGTGATCGAACACCACGGCCGGGCTTGAGGGAAACGCAAAGCGCGTCGTGCCGCCCCGGTAGCCCGGCCGCGATTTTTTTTCGGGGCGAGCGCGTGAGCGGGGAACGCGGTGTTACAGCCAGGTGAGGCAGGCACGCATCCCAGAGCTATTTTTGGTTTGGATTTGATGCTATGAGCGAGGCCGACGCTTTTACGACGCTTATCGCCACCTCACGGTGTGTTAAGGCGTTGACAAAATTGGACTATTGAAAACGCGCCGAATGGGACGGACGTGTAAAGCGTTGCAGGTGCTAATCGCGGAGCTCACAGTAATGACGAATTACTTTGCCGCTCCCACAGGGCAACACCACCCCCCGACCGGGAGAGCGGTAGATATAAAAGGCGCGTTTGTAAAGCCTCTGGAATTTGTGACCGTGGCGCAGTGGATAGCGTGCCCGGCAACAGTTGTTGCGGACCGAGCGGTTGTGGGTTCGATGCCAGTTGACAAAACGTTTTTTCTTTGCCATCTGATCGTGCAAACTTTTTCGACGTCATTTCCGTGACGGAAATACGTCACTGAAGTCTTGGTGGACCCTGGCATAAATCACTTTCGTGTTAAAAAATCCACTTCTCAAGAAGTGCTTGTGCCCTTTACCTTTCTCTGCTTCATCCGGGTCGCTGCCAATATCACAAAATATGTACGTATCGACGATTAGCGCCATTACGCAGTTAATTTTATTATTAATTTGACAGCACGTGGAATGCAAGAGTGAGGAAACATAAGCCGCAGAGCTTACCTGGATATCCTACGAGTGTTGCAGCATTTGCGAGCAGCAGAACATTCGAATAATACATGGCATTTTTGTTTGGGCGGAGGCATAGTTTTCCTTGCCTCGTTTCCTACCCTGTTGTAGTCGGGAAGAAACTGAGTACTTAGAAAACAGTGGTGCAACAATCGCTAAATCTGGGGATATATATTGGACCAAGCACCTGCAATTGTGAACAGCTCACATGTACTGCATGATCTCCTCGGCGCCGCTAACAGCCGTTTTTCCGCAACACGGCCAGGGAAGTATGCGCGGTAAAAAATAGAATGTGGTGTAAAACTTAATCTTTATGGCGATATAAATTACATAGACACTTCAGCCGCCATGTTTCCGGCACCGTCTCACCAGTGGCATAGGCAGAAATACGTTTCGCGGAGAGGGGGGCTGGGCATTCCTTCATTCAACGTAGGGTCCGGGCAGGTAGGTGTGGACGAGTGTGAGTTTATGCTCGCTATCCCTTGGCAGAAGAAGATTTTCGGGGGTGGGTAGCACGGGCCCGGTGTGCCACCTCCTGGCTACGCCACTGGCCGTCACCGTCATGTTTCGTATAGACTAGGAACAGATAACCTCGCCTCGCACTAGCTTTTCTATGTGTGAGTGAAAGCGCGCGAAGGCTGCCGATAATCGCTGCTCGAGCAGTGACAAAGCGCCGGCCCTCTATCGTCACGCGAACGGCTCATGGAAGTAGCCTTAGGCAGGGCTGCGAGACTCAGGCTGCAACAGCGTACATAGATCGACCGGGCGTGGTCGCCCGCACTGGCACGCGCCTAGCCTTGCGTTCTATATTATTGCGATAGTAATTATATGGACACTCTCGGCCATTGCTGTCATGTCCCGTATATATATATATATATATATATATATATATATATATATATATATATATATATACCCGGGACCTGACAGCAACGGTGACGACAAAAACCAGCCGAGTGTGTCCTTAAAATTGCTATAGACATAAATATTCTAACCATGACCAGAAAGGAGGCATGCCCGCAGCCGTCTCACACACACAAACTGTCTCGCAACCTCAAGAAAGTTACCAAGAGGTACGCGGTGCCTGTGGTCTTCTCGGCACCGCTCAAGTTGGCTGGGCTCTGTCCGCGAATCAGCCGCCTTGACAAAAAGCACGGATGCCAGAAGAAGTACATCAGACCTTATGTGAAATGCGTGACGGGCGTTGCATACGAAATATGGGTGTCGTGTGGGAAGATGCACGTGGCCCAAACTGGGCGATGTGTCAACAATCCATCACGTGAACATGAATTATCCTTTAAAGATAAAGGACATGCGCACTTACCAGCGCATTCTGTAGCATGCAGATGTGAGCCTTGGCTTCGTGAGAGCAAGATTATAGGCAGGAGTACTGACACGTTAGTAGACAGCCGTAGCAGTTCGCCATTCAGTAGACAGCCGTACCAGTTCGAAAGGCGCTGCTTCTATTTTCCAAAATGAGCAGCAGATTGCATTTTGTCGATGCTGACGCACGCATGCGCAAACAGTTGTATTCTTTTGGCTTCACCTTTATAGCGCCCAACCTTTCTTCTTCGCCCTACTTGTTTCTGGCGTATTTCATTCCGACTTTGCGCATTTGCATTGCAACAATGACAAGCCATGCAACTTGAAACACGCCAAGCTATCTGTGCATTGTGCAGTACGCGTCGTTCTAGAATCTCTTTACCATGCGGGAAGGTGTACATTGCACAGGCTGGAAGACGCGTGAATTCACGCTTACGGGAAAGAGACAAGCTATATGATTCGCAGGCCTTTCCACACCTGGTCATACACTGCGAGGACTGCAATGAGAGCGGATGCCCACCCCAGATGGAACGGATGGCGATGGTTGACATGTACTATGGAATAGCTCAGGACTTCATGGGAGCCTTTTACAACTGCCGGGAAGGTTCTAGGTATATCGATCACCTTTCGAATATTACATGCGAAGCATTTCTTAGTGAACCTCAGGCACTTTGAGCGTTTCTATCTACGTATCTATCTATCTATCTAGCCGCCTACGTCTGGGCGCTCTCCAGGTCGTCTCCATAACGTGTAGAATACCAAAATTGGCATAGCAGGGGATCAGTGTATGACAAATACGATCCACTGGTCATGACATGAATAACGCAAAATACCTGTCGCGTACGTCATGAAACCCTTTCTCTCAGTCACGTGTGGCACACACCCGCATACTAGAGTTCATGTTATTCGGGTATGTGCCACAGGTGATACAGAGTCTCAACCAACACAGTTACCACGAAGACACACACATTGACACGCAAGGGAATTGATAATAATAATTGTCGGGGGGGTTTAAGTCCCACAACTACGATATGATTATGAGAGACGCCGTAGCGAAGGGATCCGGAAATTTTGACCATATGGTATTCTTTAACGTGTACCGAGATCGCACAGTACACGGTCATCGAGCCTCCACTGAAATTCGATCGCGACGGCCGCGATCGAACCCGCGACCTTCGGGTCAGCAGCCGCGCACCGTAACCGCTGCACCACCGCGGCGGACGCAAGGAAAGCGAAGAAGCTGTAGACAGAACACCGCTGGAAGACGCTCAACTACCATCCACTCGTCCACGTGGTCCGCAACGTGGAGCTCCAGGATTACGCAAAAACCGAGGTTAATGCTTCCTACAATAAATCTGCCGAGAGTACCAGGCCTCTCATCATTACCGGTGACTTCAACATTGATTTATCATGACCCAACAATGCCTGGTCCTTATACTATGTGAAAGACGGGTTGGATGTGGACAGGGCATCAAAAGACCTCGCTGCCACATCCAGAACAGGAGAAATCATAGATCATTTCATCGTAAGAGGCATCCAGGATTTCCACCAGCTGTTCTATACCTCGCAGTTCACTGCACTTAAACCCATCGTAGCCGCGATCATGAACGGATCAGAATACCAAGTCCGGTTCAGTTGTTGGGGCTCACTAATCGCGGTGTTGATGGCCTTGTCCAAGAACTGTCAAGAACCCCTTCCACACATGCACACGGGTTCGTGCGTGCGTGCGTGCGTGTGTTCGATCTCCGTGCGTGCGTGCGTTCTCCGTCATAACGGACAACTATAGGCATAACAACTGTAACAACTGCAACTGTGACTGTAACGTGCGTGCAATGCGCCTGCGCGTGCCACTCGGCTGTGTATATACCCAGGGAAACTTTCCTGAATGAAGCTTAGTTGCGAGTAACGCCTGTCCTGCACATCTGTGTTCCTTCTTTGTCTTGTTCAGATTCGCGCTATCTATGATCGGATACAACTTTAGAAGGCAGCGGCACTTCTTCCTCCAAGGCGGATGAACACAAGCCTGCACAAATGGGCACGCATTGGGGACTGACGTCATGAGCGGGACGGCCGGTGGCTGCGCCTTCGGAGAACATCGGCGCATGCATGAGCGGGACTATTTGTTTAGTCGCGGAGGCGAACGGCTGCCGCGCTTTGGTCGTCTGGGCGGGGCCTCTCCTGCCTTCCAAAGTTGTATCCGACTGTGGAATTGAATAATATAAGCACTACATATCAGCTTACCACGTCTGGTGTTGGTAACACCCATGTTGCTGTTGGCATCGTTACGCAACTGTAAACAACTGGTTGTCTAATACCTATGCAACTCTTCAACACATGAGTGCGCGTATACCACTACCACATTTCTCAAGCGTCATTCCGTAACGTTTCGCTCAATGTGAAAAATTGCGCCACAGTCGCCATACCCTGCATGCTTCGCATACCATCAATTCCCACGGTATGTGGGATCTGCCGAATTTTTTTTTTCAAGAAGCAGACATGGTGTTGCTTGAATGACACGTGATGGTTTGATGTGCTGTTTTGAGTGATGTAGTTTTTTTGGTTGTCATCGCGAGGGTTATCACAGATAAGCATTTTACAAATATGTGATTTCTAAAAAAATATGTCAGTTCCTAGTGGCGCGTCCTCCTGTTTTCTGTCTTTGCTTGGTGGTGGTCTCTTAGCGCCTCTCCAAGAATCCACCAATAGGGCGTGAAAGATTACACCAGGACCACCCTTTAGTTAGGCCCTGAAGCCCTGTTGCACTTAGCAAGGCCGCACAGGTGTACAAGCAGCTACATGCAGAATACATCAATTCAAGAGCACGGCTTTTGGTTAATAAAGACGACTGTAAGGTCATGGTGGGAAAGATCTCCCTAAAGAAATCAATAAGCTTGTAAGCTTCTGGATCCGCAGCTCACTAGCATGTTTTGACCTCTTCCTGAAGATTAAGTACTACGCTGATGCACGCCAGAGAACATCACTGGCTCGCACCTGACACGAACCATCCATTTCCAACATTACATGCGACAGAGAGCTGCGGTATGCGACAAGTCACCTTTATGTTATGATAGTTTCACTCCGTGGATTGAAAAATTCTGCGCAAATCACGGTTTCACAGAAGCATTGAACTTAAATGTATCTATATGTGTCAACACTATTGAAGTTTGGAATGGCTAGCAGAGTTTCCCTTAGAATAACCTACGAATGTTGATGATGCCACCTATCGCGACTGAGGCAGGCACCGGAAAGCCATCACGCGGACAGAAATAATAGAAGCCTGCAAAATTTTTTGAGGCGCGAAGAAACGTATGTCTTCGATGGAAATATTTTTGCAGTAGAGTATGGCTACATCTCACAAACGCTCATGTCAGAGAGGCAGCCTACCCCGCCACGGTGATCTAGTGGCTAGTGACCCGAAGGTCGCGGGATCGAATCCCGACCGCGGCGGCTGCATTTCCGATGGAGGCTAAAATGTTTGAGGCCCGTGCGCTTAGATTTAGGTGCACGTTAAAGAACCACAAGTGGTCGAAATTTCCGGAGCCCTCCACTCCGGAGTCCCTCAATCATATCGTGGATTTCGGACGTTAAACCCCAGTTATTATTATTATTGGAGATGCAGCCTGCAGATTTATGCATTTATTTCGATACGTTGAAGGCAAGAGAATACATTTTTTTCACGACACATTATAATTTTTTGCGAAGTGCCGGCGGTGACATTAATATTTCTCATCTGCTGCCACAACCTGCTTTACAAACAGCGTCCAAGGTAAAACCTTCTTTGCCTTGGTTGGGTAATTTGTACACTGAGAAGATGTGCAGGAAAGAATGGGAGCATTCCTGTCGTGCTGTAAGAAAGTTGATGTGAAATAACGCAGAAGAGGAAAATTCTTTCAGCTGTGTGCCTTGTAAGCAGAGTTAAAATTTATGCTTGCAGAATGGCTATACTTAAAACCTACCTGACGCACTTGGCGAATGTGCTTGTGTTGCAGTTATCCTTGAGCAATATAGCACGGCGTCCTTCACTTGTGAAATTTTTCTAGTTCTTTTGTTCAAGAACGAGTTGCATTAACAGACGCCTTCACGAACCGGTTTCCCCCGGACTTTTATTTTAGGTACTGCAGCATTATGTGGAAATCCAGGCCGCGCGGCTGCATTTAGGAAAGGCATAACGCTGAAGGCCCGTGTACTTATATTTAGGTGCACCGAACACTAGGTGAGAGAAATTTCAGGAGCCCTCCACTGCGGCGTCTCTCATAATCATATCCTGGCGTTCGGACGTTTTAAACCACAGTAATTATTATTATTAGTGCAGCATTATGTTGGGGAAAATGATAACACAAGCGCGATCAATGGAAAGACATATGTGAGAGATAATTCCTTGACTGAACGGTGCACACTGCGAACCAGCAAAATTGCCTTCTCTTTTGTTCCTACTTCCACACGCTCAGTAAGTGGCCATCCTTTACGGCCCCACTCCAATTTTATGTCTGTGCTGTAACTTCAGTGTGGCTGCTCACAGGAGGGTTGTGTTTGCTCTCCTTTTTTTTTATTAGCATTTTTATTAGCATTTTTTTTTATTAGCATTTATTTTCTTCTGCTCATGCGGCCTTTGTAATGTCATTACAATCCACGCGGAGCTGAGAACCAATTTAGATTTTTTTAAATATGGTACTTATGGCATTCGTGCATATCAAAAAGGAATGATCAAACTATAGGGGGAATCATAGAGATATTTCAGGGCCGCTTCAAAATTATCTGTAAAAAGAGGTGACAGTTGCGTGTTTCATGAATTGAAACATTAATTTTTTTTAAACGTGTGGGATATGACCTACAAATAAAATTTCGATAGTTATTGCGCTATAGAGACTGATCTACATTCGAAATTTCATGTTCAATTTCTGTGTAGTTTACGAAAAAGTTTACCGACGACTGCGATCCTGCCTAATGAAAATTCTGAGGGCAGCTTCGTGTAGGGCAACGCCAACTGTGCTTGAAGTCTTAGCTTTTCGCAGTCGTAGCAATGTAACATTCGTTACATGTTGCCACAGAAATTGCCAATCCTTGAGTGCTACGCGTTCGCTCTCTTTCGTTCTCGTTCGCTCTAACGTGTTAGAATTTGATTTCTAAAAAAACTGGGTACGCCATAAGCGGACACCACTACAACTACAACTATCTAACATGAACCGCGCAATACATAAAATGTGAATGAAAGTTTTTTTCTTTAATTAGCCGCTTAATGTCACTCTAGTTCCGGCAGAGTATTTCCGCATCGACGCAATGCTGGTGTGAAAAAAACGGCAGGAGCCTGACTTTGATAGGTATTTCATAAAATATATGTATCCCCTAAAAAAATACTCCGTAGATCTACTGGCTGTGTAAGAAACGAATGTCGACGACGAAGAGACCGGCGGCATGGTGCGACGTTTTGCGCCTTGGTTTTTGGCCGTATTCAGTCGTATTGGGGGTAGATCGGCTGCATGCGTGCTTTTACGGCGAAATCTGTTGTGAGATATACAACAACAGTCGATTTTGGCGGCGTAGTTTTCAGTCCCCGCCTGTGTTCGTAACCGAGTCGAGCGAAGTGATCACAAATACCCAGGATCGGATGCGATTTAAACACAGGCCCTCGGCGGCAGGCGAGCAGTCTACCGCAGAGTCACGCCGGCGCTTGAAACACCTTCGCAAAAGGACTATACAAAAGTAATGTCTGGCAATGAATCACGTTAAAAGATGTCATACAGCGTGGTAGACGAGTAAAATTACAACCAGGCTCACAACATTCCAAATGCGCAGCGAGTGGGTGGTTTAAAGCTTCTCGCCCGTTACCCAGGGCTCAGCCATAATGCTCTACCGTCATTAGCATACAGCAACAACAAATTGCACATAATGCTTTACAGATGTGTAGCCGGTAGCTCGCTTTTCCACATAATGACTAATAATGACAATTTGAGAGCTTCTCTATTTCGCAAAAATTATGATTTATGGCGTAGAGTTTACCTTGAAAGTGTACGTGTAGTAGTTGCCCCAAGAAAAATTTACAACGGGCTCTAGAAATGCCACTCTTCCAGCTTTTGTTTCTATTTTCTAAACGAGTTGCCATGGCTACAGCTACAGGCAGATAATTCCTGTGTGTCGGACCAATGTTCTCAACTTAATTTTACTGCGAAGTTGTATATATTAAGGCGATCCTTAACTTCGCGAACAGTGACCTTGTCAATCTACTCAGCAGGGAAGAAGGAAAACAGGAGAGAGAGAGAGGAAATGCAGGGACAAAAAGCCCCTAGGAGGTATGTCCCACAAGAACGGGGCAAACCGCACTCTTGAACAGTGGTCCACGAAATGTAAGAAAAAGAAGGTAAGACATCAAGAAAAAAAATCCAACTAATAAATAAATAAATAAATTTCCCGCGCACTGCACATCGGGCCCACGCAAATCGTGGTGGAAGTGCTTTAAAGAGCACACACTAATAAAAAAAGATACGTTCGGAGGCAGCCCTAATTCTTGAATGAAATATACGCAGTGCAGCTGTTTGTATTGAGTCCTTGCTGGACTATTTGACGTTATGGCCCATACCAATTACACCGATGAGAGAGCATACATCCCTTTCGCTTTCCTTATCTTCAATATGCGTGCATCCTCTCTTTACGAATGCTAAAGAAGAAATCTAGGTTAGATTTATAGGAAAACCAATGCACAAGTTCAGCAACGCTGTGCGAAATCTGCAATGCCTTTTAGAAGGTCTACGCATAGTCTTCATACGCCATATACAATAAAACTCCGGCAGAGGCCCCGCATTGTGGGAATTAATTTTATGCGAAACACACAGCGAGTAGCAGGCTATGCCGGAATTTTCGCTTTGAGCAAATCGTTTCGAGGTGGTTCAACATCTTCGTGTAAATGGGCAGCTGTGCATTTATCATGCGCTTACCATGTACGCCGAGTACACTGACGTGTAAAGGGTAGCCCATAGTCCGAAGCAACGTCAGCTATCACATTAGAGCAGAAACGTCAGTTTCATCACCACGATGTGCGCGCTACGGGGAGGTGACGTGCACATCATACGCAGCGGTTGCAAGCCTTTCGCACTACGTTTGACTCTAACTTGAGAGTTATATAAAAGTCGATAGCAGACACCCCAATTTGCCTTGTCCTGACATGACGCTTGTATAGGTCGTTTTTTCCCGAAAGAGTTTGAAACACACTGGCGTGGCTGAGTGGTAGAATACATGACTGCCATACAAAATGCTTGGGTTTGATTCCGGCTCCAGCCGCAATTTCTATTCTTTGCTTCCATCGGGAAGTTTAACCCACCAGCAACAGCGCCGACCCCTGCACTGCGTTTTCTGTTGTATGGCTTTCTTCACGCTGTCGGCTTAAGATTTGAAAATTCTGGGTTGGACGTAGACTGAGAACCACCTGTGGAGCACAGCCACAAACCAAGTGCCGTGGTATGAGGGAATGCGTCGCACGTGACTGGTGGAAATGATTTTTTGACGTGCGCGCCAGGGAGGTCGCGTTATTCATGTCGTGACCGCTGAATCCTGTTCGTCATACATCGACGTCGTCTTATGAACATTTGGTATGCACCAAGCTAGGAGACGACCATGAGGGCGTCAGGACGTAGAAGGATAGATAGATAGATAGATAGATAGATAGATAGATAGATAGATAGATAGATGGATAGATGGATAGATAGATAGATAGATAGATAGATAGATAGATAGATAGATAGATAGATAGATAGATAGATAGATAGATAGATAGATAGATAGATAGATAGATAGATAGATAGAAACGCTGAAGGTGACTTTGGTGCTAATCACCGCGTTCTAAATTTTTTTTCCGCCCCACTGGGATGCTACAACAATTTTGGTCAATCTGTTTTGGGGGATCTACAGAAACTTTTACAGTACATGAGAGGAAAGCCTTTGAATTTTAGAGCTGTTAGGAATAAATGCCAAACTGTTTTACTGCACAAAATGCTAAGAATTGCACTGTCGTAGTGTATCGTGGTAAAAGGCTGTACCCAATGGACGAACTGTTAAGTGCAAAGTACTTTTGGTGTACTTGCTAATGATTTGTCCTGTATTTGTATATCATCTATTTGTCTTAATGTTATTGTGCTTGACGTAAATGGCACTATACTAGCTACAGCTCAAAGCAGAAGACATTCTTTAGCAGATGTGCTTGATAGAAATATGTTTATGTAGAAAATCTGTTGAAACAATAAATGTATCTCTGCAAAGCCGGACATCTGAAGAAACAACTAAAGGAAAAGTATGTAATGACCTAACCTTTGAATTATCGAAGTGCTACACAGCTGCAAATATCAAGAAGAGATTCGAAATTACCGGGTATCACTGCAGCGTCATTTCCCTGCTCTTCTGCTTCTTCCTAACCTAGCTCAGTGCACTCGAGTTTCATGTACACCGTCCATGGTATGTACAATTTATACTTTAAAAAGCAGAGCCATGAATGAGCCAATCAAAGCGCTGGTGACAACCACTTCTTATTTGAATGCAGTACAACTTCTGTTTAGCACATTTAGGCAGTACTATAGTGACTGACGAAAATTTGCGCAGTTCTCAAACACATTCAGCAAGTTTATAAATTCTGATGTAAATGAGCTCATATTTGCTTCTGCTGTGCGCCAAAGTTTGTTTGCGTAGCGTGAGACAGTATTATGCTACTTACATGCTTATCAAGAAAAAGGTCCACCAGAGCTCCTACATTTTTTTCTTGCTGCGACACACAAGAAATAGCAGTAACAGCTCGCCATGAATGAACTCCCACAAATGGAAACTGATTGATAAAGAAGAAAACTTGCATATATAGGACATACCAGCCAATGCCTGTGTTGCCGAAGAAGTAAGCAGCTGCAGGGCAGTTGTTATGTGGCTATGAATCTGCGTCATCGTTCTGAGGTGATACTGTTTGGTGTCCATTAAAATTCTTGCACCTCTTTACATGCATGCAAACCTGTAAAAAATGAATTCATTTCTGAAACACATGACGAAAATTACAAATTGTAGTTGCAACAAACAGAGACTATGCAGCACTTTAAACAAGCATCACAGTGAAATTATTTGCATGCCATATTTTAGACCTGTGTTTTTATTTCACCTTGTACGTATTTGCCATGTGCCTACGTCTTCATCCTCTATGTCACGTATGACTAACTATTTGCAATCTTTTTGTGCTTTGCAAGATGCAGCCGTTGTCCACAACGTGCAGAATGCTGTGCGCGCTGGCGCGTGTTATGCCAGTCATCTATCGCTCCCGTTGGAGCAGCTTCCAAAATAACGTGTACGAGACGTGCAACGCGGCTGGACCTGTATTGAAGATTTTACAGTGAATTCATTGAACGAAAGCAGAAACTTCATATGTATAGCGAAAATAAAACGTTTCATTGTCTCACTTTTGAATTTCGTTGTCGCATTGACTCAGAAAACAGTGATACACTGATGACTAAATATTTTCTCGCGTGTTTTTTTCCGCGCCATTTGTTGCTCGCCTGCGCTGAAACCGCAGCACAGTCACAGCGAAAGCTGGAAGAGCGGCGTTTCTAGATCCCGTTGTAAGCTTTCTTGGGGCTACAATACAAGTACACTAGAAAGGTACCCACTACGCCATAAATCACAATTTTTGTGAAGTCGGGAAGCACCTACTAAGCCATTATTCCTCATTCTGCGGAGAAGCGAGGCACCAGCTACACGTCTGTAAGGCATTATGTGCACTTTGTTGACGCGACGACTGATGACGATGAAGAATTATGGCTCAGCCCTTGTAATGGGTTGGAAGCTTTAAACGGCCCACCAGTTATATAATTTGTATTTGGTGGCGCCCGGTCGCTATTTCCCTCTACCGTCATGCTGTATAACATACGTTGACGTGGGAGAGAGACGGGGAGGGGGGAGGGGGGCGAAGAACTTTACTGAGACCCCGGGGAAATGGATCATGCGCTTATGGGCTTCCTTGGCAACCAATACAAGTGCACTTGCGAGGAACCCACTATGGTATAAATCATTGTAATTTTACTGAGATCCCGAGGAAATGGATCATGTGCTTGTGGGCTTCCTTGGCAACCAATACAAGTGCACTTGCGAGGAACCCACTACGCTATAAAACATCGTAATTTTTTAGAAGTAGGGAAGCAGGCACTGTGCCATTTTTCGTCATTCTACGAAGAGCCATGGTACCTGCTAAACGCATGTAAGGCATTATGCGCACTTTGTTGATGCTGTGCCTGATGATGATGAAGAATTATGGCAGAGCCCTTTGTAATGGGTTGGAAGCATTCAACAACCTACTCGTTGCGCAATTCGCATTGTGTGACGCCTGGTTACAGAATTCGCGTTGTGCGACGCTTGGTGTTTATTTTACTCTTCTACCACGCTATATTGCATATACTAATAAGGTTCCTTCCCGACATGAAGCCCGTATAGGACCTTTTTGCAAAGCAGTTTCAAGCACCGGCATGGCTCAGAGGTTGAATACTGGGCTCCCACGCAGAGGGCCCGGGTTCGAACGTCGTTCCATCCTGGAATCTTTTTCTTATTACATTTTTTTTCTTATTTCGAGCGATACTGGTTACGGACACCGGCGGCGGCGGCGGCGGACAACTACGGCGCCAAAAACGGCCGGTGAAATGATCTCATAACAGCTTTCGCTGTAAAAGATCATCCGAATGGAGTATCGAGTGGACCGGCCGCTCGTCCGGCGAAGTAAAACTGTAAGAACTAACGGTTGCCCGGTAAGCTGTGAACGTGAAGAATAAATGTTAGTCTTTTGGGGTGATCTGTGGAGACTAACAGTTAGCTGCATGGAGACTAATTGTTAGACACGGTGTCGTTAGTCTTTAAAGGGATTAATGGTT
The DNA here is from genome assembly GCF_013339695.2 of Rhipicephalus sanguineus. NCBI lineage: Eukaryota > Metazoa > Arthropoda > Arachnida > Ixodida > Ixodidae > Rhipicephalus > Rhipicephalus sanguineus. The sequence goes on from NC_051186.1 coordinate 5,430,258, forward strand.
GTGGCAGCACCATTAGCCGCCAAAGGGAGGAACCACACACCCCTTTAACACCCTTTTGCGTTAGAATGCAGTTCCCTCTCACACATAAAACACTAATTCAAATGGCTTTGGTGAATGTTAAAATAATTGGCTAAGAACCTGCCAAGAGCCGCCTTCTTTCGCACTGTGTTACGAATACTTGATCCACCAGCGTACGGAAATGTCCCGATGAAAACCACATTAAGCCTGTAAGGAATGAGCGTATGAAAACGTAAACTTCGTTGTTTGTAGTTTTTAGTTGACGTTTAGTAATTAGGAGGTAATAGAATGTTAAACTGCACTGGGAAAAAAGCATGCTCTTCGTGGTAAATAAACCTACACTATTCGCATTACCCACGCCTTGAATCGCAAACTAAGCTACGACAGCGGCCGTTGCCCGGCCCACTTTCTTGGGCATTTCTGTATGCGTAGCCCTGAGAATGTCATCTAGCGTCGCTGGTAGCCATGAAGGCGAGTATAGAACATTATTTTTGCCAGATGACATAATATAGCACCGCCGGCGGGAAGATGTTCCTCAGTCCCCAGTTATCCTTTAACAGCACTTAAATCAATTAAAGGGACTGTCTACCGCCCCGAAAAAAATTTTTTGATTGTGGTGAAAATGAGAAGATCATTCGTCACATCGGCGGCAACGAGCGCGCTTTCGTCCCATAAAAAAAGAATTCTAATTTTAATCTGATGCTGAAAACCGTGAAAGAATGACCGCTAGCGTCACCCAACAGCAAAGTGGTCGCAATTCCCGCAATCTATAGATGTGACAGAGTATCCACGCAAGTGGACTTATTTTGCTTAAAAACAAACATGTAGAATTTGAGAGTGTATTTTCCGCTCTTGAAACAGCTTTCGATTGCGTCAAAAAGTAATTTTTGCTGTTTTTTTATCTCACGCGTCCAAAAAGACGCCTGGCGGCGCTGCGGACGCCGCCGCTTTCGAGTTCGTCGGCTTCAACACCCCGCGCTGGTTGTACCGTTACGCTGCACTGTCGTTAGGATGTCTCGCGCGTGCTGCGCTGTGAAGGCATGCAGTTATCATCGCTACAACAGTATAGGAGTTTCGTTACATCGTTTGCTTGCAAGACAGTTACAGAAACGTCTGTGGGAAGATTGCGGCAACAGTGCTAAAATAAACGCATGGACTGCAATCATAGCAAAACTAGTGTTCTGTAACCGTATAATAAGGCTTCATTTAAACGATGGCGCGCTTAAAACAACTGTTACATTCATTGCATTAGTGTTCAGCGAAAATAAAGAAATCCCACAGAAATGAGATGTGCTTTCGGTTTTAAGTTTTACCGGCACTACAATCATCATCGCGTTCACCAACCAGTGTTGTGGGGCGTATTCACACCAATGGAAGAAGACCGAACGCAGATCGAAAACTTCTGTTTTAAAATTTTCTACTCACTTTCCAGAGAAACCGCTGCAAGGTTGGACACTTCAGACGGTACGCTTTCGATTGCGGTACAAAACAGAAAAGCGATGAAGGACGGTAGACAGTCCCTTTAAGAACAAATACCATGCCCTATGCTTCAATATATCATGAGGTCTTAGGTGCGCAGACGTTTATTTGGCCCGAAGACCCGGCGGCGAACAGGCACGATTATAGTGTACTAGAATAATTTCCTAGTGACGCGTCTGAGAAGGAGCGCGCGTGCCCGTTTGTGTAGACGCCACCAGGCGCCGCCACTGCGCCTTTTTCTAGTTGACCGGTCGCTCTCTCCCCCGCTGCGTTTAACGCTCTCCTTCTCCGCGTTTGTAGGCGTTCCTTAAGCACCGGACTCATTGATTGCTGCGCAAAAAGACTGCATTTACTATACCTGGCGACAACTTTCTGTGGCAGCACAGCGAAGGCTACGCAACCGAACCACGCACTTTTTTACTCCGCTTCTGTATGTAGTCCGCGAACGCTAGCTTTTGTAGAATACGTAGCATAAAAGAAAACATAAAAAGAAAAGAAATAGGTATTACGTTCAAGATTGCTTGCGTTGAAAGTAAGAATGATAATCCCGTAAAGGATTAGCGATTTTCGCTCTTTCGAGTTTTCAGGTTTTCTGGTGTCCGTTTCACGTTTTCCGTCCCCACTCAACAACGATGGCGTCGCTCGGCTGCAACAGGTGCACATCGAAGCTTGCAAGTGAGCATAAGCGCGTGTTCGTTAGGTGATCTGTGTTCATCGACCGGAATGAAACGAAGACAGCGGTGCGTTGTGAATTATTTTGTGGATTTGCCCATACTATCACCGAGAAAGAAGTGTGCAAGTGATACCACCATCGCAAGTGGGTCTCTAATCGCGATAGCTTCCTTGACAGTGACGACGGTGACCTTCAAGTCTTCAGCAAGAAGAGCCGCTTGAAAGCAAAACTGCGATTGGAAACAGTACGTAAAATAAGTGGCCCATTTAATAAAATGCGTTGCATACATGGTCGGTATTTCGGTTGCCTACTATTACTGATACAGTCGCACCGAAGATTGCGTCTAACACCGTGCCCGTCGGCGTCTACGGCGGGAGGCGTTTTGGCGTTTTGAATGAGAGCGATTTACGGTGACAAAATCAACCATGCACAGCTTTGCCTCGGCAACAGACGCGTTCATCTCTATTATGCGACTGACAGCGTGATTTTCAATTTGCAAAAAAAAGCATTCTTGACCACGGGAGTAAGGAACGCGTTTCACCCGTTTGTATAATCACACACGTGAGACGCCCGCTCCTGACTGGCAGCGTTCTAGGTGGCATTGTGACTGGTCGTGGCCAAGATATCTGCTGCCTTTCGATGCCTTCGCGTCCCCTGACAAAATGACGTGAGCGTCTCCAGAAAGTTACAGCGTCTCCAAATGTAGGAAAACGACGATGTCGACCCTGTGTGCACCGAAATTCAGAAAATGGCTTCTTACCTTTGCGTAAGATTTCCGATTGCGCAGTTACTGCTGGGCCGTGGCTTTCTTTTTTCTTTGAAAAGTAAAACCGTCCGCTTTAATAAAGCTGATTCCCGCGTTCCTTCGCAATGCAAAATATTCTGTCGCTTTCCCAAAAACGAAGTGTAAACGATACTAAATGGTGCTCGCTTTGCAGGTGGACTTGAACCGCTAGCACATTAGCGTTATATAATTTGATTTGCAGAAGAGCTCAGCAACGATTCCAGGTATTTGTGCTGCATGCTTAAGTATATCAAGTCATGTGGGAGATTTCGAATACATCTGTGAATAAACTATCTGCATAAATTCCCAAATAACATCATGAGTCATGAATACTCGTGTGGAAGCGCACATGTTTTGTGCGCTCGCGAAACCAAAACCGAAATCGCCCGCGAACGGACTACTTGGCGTAGTAACACATGTGCAAAAGCTCCGCCCCCGTAGCTTTAGCTGTGCTGCCACAGAAAGTTGTCGCCAAGTATATAGTATAGTGTAAAGAAATTTTGTGAAAACCACAGCAACATACTAGTATCGACAACGTCGTCTGCTAGCGTAAATGGTGCAGACCGGCGGATTCATCGCAGTTCGGGACATCGCCTGCAGCAGTTTCTATTCGCATTTCTTTATCATCCATTTGCACAAACCCATCATATGAGTAACTCTGCATGTTTTGCTTCGATTGCGCAATATCTAGCACAACATTTAAATCGCATGCTCATCGCAAGCTACACAAAAGTGCTCAGCAACATCTACGCTGCGTTGCTATGCCAGAAGGCGTACCATGAAATAACGGCCTCGACGGACGCATATTGATGGTGGTCAACGTTACTTTGGATGGTGGTAAACTTTTCGTGATTTATTCTCGGTTACAGAAACGCAGTAAACAAGATTATTCCGGCGTTTCCTTAACTCATTTTACGGCATGCAATGAGACGTACTACATGGAAGCATCCCAACATGTAAGCGTCCGGAGAAAAAAAAAAAGTCATCCGCCATTTTTTTTTCACAAGAACTGCGACGTTGAACGTAGCGTCGCAGGGGACGCGCACGAGGCAAGCAGCTGCAAAGCGCGTCTGAACCGGCCCAAACCGGCGCGAACTGGCTCCGCGACTAGAAAAAAGCGCAGCAACGCCACCAGTGGCGTCTACTGGCGTTTGCTTCAACCGGCCTATTGTCCCTGCCTCCTGGACGCGTCACTAGGAAATTATTCTAGTACACTATAGGCACGATCAGCCCACACTGATGATGATGATACAGGACGAAGATGAGGATGCATAACCAAATGCATTATGATGATGATAGTGTACACATGAAGATGTGTGCATGCCCACAATATTTTCCCTTCGCATGGCTTTGTCTCAGGGAAAGTAGGCATTCCTTTCCTGTCCCCGTTTTTTCAGTGTTTCGTGCGAGAATAAGTCCCTAATCGATGTTTTCTTTTATCCGAGTGATAGCAACTCATGAAAAGTATCTATATGCTACAACTCATGTTTTCCCTCTATACACAATTTCATTGAAACCAAGAGAAGAAAACCGCAGCAATTGTACCAGATACCACTGTAAGACACGTACGTTTAATAATTCCGGTAGCAGGGCTGCTCTTGCGCCCTATCCCTTGTACTCATTATGTGGATTGCACGTGTATACACTCCGCATAATGTTCCGATGATCGAGCATTTTATTTTTTGCTCTGGCCCCCCATTCTTCATTTCTACAGAAGCAAACCCTCTAGAAACACGGTTTAGGCAAACAGGCACGAATATTTCCATTAAAACACCACTTCTTTCGCACCAATCTTTTTGGACATTTAAAGAGGTATTATTAAGCAGAACTATTTGTATTTTTACTTCTTGAAGAGCGATTGTTATGTCGAGGTCATTGTAGGGTAATTTTCACCCAGCCACGCATAAAATTTTTGTGTTAAAATCGGCAATGAATCGAATTTCTTGTGAATACCAGCTGACTTGTGAACAATCATACCCAGCATTCCTGCGAAATCAGCGAACGAACAACAGAAAACCATCGTCTATGACCTCGACATTATGCGCATGCGCAGCTTCGCGGAAAACCGGTGCGCGCTTACAGAGGGAACCAACTTTCCAAAGGGGACCTTTGTTTTTATTTTGTAGCAAAGGAGACGTGCTCGTAAAGTAACTTATTTTTTTTCTTGGGTTTTCACGTACCAAAATCACGATATGATTATGAGAGACGCCGTAGTAAAGGAGTCCGGAAATTTTGACCACCTGGGGTTCTTTTACGTGCCCCTAAATCTAAGTACACGGGTCTCTAGCATTCTCGCCTTCATCGAAAATACGACCGCCGTGCCCGCAAAGTAACTATTTCCGTAAAAATGCGGAAATAGCTGTTTAATGCTTCCTTCCATTCCTGCACGCAGCACTTGCTTAATATTGAGAACCACTTCGTAAGAGTGAAAATAGCTTGTTTCAACTTTAAATATACAGCAGAACGTTAGAACAAATCCAGCAATCTGGCATATTGACAACTGCAGCAAAGTATACCCGGCGGCAAAGCGCTCGCCGTAATTCTATGGAAAGGGCTTTTAAAAATCGCTTACTAACAGTGCCTCATTTTGCTAAGTTGCACTTACTGCACCTTATATATACGATGTTCTCAGTGTGTGCGTAAAGAGATTAAAATCAGCAATTACTTCAATACTAAGAAAATATTAAAAGTTCTGCAAAGTTGCTTCCTAAGGTCAATGAAACCGTAGGTAGTGCACTGCGAAAAATATGGCAGCTGTTTAATGACTAAGGTTCACTTAATTCCTTCCTATAGGAGCTTTGCGTTGGTTTAAGAAGAGTAGTGCATCCAATTAACGAGATCTGTGAGAAGTGAATGAACATCACTGATAGACTATAAGTTATTGACCGGAAATAGTGCAAATCTCCCGGACAGTCGCAAAATCTCGCACAGAAGCAGAAGAAGAAGGTGAAATCTATTAGATGATGCAGCATGAAATTATGAAAATGTGAATGCTGTAACAGGGCGAAGGTATATTTATCGGATCACTAAAGGAATGCCTCTGCACGCATCCGAAAGACTGTTGCCAACAGCTTGAGCCTTTATTTCCCCCATTACATGCGTATTATGCCTAAGCAGGATGAGGCAGTGCACCCAAACCTTTTCCTTACTGAGTCATAGATATAGACTCAAGGCGGTAGCAGGGGATTACATAATAGGGTTATTACTAAAACATATTATGGAACACCTTCTAGCAATTTGGAAGAAACTAGTTAATTATATCAAAACATACTACATTTTGACTACGTTTTCTTTACCGCAATAAAAAGGACAAGCTATAAACCAGGCTCCTAGCATGGATTAGGAAAGGTGGTCGCTTCAAAATGTGTAAGCATCTCCACGCCCACTCGACGAGAGAACCGTCCGTCCGTCTGGCTCTCACATAAGACAATCGCCACTACAAGGATATAAGTGAATAGAAGCCAGAAACTAAGTTTTCACTTCGGCGCTTGGGTTTTAACGATATTACTGAATCCGCCTTAACCAATAGACCACCGTGGCAAGGCAATGCTTGAATCCGGGCCCTCATGCTTCAAAGGCATGTGTCTTTAGCACTAAGCCACGAGAATTCATGTCCGTAAAATACGAATAAATGTGACCTACGTGGAGGCGTTGTACCAGCCCTACAAATCAAAACTAGCAAGATAACACTCCTATGAAATTTGTGGAAGTGGAAAGAAAGCGTTCTGCTAGACAAGATTTAAAGCCGACAGGGAAGGTTATACACACAAGGACAATTGTGCAGTTTTTTTTCGTAAAGTAGCCGAGTCCACTTTAAGTGAAACTGAGAAAACAACATGGCTGATCCCTCTGTCATAGGAATCGGTATAACAAGAAAGTAAAACGTGTCTTCACAGACGGAGTTGAGCCTTTGTTATGCATTGTTTCGCCCCGACGGCGAAGGAATGAACGCTATAGCAACAAGTAATGTCACGCGAAGAACGGCAAGCATCTCGAAACTCGCAGCGCGCTGCTCAAGCAGAAAGGACGCACGCAACGAACATACACAGGATGAGCGCGAAGTAACAACTGTCACAGCTCGACAGCTAAAGCACACTGGTTAAATACAAAGGAGGGCGCACGAAGCGAACGCACAAGTATACACAGGATGAGTGCGCACTGTCACAGTTGCAAATTATTTGCTTGTGAGCAGCGCGCTCCTTTCGCAAAAGCGGCCGCTGCAATGAGCCAAGTGACCTTCGACCTCTCTAACTTCAACGCAAACGTGCGGTGAGAGCGCATGACGTATGAGGTAAGCGCACGCACATGAGCGACCACGCGCTGTAGAGGCGCACGCTCATCTCAACACGTGGGGCGACGACCTTTGAAGCGCGGCCTTCGAGCCCGTCGCACCATCTCGCTAGTGATAACGAAAACACGCTGATGCACCGTCGATCTCTGAGTACCGCCATCGTCAAATGGTGTATATAAATAGCACGCCGTTAGTATGACGCAGAACGTGCTGTCTCAAGCGAAGCCGTTTCGCGCTGCGCGCTGGGGATCGAGGGGTCGTAAGGTCGACTCCCGGTGACGGAACCTTTACCGCGAAAGCTGTTATGAGGTCACAACAAGGGCCGCTTTTGGCGCCGTAGTTGTCCGCCGCCGGTGTCCGTATCCACTATCGCGCGAAATTAGGAAAAAACGAAATAATAAAAAACATCCAGGACGGAACGAGGTTGAACCTGGGCCCTCTGCATGAGAGCGCAGTGTCAGAGCCATGCCGGTGCTTGAAACTGCTTTGCAAAAAGACCTTATACGGGCTTCGTGTCGGAAAGGAACCACATTAAAATATGTAGTGTGGTAGAAGAGTAAAATAACAACCAGGAGTCACACAGCGCGAATTCTGTAACCAGGCGTCACACAATGCGAATTGCGCAACGAGTGGGTTGTTGAATGCTTCCAACCCATTACAAAGGCCTGTGCCATAATTTATCGCCATCAGCCACAGCATCCACCAAGTGCTCATCATGCCTTGCAGATGTTTAGAGGGTACCACGATTCTCCGCAGAATGACGAAAGAAATTGCATAGTGGCTGCTTCCCTACTTCACAAAAATTATGATGTTTTATATCGTAGTGGGTTCCTCGCAAGTGCACTTCTATTGGTCGCCAAGGAAGCCCATAAGGCTCCCATGACCCATTTCCTCAGGGGCTCAATAAAGTTCTTTCCCTGTCTCTCTCTTTCTCACGTTAACGCATGTCATAAAGCGTGGTAGGAGAGTTAAATAACGACCGGGCGTCGCACAATGCAAATTACGTAACTAGTAGGTCGCTTAAAGTTTCCAACGCATTACAAAGGGCTCAGCCATAATTCTTCATCATCATCAACCGTCGCATCAACAAAGTGCACATAATGCTTTACATATGGTACCTCGCTTCACCACAGAATGACGAATAATATCGTGGTGGGTGCTTTCCAAGTTCACAAAAATTCTGATTTGGGACGTAGTGAGTACGTTGCTAGTGTACTTGTATTAGTAGCCACAAGAGACTTTATAACAGGCTCTAGAAATACCGCTCTTCCAGATTTCACTGTGAGATGTGCTGCGCTTTCCGCGCAGACCTGGCGTTTTTTGTAGCGTTAGCTACACTTGTCTAACCGGAGCAGATTTCGCGCGGAGGGTCATGAGCCGTGCTGCGCAAGCGCGAGGATCAGTGATATCACACTGCTGGGTCACCGGAGCTGGCATCTCGCAGCTGATGGTCTGCGCCGTATTCGAGAGGAGTGACGTCGTAGCCATAGACACAGTGGCGCCGGCGCGCGCGCAGCTATTCGCCTTCGCTGTGCAGTCGCCGTCTGACACTGCGCTGGGGCCGCTTGGTAGCGCCTCTGACTGGCGTTTGCAGGTGGGTAACACCATGGAGAAGGAGAGCGCAAATGCTGCTCGATGACGCAGAAGAGCCGCGAATCTTATCTCATCGGATCCCGAAGTGGTTGCCTGGCAATTAGCGGCTCAGCGTACGAAGAATGAACAGAAGAAGGCTAATAATCCTAGACAATCTGGAAAGCTAACAATAATCAGCTGAACATTTGCTAACGCTACGTATATCCTGGCATACCCGAGCTAAGCCACTGCAAATTTTATTTTCTTCTAGTTTTGTAGCGTTAGCTACACTTGCCTAGCTGGAGCCGATTTCGCGTGGATCGTCATGAGCCGTGCTGCGCATGCGCGAGGATCAGTGCGGAGCCGGCATCTCACGCGCTGTCGGCCACCGCCGCGCGCTGTCCGCCACCGCCGTGCGCGGCTCGCCGCTGCTGGTGGCGGAGAGCGGAAGGAGTGGCGTCGTAGCCGGGGCACAGACTGGCGCCAGCGCGCGCGACTCGCCGCTGCTGCTCTGCGCATTCGAGAGGGGTGACGTCGTAGCCATGGCACGCGCAGCTATTCGCCTTCGCTGTGCAGTTGCCGTCTGACAATTCCCTGGTACCGCTTGATAGCGCCTCTGACTGGCGCTTGCAGGTGGGTAACGCCATGGAGAAGGAGAGCGCAAATGCTACTCAACGGCGCAGAAGAGCCGAGAAGTTTATGCCATCGGATCCCGAAGTAGTTGCCTGGAAATTAGCGGTTCAGCGTACGAAGAATGAAGAAGCAAGCTGACGTTGAGCAAAAATAAATATTCATGTGCCACATAATACGTATACCGTGTGTGTGTATCATTGGAGCAGCAGTAAGCTTGACAATCAAGCTAATTCTAGACAATCTGGAAAGCTCAGAGTAATCACCTGAACCTTTGCTAACGCTACGTATATCCTGGCATAGCCGAGCTAAGCCACTGCATTTTTTTCTTTGCCATATGTTAGTGTTTATATTTTACAACGTCATATCGGTGACGGAAATGCGTCAGTGGAGCCGTGGTGGACCCCGGCATAAAACGCTTTCGTGTTGTAACGCAGCTTTTTGCTACTGCCAATATGGTGGGCCATGTTCCAACAATTTTTCCAATGTGCTCATGTCACCAAAGTACTTCAAATCTATATTGCAGGTAAAATCTATATAGCCCACTATCGTCGGTATTCAGGAGTGAAATTTGATTTTGGCTCTTATGGATTGGAACATTTCATTCGGGCCTGAATTAGCTCGTAAAATAGGTCTAAATCACAGTGCGTGAAGATGTAGCAATATTTTGCGGTAAAACAACGCCATTGTGAGGTGCCGTCGGTGCCGCCTTCGTTGCATGGGCGTAATGGCGATGACTAGGCTTGAAGAGCGAGTGGTCCTTCCTGGCAAAAGGCGCACCATTCTGGACTGTCGGCAGCGTTTTCTCGTTCTTGGCATCTGTTGAAGGCCTTGAAAAATAGCGAAGGAAAGAAGCGAAGATGCGTATATTCTGTATATACACTGTTTCTATGGCAGCACTTCTGCAGCAGCAAATTTATTTAGTTGTGTTTCGTTTAGTTTTTGCTGTATCCACAAATATGCGCCAACGTTCTTTATCAACTTAATTCGAAGTCACCGCTTGGCATAGTCACATCTGTTCTTCGCTGTTTGCGCGACCTTCATGACGTATATTTAACCAAATTATCCCGTCCAAGCCGTACTATCAAAATAAATTTTCAATCCTACCACTTATCCACGTAAAATGTAAAATACTACACAACCCTTTCTTACAAAATTTCAGAGGAGGTCGACAATAAAAAATGTGACAGCGTTTCACGGTAAGAAACACAAAACGAATACCAAGTAGAAGACCTTTGTCGACGCTGAACACTAAATATGCGAAAGAAAACCTTTCTTCTCCCACTTGTATTGTTGTGGAACTCGTATAAAAACTGTATTTGCCACTTGCTACACCGTTAAGACTGGGCCTTATACAAAAGGAATCATGAATAATCGTGGCTTTAGTATCCTGGTGGTTTTATTTGGTCTTTCCGCCCAAGGTGCAGGAATATCAGTTACTTGCACATGGACCTACACATGATGGTCGCGGAGAGCCACAACCATCGAGAAACCACATGAGTGGACGCAGTACACCCCGTACAAGACCGCCGTATCGCCCACCACCGCGCTATCCCCCAATAAGTAAGCAAAGCGTTTTGTTTGTCTTTACAAGTAGAATGACGGAAGATGACATCTGCAATGTTTTTTTTTACTCGGATATATTATTTGCGACAGCGGTAATATCCAATACCGTACATTGGGCCTGTTGTTATTGTGACATAAAAATCATATTTAGTTCCAGCGAACGAAGACGCAAGAGAGACATAATAGCAATTGACGGGGTTTAACGTCCCAGAGCCGTGATACGATTATGAGAGGCACCGTAGTGGAGGGCTCCGGAAATTTGGACAACCTCAGGTTCTTTAACGTGCACCTAAATCTAAGTACACGGGCCTCGAGCATTTTTGCCTTCATCGAAAATGCCGCCGCCGCGGCCGGAATTCGATCCCGCGACCTGCGGGTCAGCGGTCGAGCACCCTAACCACTAGACCACCGTGGCGGGCCGCAAGAGAGACAGCTTTGATGTTAGCGCAATGCGTTGTCACCTTCGGCCTTGTGTGTACGTATGTTGGCGCTAAATGTGTTTTCCAAGTCAGCATTACGCGTCAGTGAAGAGTGCCACTTTTTCCGTCTCCTACTTCCTGAAAGGCTCTGGCTCCAGGAGTGGATTAGTGGCACTAATCGACTCCTGGTGCATGGTCGAAACTCCGACTGTTAGGGTGCTGTTGGCTGGGATGTTTGGTGTACGAAGTTATAGAAATAGATGCAGATGCCAAAAAAAAATTGGTTTTTGTGCGTGTTTGTGTGGAAGGGGGGGGGGGAGGTGCGGAAGAAACAATGACACCAGCTTAACGGAATAGGATGCCGCGCGGAAATGACGTTGAAGGCACCTACGAGCGCGCCTGGGCTAAATCATGTTCCCACGCAGCCCACGTGGCTCATTTGTCACCATGCGGTGCCTCAGCGCAAGGACACCGTTCACCCCCCGGAAAGCTCTGTATTTCTTTAGAGGTACTGTAGGCTTATGCCACAGGAGCGAAGGAAAGACACGCCTGAACGATAATCGATGCCAGCAAGGAACGTGAACCGTGGGTTCACGTGCCATAGCTGTTTGTTGTTTGTTTGTTGTTTTGCCTTCTGTTCTATGGCACGTACCCACTCTGGCGGATGGGCCAAGCATACGTAGTTGAAGCTTAAAATCTTATTCGAAGAATGTAAAATAGTAAAAAAAAAGAGTAGAAATGGCAATAATAAATAAGACATCGAATTAAGACTTCAAAACTCGTATTAACCTGATCAGAACAATTTTGATGAGATTAGATATATTTAACCGCATTTGATAAAGAGCTTTTTAAAGACAAGATTAAAAAGGTACACGTTTAGTGTTTTGCATGAAATTACACACGGCATTGAAGGCATCCCTAGGTTTGCAGCAGTTACTGTTATGTATCAGGAAGCGCGTCTGCCTTCATTGCTCTGTCGATTCCGCATTTTAACAGTACAGACATTTCTAAAATTTTGTAGCTTGCCGGTAAGAAGAGCGGAATATGTTTTTATCAGTGACCCAGATTACTCCTTCCTCGCTCACTGGCCACGTTTTCACACACCACAGATAATCTTCGTACAAAAGAAACTGGAAATTATAAATGTCAACATCAGAGAGATAATTGTAACCAATAGCCCAAATCAGTTTCTTATGATAGATTACGAAGAGATTTTTCCTCCAAAATCTAAATTTCACTTCCACAAATTCTTAGAGAACAGGTTAGAGGATTTTCTGATACATGCACAAACACGAAACATAATAGCCACTGATGCTTCCGTGAACGAAGAACGGGCAGGCGTAGGAATTGTCTCGCAGTCGCTGGGTTGGTCATTCGCTGTGAGGCTACCCGATTTTACTCCGGTTTTTGAAGCTGAGCTCATGGCCGTCATCATGGCACTGCGAAAGCTTCCGACAGACGAGATCAGGGCGGTCATAATAACTGATTCGCTCTCCGTATACACAGCTCTTACAGCTTCACATAGCTCTCGCGCCCTCAAGACATTTCGATCTTTAGTTACGTCTCAGCTGAAGCACCTAAAACTAGTGTGGGTACCAGGTCACAGTGGCTTAAAATTAAATGAAATGACCGATGCTTTAGCGCGTGCATCGCTAGATCTCCCAATAATCCAGGTTCTTCCAGTGGTAGAATATTTCACCGCAATCAGATACAGAAAATTGGCACTTCACACTGATAGGATGGAAACAATAACAACGTGGACGAAATACAAACATGTAAACTTCGCATGGAAGTCTCATTGGAGCCAATCTAGACAATCTGAAGTTACGATCACCAGATTTTGATTCCGTGCCCCCCCATTAAACCTATACTTACACAGAGCTGGTCTGACGATATCGCCCCTATGTCAATTCTGCGGAGAATTAGAAAATATTGCACATTTCTTTTTGTCGTGCCGCAGATACTCAATTATTAGATCACGACTGCTCATTACTCCGCTGTTAAAAATAGGCTTAAACTTAACTGAAGAAATTGTACTAAGCTTCGGAGCCTCAGGGTTGGGATACTGCCATAGGGTGCCATAGCCTAGCGCCTGCTTTATTTTCTTCTCTTGCCGTGTCGCGTTCTCCTGTTTGCGCGCCGCCGAACGAGGGCGCTACAGGGCCCCCCGTGTTGAGTGGGAGTCGGAATGTGACCTGCCGTTTGTGGTAGTCCAACAGAAGGTCAGGCGTATATGAGAGGCTTTCTATGGCGGTCTCCAGGTACGCCGGCTTAAGTCGGTCCAAGCTGACTGTCTCTTCACGGCCGTTCTGAAGTTGAGTGGCAGTTTTGGGGGTGCGGTTAAGGACGCACAATGGTCCGTCGTAGGCTGGTGTCAAAGGTGGTCTGACCGCATCGTGGTGCACGAAAACATGAGTTGCAGTAGCCAGATCAGGGTGGAAGAATATGGTCTTGTGTTCGGAAGGTCTGGGGGAAGTGGGCCGGAAGTCTTGAACGCAGTCGAGGAGGCGTTGTAGGAATTGTTGTGGCTGGTATAGTAGCTTCGTTGACGTGAGAAGGTCTACCGGAAGCCGTAGAGAAGTGCCATACACCAGCTCTGCTGTTGAGCACTGCAGGTCTGCCCGGATGACAGCTCGTAAACCTAAGAGCACCAGTAGCAAGTCATCAACCCAGGTCGCTCTATTGAGGCGGGTAGTCAAGGCGGTCTTCAGTTGTCGGTGAAGGCGTTCCACCATGCCGTTGGCGCACGGATGATAAGCCGCGGTACGGCAATGTCTCGTTCTGAGGATGCCATTAAGGCAAGTAAACAGCGAGGACTCAAATTGACGTCCACGGTCTATTATCACTGTGCCAGGACAGCCAAAACGGGATACCCACGTAGAAATGAGAGCGCGGGGAAACGGTCTCAGCGGTGATATCTTGAATCGGAACAGCCTCTGGCCAGCGTCTGAAACGATCGAGCATGGTCAGTATATAACGGTACCCCTGAGACACTGGTAGAGGGCCCACAATGTCTAGATGAACATGGTCGAAACGACGGCCGGGTGGAAGGAAAGGTTGGAGAGGCGTCTAGTATGACGGGAGACCTTTGTCACCTGGCAGGGCAGGCACAGTCGCGTCCAAGCGCGCACATCACCGTTGATTCCGGGCCAGACATAGCGTTGCGTGAGAAGACGCTGAGTAGCCCGAATGCCGGGGTGACAGATTTCGTGTAAGGAGTGGAAAACGGTGCGTCGTAATGAAGCGGGAACGAAAGGGCCGAGAAGGTCAGCTGAGACATCGCACCACAAGGGCTCAAATGATAATAGATGAGGCACCAGGCGTAGTCGGAGAGAACGGGGGTTCTCCCGAAAAGCGGCAAGCTCTCTATTATCCTGCTCTGCGGAGGAGAATGAGGTCCAGTCGATGGTTGGAGATGGAGAGTCAATCGCGGCTATACGAGAAAGGGCACCTGCGGCGGTGTTGTCAGCTCCTTTCACGTGACGGATATCAGTCGTGAACTCCGATATAAAAGCAAGATGACGGAGTTCACGGTGCACGTACTTGGATGAGTTAGTGCGGAAAACATACGCCAGTGGCTTATGGTCAGTCAGCACTTAAAACGAGCATCCTTCCAGGAAATGCCGAAAATGCTGTATCGCAGCGTAGGTGGCTAGTAATTCCAGGCCGAAGACGCTGTAGCGGGTCTCAGCAGGAAGTAGCTTCCGAGAGTAAAACGACAAGGGTCTCCACTCGGAGTTAATGCGCTGCTGTAAGACGGCTCCGACGGCCACACTGCATGCGTCCACCATCAACTGAGTAGGGGGCGTTGCTGCGCGGATGAATAAGAAGCACGGCATTAGCGACTGCTGGCTTGGCAGCAGTACAGATGGCCTGGGCCTCTGATCACCAAGGAATGGCGAAGGACGGGCCGGCGGTTGACCGAAGGATGTCGGTGAGCGCTCGAAGCAGTTCGGCACAGTGTGGTATGAAGCGCCTGGAAAAATGCACAAGCCCTAGGAATTGGTGTAATTGGCGCAGTGTTGTAGGCTGAGTATAATATTGGATTGCTTTAACGCGGCACCGGAGAGGGCGTATTCCTTTGGGTGGTATAAGAGCAATTTAGAAATATTGGGCAATTTTAGAAGGCCATTTTTAAAAGCTCCCCCCATACATTTTACGCCAAGCAATTCGCCACCGGGTCCACTTTGCCGCAATAGTTGATCTGCCAGACTGCTGGATTTCTTCACATGTTCTATTGTATTGATCAAGTTCAAACAAGCCATTACGCATCGTGCATGCATTCTCCGGAAATCGAAAGCCCGCTGTCATGTTTTCATACACACGTAATCAACATCTACAAAGCAATATAGACTGCTTTCCTTCATGAAATGGTTCTCATTACTAAGCGAATGCGACGGCCAGGTTGTAAGGTCGGTCTTCTGACAGCGTGGCTAAATGACGAGCAGGAACACGAGCAAGATGCCTCACGTGTGCTATGAGCGCTTCCATTATAGTATGCGTCTAGGCCGGGTACTCGTTTGCAATAGCAATGGTCTCGGCTGTGGAGGAACATCGCGGTAGCCCCAGACAAACTCTAAGAGCCATAGCTTGAACGCTTACGAGTTTGCGAATATTGCTTCTACAGGTATTGGTGAGCACAGGCAAGGTGTATCGCAAATCCCCGAGAAAAGGCGTCCTGTACAGTTGCATCATTGCATCTACTGAGGTCCCCCAGGCGCTCAGGGGCTCCGAGACTGCGCGCCGGCAAGCGTCTCTCTTTATGTAAAAGAGAGCTACGTTTCAGACATACGGTTAGAGGAAACATTGGCTAGAGCAGCCTCGTCTATTGCTACGAATATGATGAAAGACCCCATGCTGATTCCGCCCTAAAACAGCGCCCGAGGTTCGGCCCCTAGCTGTACTAAAACGCAACGCTTACGCATCAGTTATAGACAGCTGCCAAAGGAGACTTCGGGCGAAGTTTTTTTTATTACGGTTATTTGGCACTTTAACAAATTGCGTTTGTTCTGCACACTGATCAGTTTCTTCGGCAAAGTGAAAGCAAATTTCACTGCGCAGCGATGCCCAATTTGTTTGATATCATAAGACAGAGCACGTTTCTTTCATTATGATGAACGCGGACTCCTGCCTGGAACGTAACGTCCACGCAGTGAGATGCCTTGAGGTCACATCATATGACAAAGATATAAGCGAGTTTCTCAAGCCTCCCGAAATCTCGAGGGTAATCGAGGGCTCTAACAGCGCACCCTACTTGTCATCAATAAAGAAGCACATTTGGCGATCCTGCTTGATTGCGCTCACAATGAAGGTCTTGCGCAGTCTTTTTGACATTTGTTTAGTAGTGTTTCGTTTAGTTATTCCTGTATGCACAAATCTGCGCCAGTGTTCTTTACTAACTTATTCGAAGTGACCGTTTGGCTTCGTCAACTCTTCTGTCGCTCTTCGCTGTTTCGAGATTTTGGTAATGTATATTTATTCCAATTATAATGTTCAAACAGTACTGTCACGATAAATTTACAACCCAACCACTTATCAATGTAAAACGTGCCATATAGTACACCATGCTGTCTTAAAAAATGTCAGAGGAGGTAGACAATAAAAATGCGACGATTTTTTACGGTAAGAAACACACAAAGACTACCGACCCCAAGACAATTGTCGAACATTAAACCATAAAAAAGAAAAGACTATTTCGCATACTTGTATTGTCGTGGATCTCGTATAAAAGCTGACATTACCGCTTGCTGCTCCGTTCAGATTTTTCTTATATAAAGCAATCATGCAGAATTGTGGCTTAAGTATTCTGGTGGTTTTATTTGGGTCTTTGCTGCTGCTATCCAAGATGCAGGACTACCAGTTACTTGCACTTGGACCTACGCATCATGGTCCCGGAGGGCGTAATCATCCAAAAGCACCGATAAATCACATGAGTGGACGCGGTACACGCCATACAAGACCGCCGTATCGCCCACCACCGCGCTATCCCCCAATAAGTAAGCAAAGCGTTTTGTTTGTCTTTACAAGTTGAAAGAAGGCAGACGACGTCTGCAATGTTTTTTTGTTTTTTGTTACTCGGATGTAGTAAATGCGACAGCCGTAATATGCATTGCCGTACATCGGTCGTGTTGCTATTTTAACATGGAAAGCATATTTAGCTCCTGCTTTGGAGTTAGCGCAATGTGTTGTCACCGTCGCTCTTGTGAGTTCGTATGCTGCCGCTAAATGTGTTTTCGAAGTCAGTATTACGCGTCAGTGAAGAGTGCTACCTTTCCGTCTGTTCCTTCCTGAAAGGCTCTGGCTCGGTCACTAATCCAGTCCTGGTACATGATGAAGAGTCCTGATGAAGACGTTTGGTGCACGAAGTGTAAAATATGTGCAGAAGCCAAAATATGAGCTTTTTTTGGGGACGAAAAAATGACACTAGCCTAGCAGAATCGGTTTGGTCACCGCAACGAAATGACGTTGAACACTCGTACGAGCGCAGCTGCTCTAAATCCAGTTTTCACACTACACACATGGCCCATTTGTTACCATGCGGCACCTCAGCGCAAAGACACCATTCACCCAACGGAAAGCTTGGTGTTTCTTGAGAGGTACTGTGCCTTGTGAACCACATTGTGCAATACCTCCTTACACAAACATATTTCTAATAGAATATTGAAACATTGTTGGTACATGATCAATATTCTTGAGTCACCGAAATTTTGTTCAAAGTTCATTTGCATGAGAGTTGTTCAATATTCGGTTTCTTGGTCGGGTTGCTTGACTGGCTTATGGAGTTTAACCTCTGTCACGTGTGGCACATACCCGCATACCACAGTTCATGTTATGCGGGTATGCGCCACAGGTTATTCTCAGTCGCAATCAACAATGTAACAGCAAGCATACACACTGAAAATTCCGGCAGATCGATATCATGATCACTAACTGAGTATAACACTTGTGTGAGTGCATCAAGGGATTGTAGTGTGCCATCCACATCAAGCGGTTTCATTGCAGGTGCGGCGAAGTGGCCATATATAAGAACACGGCCATGTGCTATTTCAACGTAGACCGCATCACACTTCGCCTGTCGCTATACACCGAACTCACAAAGACAAGCAGCCGAAACTGAGACATCTGCATTGCGCATGTCAATCACAATATCAAAGACATTGACGTCGCCGCCATCTACTTGAGCCCCGGAGAGCGAAGGGAGCCCGTCCAGCGGGTCTTATCAACGTACCTTGTTGATAACGCAAACTGGGTCAATACTTCCCGCAATAAGTCTGCCTAGAGGATCATGCCCCTCTTAATTGCCGGTGGCTTCAACATTTATTTGTCAAACCCAACAGCGCCTGGTTCTTACACTATATGACAGACGTTTTCGACGTGTACAGGGCATCACAAGACCTCATTTCCACGTCCAGGATAGAAAGCATCATAGATCATTTCTTCGTCAGAAGCATCCACGAGTTTCAAAAGCTCTACTATACCTCATACTTCACTACGCGTAGACCCTTCGTCCCCGCGATCATGAACAAATCCGATATCAAGTCCTGTCCGGCTGCTGGTGCTCACTGATCACGGTGATGATGTCTATTCAAAAACTGTCAAGAATCCCTTCCACACATGCACGCGGGTTCGTGAAACGTGTGGTCGTCATAATGGAAAAGTGTAAGCACGACATATCAGCTTACCGCCTCTGGTGTTGGTAATACCCTCTGTGTGTTGCTGTTAGCATCGTTACGCAAATGCAAACAGCTGCTTACACAACACATATGCGATTCTTCAACATATGCGTATGTGTATAACACTTGTACATATCTTTTGCGCTATTTCGCAATGTTTCACTCAGTAAAAAAATTACGCCACAGTCACCTTCCCGCGGCATGCTTCACATCACATCGATTCCCAAGGCACTTGGCATGTGCCGATTTTTTTGTCATGCATTAATCACTATATTTTAACCTCACAAAGCATTGAACACTATGTTGATATGCAGAATTTTATTTACAGACTACTCGTTGACCCTTCATGATCATCTAAAGTGCGCTGGGGGGCTAGTTGGTACAAAATTTAAAGTGACTTAAAATTGCGCCAATCACGGAACACAAGTACAAGACGTAGACAGGACTTAGCGCTGTCCTGTATTCAAAGTTACAGACCGATGATTTTTCGAGTGGCTGCACCGCCTATATCACAGACAAAATTGTAAATATTTACTGTGTACACTCAGTCATTTTATTCTAATCAGATCATGGTCACATTAAATAATAACTATATCTTAAAAGTTTTGCTTATCATTGACTGGCGTTTAAGAAGTTCGGTGTTCACTTTCAATACACCAACAACTACTACCTGCACTCTATTCGAGCATAGGAAGGCACACGTAGATGCGCAGATCCCATGGTTCAATTACACGGGAATATTTGAGAGCTCTCCAGCGTGCGCAGTGTATTATAAATATTAAACTAGTATTTATTCTTATATTGTATATAGTATTATTTCAACTACAAATATTAACCACGAAAACGATTGGACTATGTTCCAGGAGGACCAGGAGGCAAACGTCGCTGAGCGGCAAGGCGAGGCGGCATGAAGAGCAGTCCTCAGGAAGTTTTTCTTCTTTTTTTTCTTAGTAGACTGTAAGAAGTTTCTCTACATGACACAGGTCTCCCCGACACAATTCAATAAAATTTCTCGCGTCGTCTGTCAAAATGAGTTCCTTCAGTATCATTCGCCGAAGTCAAAAGGCATTGGTTTGGCCTGAACATTTACAGCGTAGCCGTTATGAGCTGACAACAGCCGAATTTGATGGCGACGTTCTTCGCCGCCACCGCCGGAGTCCATCGCATAACATTTAGTGCTTTCCATTGTACATTAGAGCAGTGCTCGGGCTCAAGCCTACCCGAAAACCCAGGCGGGTAAAGTAGTTTTCCTGGCGCGCCCGGGTCGGACTTGTTTCCGAAGGTCCTGTCTAAGAGCAGGGCCTGGGTTTGAGGTGGCGAGCTGGGGTCGGACCGGGCTTTGTTTTTGCTCAGTTTCTAATTTTGTTCCACATACGCTGTGCATACTACATGTGCTACACATTTTACCTCGAAAACGCGCTGTTTTTATGTGGGGCAAGTGGTTTGGAGAAGTTTTATTACAGGCAGGGGCGTAGCCAGAGATTTTTTTCACGGGGTGGGGGGAGGGGGGGTGGTTCTACCATAATTTGTGTATGTTCGTGCGTGCATTTGTATGTGTGCGTGTGTATTGTCACGGCGTCGGGACGTCAACGAAGACAGCAGTTGGCGTGTCGTGGATGAAACTCTTTATTTGGCCGAACGTGTGGCCGGGAAAACGAAAATCAAACTGCAGCAATGCACACTGTACGCTGGTAGCGGATAATAGAGCGTTGGCCGTCGAATAACTGAACCGCGGCAAGACGCGGTGGCACTTATACATACGGTATCGAACATTCTAACCTTATCGCTCGTGGTCGCGCAAGCTCTCGAATAATCTTCACTATTCGCGTCATGTGCGCAATCTCAACAAAACGATCTACTACAATCTGGAACGTTCCCAGGCATTCTGGCGCGGCTTGCGCACGGCCGTAGTAACACGTGTGAGGGGGCGGTAACGTAAAACAAAGAAAGAAAGAAAGGAGCAAGTGTGGCAATGCCCCCCTCTGAAAAGGCATCGTCCCGATTCTTAAACAGAAGATGGAAGTGGATACAGAAGTAAAGTGCAATAATAAAGTAAGAAGTACAGTCCCCACGATCGCTAACATGCGAAAAGCGGTTTCAGGCGCACGACATGGACGGCTTTAGGTCGTGCGCCGTGTCGTTGAGAGTTCGTAATGCCGTCAGAGATGACTTCGTAGGCTAGGGCGTCGAGACGTTGGAGTGCCTTGTATGGCCCGAGGTATTGTCGAAGAAACTTCTCACTAAGTCTCCGTGGACGTATCGGCGTCCAGACCCACTCGCGGTGACCGGGTTGGTACTCCATGTGACGTCGTCAAGGATTATAGTGACGGCTGTCGACCCTGTGCTGGTTCTTGATGGGCAGGCGGGCGAGCTATCGAGCTTCTTCGGAGCGTTGCAAATAAGCGGCTACATCGAGACTGCCTTTGTCCGTGGCAGTTGGCAGCATTGCGTCGAGCGCCGTTCCTGGGCTCCTTCCGTAGACCAACTTGCAAGGCGTCATCTGCGTCGTTTCTTGTACGGCTGTGTTGTGTGCGAAGCTCACATACGGAAGCACGGCATCCCAAGTATTGTGCTCGACGTCGACGTACATGGCCAACAGTGAGGCCATTGGTCTGTGGGTGGTGGGCGGTGGTCCGGCGGTGACTTGTCTGGCTATATCTTAAAATTGCCTGGCGTACCTCCGCAGTAAAGGCCGTACCTCTGTCAGTAATGAGGACCTCTGAGGCGCCGTGACGCAGGACGATGTTCTCAACGAAAAACTTGGCTACCTTGGCAGCACTACTTTTGGGCAGGGCCCTTGTCTCTGCGTAGCGGGTAAGGTAGTCGGTGGCTACGACGATCCATTTGTTTCCGGAATTCGACGTCAGGAACGGCCCCAATAAGTCCATCCCGATTTGCTGGAACGGTCGTCAAGGTGGCTCAATGGGCTGCAAAAGTCCGGCTGGCCTAGTCGGTGGTATCTTGTGTCGCTGAGAGTCTCGGCAGGTCCTTGCGTAGCGAGCGACGTCGGCGGCAAGGCGCGGCCAGTAGTACTTTTCCTGCATTCTGGCGAGCGTGCGGGAAACATTAATGTGTGCAGCCGTGGGGTCGTCATGTAGTAGTAGTACAAACTTTATTGAACTGAAGGGAATTAGGGCGAAGGTGGGTGGGTCCCCTAGTCCAGGGCCCCACTGGCCTGTGCGGCTCGCTGGGCCTGATCGAGTAGAGCTACTTAGCTCTCCCGATCATTGCTCGCAAGCCAGACCTCCCACTGCCTCTCGAATGGGTTTCTCCCCAATAAGGGCGAATTGATTTCGGGTGGCCTGAGTGTACAGGTCCACGTTATGTGGGTGAGAGATGGCCGCTCCCTGCACCAAGGACATGTGTCCGGGTACTGCGTTGGGTGGATTTTGTTGAGAATTAGCAGATTAGGGTGCGTGTTAGTTTGTAACCGGCGCCAGTCCCTGGCCTGCCCGATATCGAGTTTGGGGTGTGGTGGGCTGAATTTTTGCCTTTCTTTCCTTTGTGCCTCCAGCATGTCGCGTGGGGTGACTGGAGGTTCGTCGAGAGTCTCGATCGGTGCCCGGATACTGATTCCGCGAGCTATACCGTCTGCCCTCTAGTTACCCTCTAAGAGCCTGGAGGACTTCTGCTCGCAATGCTGACGGCACCACGAGAAGGTAGTTGGCTCGAAGTGGCGGGAAGTTCATCCTTAGGAGAATGCCGTTTCGCAGAAAAAACGACGCCAGTCCTCGCGTGAATACCTTCGAAACAACACCTCGAGGTATTCGATAAGGCCTCTGAGTTGCGGGTCGGCTCGCTGTCGTTCGGCGAAGTCGTCGGCACCTATGTTTCCCAAGAAACAGTCGTTATCCTGGTCGTCCTGCGGTGGTGGGTCGACGGGGGCACGAGACAGGCAGTAGGCCTCAGAGTGCTTTCTTCCGGACTTGTAAATGACTGTAATTACTCCAGGTCGCTTCAGGACTGTAATAACTTCAGGCACGGTGGAGCCTCAGACTCCACCGTGCGAGGCGACCTGAAGGGTCCTTCATGTTCGTTAGCCAATACAAAGCGTGGTGGTCGCTCGCGACGTTGAAGGGTCTGCCATAGTGGTAGGGGCGAATCTTTGACGTAGCGCAGGTGATGACAAGACACTCTTTATTCGTTGTGGAATAGTTGGCTTCTGCCTGACAGCGACCGGCTCGCATAACTGAAAACCCTTTCCAGTCCGTCACTCTTCTGCACAAGCACGGCGCCGAGTCCTACGCTGCTTGCGTCGGTGTGGATTTCCGTATCGGCTTATTCGTCGAAATGCCCTAGTATCGTGGGCACCTGTAGGCGTCGTTTCAGTTCTTGAAATGCTTTAACTTGCGCCGTTTCCCACGTGCATTCGACGTCGGTCTTCGTGAGTTGCGTTAGTGGCTCGGCGATCCGTGAAAAGTCCTTAACGAAGTGTCTGTAATAGGCGCACAAGCCGAGAATTCGGCGTACGGCCTTCTTGTCAGTGGGTCGCGGGAAGGCAGCGATGGCAGCAGTTTTCCGCGGGTCTGGAGGCACTCCGGACTTGCTTATCACATGACCCAAGAACAACAGCTCCTTGTATGCAAAGCGGCACTTTTCAGGCTTCAAGGTGAGGGCAGAGGTCTTGATTGCTTGTAGTACAGCGTCAAGGCGCCGGAGGTGTTCATCGAAGTTTGAGGCAAACACAATGACGTAGTCCAAGTACACGAGGCAAGTCTGCCACTTCAATCCGGCCAGCACGGTGTCCATAACGCGCTGGGACGTCGCGCGTGCCGAGCAAAGACCAAAGGGCATGACTTTGAACTCGAAGAGGCCGTCTGGTGTTATAAAGTCAGTCTTCTCTCGGTCTCTTGTCGACTTCAACTTTCCAGTAGCCGGTCTTGAGGTCCATGGACGAAAAGTACCCCGCGTTGTAGAGTCGATCCAGGATGTCGTCTATCCGTGGGAGAGGGTAGACGTCCTTCTTCGCAATTTTGTTCAGGCGGCGATAATCGACGCAGAAGCGTAGGGTTCCGTGCTTCTTCACTAACACCACGGCTGACGCGCACGGACTCTTCGACGGCTGGATGATGTCGTCGCGTAGCATCTCGTCGACTTCTTTCTTTATCGCGTCGCGTACTCGAGTCGAAACTCGGTAGGGGCTCTGACGGAAGGGCCTCGCACTTTCCTCCGTTATCATTCGGTGTTTCGCCACCGGACTTTGTTGAATTCGTGATGACGACGAGAAGCAGTTCTTGTATCGTTGGAGCAGGGATTTGATCTGTTCTTGCTTGCGCTAAGGAAGACTTGGGTTGACGCCAAAAGCAGGTTCCGGCCCTGGCGTTTTCGTAGAAGCTTCGGTTAAATCTGTGAGGGTGAAGGCATTGCTGGCTTCCACAATTTCTTCAATGAAGGCGACTGTTATAGCCTTGTTCACGTGCTTGTATTCGTAGCCGAAATTCGTGAGCATCACCTTTGTTTTTCCTCCACGAAAATCGGCTATTCCTCTTGCGACGCAAACGTCTTGATTGACCAACAGGTGCTGGTTGCCCTCGATGACGGCTTCCAAGTCGGTGGCTCTTTCGGTGCAGACGGAAATAATGACGCTGGAGATCGGTGGTACGGTGACCTGCTTGTCGAGCGCACTTAAGGCGTGGTTACCTGGCGTCGTGGGGGTGGCAAAGCTTCTTCTGAGGATAGCGTTATGGACTCAGATCTCAGGTCTATTACGGCACCGTGTTCATTTAGGAAGTCTATAACAAGTATCACGTCCCTGGAACAGTGCTGCAGGATAAGAAAGCTCGCAGGATAAGTTCGGTCACTTATGGTGACTCTTGCTGTGCAGACTCCAGCCGGCATTATCAAATGAACTCCAGCGGTGCGGATTTCAGGTCCTTCCGAAGCAGTCATAACTTTCTTCAACTTCGCGGCGAATGACCCATTGGCGACGGAATAGTTCGCCTCAGTGTCGACGAGAGCGGTAGCGTTGTGTCCGTCGAATAGTACGTCGATCCCTAGTCCGCCGTCTTGCATTGCGGTTTGGTCGCGGCGTCGGGTCACGGCTGCGTCGGCTTGTTCCGCTGCTTCCATGTTGCGTCGTTGGGTCTTCTTTGGTCCGCGAGGTTTCGTCGGCAGGGCTTCGTTTGCGTCGTGTCGTGTTCTGTAGGTTTTGTCACGTTGTCGTCGTCGGCGGCCGCGGAGGATCTTCGGCATTTCGTCGTACAGGAACCGCAGCTCCATTGGTTGCTGCCCTTAGTTTCCCGGATACAGGCTAGGCGGCCGGCCCCGGTTTGGGCCAGTGTACTACCGGCGGTGCGATGACATGTAGCAGCCGGGCGACGGCGAGCGGGAAGGTCGTCGTTCTTGCCACTGTGTCCCGGTGAGGTAGTCGTCGATGTCGCGAGGCCGTTCGCCTGGCTACGGGTGCGACGCGTTGACGGCGAATCCGCGTAGCCCTATCTGTCGGTACTGGCAGCGGCGGTACGTGTGGCAGGCCTCCCCGCAGTGGTAGCAGAGTGGGTGGTTGTCAAGGGCGCACCAAACGTCGGTCTTCCTTGGCGCGTAGCGCTGGCCGACAGGTGGACGGTAGGGCGTCTGTGGCGGCGGCAGCGCCTGGCCACGGTACTGCGGCGGTGTGCCGTCTTGGCGTATGCATGGAGGAGGAGCATGACGGCGGGCTGCAGCAGCATAGCTCACAGCTTGCGGCTGCGGTTCTGCTAGCTGAGGCGCGCCCAGTGGCTGCTGGATCTTCTGGCGCACGACGTCGGCGGTGGAATTTACTTGAGGTTGCGATGAAAGTATAATTTTTCGCAGCTCCTCTTGCAGATTGCTCGGATCGTCTCACGCAGGTCAGCGGATCCGAGTGCTTGAACGTCGGCGCAGCTTGTGGCCGAGATGCTGCGGTTGTATTGCCGCGTTCGCCTCTTAAGCGTTTTCTCGATTGTCGAATCCTCGGTGAGGAATTTGGCAACCGTCGTGGGCGGGTGGCGGACAAGTCCCATGAACAGTTCTTCTTTAACACCCCGCATAAGCAGGCGAACTTTTTTGTCTTCGGGCATCGCAACGTCGGCTTGGCGGAAGAGTCGAGTCATCTCTTCCGTGAAGATGGTGACATTTTCATTTGGTAGCTGCACCCGGGTCTCCAGCAAGGAAGCGGCCCTTTCCTTGCGGACAACGCTTGCGAACGTGTGCAGGAATGCGCTGCGGAAGAGGTCCCAGGTTTGAAGTGAGTACTCCCGATTCTCAAACCAGGTTCTTGCCGCGTCTTCCAGGTAGAAGTAGACGTAGCGCAGCTTGTCTTCGGTGCTCCAATTGTTAAAGGGGGCGACACGGTCGTATGTTTCAATCCAGGTTTCTGGGTCCTCGAATGATGAACCGCGGAACGTCGGCGGCTCCCTGGGTTGCCAGAGCAGAATCGGTGCAGGTGGCACAGAGGCTGTCATCGTCGCTGTTGTCTTCGTTGCCGTGGCTCTTGGCTTGTCCGGTAGGAGTCTAAATTAGGGGGAAGTCCTTTCAGTCTGCGGCTGGCTCTACTGTCGCTGGTATTGTCGTTGTCTTCTTCGCGACGTGGGCTGGGTTCACGGAGGTGCCCGGTACATGAAAGAAGCCGCACCTCCACCAGATGTCACGTGGTCGTGACGTCGACGAAGGCAGCAGTAAGCACGTCCGAGATGAAACTATCTATTTGGCCGATTTTGTGGCCGGAAAACTAAAAGTCAAACTACAGCAATGCACTGATAGCGGCGAACAGAGCGTCGACCGTCGATCAACTGACAAGCGGTCAAGGGCGTCGGCTTTTATACAGGCGCTATCGAACTTCCCAGCGATATCGCAAGGTGACGGCGTTATCTACTTTCGCGTGCGGCGCGCTATCTTAACGGAGCGTTCTAAAAGAATCGCGAAGCTTCTTACAGATCGCGGCGTGGCTTACGCAGTGCGTTGCCCACCGTCTTTCTGGGTGAAGCTTCAACTCATGAAAAATAAGACGCGCGGAAATATTATCTGACCGTGTCGCAGCGACTGTTCTTTATCGCGATCGAAACAGGTTTCGATCGGGCTCATTTGCTGTCAAAAGTGGCCCGTGTGAAAATCGCTTCGCATTTCTTATGTCAACGCCACGCGGACTTTTTCCTAAGGCGTAATTACTTGGATGCCACTTTCCACTGCAAGCCACGCCATAGGTGTCAACATTTTAAATGTCAGTTTCACTAAGTAGCGAATCGCTACCACAAGCGATGTCACCGATATAAACATTTCGAGTGCCATTTTTGCTGTAAAGATAATGAAATCTACTACGATGTGTGAAAGAAAAAAGGAAAAATAAAACAGGCCCACTACCCCTTACTTCAGTGAGGCCGGTGCTAAATGAAGAGAGGCCCCAGTCATAGACACTTCATATGGTTTGAGATTCACAACAGACTAGATATTTATATTTTTACTAAGCATATGTGTATCTCTCTTGCCACGTAGCACACCTTATTACTGCACAGTAAAGTGATGGAAGTTCAAGCAGCGCATAAGCTGATGTTGCTTGTTTTTCGTGAGCAGCATGCAACGTAAAATGACACCCTTTCTTATTCAACTCATTATTGAAACTCCTCTATTCAAATTGGTCTCTATATGGTTGCTTGAAATCCTGCTCTGCAGCTGCAAAGGCAGTGTTTGTACCAGGTATGTAGGAACACCATTTTTTTATTTGGTGGTGGGGGGTGGAAGAAGTGTTGCATTTCTAAGGCCTGCAAATTTTTAACTGGACATGTTAAAACGTACGCACGTAAATAGTTTGCATGCTCACCTCTATTCCCATACAGCTGTTTTCTGCACAAGTGGCCAGATGATGTCATAGGGCAAAGAAGCAGTGGAAGGTAATAAAAAGACATACTTGCAAAGCAACACTACTGATGTTGAACACTGCATGGGATACCCTGCACCTTTGTTATCTCTAATTGCTAACTGTCTCATGTAAGCAGTAAAGTAACTATGTCGATGCAAGCGCTGCTCTAGCACTGACACATAAATGTAGCCCGCAGGTGGACCAAATAATACTACAAGGCTCTTCTTAACCATTTAAGGAAACAAACATTTAAAAACACTGGCAAAATATCTAGGATTTCTTTTGGATTTTAGTGTTTCTGTTGTGCGTACAGGGAGTTCTTTGTAAAAGGGAACATATTTGAGTGCGCGGGCCGCCCTCTGCTGCAACTGCTTTGAGTACCAACAGTTGGCTGAAAACGAAGAACTTCTGCTTGAGGCATCGGTGCTTGGCGGCACAATATGTAGCCAAGCATGGCTGGTAGGCCTGCATATGCCAGACCTCACACCTACCCAGCATGATGGCAGCTCCCTATTGTTTATCAGGCTGCTGCTTCTGGCCACGAGTTGAGCATATGATAGCGAAACTCCCCCTCTCTGCTTGACGACACCACGAGTGGCCAGCACATGGCTTGAGCCACTTGCTGGCGTGTTCCCTTTGATAAAAGAGCCCCCTAAGCGAGACAATGAAAAAAACTAGTTTGAAAAGTGAAGTTGCTTTTTTTTTAATTATACACCAAATATTGTGGGCCAGACGGCACACATTAGCTTCACTGCATGCTTTGGCATTTCTATCAAACACATTCCAACACGACATACGATATGCGAAAGAATAATGGAGCTATTATAGAGAATTATAGATCTAATTATAGAGAATTATAGAGCAAACGACAATAAAAGTACGCGGTCGTCCCATGAGCGATACCATTTTAAAATTGTTGGCTGGCAGCTTAAACTTCTTTCTTTAGCAGGCTCCTCACCGCATCTGAAAGTATTTGAACGTGCATGCAATAAACGCACGCTATCTAGAAGAAGCGAAGACAAACACGGGGGCTCAGTTTCGTCTCCAGGTCAGTGCAAAGAACAACAGATCTGCACGAGCTGGCCTTGTCATTCGTATTTCTTGCAAGTATACGCACGACAAACTCCGCTGACCAACTGCGCTGATAGGGCTAAAGGAATACATTGTGGGATCATGCAATTCCATCAATAAAAAATCACACCATCTCCCGCTAGAGGGCATCATGTGGCGATGCGAAGCAGTGTTTCGGCATGTAGAGCCCGTGTTTCAGAGGTGGAGTGGTGAGGGGGAAAGTGGAGAGGGGGTAGGAGAGGGGTGGGGAAAGGGGAGAAGAAAGGGGAAGAAGGGGAGGGGTAAGAGAAAGGGGAGGGGAGAGGGAAGGGGCGAGGTGATGTGGAGAGGGGGGGTGATTCTTAAAAGGAAGGATATGAAAATGAAAATTGGGTGTAGAGTGCACGATAACTGTCTCTCAAGTGAGGACACCTCAACCGATACACTCACGGGGGACTGGGGATTGAAGGGACAGTGAGAGTGAAAAGAGATGGTAAAAGAAGAAAAAGAAAGGTATGAGTGAAAAAAAGGGAAAAAAACAAAAAAAGAAAAAAAAGGTGAGGGGTGAAGAGGGGGAAAGGGGAGGGGAAGTGGAGAGGGTTTGCGCATGCGCAGTAAGGGTGGTCACGCCGCACACCACCACCACCACCGGATTGAACTCCGCTATAAGATGCTTCACATCTAAAATAATCATACCACAACACCATCAATGCAAAATGTCTTGCCACTTAGTTCCCATTCTGCCCATGGCAAGTTGACTTCTTAAATGGAATGCGTTACTGCTGTCATTAATTTTTACAGAGCTCCTGGCCACACCCCATGTATCCGAGTGCCACTGAGACTTACCTAGCACTACTTGAATATGCTCATTTAGACATTTTCATTGGCTGCAATTACTTCATCCATCAGGATTTTACAGCGGCAACCCTACTTGGAAAGACCGCTCAGTTCGCTCTTACCCAACAGTACTTATCATTAAGTTTCCTTAGTGAAGCTACCATTTTTACAATTGTATGTTCATAACTGTTCACCTCAAACTTGTTTTCAACTGTACTATATTTCTTAAGCTGTTCCATTTATTGGATAACTTCCAGAATTTCAGGTGTGATTGTACAGTGGCACAGGCTCAGGTTTTCAAGGTCTTACATTAGGATCTATTTGTTTTTGTTGTTTCTCGCATACCTTGGGTGTCATCTTCTTTTGATAACTTGTCTGTTCGTTCCTGCAGGTGCATTGAGCCAAATTATTCAGCGCGTGTCCTCCAAAAGCCTTTATACTGTGAACGTTTCAGGAAAAAAACTTAGTTGTGAGGGGGCGTCCTTTCTGTCTCTTCTTGGTTTTTCTCGGCTCTCAGTTTGCCCCACAACTTTCAACTAACTCAATATGAGTCGCAACACGGTGGCCATAGTTTAAGCGGCCTCAAGTCTACAATGCAACACCAGCAAAGATGAAATTGGTTTTGAAAATACCACTAGCCGAAACAGTGTTTATGTCGCTGATTGTTTTTTATATTGGCCCCACCGTGTAATGTTGGCGCACAGCTTTGACCACGAGCAGCATGTTGCAACTCCTATTGGGCATGAATGTGCATTGTCATCAACCCACTTAGTGCCTCTGAAAGTTGCGAACTTGTGGTATTCGAATAATTTTTTTCTAAATTGATAAGCATTAAAGTCATTTTTATTGTCATGCATTTTTTATTTCACTTTGTCTGTTTTCAATAATTACACTGTATATAGTAAAGCAGAAGAAGAAAAAAACCATACAACCAGATTTGTGGCACAACATATGGCAGCAGGAAGAGAATCTTGTATGCAATAAGAAGGTGAACGTTCAGTTTTGCCTCACATGATTGCCTTGAAATGTTGCCGCAACTTTCAACTAATCACGAATGCTCCAAACTTTCCAGTGACGTCACATTTTGTTTGTGCTGTTCACATGAAAAGTAAATGTTTGCGTTTCGAACAATTATGGGATTTCGTCCCAAGAGCTTCGCGTCTCAAAAAATACACTTGAGCCATCCCTTCAAGGACACTTGCATGATGCAGTGGTTAGAGCATTTTGCTTCCAGTTGGGTATTCAGACTTTGTCTAGGGGTCACATGACGTGCGAAAACCCCCACTTTGAAATTCATATACCTTTTGACTCCATTAGCTAAAGCATTCTTCCGCAAACCATGAAATCAATAAAGTAGAGAGGTGGGCGAGTTGGCGACATCAAATCAAGTCATTAGATCATGACCACGGTAGCTGCCTATTTACTTGTGTTGTAGTGCACATTACAGATTCACAGGCAATCAAAATTAACCTGCAGTGCTCCACTACGGTGTGCCTCAGAATCAAAGTGGTTTTGGCAGGTAAAGTGGCAGAACACTGCCATCGAAGAACAGCAGTATCTACCACACTATGGAACACAAAAAAGTGTAATGTCGATCAGTTGAGGGCCACACATCACACCATCAGCTAATTGCAAGGGACTGCTATGACAGCCTGCACCAAAGCTTTATGTCAAAGGTCAGTGTTCCACTTGTATGTGCAGCTCTACCCACTGATAGACCGGTTAGAGTAAAACCCAAAGTCTTTGATGGGCACTATCCTATTTCCTGGATAGGAAAGCAGCGACATGCTGCACTCTCTGATAATGAAATTTTTAAGTTGCCTGTCGTGCATCTTCTGGACATTCAGGGTCTACTAATCTCGAAACAGAGGGGGATTTGGTTGCACCACAAAGATTCGCGTTCTGTTTAAAGGCACATTAAGTGTTCCGAAATGCATCAATGCACAGGTTTTGATAACAGCTTGACAAGGACGAAGTGACACCAGTGGCGTAATGACTGCAGCTTGATTTGAAAGTGGTACTACGAAAAAAGCATGCAAATGAACCACCAGCTATCGTAAGTATTGGTGGTTCTCAAAAGCTTGTGTGATAACCACTGACTCCACCTACATTAAAAATGCAATTCGCATGCTTGGATAATCATCATAAATACCGTCTGCATGAGGCAGCGGTATTGGAAGCTACGTTATAATGGAGCAAAGGCAAAATGCAATAATGGCCATTACTTGCATTGCAGTGCTTGTTAGAGACCCCAGGTGGTCAAAATTAATAAAGATCTCCTCCCTACGATGTTTCCTCATAATAAAGCGGTTTGGCATGTAAAATGTTGAAGTTAAAATTTTTGATTAGACGCCATATATGAGCTCAGTCAAAATTTTTCCCTTGCGCATATGCTTCTTCTATGTCATAGAAGTACATTTACAGCGCAAACGCAAAGACGCACCGCAAAGAAAGAAACGACACACACAAGCGCTGGCAGTTCATAAAGACATAAAGACAGCTGATAGTCAGCGCTTGTGTGTGTCGTTTCTTTCTTTGTGGTGCGTCTTTGCGTTTGCGCTGTAAATGTACTTCTATGATTATGAACCAACTAGGCCAAAAAAAAGTTTTACTAAAATTCTTCTATGTCACATTGTGCATCCTTGCTGAGATATTTGAACAAGCCATTCTATTCTTTGGTGGGTGTGAAGTGCCATCCAGCAGGTGCTCTGCCACAACAAATTTTGGGGGGTTTAGAGAAAAATGATAGGTGTAGAGGGACTAAATATCAGCTTCGTCCGCCACGGTAGTGCAATGGTTACGGTGCTCGGCTGCTGGACCGAACATCGCGGGTTTGAATCCAGCCGTGGCGATCGCTTTTCAATAGAGGCGGAATGATAGAGGACCAGGTACAGTGCAATGTCTCTACATGTTAAAGAACACCAGGTAATTGAAATTTCCAGAGCCTTCAACAACGGCGTGCCTCATAACCATCTTATGGTTTTGGCATATAAAACCCGAAATATTATTAGAATAGCTGCTGCATGGATCAGAGAACAAACACAGGTAAATTACATTATTCCTCAAAATAAAAAAAGAATTGAAGCTGGACTCGGTATGTTTCATGCAGGGCCGACAATCGATGGACTATTAGAATAATGTACTGGGTCGAAAACCAAAACAGTTAAAATAGCGAGCTTGATACGTAAGGATAATGAATTGAAAAAAAAAAGCTGACATTTTGTATAGCGACCGATGATTTTGCTTATGTACTGATAACTGAACCAATTGGAAAAGAAATGTTCGAAATGCTGAAAATTAGTTTATTCATTGAGCCTCAATAGTCACTACTGTATGTTAATTTCATTAAAACATCAAGAACTTCAAATTTTTGCGAACGCATCCTGCAAGAGTGAGCTTGCACATGTTGAACATAGCGCTTCATCGAGTTTTGACTATTGTTTGCAGTTGACTTTTGACGCATGGAAGACTTGGGGGATATTATTTCAGTTAGCAAAGGCTCGCAACAGTAACAGTTTTGCAAAGAATTGATTTATTACTTTATGGAATCACAGAAGACTGTGATGTTTTCTTGGACATAATAATAGTCAATGTCGCATGTGCATTTATCTACAACGCTGTCACAGTGTTGCACATAGAACTATGCACGGGTTGTCGGAATTGTGCTGTGTTTTGTCAACACACTGACCCTTCCTGATTAGTTTGTAAGATATTTAGAACTGCATTTCTCCAACCGGAAGTACCGGAGCCTCATGCTTACTGCTTAGTGCATTTCGTTTGCTTCGTACGGTTGTGCGTTACGGTCTCTCTACTGAAGTTGCCAGGCACATTGGTCGGTTGGTTCGTGGTGTTTATTTTGCCAAAGCGACTCGGGCTATGATAGACTCCGCAGCGGAGAACTCTAGTTAGTTTAGACCAGCTGGGGTTCGTTCACGTGCACTGAGATCGCATAGCACATGAGGCTTTAGCAGTTTGCCTCGTTCTAAATGCCACCTCCGCAGCCAGAATGAAACCCGCATCTTTCGGGTCGGCAGCCGAGCACAGTAAACAGTCGGCCTACGTGGCAGTAGTTACATATGATCTGGACATGGCATTTGCTCCCAACAAGATTTTTTAGGAACATTCGGCTTTGAAAATACGTAGGCATAGTCGATAGATGTTTGGTAACAGCACCGTATATCACTTCAATTCATACTGTACGCCGTTTTGATTCTCTTAGTTGTGCTCGAACAAGTGGGTTCGCCGGCAGAGTGAGTGGGAAGCCTTGTGCTACTAACAGCTTTTGCATCTTGTGGTGCATTCTTCAGTGGGCAAAGTGCCTGAAGTGCCATGTTTCCTTCCTCTAGTCAAGTGCTGAATTCACTTAGCTGTTCATTTACGCCAGTGTCGCAGTGTTGCACACTTGTTGTGAAGAACGATGCACAGGTTGTCTGAATTGTGCTGTTTTGTCAACATACTCCCCTTCCTGCACAGTTTTAACATATTTAGAACTGCATTACTCCAGCTGGAAGTGTCAGAATCTCATGTTGATCTTTTAGGGCACTTCATTTGTCCTGTAGTATTCTGCACTTTGTTCGCTGTACTCGCATTTACCAAAGGGGTACTTGGACTCAATGGACTCAATTTACCAAGGGGCTCAATGGACTTGGGAGTCTTGCCAGCACTACAGCAGTGCAATATGTTGTGGACATGGCAAATGGTCCAAACAAGTTTTTTTACAAGGAAAGGCAGTTCCAAAAAGGTGTAGGCGTACTCAAAAGAAACTCATTAACAGTACTCTATGCCACTTTTTGAATTCACAACGTATGCCGCTCTGGTTTTCTGTGTTGATTTGGGATGAGTGATTTATGTCGTGGAAACCACGCATTGTTTTAACAGTTATGTACCTAACATATTGTCAAGATTAAAATAAATAAACAATCATTATTTGCATGACTACTGCAATGCAAATTGTTTTTATCTCCAGCAGGGCCAGTTCATATGGAAGGACAAAATTGTGCTTTTTACACGGATAATTGCTGTGGGATGGTCACGAGATGACAAGCTTGTGCTTTTATGGTCAAATTTTCTTCAATAAAACTTCAGCTGAAAGTCAGCGCAGCGCCTTGTGCCCTCTTCTCGTCTTCGTCCATGTCAGTCACGCTGTTGCTGTGCCTGCTCATTGTATGTTTCTCACAACTTCTAATTGCAAATCTCCAGAGATATTATCAGATATTACTGAGCAGTACATTTCGTACTGCTCTAATCACCTAGCCAAGAGGAATACTGCTACGTCGTATCTAAGAGCTACTCGCCTTGGTACTGAAATACTGGAGGAATTTGTACGACTATGAGCGACAAGAGAGGCTTACCTTTTTTCGATGTACTTCCTGATCGCTCTAGGTTCTTGGTGATGATAACTTATTCAAACATTACAAGCAATGATGAAAGGGGGCAATGGTGCAGTTATTCCATATTTTCAGGGCCTGTTTACCATGACGTATGGTGTCAAAACAAAAAAGCAAAACAAAAGCCAAGTGGCAGTTTTAGAGATCCCATATTTGTATTTATGAAACTTGGACAGGTCTGCTTGAACAGGGGCTGTGGTAAATCTTGTGTGCAACCATGCCAGGTAATTGGGCCAATCTTCCAGCAAGCTCTTTCGTAATGGCTTCATGAAATGAGGGAAAGAGCACATAAAGAAGGCAGCAAGTCAGCCAGTGTAAGAAAATTAAAAATCACTAATGCGCACTCGGGCCGCAGACTTTTTTGAACATAATGGCTACCACAAAACAACCTAAACATAACTACAATGTTTCGGCAGTCATACGGTAGATATCCACACTTGGAGAATTTGTAACGCAAATCGAACAGTCCTGCTCAGACTCTGGCCATGCGCAGTTCGCTTTTCTTCATATTGCACCCCGAAACGTGAATCTTGAAAAATATGCACACACTTGCTCTTGCAACCTTAAAGAATTTATCAGCAATCCGCTCGAACTGTAGAGGTGATGTTCACTTAAAACGCGGTGGTGCAGCTTGTGGCCGCGCCGTTTTGTAACTTTAAAGCAACACCCGAGTCAAGAATGACGATGTACGGAGTGGGACGGAGGGTCAAATTTGGCCAGTTGTGGTCCAATAATGCAGATATAAAAAAATTCCTTAGGTCAAGAACCTTTTAATTCTTCATCGGAATGCGGCTACTGCGGAAAACATTGACCCCGAGACGCAGCTTCTACTAGGTGGCAGTTCACAATAGCAGTGGAGCGAACGCAGCCCCGAATAAATTGAATGGTCGCTCACGCGATTAATAACAGCTCTTTCCTGACGACCAAAGATAAAGCAGCTGATTTTAAAGCATCACCTATATTGTTCAGTTTAGGCCAGCTCCCGCGACTCCCCGCGTACAATGTTATGGGTTTCATGCAATTTAAAGACACCGACTGGTTGTAAGCACAAGCGAGGTAGCGCCAGTTTCAACAGAAAAGGTAAGAGAATAAGGCTTCACTTACCTACGTGGCTTCAGAAAATCTCGTGGAGTTGAAATATGTGCGCTGTGGGCCTTCATTGGCAGCGTGGCTTGACGAGGCTGCTTCACCAAATATTTTAACGGAAACTTCACGTCTTGCGAGAAAGGATCATATTTAGCTTGTCACAGACAGTACGGCTTGTTCACTGGTGCCCGAAACATGCAAAGCCGTAGTATTTCTTTCTTGCTAACGCGTTAACACTGAGCCTAGCACAGACGAACAAGGGAGTGACTGCGTAGTGCGGCCATTTTGTCAACTACTAATCCTCCTCGAGAGGACGCCCCTGAATTCCGGTAGGGAGCGCGACAGTCTATGGGCATTGCGAATAGTCTGCTTGCCCAGAATATGCCTACATCAACGCAATTTAAACAAATACGCCGATCCACACCGTACCACTTGTCTCAATACCCAAACATGAGGCGTGGCAGGTCCTAGTTGACTGCTTCTCATGAAAGTCATTCCCACAATGCGTGTGATCTCACGGAATCGTTAGATAAACGTCTCATGTATTCCCAATATATAGAGGTGCATAATCTGAATATAATTTGGCAAGATCTATGTAGGCCAAATTGCAAGTTCTGATTGCAGAGGTTGATCGGCAAAGGAGAACAGTTGCTCTGTATACTAATATGCACAAAACTAAAGTAATATTCCACATTCTCGGAAGAGAATTCCGGTTCTCGTTAAGTAGCGAGGCACTGGAAGTAGTAAAGTAATACTTGAATACCAGCGGTGTTTGCGTCTGCCTCTTTCTCATGTCCCGTTCTTTTGTTGGCTTTCTTCAAGTATGATGAACCAACTGGCTCAGATCACAACTCTTCTGGTAGAGTAACACGTATACTTATAGTAACCGCAGGTCCGAACCATAAGTCTAGTAATTACAAGAATAAGTATTGGTGAAGTGCATTTGGCAAATAATTCTCAGATCAAGAACAGCAGATTACAAGTAATCCCCAAGAGAGAACTATGTAGCAGCTACATGTTGCCGGTTCTTACCTACGGGGCGGAAGCCTGAAGGCTTACGTAAAGCATTTAACTTAAACTGAGGACAGGAAGCCATGCAAAGAAAAATGATAGCTCTAGCTTTAAGTGAAGAGAGGCGACCAGAGTGGTTCAGGAAACAGGCGCGTGTTAAGAACATCGTAGTAGAACTTCAGAAGAAATAGGCTGAGCATGGCATGTAGAGAGAAGGCAAGATACCCGGTGGTCATTAAAGTAACAGGCTAGATTCCAAGATAAGGCAAATGTCAGGTTTCCGTGACGAACGACACCGTGTTGAACACGAACGGGAAAACGCCCCCCGTCTCTTTATATACTCTGGAATATATACATGTGCCTGTATGGAACGCATGCGCAGGGCATCGCCACGGCAGGGGTGGCGTGACAAAACGTAGACACGATAACAGCTGAACGATTACGTCACATCTCCCCCTTTTAAACAGAAGAACTTTAAAAGCACAGTAAAAAGCATTTGTTACTGCACTCCGAATAACCGAACAGAATGAAAAGAGCCACACACAAGTCAAAGGTTAACTGTAGCACTACATTCAGAAATACCATAACGGTATGGTTTTCATATAGTTCTACCGAATCGGGTGTATTCGCCTAGGACCCGTGGCAATTGAACAGTACTCCGATCATCTGTGCGATCACATTCGAGGGCTTGGGAGTTGGGCTGGCTGCTAGCAATTGGATTTTCCATGCTACGGGGGGGGGGGGGGGGGGAGTCGTACGACGCGCGGTAGGATTCTGGGACCCTGCTTGGCGCTTGCTTGACTAGCAATTTTTTGTTGCGTTCGATCTGGAGGCCGCTTTCTAAACCGATAACATACGACCGCAGCCTTTAGAGCACCGACAGACGACGCCTTCCCGTCTGCAGTCCTTGACCCGGCCAGTGTCCCCCGGCGCCAATGGGACAAGGTGACGGACAGCGTGGCGGCGATCGCAATTTTGTCTCTGCTTGTCCCGGACAACCACATCCTTTTTCGGCGTCTCTTTCAGGTTGGGCGTCTTTGGAATCAACCTGTCTGGGTGGAGAGGCAGGGTGGTACGAAGCCGCCGCCCCATGAGCGGCTCCGCTGGTGTTCTGCCTAGTAGTCCCGGGGTGTCCCTGTAGGCTAACAGAGCCAAATAGGGATCATGCGACTGCAGGAGTAGCCCTTGTACTGTTTTTACTATTCGTTCTACCTCCCCATTTGCCTGCGGGTACCTCGGGCTACACGTCACACTGTTGAACCCTTAAGTCCTCGCGAAAGCCTTAACTTCCTCACTAACAAACTGAGCACCGTTGTCTGTTACCAGCACTTCCGGAATACCGTGCCTTGCAAAGGCATCTTACCATGCCTTGCAAAGACATCTTTGATGTGACTAACAACGCTGGTGCTGGTAAAAGATGTCAGCAAACAACTCTGGAAACCGCGATAGATATTCCACTAAAAGCAAGTAGTTCCGGCCATGCAGGTGGAAGATATCTGCTGCGACCCTTTGCCATGGTCAATTAGGTGTCTCGATTGGGATCATAGCTTCACTCAGCTAATCTCGAAACTGCGAACAAACGCGGCAATCGCCAACCACGGTAGCAAGCTCAGAGCTCAAACCAGGCCACCAAACGGATCATCTTGCTCTCGCCCTGCACCTCACGATACCCTGATGGCCTTCGTGAAGAAGACTTGACATTCTATTCTGGGAGCGAATGCGGCGCAACGAGGCGCGTGCCATGCATGAGCACTCCTTTGCACACGCTCAGATTAGCATGATCTTGCCAATATGGCCTCAATACGCTTGACATCGAAGCTGGGCCCGGCCATCCTTCACGAAGCTAACGGCACGGTGTACGGCAGGTCTCGTCCTTTGCCTGCTCTTCGGCTACCAGTCGAAACTGGTCCGACTCGCCCAACTCTGAAAACACCCCAGAAACAAACGAGTTGACCTCCTCTACAGAAGGACGTCCTTACTTTTTTGCTCTCGCGTTTGCGCTCTAGAAAGTGCGTCAGCAATTCAGTTTTTCCCTGGAACATATTCCACCTCGAAACTGAATCGCATCAGACGCATTGGAAATCGCGGAATGCGCGGCGGCAACAAATCAAGCGGGGTCTTTCCTAGCAAAGGGACTAGCGGTTTGTGATCCGTTTCTAGCGTTATGTGCCGCCCACGCACATAACTTTCAAGACGTTCGGCCGCCCAGGTTAGAGCTAGAGTCTCCTTTTTAATTTGCGCATAGCGCATTTCTGTTGGTGTCAATGATCTGGAAACAAACACAACTGGCCGTCTTTCTTAGTTTGGTTGTACTTGAAGCAGAACTGCCCCTAAACCGTACGAAGATGCGTCTGCAGATAGAATAGTTTGATTATGCGGATCAAACTTTGCCATACACCTATCCGAACAGATGGCCTGCTTTACGCTGTCAAAGCATAGAGTAATATAAAAAAGGTTAAGAGAGGACACTCCCGTAGACCCCTGCGGCTGATTTGGGTTCGCAGCGCACCAAACGGAAGTGGGGAATCGTAACAGCCGCCTCAGAGATCAGAAATTGCAAAAAAAAAATAGTAATGCCCATCTCAGAGGCCATTATTTAGCTATAGGTAAAATTACCCGGCCCTCGAGACCACTTCTGTTCGTGTGATTGTCTCGGAGGTCATATATATATATATATATATATATATATATATATATATATATATATATATATATATATATATATTTTTTTTTTTAACGAGTTACTTGCATGCGTAAGTAGCTTCGTGTAAGCCACACCGCTAGAGCGGCGAGCAGACAATGCCATTGTTTATGCAGACATGACAATCGTTGGGAGAGACGACACATTTTATTTCAAGCACATACAAAAGATGGGTGCACTGCACCATGCAAGACAACTGCCACATGTTGAGAAATTGCACAGTAGGAATAAATAGGCGATATTTAAAAATTTTCCACAGTACAATAAAAGCGCAGAAGAGAGCATTAGCATCACAGAGGACTGCAATAATCTTTCGAAGCCCAACCTTTCTTATTAGGTATACAAGTAGCTATCGCGCACAGTGCAAAACAAATCATTCCGCCCCCCCACCCCTTTTTAAGGATTAGTTTCCCATTTTTCACAAAGCAACATGCAATTTCAATGAATCTCGCACAAACATCACACTAGGAGGTTTTCTAAGCCTCACACCTTTATATCACATAAAACCCACATCCTTTGGCTTCAGACTTAAACTTGTGAAGATGCAAGGCAGGAACTGGGGACTGAAACAGGCCTTTACCCAAGTTGTTAACAAATCTGCAAGCCAGAAAATGAGGAGTGAAACCGAACTTTGCAAAAGTTGTGGTTAACAAGTCTGCAAGCCAGAAACCGGGCACTGAAACCGAATTTTATCCAAGTTGCGATTAACAAATGTGACATGCCTACAGAACCGTATTCGACTCTACATCTTCAGGAACCTATCACGGCAATTCAGTGAACAAAGGTGGAAATTTATGGATGACAGTTCGTCAGACAAGATAGAGCAGATGCCAGGGCAATGAACCACACTTTCAACAATGGAACTACATTTTTTTTTAAAACAAACTCGATTAAGCTGCCACTGACTTGTGCAACATTGTAAAACTTATCATAAACTCGCACTCTCTCTTCGTTCTCTTTACAGTGAAGCTGTTTGAGCTATCATTAAGTTGTGCTCAGTCATGCAAAACTCCTCGGAAGGATAAGCACCACAGGAACCTGGCAAGCTCTACTACCAAACACAACTGGTGTGAGTGTCATACAAAAACGTCCATGTGAAAATTAGATAGAACGCAAACAGGAATGAAAGGAAAAGGCGTAAAAAGGTGACACAGAGTGAAAAACAAATAAAGATATAAAGAAACAGAGGGACAGAGAAAATTAAGAAATACATAGCAAGAGAGAGTACAGATACAGAAAGGGAAAACTTAATTGAGAGAGAAAGAAAGAGATAGCGACAGAAAAAGATGCAAGAAACAGAGAAAGAAAGGAGAACGGAGAAACAAGGAAGGCCGCCCAGCTCCGTGACACCTCCAGTGCGAAGTTTTCAAAGTTTTCAGAGTGAAAGGGGCCACTCGATTTAAGCGAATGAAGAATATGTATGACCATCCAAACACTAACTAGCTGAACGGCAAAATAGTGCGAAAGATACGGACATACTTTGATAGTTAGTTAATGACAACTACAACTTCAAAATTACATCTTGGAAAGATGCGAAGGGCTACCTGTCCTCTCGCGGAATCCTCAACCACTTAGTACCACGCTCTCTCCCTATCCTGCCGTTGTTGTTGCACCACGCAGCGCAGCAGTAGCTGCCGTAGTACTTGACTCCGGACGGCATGACTTGGAAAAAGAGAAAAAAGTTGACCGTATTTTCTCTGGCCTTCGAACAAATTGTCTCCGACGCACTTCTCAGCGCCCTTTCGCGAAAAACAGCCCCAAGCAGTTGCCGCAGTGAAAACAAAGCAACCTTCGGTGCATGAACTACTGAGGCAGTATTTAACGAGAATATTACGTCGTAGCCACGGCCAACGAACACTGTTCTCATTCCTCAAGTTCTCTCTAATTCGGCTCTTAACATAGGCGTCAAGCAAACTGCAAATACCACAAATAACGATTCTAAGCATAACTGCACTCTTTCAAACATATGCACACCCATGCAGTGAATTAGAACTGCGTGTAACGGCATTGTATGCACAAAGAAAACCTTACGACGCAAGCCGGTGACTCATTTTTGGCGCCAAGAAACGATTTCTTCGCTAACGCGCTGCGCAGCATTTCAAGTTGCTATTTCTTAATGCAGAGCAATTCACGAGCATCATACGCGAAGCGTGAAGCGCAAAGAAGCTTTCGCCGCTAAAACACAAAGTGCGTCAAATGTCAACTTAAAGCTGTAGAGACCAATACATTGCAAAGTAATGAAGGGAAAAAAGAACCTAATGAAGGCGTTCTTACCAAGCAGCCGCCAAGCAGAGTTACTTCCCGGCAGACGATCTCAGCGAGTTCCACGGAGCAGGTAAAGCCAATTCTATATGCGTCGCCGCGTCGTCTTGCCATGGTCTTGCCGGCAAACCTGACCATATATGTTCATGACAGCTACCAATCGATGATTTCGAACTGTGCAATCGCAGACGATAAAGACGGATTTAGAGCCGCACTGCCAGCCAGCGGAAGCCACTGCCGCAGCCACAGAGTCTGACAAAGACAAGTAGATGTATCGTGAACCAGAAAAGGTACAGTAGATAACTAGGGGGGGGGGGGGGGGGGGGGTACGCGCGTTCTCTTGGAAACAGGGAGTGATGTGCTGCAGTCTAACGGCTGGCGGGAAGCTGCGTAGCTCCGCCGCTTATAGGCTCGTGTGTCCACTCTTGTCATTTTCTGTTACTCCATGGTCAAAGGTCATCTGCTGAGGTGCAGCCCAACTCCACTGCTTGTTTATTTGCAGCAACTCACGTAGCGGCGCCGTCTTATCTGCTAAGTCGGGGATAAACCGCGAGCAATGATTTGCTAGGCCAAGGAATCGGCGCATGTAACTTTGATTTTCCGGTGGCTTCATATCACTGATCGCCATAGCTTTATCTGGGTTCGGCCGTATGCCATCTTTGCTCACTCGGCATCCCAAAAAGCAAAGGTCTTTTGCACTCAACTGACATTTTTCCTGATTCAAGGTTATGCCGGCTTCCGCCAATCGGTTTAGAATCTATAGAACAGTCGCTCATAATGCTCTTTCTGAGACACACAAAAGACCAGTACATCGTCCATTAGGTTTACGACCCCCGGCACTCCATCAAGGATTTCACACATCTGTTTTTGAAAGTACTCAGGAGCAAATGTTATTCCGAATGGCAAACGCTCAAAGCAATAACGTCCAAAGGAGTAATAAATGTTGTCAGTAGCTGACAGCCCTTGCTTAGCTTTACGTGATGGAATCCCGAGGTCGCGTCAACCTTAGCAAACACCATTGCTCCGCTAAGCAGCCCAAGTGTCTCATCCACAGTGGCGAGCACAAACCACTCACGTTTCACACTCTTATTCAACTGCGTAAGACCAACGCACATCCGAACTTGCCCGGAAGGCTTCAAGACGGGCACTATGCCAGCACACCACTCGGTTGACCCTTCAAGTTTACGAATGACTCCGTTGCTTTCCATTTCCTGTAGCTCGCATTTCACGCCATCCCTCAGCGGGATGGGTATACGACGAGCGGTGTGAATGGCATAGAGCACTGCGTCTTCTTTGAGACTAATACAGTATTCTCCTTTCATGGTACCTAAACCGCGGAACAAAGAAG
This sequence comes from Rhipicephalus sanguineus, assembly GCF_013339695.2. Classification (NCBI taxonomy): domain Eukaryota; kingdom Metazoa; phylum Arthropoda; class Arachnida; order Ixodida; family Ixodidae; genus Rhipicephalus; species Rhipicephalus sanguineus. The sequence continues at coordinate 5,473,857 of NC_051186.1, forward strand.
GGAAGCGCGTTTGCATAGCTTGATGGACTGAGGCCTCGTCTACAAATTTCACAATTCCTAAAGCTTCTATTGCTGGCAAGCCTAAAATGACATTACTTGCCGAGTTGACGACAAAAACATCCTGCCTAACCTGACATCGTCTCCACAGAATGTTGCCAGTGAATTTTCTCTTTAGGTCTAACACTTCACTGCCTGGCCCCTTCAAAATTACGTTAGACTGCTTTAGAGCTTTCGGTACACCAGGGAAGGATGCTGAAACAACGTTTACCTCTGCTCCTGTGTCGACTTTAGCAGACACAGTCACCCCGTCAATAGCGACTTGAACAAAGCGAGCTTTTGCAAACGTACCAGCTAAAGTCCCAACAAAGTACGTTACACTCTTTCGGTCTAATTGCTCACTCGAAGTAGAGTGTACTAGGACAGGGGAGTGCCCGGAACGAGCTTCGAAAACTGAAGCCCAAACAGGGTCAATCCGCTTGCAGCGCTGCGATCGGTAGTCTGCAATGTGCCCTCGTTTAAGAGATGCGCGCGGCTCCGCCGAAATGGTGCAGGGGTAGAATGCCCGCTTCCCATTAAAGAGGCCCGGGTTCGAATCGCTACTGCAGATGGTGGGTTTTTATTCTTAGTGTCACCTTTTGTAGCTGTATTGGTTTTATTTTGTTTCTTAAAACTAGCTTAAGTAGCTACGTGTCGGTTCAAAAAGTAACGCCAAATGTGAAGTAAAATAGAACAAGTTTGAGAGCGAGCGCAGTGATTTGCAGCGCCACCGCCCGGGATTGAACAAAAACGTAAAGTATGGCCTCCGAGATTTTCGCGAAGACGAGACTTGAAACAAGATTTCACATTCTAAGTTACTTTTTTCAGCAATACGTAGCAACAGAAACTAATTTTAAGAAAGAAAGTAAAAAACCAACACAGCTATAAAAGGTGACACTAAGAATAAAAACCCAGCATCTACAGCTGCGATTCGAACCCGGGCCTTTTTAGTGGGAAGCGGGCATTCTACCCCTGCACCACTCTGCCGGAGCCGCGCGCCACTCTTAAATGACGACTCATTGCAGACTACCGGTCGCAGCGCTGCAGGTGGATTGACCCTATGTGGGCTTCACTACTTGTAGATTGGTGCTGCGGCCGTTCCTAGCACTCCCCTGTTCTAGTACAGTCTACTCGAAGCATGACTCCGGCGAACACCGCACAGGCCTACCTCGGATGTACTAGCTTCTGCATTTGTGAAGTCCTGCCTTTGTGGGCACACCGCAGCGAAGTGTCCCCGTCGTTGGCACCCCTAGCAGATTGCCCCCTTTTGCCGGACACAATGACCTCCAGTGAGGGGCTCTACCACACGCCGCACACTTTCGGAGGTCTTTGTTGACCCGGTTCTCTGCCCGCCCCCGAGCTTCTCGTTGATGAACTGCGTCGACCTCAACGCCGGTTGCTTGGTGGTACGCACTACTATGAGGCTCCTGTTGTTGTACCGCTTCTTTCGTTCTTGCCCTGGACAGTGCAGTTTTTAGATTCAGTGCTGCGTCCATTTTGAGGGCCTCGCACAGCTTGGAGTCCCGCAGTCCAACGACGAAACGGTCGAGGATCATCGTCTCCTTCATCACGCCATAGTCACACCTATCTGCCAGCGTGTGTAGCGCCGTCATGTACAGGTCCACCGATTCTCCTACAGCTTGGTGGCGACGATGGAAGCACGCACTTTCGTAGACCAAATTCCGTGTGGTAGCGAAGTATGCGTCAAAGCGTTTCTTCACCACTTCATTGTACTTTGACTCTTCTTCCGCTAATTCGAAGGTCCGGAATATGCTGCGAGCCTGTCTCCCCATCGATACATCAGCGTACATACCTGGGCCTCCCTAGTTCGTTCGCTAAGGCCGGAAGAAAATCGATAATCATCAAAGTCTTGCACCCACGCCGGCCACTCTGACACCTTGTCAAAGTTGCAGCTCGTTGGCGGTTGTACCGGAAAGGGCTGGCAGAAACCTGCATTTTCTGCACTCGCCATGGCACGAAACGCAGTGCGCTACACTTCTGACACGATGTCGGGTTTACGTGACTAACGACACCGTGTTGAACACGAACGGGAGAACGCTCTCCCGTCTCTTTATTTACTCTGGAATATATACACGTGCCTGTATGGCACGCATGCGCAGAGTATTGTCCCGGTAAGGGCGGCATGACAAAACGTAGACACGATAACAGCTGAACGATTACGCCAGCGTGAGGCAGAAATTTAGGTAGGCATATGACATCAGGAATCTCATGGCGATAAGGTGGCCGCTGCATGCACAGCACTATGTTAACCGGAGAAACACTGGAAAGGCCTTTTCCATGCACCGGGCGTACTCGGGCTGATGACGAAGTAAGCCTTGTTCTACAAAATAGTTATCGTAGTGTCTTATATGACTTTTAATAACAGACCGTAATCTGTCCAACGCGAACAATCCTCAGGCGGGTACGCGCCGCAAGAGTTGGGCAAGCTCCGCTACCGAGTGCAGCAGGTGCGAGCGTCAAACAAAAACTCTGCTCGGCTATGTGGTGAGGTGGAAGGCAAGGAGGAGGGGAGGAGGAGAATAAAGCAAGAAAACAAAATTAGATATTTTCGCTAGGAGAATCTCCGTCAGTCGTGTACAAAAAACTGTCATCATCGTAAGCTCAATAAGTCGGCCTGGACGCGTGAAAGAGAGAAAGAACGAGATAGCAAGAAAGAAAAAGAGAAAAACAGATGGGGAAAAAAGAAAGTGATGGATAGAAAGAGAAAAATACACGGAAGTAAAGGGAACAAAGGCATAAAAAGATAGAAAGACAAAGAAAAAGTGGACAGCAAGAACCGATGGGATTTAAAGTTCTAGGCAACGTTTGTGCCGTCTAGTTACCAGATTTAGTGCACAAACGTTCAAAAATGTCTGTAAACAATAAAGCCACGGAGGTTTGGTCAAAGGTAGTTAGCATTTCAGGTATTGCTTTAAGCGAAATTTACATGGGGTAATTTGTAGCCGTTGTACTGCTAGAAGGTGGATTGTAGTTTGAACGGCCATGCCCTGCAGTGGCAATGGTCCGTTCATGAGGTGAACCGAACGACACCATAAACAAGACTATTTTTCTGGCTGCATTTGAGAGTCTGCCCGCGGAGGGCAGGAGCTTGATGAAAGCCTTTTAAGCTATATAAGTTTGGCGTCAGCGTTTTTCTGGCCTTGTTTTTCTCGACTGTCATGAAAATTTGTCTAACCTTGGTAGAATGTCAGGCAAAATTGATCAAAACTACGGTATTCAGCAGTGGAACCACACACTTTGTTGTGTGTCTTGAACTGTTTCCAATGGTCGTGTCTTCATATGTTTAAGACTGACGGTTTCGCGTTATTAAAGCTGGACATTTCTTGTTTAAGTGTAGCAAACTGCAAATGAATTAATCTAACCACACTGTTTCGGAAGAATGTTAATGTAAAAAAAAGAACTCTGCATCCCTAATGAACTGCGCCCTGAAAGTCAATAAATTTCGACCATTGAAACCTCTATGAATTCTGAATATTGTCACGTTCAAAAGAAAGGCAGCGTCACAAGGCCCGAGTCCCAAAAAGGGTCGGCGAAGCAAAGCCGAAAACAAAAGTTGGTTGGTTGGTTGTTCCTAGAGGAATGGCACAACCCACCACGGGGGATCGGGTACGAATCATGCACCAGTAGGATTTGTGAATGGAAAAAAGAAGTAATTCTAAAGACAACGGCGCGGCAACTATTGCGTCTTCGCTTGCCTTTTTCTCGCGGGCAGATTAAGCGCGTCGCATGGCCCCTGCTCCCAAAAGAGCATGACCTCGATGCTCTTTGGGGGACGGTCTTGTTGTTGTCCAACGAAGTCAGGTGTTCTCCACTTGTGATGCACTCATCTCGTGAACTTCGGCGGCACAAGGTACGAAGGCCAACGAAACGTTAATTTGTAGTCCGCTTACAATTGCTCATATTACCTCACGTATTCCTAAATTATTTAAAACTGAACATTTAATAATAGTTGGCCGAACAATTATGATCCTACTGCACCTAAAACTGAACAATTCACAGCATCTAACGCTGAAGTTTCAGTATAAGTTCGCCTTCCTAGCAAACGGAACAATGAGCGGTTATATTTCATTCTTATGAAATCATAGCGCGTATAGCCTGAATACTTTAAAAATGTAAATGTGTTCCAATTTTGGCAACACTGCTTATTTCTAACATCTTTCCGAGTGACGTTATTCTCCGTATACAAAAGCGCATAAGTGCTTGCAACGGGGACAAGGGAATTTTGTTTCAAGATTATAATATTCATTTTTCTTTAACATTAAAATGTATATTATAATTAGGTCAGAGTACTCCGCTATGGCGTGTCTTATAATCGCATTATGGTTTTGGAATGTATAAAAGACGCCCTAGCTGCATATTAAGCCGATCATATTTCGGTTTCTGTTAAGTAATCATGTACATTCCTTCCATGACCATTCTGCGGCTTTTCATTGTATTCGCGCTCTTGCTATCCACGATTCAGGATGGTCGGTTATTTGTTCTTGGACGTACAAATATTAGTCACAAAGGACCAGCATTTCAGCATGGCTTCCATCTAAATAGGAAATGGTGGTCATCCACTCGGAGGACGCCACCACCGCGTCCACCGAATCCTTTTCCTCCATTTCGTGAGTAAACCATTTGTCTCTACAGATAGAAACAAGGCAGTAGGCGCGTCAGCGAGAGCTTCGTGCTTAAACTAATTTCCTGCGAAAGCGTTTCCCAACAATGAAGACGGCCACCTTTGCTCGTCTCCTGCTTCCTCAGAGAATTTTTGCTCACTCACTGATCCACTACTCGGCAATAATCACGGAACCAAGGTTTAAATGGCTTTTGGTTGGGTTGTTTGCCACGGAGAACTCTCAAACGTATATATTATGGTTGTTATCATCATCATGACTACACCCAATGCAGGGCGAAAGCCTCTCTTTAGAGAAGGACGAAGAAACAGAGTAGACGCCACGGGCGCTACTCTGTTTCTTCTTCCTTGTGTCTTTGCGCTACCCTCTCTAAACAGTGTCATGCACCAACTAGCCCAAATCAAAGTACTGCATAGGTCTCTCGCATTTTCCTCCAGATAACCCGGTCCTGTGCTTGCATCGCCGCCACGTTCTCCCCGCATGCTTCACAATTTCCTCCGCCAACCAAACTTTCTGTCTCCCCGGCGCGCTTGCCTTTTCTTAGAATTTTTTCCTTCTCGCTACATGTCTCAACCATGCCCATTTCATCTTGTTCTCGACTGAGATATTCTTAGCACCCGTTTCTTCCCTGAACTACTCGTCCCTCTTTGTCTCACACCAACGTCCGCCGCGGTGTAACATTAGCTCGAATGCTGATCGCGGTTTTGATCGCGGCCTCGGGGGTCGCATTTCGATGTAGGAGAAATGCTAGAGGCCAGTGTACTTGCGATGTCAGTACACATTAAACAGCACCAGGTGGTCGAAATTTTCGGAGCCCTCCACTACGGCGTGCCACATAATCATATCACAATTTTGGCACGTGAAACCCCAGATATTGTTAATATAATATTAAGGGTACACCTCTTTTCTCTTGCACGGCTCGCTGCGTCGTCCTCAATTTAAGCTGTGCCCTTTTCATAAGGCTTTATGTTTCCGACCCGTAGGTAACTAACGGTATGATGCAGGAGAATAATAGAAGAGTAAGAATTGGTTGGGACACATTTGCCAGGTGTTCTCATATCATGAATGGCAGTATACCAATGCCCTTCAAAGGAAAAATATATAGCAGCTGCATCTTACCGAACGTATATAAGTGCTGGCAAAGTCACGTAATCATGTATTGCGGCAAATTATGACATTAGCCTGACCGCCGAGGCCACGGTGGCTCGGTGGCTACACCGAAACGAGGCCAAAGACGCCTACGAGTGCACCTGTGCTTTAGTCCCGTTGACTCGCAGCGTACATGGCCCACATGTGTTACAAGGTGCCCAAGCGAAGAGGCGCCATTCGCCCAAACGGAGACGTGCATTGTTACCATTAAACAGAAACTGAAGCACGATTGCCAGCCATTACCCAGTTCCGCCGAACGAAAAGGTCGCTAGTTCGCAAGAACACCGAATTCATTGTGCGAGATTGTAGAATGCGCCGCAATGAAATATCTTTAGTCCCGTTCACTCGCGGCGCATATGGCCCATATCTGCTACAAGGTGCCTCAGTGAAGAGGCGCCATTCGCCCAAACGGAAATGATGTAGTGTGCATTGTTACCATAAAACAGAAGCTGAAGCACGATTGCCAGCCGCTACCCAGTTTCGCCGAATGAAAATGTCGCTCGTTCGCAAGAACACTGAATTCATTTCTGCGACATTGTTGAATGCGCCGCAGCGATAAATATCGCTATTGAGATATTCAAATATATTCAGTTACTGCTGAGACCTCCAGAGTACTTGCCACTCAAGTTTCATTGAAAATTCATAGGGACATTATTAGCTGTTGAGTGGGTCCGCCATCCACACATCATGTAAGAAAATGTCGTGTTTTTACTAAGACGTAATCAATGTAATCGCTGAGACCTCTTTAGTATTGATCATTGAAAGTTTGTTGTAAGGCCACTATTTGGAAACGGGAAATAGCGACCGGGCGTCACCCAACACAAATTACATAACTGGTGGGCCGTTTAGAGCTTCCAACCCATTACAAAAGGCTGAGCCATAATTCTTCATCGTCATCAGTCGTCGCGTCAACAAAGTGAACATAACGCCTTACAGACGTGTAGCTGGTGCCTCGCTTCTCCGCAGAATGACGAATAATGGCTTAGTAGGTGCTTCCCAACTTCACAAAAATTGTGATTTATGGCGTAGTGGGTACCTTTCTAGTGTACTTGTATTGTAGCCCCAAGAAAGCTTACAACGGACTCTGGAAACGCCGCTCTTCCAGCTTTCGATGACTGTGCTGTGATTTCAGCGCAGGCCTGGCGTTTTTTAGAACACAAGTGCTTTGAGAGCAATAAGTTCGCTAGATATGCCTTCACATCAGTGCTAGAGTGGCATGTAATGTTGCCTTTGTAACCCGAAATCTGATAACAGGTGTTCTGTTAATTGGCAAATTTCTGGGCTAATTGGGCTAATTTCGCTCTTTGTTGCTGCCAATAGGTTACCGTTCGGCATGGTAAGCAATTCAAACCAAAAAATTCATATGTGTAATGTGTGATACTGTAATCGCGGAAAGAATATTACTTTTAAGGGCTCGTTTTTCTTTGTTAGACATAATATTAATGAGAACTAACAGACAATAACGCCAAGGAAAGTATAGGGGGTGTTACTTGTAACAATTAGGATATGAATTTAATAAAAGTAAAGTGGACGAAAAAAATAACTTGCCGCCGGCAGGGACTGAACCTGCGACCTCCGAATAACGCGTCTGATGCTTACCACTGAGCTACGACGGCGGTCATCCTCTCGTCCACTTTATGGGGTATATATGTGCTTTTAAACCTAGAAGTGTTACTCAACGCCGATCGCAGCCATAGTGGCGAGTGTGGAACACACTTTTTCTGCCTGTTGGCGTCACGTAGCACGTGATCTTTTTACAAGCCAGCAGCTGACCAATAATCCCTCGCATGCTACCTGAAGGGATCAAGTCTGCCAAAACGAGACCCTCGCTATGAATGAAGGAAAGAAGATTACTTTTAAGGGCTCGTTTTTCTTGGTTAGACCCATATTAATGAGAACTAACAGACAATAATGCCAAGCAAAGTATAGGGGGTATCATTTGTAGCAATTAGGATATAAATGTGAAGAAAGTAAAGTGGACCAAAAATAACTTGCCACCGGCAAGTATTACTTACAATGCGGGCGGAAACATATGTCCGTGCTGGCATTTTTCATATGCTACAGAAAACCTAACGCTCACAATCTCTGTGAAATTCCCCACTCGATTTCTCACCGTAATGATTCGTTTTCCTTCTCGATGTAACTTTATTGTGGAATGTTTATTGTTTATTTGCGCCCAGAAATCCAAAGCGTTTTTATTGCATATTTTATGACAAAAGGTGCTCACCTATTTTTGCCGCGCGCACCGATACCTATTCGTATGCACATACAATTCGTGTAGCAAGATCTACAAGCAGATCGAAATGGCTCCGTAGTGCAAGAAGTGATAAATCTACGTTCTGCAGTGCACGCCTTCACTTTTCAGATATTTGGTGTAGTACGTATTGGAGAAAATTCATCTGATTGCCTTAGACACTTGGAAATTAACTCTCGCCACTAATCACACTTATTGCAAATTAAATTGCAAATTTTGGTGTGTTGACTGGGGCAACAAATGACCTATCAGTGTATTATGTAGTTTTTTTTTGTTTCGTTTTCTTCTCGCTACTCTAGTATTTTCTACTTTTTTGTACACATGTCGTTTTCATTTCGTGACTATTCAGTTGAATCTGTATGTACAGTATATTTTTATTGACTTGTGTGCGACGTACGGCCTGCGTGCCGAACTGTCGTAGGAGCAGAAGCCTTTGTCAGGCCACGTGGCCTTTAGCTTCTGCTTCCTTTCTCTTGTAAACAGAAGAAATAAATAAAGTCAAATATTGCAGGACCCCCAGGACGCGCGATGACGTTGTCAAGACAGAAGCGGATGCCTAAGCTTAGGAAAGCAGCTGCTTAATGTCGTTCTGTCTGTCAGAATAAAAAGAAAATAAACATTTTTTTGTGTGTGTCATGCGGACAAACTCGCCGCTTTCGTGTATCCTATCGACGCAGATAAATAGCGTTATGTCTAGAAGGTTCCTATATACGCAGCATTTAATATTTAATGGTACAAAAATAGTGCTATGTTGTCACGGGCTTTTGAAAGGAAAACCTTTTAGAAGAACCTTTGGTTCTACATGACCTAGCAATAAATTTAACAACCATTCTTTGGCATGAGTCATTGCGACTGGGATTCCGCCATAGCGATTACTTTCGTGTCGCTTCCAAGCTTTTCAGACGCGCAAAAAAGATTGTTCAATTGTCTGTGTATTCAGCGTACCGGTTGTTTCCTTTTTTACTACTGTTTAAAGCTACTCAGAAATATTTGCACTTTACTTTCGTTCACAATTTTTTTCTTTTTCTTTCCTCAATATTCAGAATAACACTACAAGAAAGATCGTGATTACTTACGTATTGTAGCACCTGTCAAAGCGTATGCTTTTTGGACTACTGCCCGTAGTGGGTATGGGCCATTGATAAGGATCCAGAATAAGGGCACTGCGAACTGACCCTCTAATGTCAGCCATATAGCCACTGTGAATATAATTGAATGCACATTACGTACTTCAGTGGCACTCCGTATTCACCTTTGTAAAGTTAACCCCGGCGAGGGTTCTGAATCTTCTTCTTCTACGGCCGCATATCACCCTGGACCCACCGCACGTCAAGAAAATTATATATATATATATATATATATATATATATATATATATATATATATATTGTGAGAAATATTCACGTGCTTCATCCACGCACCTGGAACTACTCATCATCAATACTTGGGTCTGAGTAGCGGGGCTCAAGCTCGAGGAGAAATGGTCTTTCGGCTTGCACGTTGTCTCACAAGATATATATATATATATATATATATATATATATATATATATATATATATATATATATGTGTGTGTGTGTGTGTGTGTGTGTGTGTGTGTGTGTGTGTGTGTGTGTGTGTGTGTGTGTGTGTGTGTGTGTGTGTGTGCGTGTGTGTGCGTTCTATTGCAGTCTGCTGACCCGAAGGTCGCGGGTTCGATCCCGGAAGCGGCGATCGCATTTCGATGATGGAGGCGCAATGGTAGAGGCCCGTGTACTTAGATTTAGGTTAAGAACAGCAGATGGTCGAAATTTCCGGAGCCCTCCACTACGGCGTCTCACATAATCATATCGTGATTTTGGGACGTAAAAACCCAGATATTGTTATTATGCTATTGCAGTCTCAGAGGTTATACACTGAGAGTTCAAGGGTTTCTATTAATTTGCTCAGCTGGCGCAACAAAGACAATGAATAAATAAACACCTTTCAGTGGCAGTGTGTTTCGTTTGAAATACATTGATTATTTCCCCTCCTGCAAAACTGCAAATAAGACGAAATCTACCATGAGAAATATTTCTTATTTCTCTAGTGACGAACATTACGCACTGCTTCAGGAGGTTGCAGGTTTATTTTATCTCAGATCTGGTCACATTGTGCAACGCCATGCTGGTGCTGTTCTGCACCCTTCTCGGCGTTCTTGTGACGACGCCGAGAGAAGCAACGTCAGGAAACGCCGGCAAAAGGACTCCATGGGGGCTCGGGGTTGAGCTGCACGAGCGGCTTCTTCACAGGCTGTCGTGAACTTCCTTATGACGACTACAGCAAGTACAGTTGTCAGATACCCACTACGTCATAAATCCTCATCATTTTGGGAAATATCGAGGTGTTGTAAGGCAATACTCGCACCAACATCGATGGTGATGACGAAGAAAATATTCAGGAGCCCCTGCCTTGTCAGGCAAATGGGGGCAAGGGAAGCTTACAGTACGTGGATGACCTAGCGTTCTTCTGTACGGACATGTCTAGTATAAATATAGTGGTGTCTTTAAGTCGGGGAATTGGGAACCATTTCTAGTGCACGAACGAACTTTGCTAAAAGTTTGGCGCGGTGGTTAGGCCCATGGGCGAAAAAGGCAACGCATTTCGAGGGTACTGAATTGGTCCTGTGTTCCACCAAAACACCTTGGCGTTCATTCGTGTGCATATAGGTCAGGTGCAACTTTCTGGCAAGAACATGTACACAGCCTAAAGTGTTATGTCCAGACTATTATTTCCCGTAACCTCTCATCCTTTGGCTCAGCTAAAGCTTGCAATCTATTTCCCACAACACAGATATTCTACGTTTAATCTACGTATTGAAAATGCTCCATTGTTCTGGGACATATATTCAGAAGGCTTACCGAATCTTAGCGACCTTCATTTGATCATCAACCTGTGGCTCCATGAGGTGTAAGGGTGTTTTGGACCAGTTTGTGCAGGTGGTCTTGAGTTAATCCACCTATTTTTTCTACAACTGGAGTGTCATTTTTTTTTTCATTTTCCGGTTTGTGCTCAGCCGCAGCTTCGAAAATGCCCATACTGTGAGGAGAAGTCTTCGGACGTCTACCACATGGTGTGGGCATACCAGTCAGCTCCGAACCTCGCTCCAAAACCACACCTCACCCGGGAGGACTGGGAGGGAGCCCTGTTCGGCTGCTCCGACCTGGCGAGCCAGAAGGCCCTGGTCGACCGAGCTCGAGTCGCGGCGATCGCCAATGGGCTCCTGTAATGAGGAGCCCACCTAGTACTTGTGCGGGGGTGGCCCCCTTCGGGCCACCTCGCGCTTACTCCCTGTATATACCTATAATAAAGTTTTTTCCTCCTCCTCGAGCGTTCATACGAGTGAATCACCCCAATGTGTTACCAGTTTAGTGGCGTCTACTAATTTTTCATCGTCTCCCTATTTGCAACGATTCATGGGTGATGCGTACGAATCAATGCGCTTTCTCACAGTCTGATGTCCAATGTATATTTATTCTGCAGCTCAAGAAAATACCTATTTAGCGACATAGTAGATATGATACTTCCTGCGCAATAGTACTGCTCAGTATATATTGAATTACCTACAGATGACGTGCTCGCACTTCTGAAGAGAATTCCTGTCGTGCAAATGTCCAAGACTTTGCTTTTTGAGAAGTTTCACATAGAAACAATGCCTGTAAAAGCCTGGTTAACAAGGAGAGGTATCTTTGTATCGCCAATTATGTTTGCCTCTGTAAGTTCCAGAAGCTACAAAACATTGTTTCAGCAGCTGGAAGGGCGCCATCCTAGTTTTGAATGTTCTTCAAAGAGTTATTTTTTTTTTAAATGGCCGCCATCCCGCCCTGCGAACGTGAACGTCCAGCGAAGCTGTATCAAACACTACACATCCTGATGGGGAAGTATGTATATTATTACATTAGTGCAATGGCAGTGACTTTGTGGTCACTGTGGTAGACCGTGATTGGTTCCGCGACCGTTTTCAGCGAGTGAATCTGTTCCTTTCGTCGAGCATTGTATTCACGATATTCTCCTGGTGTCTTTATGTTCCTCGGTCTATCCATGGCAGTGTTAAAATGAACTGAATGAGTTGCTAGACGGGTCTCCCTCGTATATGAAAGCGGGAAACACATGCGGAAAGAACGAAGGGCCGTTTGGCGTCATTCGAAGATTCGTGTGAAATAGAAAGCAGCTGCAACCAAATCTCAGCCCGGAACGCGTGGGAGCGTTTTCCCATTGCCCAAAGGCACTTTAAATCCAGCACGCGGTTTGGTGCTTGTTTGGTGGTTTTCTTTACTGAAACGAATACTGTATGTCTGATTTCAAGGAACGATGTGCAGTTTGCCTTCAGTTGTTAAATGGCCCCGAAACCACCCAGAAGTCAAAATTTAGTTGTGGCGAAGCAGTTACGCACGAGTCTACAGCGAACGCGCTCGTCGGCTCGTCTGTCCACCTCTCCGAATGTCTTTCCTCAGCATCCGAGGTCAAAACGCAAGGAGTGCGCACATATGCTAGCACAGTAGCACGCGAGCGAGGGGGTCTGTTGGTGGTTGAGGGGCCCAGCGTTTTGTGTTAACGCCACGTAGGCCACGTGGCTTTTGCCCACGCATTTCTTGCCCACGCGCTTGTCTGCCCACGGACACGAAACCGTTAGGGGGTAGATGTATACAGCTTTGGTGTAAAACAACTTGAAGATTTTAGAACATACATTATCTTCTGCCACCCAAAAGCAATGCACTGCTTGTTGACATGCTCTCACTAATGGGTATAACAGTTAAACGCACCTTGCAGCACTTTTTGAACATGGTCGGAAACTGCTGCCGATTTGTAGTCGAGGCTCCTTCGAACATGTGGGTCAGACATTACAGCGCAGCACACGGCATCGAATTTACAATTATACTTCAAAATGAGCTAAAAATCGCTCGCTCCGCACTTACAAATGATGCCACATACCCAAAATCAACTGAGTCACATATACAAAACCACATGGGAAGGTCTATTGGCTGACTTGATCATCGTGAGCTGCAGAGTTACAGCGGCCGCGACGGTGTGCCGCGACGATCCCGCGCCGCGATCTACACCAGCGCGCTCGTGATCACACTAAAAGTTAGCCGCGCGTTCAAATAATAAAACAAACGAATGTGTTCAAGCTCATGACGCGCGCATATGTACGGATGTGGCTTCTTGCCTCCCTGTAATCCCACCCCCTGTAAGGAGGATGAGTAGGGTAGGTTTAGCAGAGTAAATCTTTCAGTTCGCTGGGATGAAAGGAGTGAGAAGCCGCTTAGAGCACTCGGAAAACCCTGGTAACTCCGCTCGTACTTGACAGACAGAAAAAGAACTTTATTAAAGTCTTGACGGATCCTAAAATTTTTACAGCGAAAGCTGTTATGAGATCATTTCATCGGCCGTTTTTGGCGCCGTAGTTCTCCGCCGCCGCCGCCGCCTGTGTCCGTAACCACTATCACTCGAAATAACAAAAAAAAACGAAGAAAAAAAAATTCCAGGATGGAACGACGTTCGAACCTGGGCCCTCTGCGTGGGAGCCCAGTATTCAACCTCTCAGCCATGCCGATTTTTTTTTTGTCTTTATTGCAGGGCTGCAGTTTTCAACCGTGAGAAGAGAGTACATCCTGTCTACAATTGTTTCATGTGCAACAGCAAGTGCATGCGAGGTACCCAATCGGGTACATCCTTTTGCATTTTTTGCAATTCAAGAAACGAAGTCAGCGTCTCACAAAAGTAATCTATGGCTCGCCGAGCATCAACATCAGCGTTACGTACAGCCATTCGGCGCCTCCAAATGCTGTAAAGCGCCGATGCTTGAAACTGCTTTGCAAAAAGGTCCTACACAGGCTTCATATCGGGAAGGAACCACATTAACATATGCAATATAGCGTGGTAGAAGAGTAAAATAGACACCAAGCGTCGCAGAACGCAAATTCTGTAATCAGGCATCACACAATGCGAATTGCGCAACGAAAAGGTTGTTGAATGCTTCCAACCCATCACAAAGGGCTCCGCCATAATTCTTCATCGTCATCAGGCACAGCGTTGACAAAGTGCGCATAATGCCTTACATGCGTTAGTAGGTACCACGGCTCTCCGTAGAATGACGACAAATGGTATAATGCCTGCTTTCCTACTTCTCAAAAATTACAATGATTTACAGCATAGTGGGTTCCTCGCAACTGCACTTGTATTAGTTGCCAAGGAAGCCCATAAGCGCATGATCCATTTCCTTGGGGTCTCAGTAAAGTTCTTCGCCCCCCCCCTCCCACCTCTCTCTCCCACGTCAACGTATGTTATACAGCATGGTAGGAGAGGGACAGAGCGACCGGGCGTAACCTAATGCGAATTACACAACTGGTAGGCCGTTTAAAGCTTCCAATCTATTACAAAGGGTTGAGCCATAATTCTTCACCGTCATCAGTCGTCGCGTCAACAAAGTGCACATAATGCTTACAGACGTGTAGCTGGTGCCTCGCTTTTCCGCAGAATGACGGATAATGGCTTAGTAGGTGCTTCCGAACTTCACAAAAGTTGTGATTTATGGCGTAGTGGGTACCTTGCTAGTGTACTTGTATTGTAGCCCCAAGAGAGCTTACAACTGTGCATTAGAAACGCCGCTCTTACTGCACCTGGGAATGTCCACAACCACCGGGCTGCCGCCCTATTCCTTCACCCTCACACTCCTCTTGGGAGACTGCGCTGACCAGCTCAGAGCCGCAGGAGCAGCGTCGGCTGATCCAGCGGGCACGTTGTGTGGCGCGAGCCAATGGGGCACTGAACTAAGGGCTCCACCCAACGAGGATAATCCTTGAGGCCTTCACAAATAAAAGTTTTCTCTCTCTCTCTCTCCAGCTTTCGCTGTGACTGTGCTGCGGTTTCAGCGCAAGCCTGGCGTTTTTTTTTCTTTTTTTTTTGCGCCAGTCAGTTTATGAAGCAGTAATCTCCGACAGTCGCTCATTCGATGATTACTCGCAAAAGTGTTGCGGGCCCCTTTAATGGAAAACTCGCATGTTAGACGGGCACGCGGAGCAAATGGCATCATCGCGGTCGCATTTCATACAAATGGCTCTAGAGATATTTGTATGGATCTAGAACACTTTGAGAACCCTTTTGTGAACAACTACAGTTTCTGCGGGATTGGTTGCCACTATCCAAGAAATTAACTTTAATACCCGTTTAGAACGCTTTATTACTCTTTTAGAGCACACTGTTCTTTGAAACTTCTGTGTAATGATCTTGTGCGCTCTAAATGTGGCCTTCACTATTTCGTTCTCTGTGTATATATATAAACACTGAGCATATTTGTACTAAATACCATGGAAGAAAAAGAAAACTGGCGTGGCTCTGTGGTACAACATTTGGCTGCCTTGCAGAATGCCTGGGGTCGATTCCGGTTGGAGTCCTTTTTTTACATCGCACAGGTGCTTAAAGCGGAGGCTTCGAAGCCCACTTAATCAATCTACGTAATTCACCAGGCAACATGGCTTCGCACTGCATAAGCGTGGTTGCATAATGTGTTTCTAGAGAAGTTTTAATAAAAGCAAGAATAAAACGACCAGAGAAATTCAGGCAGCCTTCACATGGCTGTAGCTGGTGTAAAAGCGCGCGCGGCTCCGAACCAACGGAGCCTAAATAGGCAATTGTTGCACTTTGAGTATTACAGTTCTCTGCTTTGTAGCGAGGACGAACGCTCATACGCATAAAAAAATTCAAATTCTAATTTACCCCCTCATGAGGGATCACACGGTAATGTTCGTGAAAAAAAAATAAAGCATTCTTACGACCGTTTCTTTATTGCGGAGCATTACAAGCTGCGCCATAAGTTGCCTCTGTTTGTATAAAGTGACCTTTCGGTCACCGAAACGCGACCGCTTTTGACAGCATTTAGCTGCTTGAGGTGCTGCGCAGCGCCGGCTCCCACTTATGCTGAATAGGCTTGAACTGCCACTTGTCGGGCTGCCCGAGATGGCTGTCTGCCAGTCCACTGGTGCTCCATTGGAAGGGCGGCTGGATTCTCCACGTGGGCCCACTCTCACCAACAAACTCCAATGACGGAAAGAGTTCATTACTTGTAACCTACGCATGAGCGAAAGAGAGCTGAGATAAAGTGATCAAGCAGACAGAATCGTCATGCAGTATAAATTAAGAGCAGCATCGCCATACTAAGAGCTAGTAAGTGTATTCAAAGCTAGGGAAATTTTACATATGCATGCGTTCTCAAGCATAATTTATGATAAGCAGCTGTCATAATTTCCCAGAATGCACCAGTGCAATATACCAGGCTTCCAATCATCCATACATCATCAAGGAACAGTCCCCCAGGTGGCCTGTTGATTTCTCTACTACGTTTTTAAATGCGAAGCATTCCTTAGCGAACCTCAGGCACTTTGGGCGTTACTATCTATCTATCTATCTATCTATCTATCTATCTATCTATCTATCTATCTATCTATCTATCTATCTATCTATCTATCTATCTATCTATCCGCCTACGTCTGGGCGCTCTCCTAGTCGTCTCCATAAATTGTAATATACCAAAATTGGCATAGCGGGGGATCAGTGTATGACGAACACATTTCACTGGTCACGACATGAATAACGCAAAATACCTGTCGCGTACGTCATGAAACCCTTTCTCTCAGTCACGTGTGGCACATACCCGCATACCAGAGTTCATGTTATGCGGGTATGTGCCACAGGTGATACAAAGACTCAAGCAACACAGTAACCGCGAACACACACATTGATACGCAAGGAAAGTGATAATATTAATAATTGTTGGGTTTTGTGTCCCAAAACCACGATATGATTATGAGAGACGCCGTAGCAAAGGGCTCCGGAAATTTGGCCGTCTGGTATTGTTTAACGTGCACCGAGATCGCACAGTACACGGGCATCTAACATTTTGCTTCTTTCGAAATGCGACCGCCGCGGCCGGGATCGAACCCACGACCTTCGGGTAAGCAGCCGAATACCGTAACCGCTACACCACCGCGGCGGACGCAAGCAAAGTGAGGAAGGCGAAGACATAACTCCCCTGGAAGACGGTCAACTACCATGCATGCGTTCACGTGGTCCGCCACGCGGACCACGTTGATTACGCAAAACCCGGGGTCAGTGCTTGCTACAATAAATCTGCTGAGAGAACCAGGCCTCTCATCATTACCAGTGACTTGAACATTGATTTATCAAGACCCAACAACGTCTGGTCTTTATACTGCGTGAAAGACGGCTTGAATGTGGACAGGGCATCAAGAAACCTCGCTGCCACGTCCAGGACAGGAGGCATCATAGATCATTTCATCGTAACAGGCATCCAAGATTTCCACCAGCTGTGCTATACCTCGCACTTCACTACACTTACACCCATCGTAGCCGCGATCACAAACGGATCCGATTAACAAGTCCGGTCCAGCTGCTGGTGCTCACTGATCACGGTGATGATGACCTTGTTCAAGAACTGTCCAGAACCCCTTCTACACATACACACGTTTTCGTGAAACGTGCGTGCTTCTCCGTCATAACGGACAAGTATAAGCATAACAACTGTACCTGTGACTGTAACTTAGGTGCAGTGCGCCGGCGTGTGCCACTCGGCTGTGTGTATATCTAGGGAGACTTTCCTGAATGAAGCTTAGTTGCGAGTAACGGCTGTCCTGTACATCTCTGTTCCTTCTTTGTCCTGTTCGGATTCGTGCTATCCAATATTGAAGATTATAAGCACTACATATCAGCTTACCGCGTCTGGTGTTGGCACACCCATGTTGGCATCGTTACGCAACAGTAAACAACTGGTTATATAATACACATACTCTTCAACATATGAGTGTGCGTATCCCACTTCCACATTTGTCTAGCGTCATTCCGTAACGATTCGCTCAATGGGAAAAATTTCGCCAGCCACCATGACGCGCATGCTTCGCATAGCATCGATTCCCACGGTACGTGGCAACTGCCCAAATTTTTTTTTTTACTTTTTATTCGCGCGAGTGGAGCAACGACTAAGCTTTCCTGCCGAGAGCTACGAGGTGCGTGGCTGGTTCCTGTGACTCACGTGATTTTTTGCTGCTCACAACGCGGCCTTGATGCACACTGATCTAAGGCTTTAGCCTTAAAAAATTACATGGAATGCTTAAGGTTTTTAAAAAATGTGAAGAAGAAATCCTAGTTTGATGTTCCGTTGATGGGATGTTGAACTTTCTGATGATCTGCTATTGCGGAAGCGCTCTCCCTCTGCTCCAATTCTGTATTCCCAGAACGCCTGTGTCGCATTAGGACCGCTTGTTGCTGCTCTCGTCGGATTGCTACCGCAGCTTCATCCGTAGCTGCTGCCTTCTGGGGAATTTCGAGCTTCCTTAGCCTTTTCCGTCGTGGGGTACTCTCTCGGTACACTGCACGTAACACTTGTGCCAAGGACGCAAAGCACCACTTTCTGCATGAATTTTCGTAGTGCGAAAAAGCTGCCTTGGAACGTTTTGCAACTCGTATACAGCCGATGTAAAGGGGCAAAATGTCTGCCGTGTGCACTGTACTGACGCAATGTGAAAGTTGTTTCGTTACCTGTTCAAGATCTTCTGAGCTTCTTATACTGACTCCTCCTTTCAACAGTATAAATGCGAAGGTGAATTTCGATGCTCGACTGTTTCAAAGGATGACAAGCGTTCAAACCAATTCCGAGTAAACGTTCCTAATCTAAAGTTTAGTCAATTATTCTTGTAGATTTACGTACAGACTCTAAGTACCAGCTGTGCCATAGCGAAAGGCTATGACTTCCTGCGTGCCGCGCCATCAATACTCACTTCAACATGCGGGACCCCTTTTGCCGCTGTCCGCATTTTAACTGCAGCCGGGGTTCAACGCGCCAGCTCGTGTTCAGCTGCGCAATCGCAATATGATACCTATTGAGGTACCACAGGAACTGTGGTGCAACTAGGTTTGGACGCGAGTGCGCGTTGTGAGCGCATATGGGAAGTATCGATAATCTAGCGTGTGCTACGCCGCTATGACGTACGTTGCGCCGAAATTCCATGCTAAGAAGCATTCCGCGAGATGGCATGTTGACTCTCACTTTTTCATTACAGCAATGAAGCATGTGTCCTTAAGCTCTTCGATCGGTGTTAAGCGTAGTATAAGAGCGACCGAATGCAGTGCCGGTATGAAGGGTCACGTCGATTTTTCGCGCGACCGGTTTCTCTTGAGAAGAATTGCCGTAGAGAGAACCGCTTACGGTCGCGAACCGTTTAGCGCTCGTCAGCTTTAAAAGTAGTTCTTTTCAAGAATGTATTAGCGATGTCTGTGCGGCTTGGTTTATAATACGTAAATCTATATGTCTTTTTCTTGCTTGCGTGCTGCAAGAATATTTCGCGAGTACTATAGACTCGCAATTATTCGTGAAAAATTACCCAACGTTTTTAGAAGAAATTGTTGTCAATCACCTTGGCGTCAATGCCACCGACAGCACGCCGGTTCATCGCAGGGGCATCGTACTGTCCGTTCGGGTCAAGCAAGTCCGTGCGCGCTGAGATGGCGAGCACTGGATTGTAGGGCGGAGTGCAGTTGCAGCGCGACAACGGGTCGTTCTTGTAGTCGTTGTACCTGCGAGTACATCGTATGACGCCGACATACCACCTACAATACAGACGCTCGTTAGCGCTATCAACGAGCTCCTCAAGGTCATCACGACGCGATGAGTGGCCTTTCTATTATCGCAGCTACGTCTTCACTTACAAGAGTATTAGTTTGGGCGAAACGGTATCCCGTGACCTTCTGATTGTTTAGTGCAACTCGAATAAAAGGAAACAAACGTAGGGGTAGAAACGAGCACAAGGAGGACTTGTGCTCCCTTTTACCCCTGACTTTGTTTCCTTTTACTCTGAGTTGCACTAAACAATCAGAACGTCTTCACTTCACATGTTTTCACAAAAGCGACCGTGTTTCTGTGAACTTTTACAGCCAAATGAATAAGTGCACTGTGAGCCTGGTGTTCCCTTTCAAGCGGTTTCAGGCACTGAATTTACCCTTTAGAAAAATCAGAATGAGCAACAACGGGGATCTAAGGGTTTTCTTGCTTCCCGTAATAGCCTTTTAGTTTGCATAATGATTAATGGTTCACGTAAACATTCTTTAGGAGCTATGGCTTGCCGAAAAGACTTATGGCCTATACGACGGAGCGCCAGCTTATAATACGAATTCACTTATGTTAAAAAGCGTTGATTATTAAGCCTGTTTAAATTAACAGATCTGACTGTTCTAGGGCTAGTGAGAATCCCACCCTAAATTTACACGTATTCTGCGAACGTTTATTGTTTAAATATGCGAAACAGGAATATTTCCACTGGCACTGAGCGACAGATCAAGATGTCATGGCCATGGATATACCACGTGGTTCGTGTACGCATGTGGTGTAGCGCGAGAGCTGCTCAACGTGGTGGTTTGCATGAATGACAACGGTATTATGTATGGTGGTCTGCGTTCGTGGAGTGTTCGACCCATCCATGCTGATGAAATTGAATGTTGTCTGAGTAGTAGCCTTCTTTATTTTCCATGATAAGGGTGTTAGACGATTCGAAGAGCTCATGAAATTACTGTTCCAATTCGTGAAAGTTTCTTCTTCTAGGGTCTAAGGGCGTTAGTTATGGATACAGTAAAAACCCCCTCATCGGTTTAAAGTGGTTTACTGTGTACCACTGTTGCGGCTGCGTATTCTGTTTGCGGGAGGTGAAGGTGGATAGTAAACTTAAATTGCGCAGTGAATAAACAAGAATTCGTGAACGGCAACCTCCGAAGTTTATGCAACAACACATTTTAGCACCTCCGTAGTAGCCTACATTATGTTCACAGTATCACATGCCATAAACCGTGTGACTTCTGCAACTCAGAGCCGCTGATTCCTGCAAGGCAAGGTGGCCACGTCTGAGTTGATCAATCTAGTCGAGGAAAGCTGGCAGCTGGCTCCCGTAATTTTTTCGGGTGATTACGGGGTCAATTCCAAGTTTTTAAGCACTTCAATTGCGTATGTTAACATGCTCCAAAAAAAGGCGTAAAGATTGAAAAACAAGAAAGCTGACTTGTATACACATCGGAAGGAAAGATAGGGAACGTCATCATGTACCAATGGCTTGTGTGTCAACACTGAGACCAAAGAAGGTTGCGAGATGCTGCATTTTAGAGGACCACTGCAGCTGGTGGTGTACCCTTCGTCCCTCATACTGAAGGGACCATGGCCGCTTCTTCCTTTTCAATACTAAGGGCGTTAGAGTGTTGGAAGAACCCATGAAGTCGCTGTAATAGCCGTAAAACGGGCTTTGTGCTACTGATATTAAGCAAAATTAATGCAACTCACGCGAAAGTGCAAATTCCTAGGAATGCCAAGGGAAAGGGGTTTGCAGTCCGGGATAGTGCGCATTTCAGTAGTGCGACATCATGAAAAGTTTGTAGCGTACGATTCATGCGGCTGAACACAGGCCTCGGGATACTAGCGAGAGATACTTCATCATTAGTTAACATAAATGAATTCGTCAGAAAATCATTCATCCTGCAGAGGACATAAACAGATTAAGCATGATTATGTTATGCAGCATTTCCTAAAACGTTTTGTCACTAATGCATGCACAGAAGCTGGGAATATTCTGACGCCGTACCACAAAGATGGGATGCGAAAGCAAGCCGGCGAAAAATATAACCGCTCAAGCGCGGTACTACATAAGGCATATATTCAGAAATTCCAAAGAAACCGTGAAAATGGACAATGCATCGCTGCGTGCGCGTTCTGTACAATTGTACATATTTTACAAGCAAGTTTTAGGAGCCAGCGCCTTGCACTCACCTCAAGTACGTCACAACGGAGTCCACGTCTGTAAGCTTGCCGTTGTCTCGCTGGAACATTCTAGCGCGCGGGCATTCGTCGTAGCTGTAATAGCGGCCGTATTTCTTGATGTTCTCCGGTTGTGCCGTCATTTCGAATACTTCTGGAAAATATCTTTTAAAAAAACACAGCATTCGTAATCTACGACGAGTAAAGTGAGTGCATCCAAAGGCAATAAATTCTGAAAAGTCCAAACACCAAGGATCCTCTCGATACAGACTATATTTACAATACATGACGGGTGATTAAAAATAAATTTCGCGTTTCAAAAGCATATCTAAAAATTCTAACATAAGGCGCTCTTAACCAGGCCTAGATTTTTATGATGCCCCTCGCCACAATACGAATTAGGCATCGGTCGCAGTAAAACTGACTAGCTCACATTTGCGCAAGCATATAAAACGCTTACATTCCACATTGCTTGAACGTTTGAAAGCGTGGTGGCCTACGTCACGTTTCTGCAGGAAGCTACGGTCCTCGTCTAACATTCAATAAACGCCGCAAAAGCTCCAAGATACCAAGATCGACTTGTATTTAGCTCTCATCGTAACTGTAAAGAAAACATAGCAAGCACCCTGAGATAAGCAGTTACTTACGCCACGTTGTAGCCAGGCCAGTATTTCTTGTCGCGGAGACCGTGGCTTACATCTTCGTATTTGGCAAAGCCTCTGGAAGTAAGAACAATGAAAAACGCTGACCCACTATACGCAAGACATTCAATACTGAGCGTGGCTAACAGCGTGAATAACACATACGAAGACGAGAAGTGGACACGGCGTAGCACTGTTTCCTTTCAACTCGATTCTTCACAGCAAGGCTGTGCAATAAATCGTTTCTTGTTCATCCCGTACCATCATCATCACAAACGGCTATGCGCTGTTATGCCAGGGCTCCCAACCCAAACTTCCTTGCTTCGACAAGGCATTCAAGCTGGTAAAACGTCTGACGCAACCAGCGTCAACACCCGCTGATGCAACGAGGCGGGAGTCTTACGCAATCCCCGGTAACTCCGGCGATGCGTCTGACGCAACCAGCGTCAACACCAGCTGATGCAACGAGGCGGGAGCCTTACGCAATCCCCGGCAACTCCGGCGCTGCGTCTGACGCAACCAAAGGAAATCTCTCCCGCAACGTGCGGCAAGCCCTCTCATCCGCGGATCCGGTTCGAGCCAGCGACCAACGGCGGTTCCTGATTGGAGGCTTCGCGCTCCTGGCTGATGCAAGCGATCGCCCAGGGCTATAAAAGAACCAAGCTGCGCGGAGAGAGAGAGACAGCGAGAGAGCGAACGAAGAAGTCCCGGGTCGTCGTCGCACCGCTGTGCGAGCCCAATAAGCTGTCGGCCCCAGCGCCGAATATGTAAAGCCTCTGTATATATGTATATAAATTTGCCTTAACTCACCGTCGCCTTGATCGCTCCGTCTATCAGCTCTGCGCAGAAGCAGTCGCGAGCTGAGACACCCGTATCCCAACAGCGCCACAGAAATGGTGTAATTCCCAATACTCACCACTGGTCCACTAAAAGAGAAGAAGAAAACTATCCTCATCAAATGGGTGTGTGCCACAGTGCGGCCTATCAAAAAACTATCATCATCATAAACATATATGTGTCAGAGTTTGGGTAAATCCCACTGCACACAACATCCACTAAAGAGGAAGAAGGCAAGAGTTAGCCCAACAAATGGCTGCGAAGCGACGACGTCGAGCCGAAGACCCCGAGTACGTACGAGAGAATACTATAGGGAACGGGAAAGGCAACGGCGGCTGCGATGAGACCCCGAAGCGATGGAAGGCATACGCCAACGACGTCGTGCCCGTAGATCTGAGTGGTGCGAACGCTTGGTGTCAGCGCGAGGTTCTGTCTCTGGAGTTTGGACATCCGTGTCGAGTGTGTGACTGTGTGTGGTTTAACTCGAACTTCTCTGCGCTGAGAAACAACCTAGCATCACCTAGTTAAAGCTTAGTGAGACCGAGAAGCAACCTAGAAACAACCTGCGTCACCTAGCTAAGGCCTAGAAACAACTTAGAAGCACTCAGATTTATCTTCAGAATCGGCCGGTTTCGCTGTCTCAAGCCTGACGCGGCTTAGTGCAAGCTTCGCCTGATTTTTTTGTTCTTTTTTTAATTGAAGAAAACGATAACACGTATAGAAACACGAACAGAACACCTCGTGTTCGTGTTTCTTATATATGTTATCGTTTTCTTCAATAAAAATCCAGTTGAATGTAAGCAGCGCTGTGCTGTGTAGACTTCTCGTCTTCGTCTGTGTTATTCGCGCTGTTATAGCCACGATGAATCAGTACCAATTCATTGGCTCAGTATTCCAACTTTCAACACTGTTCAAGCTAATTACGAGTGAGCATCATAAATTTATTCATTTACTTATTCATATAGTGCGAATGTCATTGCAACGTTATAGACAAAACTAGGGTTACAACTCCACGAGAGCAGCCACGAATGAATCATGAGCAGACTTGCTGGCGATAGAGGCGGGAATGCGATTCCAGTCGGACGACGTCTTCGACACGTGCGAGTGCAAATCCACGGTGGCCTTGCAGAACAGCACTTGAATGCTGAAACTATGATCGATGCTCCATCCAACGTAACACGGTGGCGAGGAAGAGCCTGGCTGTGCTAGGAGAAGTGAAATTTCCTTATACTACTGCGGAGCTTAGGCAACAGAGTTCCGTATACGACTTGGAGACCCCTTTGTGGCCACGCATGAGATGGCTGCCATGAATAGATGCTTGGCAAACAAACCACAGCAAGGTACAGGAAAGGGATATTTGCTGGAAAAAATGGACTGCCTGCAGAGCTACGCCCCGAAATGCCGAGGTCATCGTAGCAGCGCGCAGTAAGAAATGGAAAAGCAAAAAGGAGAGTGATATGATTGTTTTTCCGTTCAGTCTCCATGGTAAACAGGCTATCGAAGCTATTCTGAGGGATTCGTCCCTGCAAAGCAAAGTGTATTTGCAGAAAAAGAAAACCTATGCAAAGGTTATGACATTTGACAACTTTACAAACGGGATAGCAAAGTAGACACGCTACAAATATTCTAATGGCGACAAACCACGAATGGTACATTCTTTTTAGGTCCAGTGTGAGTTGAGGACAATCATGGCGGAAAAATGGGAGCAGCTTCTGGCTTTTAAGGAGTTGAACTTGATTAAGGTTAGCGATCTTTCCAGACCAGAAACAAGCATAACGTAAGGTTTGTTTCTTCTGTGCAGACTTAAGAATTATTTTATTCGTTTCCTCGCGACTCACTTTTTCATCCATTGAGGTCCTGTGGCGCACACAGGTTTCTTGCTTTCCGAGATTCCACAAGCATGCATGCGGATTGACTTTCTTTTTACCTTTCCTCTACTTCTATTTATTTAGAAGTGCACTTCATCTATTATTCTTCAAGAACTAAGCCGCTGCCGACGCCATTGGCAGAAACTTTAAGCGTTTTGAGCAAGCAGGGTAGTCATATAACTTCATTTGGCTCCTTATTACCGCCGCTATTTCGTCCTGCCAAGACTTCCCAATGAGCCTCTCAAGCTGTATTGTCAAATAACATGGCCGCCACTGGAACTGGAAGCAATGGTTACTTCGTATGTTCGACGAGCCAACCAACTCACTTTCTCGCCGATACAGCCAGTTGGCGGCCAGGAAATCGTGAACCTTGGCCTCAATTCGGTTGCTTTACTTTATCCACCCGAGAGTATTTATGACGCGGTAGGCCAGAACGAAAGCTATTATTCAAGTTCCCGAAAACCCCGATTACTGCGGGATAATCCGGCAATATGCTTCAAATGTTCTCGCGTCGCCCACGTCATGCGTCGCTGCCGCAGTGGCTCGTCGGCTACATTTAGAGCTCCAGGTACCGACACAATATAAGAACGGCTCGTTCCGTAAAACAGACCTTCAAGCGCGACCAAGTGCATGCCTATAGTGTACTAGAATATTATCCTAGGTAGATATTTGGTGAAACAGCGCACAAACGACACAATCACGCACACATAATATGACGCAAACACAAGCGCTGGAAGCTATTCTCGCGTGTGTGCTTGCCTCTTTTTATGTGTGCGTGAATATAAGAACGCACACATAAAAGTTCAGGCACACTTGTCCCTTGTGCGCTGCCTCACCAAATATCATGAGGCACCAACTAGTCCATCAGTACGTATTAAATATCTTAGTGGCGCGACCAAGACTAGGCAACAATGGGACGGCGGAAGCAAAGGCGAGTAGCCGCAGTCGGTGGCACTGCTGCGCCTTTGCCTAGCAGCCGGCGCGCGGTCCCTCCGGTTCATTCATGGTTTTGCGCCTGCCTGAACTGCGTGTTACCAATGTCGTATGACCTTCAATTTTCTTCCCTGAATAGAAGGGCAGAAAATTTTAAATATCCGCCTTCTTACACATCAACTACATCATAGGAGATACGATTTGATCGGAGGAGCTGACTTTATATGCGATGCCAAAAATAAAGGCGGATTGCTATGTTCCGGGCTTGCACAGCTGTTAGCCGGGTGCTCCGAAATCCCATTTCTTCGCCGCACCACAGTCCCGTGCAAACAGTATTTGAGATGTTTAGCTTTGTCAAGGCAATTCAGCAACATTCACTTGGTGGCCTTAATATCAATGATTAAAGACAGCGTGAACTTCGTTGTGCCGGCACGCTTCAGTATTTATTAAATTATGACTCGGTGCACCAGAAAATAGTGCAGCCAGATGTTTTTCATAACTGTAGCAGCACTATGGATTTGTTTTTGTAATTACAATCTGCGGCAGAGGTTTCATTGCGTGTGCAATAAGTTAATAGCGGAGCACTGGCGTTCCTAAGAAGTTTTCACTACATGCACATAATATCGTTTTACAGCGCCGGAGTCGTAGTCACAAGTTTTTTCGGGGGTGGGGGTCCGACCACACTTTACGTATGTGCATGCGTGGTTTGTATATGTGCGTGAATCAGGCCCGTAGCCAGGAATTTTTTGCGGGGGGGGGGGGGGGGGGGGCGCACCTTCTGAAAGCCTTGACTATTTGAAAAAACGCCTATTTTTATGATTTATTTTCGATAAAACACCATGTGTCATGAAAATTCCGCGGGGGGGGGGGGGGGGGGGCCTGGGCTCCCCCTCTGGCTGCGGGCCTGGCGTGAATATACGCACATGTCAAGTTTAAAAGGTATGGGGAGTTGTTGATGATTTCAACCCCCCCCCCCCTCCCCAATACCAATATTTTTTAATTTTGCTACGCCGGTGTTTCACAGGGTCTCTCAATAGAATAATACTGAAGCATGCCGGTTTTACGTTTCTTTTTGCAGTCACAGTTTGTTTGGTTCCTTACATAAAAAATCTCTAATGCTAGGAAACCAGGCTGGCTTGTTGATATGTATACTGCAATTAGATTTGCCTATGCTTGCTTCTAACATATTGATCGACGCACACACACACAGAAGTCAACCTCTTCGCACTTGGTATATATGCTTTGACGTACTTATTACTAATTAATAATATTCTGACTAGCTATTCCAAAAACGCACTACGTGTATTGCGAAGATGCACTGAAGTGGTCATTTACAATGTAAATTAAATAAAAAGCACCATTCCATCTTGTAGATAGGTTTCCCTCCCAGGGTACTAAGTTAAGGTGCGAATGCCGCGAGAGGTAAATAATTTAAAGTAAGTTTGAGTGTGAACGCATAATTTTAATTAACAAGATCATTTTGTGGACGACTGATTAATTTTGACCACTCGAGGTTCCTTAATGCGCACATAATGACCAGACACTTTTGCATGCCGCCTCCATAAAAATGCTGCCGCTGGGAGCAAGACTTAATTCCGAGCCCACAGATTTAGCACGGATGTGCGAAAGCCACTAAATACCGCGACGGCAGACGATTTTTGTTCATTGAATAAAGCAGAGAAATGGTCTCCGCATCGTAACAAACACTTGATCTAAATAAGCTGATAAGATAGTGCCATATGAGCAAACCATGCCTAGATGCGTACGCCTCCAAGTTTTATCGAAAAAGTATCAAATGAACAGGCAGCATGGGCAAGTGATGGTAGCGCTCCCTCCCGCTCGCCCCACTAGGACATTATTCTAGTACACTGTAGTCATTCCCAACGTTACTAGAACAAACTCAGTTTAAAAGCTCCGCCGGAGAGGCGGTCCGCGTGGCGGTCGTGAGAACTAGTGGCGCTACAGTCACGTCTAGCTCCCGCGGCTGGCGCTTGTTGTGATCGGCGCCGCCGATGTACGAGCGCACGTGGGTTACAGCGTCGTCTGCGCTTTGTTAGCTCGTCATTTTTGCGACTGTTCTTGACCAGGCTTAGCGTCTTGTACGAAGTGATGTACGAAGCGTAACGAGGGCGAACAGATTCACAGTGCGGTATGCCGACTTGCTTTGCGCCGGGCTGCAAGAGCGGCTACCGCAACGACGACTCCGCTTCACGACACTTCTTCGGACCTGCAAAAGACCCTACGCCATTCAAGCTTTGCATCGCAAAGATAGAAAGCTTACTGCGAAATGCAAGGTCTGTGACGTTCATTTTGAGAGTGATGACATTGTAAAGCACTATCGTCGTGTCGTTGCCGGACAAGGAGTTTCAATCCCACGTGGAAAGTGGGAACTCGCGCCAGGTGCCGTGCTGCGCTTGTTCCCAGCACTTGCACCCCACATTTCAATCCCAAAATGTTCGGGGTTTAGGCGCAAATCCCCCCCCCCCCCAAAACGCACGGCGTCCCGCGAAAGCCCAGTGCCCAATTTGGAGGAGCCGCCAGAAATAGAACAGCAAAACGAAAGCCAGGCATTGCATATATACGCTACCGAGAATGAGAGTTGCATCACACTGACATTCGATCAGTTGTCAGCTGTCGCTATGCCTTCAAAGCAGTGGATTTTCGAGAGATTTTACGACGAGGTATTGAACAAAGTGTGCAGAATATTTTACACTCGCCGGCTCGGGAACGGGCTGCTCAGCGCAAAAAAATTGACACGGTACACATAGAAAGGACGAGGACCAGCGCTGGTCCTCGTCTTTTCTATGTGTACCGTGTCAAATTTTTTGCGCTGAGCAGTTTAATAATGGAATACCAACTAGCCCAATCCCACACTTTGCTTCGGGAAGGGAGACTTACTTGTGCAAAAGATAATTGTAGTTGACGAGCAGTTTAACTGCGTAGTGAACGGCTACAGCACGAAACGCAAACGGCTGTCGTACAGTGTAAAGTGCTGCGGGCATGGAACATCTGCTCGGCGAAGTTGAAAAACTGAAGTTGAATACTGACGACTCTTCTAGCGACAGAGTACGCGCGAATAACTGCTCGGTGCTCACATCACGGCCGATCTGTTCGAATTGTTTAAGGCGCCGTAGAAGGATGCGACGTAGAAAGATGAGACACCGAAAATAATGTATCCGCTGAAAAAATTGCTCAGAGAAGACATCTATTCGATGTAATTGCACACTGAGATTTCATTTAGCGAGTTCTCGTAAAATTTTCCGATTTTGGGTCAGTATCCCTTTAACCGTCGCAAAAACGTGTCTTGTAACCATTGCAAAGCATTGGTGGTGTTTTTCGAGACAGTTTTTCAATAAAGTGTAGAAACATGAGTACTGTTTTTCTAGAACGTTTTTGTATCTCGAGTAAGTACGCTTCTTTGTGCACTATAAAGGCTTTTACAAATGTGTTGGGTTGTTCTTGGTCTAGATAAGACGGCAGCGGCTAAAATTGTGGTAGTAGTTATAAAAATTACTCTAAAAACCCTCATTCGCTTAGAAACACCCATATATGCTTGGAAGTTAAGCGCAATGTAGACAGCTCAAATATTGTCAAAGGGTCGTGACGTCGACGAAGGCAGCAGTCAGCAGGTCCGAGATGAAACTTTATTTGGCCGAACTTGTGGCCGGGAAACTGAAAGTTAACTACAGCAATACACTGATAGCGGCGAACAGAGCGTCGACCGTCGATCAACTGACAAGCAGTCAAGCGCGTCGGCTTTTATACAGGCGCTATCGAACTTTCCAGCGATATCGCTGGTGGCGGCGTTATCTCTCGACAAAGCTGGAACATTCGCGTGCAGCGCGCAATCTTACCAGAACGATCTACTACAATCGCGAAGCTTCTCGAGCACTGCTTCGCGGACAGCGTCGAGCGTTGATAACCGTTCTTGCTGGTCAAACCCACAGATCAGTGGTCAAACCCGAATACATCAAAATAAAACAAGAAGTGGTCGTGGCAATATAGACCAAACATCGATTCTTAGCCAATCAATGAACAACGCACGCGGGCCAATGCATACAGACGACCTTATGCACATCCACCTAAGCATCCACCCAACTAGTACAATAAGAAAGTTGCCGCGCAGTTGCCACGAGCAACTGCGCGGCGCACCGCAGCGTTATGCCGTGGCAGCAGACGACGCGCCGATAGTGGCGCAAGACGGAACTGCAGCGCCGCTAGTTCTCGCGACAGCCGTTCGGACCACCCTCCTCCGTTGGCGGAGATACGGAGCTTTGAAACTGAGTTTGTTCTAGTAACGTTGGTCATTCCAGCATCTCTGACGAGCGTGAGCGGCGCACGAATTAGTTTCGACATTGCCCGAAAGACCGCTCAATGTCCTCGCCGATGAGATCGCGCCGGCTTTAAGGCCGAACCACACGTACGCTGCCCGAGCGCGCGCTGTACGCGCTCCGGAAAGGTCGCGCATGCGCAGACGGAGCAACCGCGGCAAAATGCGCTCGGTACGCGAGTGTTCGCGGCGATCTAATGTCGACTTTGAAACCGCGCGCGTTCGGAAGCGCTTGGAGCCCTGCGAATGCGCAACTGTGGCATGCCTGTTACCAGAACCGGCTTGACCGACGGATGATATCCGTCATGTGAAAAGTTTTATTTCTCATTTACTTTTACATGCATGTAACAATAAAAAAACGTAACAGAATGAGGTTTTGTAAGTATTCTGATGAACTGTCAGTAATTTTGTACGAAACGATGTCGTGCACGTATGAGGAAGCGCGCACTCGTGTGCGCCTTCGCGCGTAGTGTCTGGGTGGAAACAGCCATTACTCGCAGGAGACGCCCGGGCTGCGCGCGCTGACGCGCTCCCGTGCGCGTTTGGGAGCGTACGTGCGGGTCGGCCTTTACTCCCAACGATCGTACAGCTGCGCCAGAACCAGACATGGAGAAGAAGCGGGCGGAGCGGGACCGCCTAGCCACGAGGCTCGCAAGATATCGCTCGACAAAGTTCGTTTGACCACGTTCAACCGCTCTAATTTTAAAGAGCGGAGCTGTTTACGCTATCGGTAGCTTATGCTCCGTCGAAAAAAGAAACACTTCATCATGAAAATGCAAGCGTTCTGTTCATTCCCTTCAGAGTGAAGCGGTTTTAAGTTATCGGTAACTTGTGCTCCGTCGTGCAAAATTGCTCAGGTAGGTATTTGGGCCAGCCCCACTACCGTGTACAGCAGGCGCGAGTGTCAAACGAAAGCGAGCACGTGAAAGAGGGAGAGTGAAAGAAATGGAGAGAAATAAAGAGAGAAAGAGAGAGACGGAAAGAAAGACGAAGAGGAATACAGAGAGAAATAAAGGGTAATGAAGACATGAAAACATAAATGCACATAAAAATATACAGAGAGAGAGAGAGAGAGAAAGAGGGAGAGCAAGAAAAGTATAGAAGGAACGAGAGAAGAAGAATAGAGAGAGATAAAGGGAATTAAATGCAGACAGAAAGAGATACAAAGAAACAGACACAAAAAGAGATAGAGAAAACAGAGAGCAAGACAGATAGAGAATAAAAAGCGTAAGAGAGAGAAAGAAGCGGAGAGGGAGAAAAAGAAAATAAAGAGAAAGAAACAAATATAGAAAGATCGAGAAAGAGAAAGAAATAGATAGAGAGAGAAAGAAAGAAATAGGAAGAAGCAGATACAAAAAAAGATATACAAGAAAGAGAGCGAAAGAGAAAGAAAAAGAACAAAGATAGAAATAAATAAAGAGAAACAAGCAGGCAACTCAGCTGCGCTCTTCCTTCAGGCTAGGCACAATTAGTGCGAAGCCGCCATAATTTTTTTTTTCTGCAATAGCTGTTACTTGGCATCGTTCCGAAGGCAACGCCAGTCGCTTCGCTCCTCTTCCTGGTTTTTCGGCTTCTAATACCAACGTTTGAAGCCCACTCAAATTATTTTAGGACTGAGACAGCGTTACAGGGACCGGTTGAATATTCTGAGAGATTCAGGACGCCTTGTTACTCACGGCATCCGTTCCAGAAGGTAAAGTGTACCGTCGCTGACAGGTTGCCCAGGAGTGAAGAGCTTGAAATCAACCACTAAGTTTTGACTGTTGGCTCTGCAAAGCATTAAAAGTACAATGAAATTTAGAACGATGGGCACTACACATGCCGTGCGTCTACAGGCAGGTGCAACAAAATAGTTTTGCAGGAACGATCGGTGTTGATCGGTAATGCAAGAGAATAGCCGACACCTGCTAAAATGTTTATTTCTTTGTAAATGTAATGCCGCCTTTGAAAACGTGCGGTTAGTGCAGTGTGAATGTTTTCCTGAAGTGTGTAGCACCCTTGCGTTCTATTGTAATGAACGGAACCGTAAGGCATGACATCTCTATGACGATACAGGTGGTTGTACATGTACGTACGACTATTCATCACATAATGTTGCCTTCAGCAGCGTGATCACCTGCATGAAAGGTGTCTCTTATCCTCCTCTATCTGTGTTGTGAAGCTGCGACAGTGAGATAGAGCGGTCAAACAAAACGTTGAAGGCTTTTTTTGAGCACCTGGCACGACTCAATTCACAAACGCATACCAGGATACGTTACAGGCTCGCACACAGTCGCTAAGACCGGAGCTACAATCGGAATGGCCGCCGCACCAGAAAAAGCTGTTTGGCGCTGCAAGTGCACACGTAACATCAAGCGCACAGTTAGAGCAAAATAGACGCATGGTTCAGGTAGCACAGGTAATGCCCCTCCATTGTGCTTCAGGTACCCTACTGATTTGCTTCTCTGCATGTCGACCCTACAAATCAGTATATTGCGTGGTCTTTGCGAAGTACCCGCGCCATATCGCAGCAAAGCTGACTACAAGGATCCAAGCAATACGCATCTTGCCGACGACTAGTTGATAACATTTTTTTTTAACGAACACCACGGGTCCTCCACTTGCTAGGAAAAATGACCTATGTCAAAGCTACTGTGACTTCCACCCGCTTTAGGGACCTTGTTTTCTTCTAGCCATCTTATGCTAAAAGAACCGTGATTACCACTACACTGCGAAAACGGTTCGCTGTGCGAAATGAAAGGTTTCCTGCATTTATATATGACTCATCACTAAAAACATTATTCTTGAGTAAAGTGGCTGTCAAAAACACGGATCCCGGCTGTAATACGGCTTATTTTCTGTAGAATGAAATTCATTAACATTCGCGGATCAAGAGATGTCGCTGCAGCCATAGGATAGCAACTGCTGCCCTTAGCAGACGTTGTATGATGCCCTCACCTTCAATCGGTATAGGGCTGACGCGCTGGAGTTTTGAGTACTGTGGCGGAGCCTGGTGGCGTGCGCCGAAGTTGCTTGGGTAGTCAAAAATGGACGCCGACCGGCGAGTTACGCAGGTCTCAGTTGCTTTAAG
The DNA here is from genome assembly GCF_013339695.2 of Rhipicephalus sanguineus. Taxonomy (NCBI): domain Eukaryota; kingdom Metazoa; phylum Arthropoda; class Arachnida; order Ixodida; family Ixodidae; genus Rhipicephalus; species Rhipicephalus sanguineus. The sequence continues at coordinate 5,507,437 of NC_051186.1, forward strand.
CGTTTTACTTAATTTTGCGCCTAGCTTTCAGGCTCAAAAAGTGCTTAAAACGTACGCAGGAACTTGTCCGCTATTCCTGCAGAGTCTGACATGTTTGACGAGCGATCCCTGCTTCAACAAACCGTGCCGAAAGCAGGTGGTCTGGGCGACGGCTCCGAGCAGCGCGCGGTCCCGAAGCGCGGTCGCCGCCGTTATTGTTGCGTGGTTAATTGCCTCGAACATGGGGGTAAGGATCCTAATGTGCGGTTTTACAGGTTCCCCTGAAAGCCGTACGAAGTGGAGCGACGGAACCGCTGGATACGTGCCGTCCGACGCGTGAAGTGAGTACGCGAGCAAAACGTGGTTTGCAACGCAACGTGCTGATTACTTTTCGTACGCGCGTGCACGCGTTTATATATGTATATATTCCCTGTGTGCAGTCCAGGCGGCACGCCGTGGCTGCCGACGGCGATCACGAGGATATGCAGCCGGCATTTCGTGCGAAACGAGAAAAACGATGCCATGAGTCACCCTGCGATGTGCCTACGATTTTTCCGGCAGCTTACAGCCGGCTGCTTCCAGCGGCCGGCTGTAAACATTGCGCGCCGTCGCTTCTTGACCGCCACCGCACGCTGACAGAATTTCACGAATTCCCTAGAAGCAAATGTTGAAAATTACAACCGTGCAAGGGGAAAAAGTGTGTTTGCGACTGAATGCGGCAGAAAACGGCACACGACGCGAATGCGCTCATTCGGGCCGCCGACGGCTAGCCTTCGTCACTGGACCTTTCTTGATTCCGTTTCGTCGTGTAATGCAAATCACGTCGGCTTTCTTAACAGCAATCTTTTCGTTTATGCACTGTCGTTAATCGCGCGAGCATGCCTCGTAAAACTTAACTCGAGTTCAACGTCGTATGAGATTCGCTGCACTTGCGAGTTGCAGCGCGCCAAAATGGTTCCTTCAATTTCCTGCACGTCGTAAACATACTTGATGACGAGCTTCTTGCGGTTACGCAGATTGCTTGACCTGAAGAACTCAGCCACGCCAGAAACTGGCCGAGATCCAAAGCGCAGCACAACCGACAGCGGCGGCTCCATTGCGCATCTGCGCTTAGTGCTGCATGCGGCCGCCAGTCTGACTACTCGAAACCAAAGAACTTGTCGTAGGGGGCGCTTTTTGGCACCGTTTTCGCAGCGCCGCCTGGGCAGCCAGTCAGGCCTATAGGGACGAGTAAGCTTATCCACAAGAACCGACGATAACCGGCGAGCAGTGCGTGTGCACAGCTACGCTCTACTAACTATGCTGTCACTCCGACTTTAACGTTGCGGCGGGTGCCATATTTTTCGCCATACCTTCGGCCTTTTTATTTTGAAATTGATATTGCGAGAGAGTTCTTACATAGCAGCTGCATCTCTAGGGTACAACCTTCGTTTGATTGGCATTGTCTACTTGCCCAAGAATTGTCGTAATTCATGCATTTCATATATTTCTTGAAAAAACCCAACATTAGCGCTACACTTCCGTTCCTACCGTGCCATACAACCCGAAACCTCCCTTTCTCGTACTTTCTTCTTCTACTCTCATCCCGCCCTCCTTTTTTTGCGCACAGACGTGTCCTCCGCTTCACCAAACGGAAGGTGGAGGAGAGAGAGCGAGGCGTGCTTTAAAAAAACTCACTAAGTAACACAGTAGCTGTACTGAGCTGGGAAGGCACCTTGTCGTAGCAACGACTGAAGCGACGTTCCTTTTCTAGCGGTCTCGCTTCTCTTTAAGCCTCATTCGTCATGTGAACTCTCTTGAACTCACACGCAATGTTCAGTCGCTTCAAAACTAAACAAAGCACAACTCGTGCATCTTTATCTCCACGGTGAAAAAAAAAGCGCGCGTTAGTCAAGTTACTCAAAAGTTACGCGTTAGTCAAGAGCAAGTTACTCTAACGCAATACTCACGTGCCGCCGTTTTCGGTAGCCATAATGCGCACCCATTCTTCACCGGACGTAGCGAGGCGGGAAGCGACTGCTGCCCTTATCCATCCGGGGATTCCGCCGCTGGGAGTCACTTGCTTCTGCAGCTCCTCGTTGTTGTTCAACAATTGTGTCTCCGTAATTGCCTACGTTACGTAATAATAATAATTGTCGGGGTCTTACGTCCCAAAACCACGACATGATTATGAGAGACGCCGTAGTGGAGGGCTCAGGTAATTTCGACGACCCGAGGTTCTTTAGCGTGCACCTAAATCTAAGGACACGGGCCTGGAGCATTTTCGCCTCCGATGAAAATGCTGCCACCGCGGCGGGGATTCTATCCCGCGACCTGTGGGTCAGCAGTCAAGGAACCGTAACCACTAGACCACCGTGGCGGCTTCCAACGTTATGTTCATAACAGACATGATATATGCCGTACACTGCGAATTTTTCAGCTCAGAGCTGCGGACTCGTGCAGACTAAAGTGATCATGCCTAGGTAACACTGTATTCGTGAAACGCGGGAAGATTGCCCACGTAATTTTCGTGGTGGTTATGCGGTCGATCTCACGCTTTCAAGCATGTAAGTTACCATAATACAAAAAGCAACAACAATAAAGCAGAAGAAAGCTTACCTGTACACAACGCAAGAGAAAATAAGAAAAGCTACAGGGTGTTTCACGGACCTATCTTTCATCACTACGCAACCAGGCCTCGTCCAAACTATGCTCTTTAGCATCACGTGTGTAATGTACGATTTGATGAGGCACATGAAGGTAGGCTGCCGGGACCAATGTCATCAGAATGTCTCAACGCGCAGCAAGAACCAAGTCTATAAAAGCATTTTTTTTTCCTTTTTTCTTTTTAAGAGCGACGCTGTATGTGGATAGGAGGTGAAAAGACTTGGCGGTCCGTGAGTGCGCGGAAGCTATAATGAAGAAGCAACGCCAGTTTTGGCTACCTCGAAGGGTCTCTGCGCGTGCAGTTGCCTTTGAGCTTTTGTCAGCACATACAACTAGGGATGATAACCCCCCCCCCCCCCCCCCCCACGCCCCGCAGCACGAATCGCTACCCATAAAAATCCTTACGCGTTCCTAATATCCTTTAGGCTAACGTCACCAAACGCAAAGTTTGAAGCACGAGTCTCTTAAGTGTGATGATAGAGAAATCAAAAGCTACAACAGGGGGACCTTCAATAGATCCCAGTACTCGACACAGAATGGGGCCACACGTTTCAGCTTGGCTTGTTTACGGAGTGCTTAAGCGACGGGTTCTTTTTTTTTTTTCATTTCGCATCAATGGGAACGCCGCTACCAGGGCTGGCATCTCGCCCGCAACCTCGAGCTCAAGAGCGCAGCTACCACGGAGGGCGACACCGCGCTTATATGCATCAGATATTAATACAAACCGAAAATTCGTTAAAAGAAGGTACACGCTCGATGTTTTATAGCCTTTTCTGCCATCTGAATGTACAGTTTATTCACTTCTAAACATGATATTTAACTGTGATAAAATATGTTGTGATATCTGCTTAAACATTTCCTTTCCTCCAGTTGCCTAACACTATAGACGATTTTCCGCAGCTGGTTCGTTCAATCAAAACTAGATGGCGCCACCGCACCGTGGCCGTCCCCTACCGTGGCCGTCTCCATGGCCATCCTCCTGCCGTGGCCTTTGGTAGCGCTGCTCAGTATGCCTCCATCCGCGTCGTGTCGTCTGCTCGGCGTTCCAATAGCGTCTGCGCGCACGCGAGTATAAGCGAGCAGACGGCAGCGCCCGAAAAGTAAACATGGCGGCACCTGTGGATGCAGTTTCGTTCCGCCTCGAATTTATCACGTAGTCTTCCTGCGCTGTGTGGCCCGTAAGTTCAAAACCTACGCATTTATTTGCTTTATATTCGCGTCCTGAAGCTTCAAGAGCAATGTACTCCTCGGTATTTTGCAGTGTTTTCAAGATTCATTCTTATATTGTCGCAGACAAGGCTTAGCAGGCATGACTAAATAAACACAACTGATCGCAATAATAAAAACAAAGCATACCTGACGCTTTTTCTCCAGCGTGAACTGACACAAAGCGATGGCCGATTTTGCCATTTATTTAATGCTGTGAGGAAAGTGTGCGAGTAGCAAGCGCGAGTTCGGATCGAAGCGGGCTGTCGCGTCTGCATGGGTGCTGCCATGTTGTCTTGTAACCCCAGCTACTGGCGGTTGTTAATAAAACAGTTAAAGGCATACACCATAAATACGAAGTAGATTAAACATATCGCTTATCGTTGTGGCGTGGTACGTACCAAACAAACGCAAATGCCTCAAGGTTTTCAACTTTGAGGCGATTACATGAGAACTATGTTTTGCTGCGCAAGCATGTGACCTGCTTACACCCTGCTGCAACCAGCTTGTGTGATACGGCCATGGCCGCTTCGCTGGGCCAATGCGTTGGCTGGGACAATGCCTCCTTGACTAGATGCCCGCCGCGTGGTCCGGTAACCCGGTTCCGTACCCTCTCCCTCTTTTTTTCTCCGCGGTCAGGTCACGAGCGCCACCTATAGCGCACGTCTGTAATGGATGCAATGGTCTTTTCTTCCTGTGGCGCTTAAAACGCCCGCCCTGTGTTAAAAGGGAATAGAAACACCTTACTAACTTTAATTACTTACTAACTAACAAAGGTCACGTGTTGCTGCCTCCGAGATCGCCATCACGCCTGTTACCGTCTCGGAGGTGCCAGACGCGGCGCGCGGCGGAACTGACGACATCGTCTGCTGCGGTAAGCGTATTTCCGCTGCCGCCAGAAGTCGGTCAGGCTACGAGTACTGCCTCACGGATTTTGTGGAGAACTGAGGGAACCGCCGCCGCAATGGGAAAGCGAGCGACGCGGTGGGCATCTATTCAAGGAGGCATTGGCTAAGGCAAATGGAAGGGGGAAGGCCAGTAAGGATCACGTGATCAAACATGGCAGCGCCCGTGCGCCGCTGCGGAAAATCGTCTACAGTTGGTTCCGAAAGTGGTTTCAGTCGTGCCTCTTCTAGCAAATTGTCCTACACATAAAAAAAAACCAGCGCTGCCCCGGCTATTCACATGTACGAAGTGAATGGTAACCATTCACTTTGTACACGTGAATGCACTACATGTAACCAACGGTTACATGCAGTGGATGTTCCTTTTTCAGACATTCAGTAGTATTAAAACTCTCACTGTGAAAATAAAGCTTATCTTAAGCAGGCGCAATGTGGTAAGGCAAAATCTACAGTTCTGTGACCTTCAGGCCAAGTCGAGGTTTGTATAGTAAGAATGGCAAACTTTTCGCGGAAAAGGGCGAGTTTCCTGACACCGTATTTTTTTAAATCTCCGACTGCCGAAAAAACAAAAACCTGCAATCACTTTTTCTTGTGGCAGATAATACGGCTACGGCGCACAGTTTCCCGCGTTTCAAAAAACATTCGGAGACAATGAACTAACTTACGAGTCCTCCAGAAGTAAGGTAAAAGCTGTCCCACGACATAAGCATGCCGGGATAGGAAGATATAGTCCACGTGTGGCCTGGAACGACGTCCTCTGAAAAAACATCAAAGAAAGGAGTAAAAATAACATACGGGGATTATCAGCACCTGCTTATCGTCAATCACCCTCTTTGGTCCCGTAACTGTATCGAGAGCAATCAAGCACTCAAAGTTAGGTGGCACTCTAGATTCACCTGCCCCTCACTATTCCCTTACCCCTAATCAGAGCTCGGTCTGGCGCCAGCTCCAGACGAAAACATTTATTTCCCCCTATCTGGCACATCTATTTTACCCAGGTCTCCATCACCCACATTGCACCACTTGTGGGGCTCCCCGGGCTGATCTTTTCCACTGTTTGTGGAGCTGCCCAAAGCCCCTGGTGGTAGACCCTATTCCCAATCCTTCCCTTTCCTCGTGGGAGGCCGCTCTTCGGGCCACTGGCTCGGACGACCAGCTGAGGCTGGTGAACCGGGCCTGCCTAGAGATGTCGGCCAGGGGGCTCCCGGACGTCTAGGAGCCCAACCACACTCACTTTGATTATTTCAAATAAAGTTGTATCCATCCATCCTCACACTCGCCGCTACCAAATCGATAGGAATTGGATGGAGAGCCTGACGCGCGCTGAAGACTCGTGGCCAGCGCTTGGCATCAGCAGTCGCTGGCGTGCTACGGCAGACCCCCCCCCCCCAAAAAAAAAAAAATTGCCTACGTTACTGTCAGCAGTGGAGCGCAGAATAATTATATAACACGGTCTTTCCCACTTTCTGGCCCGGAACGTATGGGGAAACTCGTGAAATTGCAGGAGAAAACGATAGCATGAACACATTGAAATAATGAATGAAGCAAGGGCCTTTCTTTCGAGGGCTCGTTTTCTTTGTTTGGCACAACGTTAATGAAAACCAGCAGATAAGGAAGCCAAGAAAGATACAGGGGACGTTTTAATTGTACTATTTTAAGTGTATCATTGTACTCATTGTGATATAGATGTGAAGAGAGTAAAGTTGCGAAAAGACAACTTGCTGCCGGCAGGGACCGAACCTGCGACTTTCTAATCGATATTACAATTACTACAATATAGATAAAACAGTACAAATAACGTCCTCAACTCATTCCGTGACGTCAGTATCTGCTGGTGTTCATTACCACTGAAATAAAACACGTACGAAAGACAATCCCCGACAGCTGAATACACCAAATAAAAACGTAGGCCACAGATTGATGATAGCGCAATTAACGAACAAGCATCTAGTTTGAAAACTGTTTACGTCGGTAACGAAGCTCTACTTAGTAAGTGTGCCCAAATTTAAAAAAAAAAATAACAGTGACGGCCTGCTACGCGGATGTCCGAATATGCTACTGGAATACCAGCATTGTGGCGAGGTGTACTACCTGGTTCCGTCTGAGAAGCCGTGAGATGCCAGGGGAAAATGTAGTGTTTCTGGAAGCGCAGCATCGCCCGATAAACGAACCACGCATCGTGACCGAAGATGAGGCCCTCGTTGTCTCCGACAACTTTGACCACAGCGGAACAAGCCATTATCTGGTCGATCGAATAGAAGTCTGTTTCACGCCCCAAGGCGTGCTCCAAGTCCTGGATGTCGCCCTGAGCGTTCAGGTACCTGCGCAATTCGTTATGAATGAATATTAAACGTTTACATATAATCTATCTCTCTCATCTTTTTTCAATGAGCCTGAATTACAATTTTTAATTGAAAGCGTACATCGGTTAACGAAGGAGAGGAATTAGTACTTCTGTAATTACGGTTATCACGCAATTACTGCGTATGAAGAAACGCTTGGCGAAGAAACATGGCGAAGTTTGTATCCAAAAGGTGCTGCGAAATTCCGATAGTGCGTCTATGCGAGCAATATTGGCATTCATTTTACACAAGTTAATCTCATATAGAAAGTAAGGGCACGTTAAATTAGGCTTTTCATCATATAAATGGTACTACACGGCCAATCTTTTGCCAACCGTTGTCGTTTGCCGACTGCTGCACCATTACTACAACCGTGAAAACGAATAGACTGCCCGTAAGCGCTCACATAAGGCGCACGCTTACAAAAACCCCAATAGTCAGTGCTCTCATAATCGAACGGACGCTGTCCTTACACCGTCAAATTTACGTTACTGTGTTACACTTGCGTAACTGGGTTACTTATGCTTTTAAGCGATAACGTGACTTGCATCAGCATATTTGCATTCACTTCCTTCTGTTTGCGTTTGTCGAAAATTTCCTTTCCTAGATTCATCAAACTCAACAAAAGCTTCGCTTATCACCGATTCCCACATAGGCATGGCATCTCTTGACGTTCTTTCCTCACTTCCGGGTCTCATACACTGACGCCAATCTTCAGAAAACAGGCAAGTGCTTTGTTTGTAAGACAGACTTATTTGTCGTGCATTCATGCTATGTAAGCTATTTGTTCAGCAAGCTAGATGGTAATGTATGATTACGCGCTGGAGGGGAATTGCGTTACACCTAACTGAGACTTCACAAAGCTAGAGGCCGGACGAACGTAATGAACACGACAAGCTGTTCATTACGTTCGTCCGTCCTCTAGCTTTGTTAAGTCTCATTTACCTGTAGCGCAATTCCCCTCCAACATGTACAACCAACTAGCCCAATTTCTAACTTTGCTGATGATTACGTGCGCTGCCCAGTATGTCATAAGAACAGAAAATAACAACGGATGAATGGATTTGCCTTCGTTATTATTTTACGTCCTTTGCCTGCTGTTGCGCTGTGTGCAATACTCGCGGACTGAAACGGGACATCCAAACATTTGCTGCAACAACTGATGAGCCCAATCACTCGCGATAACCAGGTCATGTCGCTACAAATCTGGCCGTGCAAATTAATTTAGGGTCTTATTCAAGTTTTATAGTCGAAATTACGCGACATGAACCGAAGATGGTGGGAAGGATAGTACGTGCATTGCTTAGCCCTAAAATGTCGCGTTTCAATCCGTGAGTAGTGTACATCATGACGTAAATTAGAGTATACACTTTCAATTTTTGGGGTTATTCGTGGGATTCCGCTTAGCCAGCTTCTACTTCGACCTTCTCGCATATTGCTTGTTTCTATACCCAACGCTGACACTCGTATATAACCCATATCACTGGTGCACTACGTATGCGAAATGACTGAAGTGGCCAAACATCCATATAGTTTTGTTGTTGTTGTGACCCGCCATCGTGTATTAGGTGGGAACGTGTCACCCTGCTAACGTCCAGGACGCGGGTTCGATTCCTGACCACTGCTGCCTCATTTGCAATTTAGGCGAAAAACAGCAACACCCACATAGTTCGATCACATTATGCAACCACAGGCGGTCGAAGTTAATCGTGAGTACGCTACAGCGAGCCTCATAACAACATCTTCGTTTTGGCGCGTAGAACAGCATAATTTCACCTGTTATTAGCGTTGTTACTGCGTACAACCTTTCAAGTGGTTCTAGACTCCGGGTGTCACCATTGGTTTGCAACCGTCGGTTAGATAATTTTAAGAGAAGTTGGCTAAGTCGTTTGTCTGTGGTCTAAAGAATACAGTCCAACGGTATCCTTTAAGCAGAGAGGCGTTTCCTTTAACATTCTGCTTTGGCTCGCATTAAATTACACTTCACTTAATAGATAGCCTATATGACATGACTTAACTAAAAAGTTGTAGTTTTAGAACCATTTATTCGAAAAAGCATGCCGGTTTACTCTCAGTTACGGGCCTGATGTTGGCTCGTTGGCGAGTGTATGACATTTTCTAAACACAACGCGAGCCCCAGTGCTCAAAAGTAATTCACCTTTTTTTCATATCTCCGCGTGATACACAACTTTGACCCGTATATCACAACGAAAGAACAAGGGCGTCAAATGGCCTAATTTTATATTACGGTTGAAATCCTTGTGGACCATAATTTCAAAGTCCTGGCATGGGCACCCTTCCTGATAATGACATCCGCTGAATAGCGAAGCAGTCATATTTGTCTGTTCCGGGTTCCAGAAGAAGATAATCCTCGACAAAACTTATTACTTCATTATTCGTCGGTATGGTTTGCTGTTAATCTGCTGTACAATTATAGTCCTTCTTACACTAATAAAAGGCAGCCTTGCTATTTTCTTCTTGGGTTCAAGAAATATTCTGTCGTAGTAAAGGCACTGCAGAGGTCAATATGAAACACTACACACAAGAATAATAAAATGAAACAATTACAGATGCAGTCTGCACACAGGTATGTTACTTGTGTCGCTGTAGGTGATGATGCATGTAAAGATGTCTAGCAGGAAATACAAGTTTAACGTGGTAGAAAAACGCTGCACTTACTGAACTCTCGGGACGTCCGTCAGCTCGTTTGAATAGTCTAGCGCGTTGTTTTCAAATTCATCGCTGAGACCCGTCAACTGCTTCATTTGAAGATTTACCTGCGGTTGCAAAGTATGATTGCATTGTGAACAATACACAACCACTTTAACTTCTATTTTAGGTAGTGTATGTCAAGCGCACAACACTCTGCTTGGCTGCTATGGAGAGCGACCAACGCGAAGGGAAACCTGTCAGTTATTCTGGGGACGCACGATGGCAGAAGCTGTCACGCGTTCCTTGAAATAGCACTGTCACAAACAGGAGCGCTTCCGCGTATCCACAAATAAAGGCATAACGCACAACGCTTAATTCTGAGTGATATATTTACGGTGTGCTTGAGCATGACTTGCATACACCCCCCCCCCCTGCACAGACGTCTGCTGCTTCTGCCTATATTAATGAATACGTGAGTTCAACAGCTGTCTTAGGCTTCCCCTCGAAAGTCTAAAGACGCAGCACGTAACGCGGCCAACTGTAAGCTTCTTACAAGGATTTGTTATTAGTTATGTTACGTCTTAGGACAAATGGCACGCTACGTACGGATCGCTACGTTATCAAGTGAAATATTCACAGTACTTCTAAGAATTCAGTAAATTTCACAAATAAAACTGCTAGAAAAATCCCACAGATCCCGTGCACTGTGAGAATAACTTTCATGTGAAGCAGTAACCGAGTAGCAGCCTTTGCCGTATTTTTTTTTCGCTTTCAAACAGACGTTACGAGGTAAATCGGCGTCTTTGTGTAAATTGAGTAGTGCGCATATCGCGGACATGACAGGCTCGACAACTACACTGGTGTGCAAAGGGTGGCTCGTGGCCCGACATAACGTAGGCACTTACGTTATATCAGAGACGTCAGTTTTATCGCAACGAAGTGCACGCTACAGTGCGATGATATTCATATCAAAAGTATGCGGGTCTCTCGGCGTATACGAGTAGCGCTTGCCTGTAGTTTCTGGAGTCATAGTTATATATATATATATATATATATATATATATGTATTTTTTATTAAACTCTTACAAAAGCGGATAACGAACACTTCAACCAGACTTATACTTCTTTCCACGAAACCGTTTCCAGAACTACCGTGACTGTGTGGCAGCATACTTTACTGCCACGAAAAACACCTAGGTTCGATTCCGGCTTCAGCCATGATTTTTACTATTTGCTTCCGTCGGGATTTTTCGTTCACTGACAACGCCGCTGGTGCTGGCACCGCATTTTCCGCGACAGAGGCCCCGTCACAATATCGCGTTAATACTTCCAAAGCCTGTGTTCATATCGACTGTCAATCACCTGTGGCTTATACCCGCATTCCACGGCCGCGGTATGCGGGTGTATGTCACACTCGACTGGTGGAAAGGGTATCATGAAGTGCACGACGCAGAAGCCACGTTATTCACGTCATGACCTGCCAAATGTCTTGATCACACACTCCTGTCCTCTTTATGATAATTTCGGTGTCTACCAAGTTAAGAAGACGACCACGACAGCGCCAAGACATAGGCTGCTAGAGAGAGATAGGTAGATAAAAACGGCCAAAGTGTCTTTGGCTGGCTAAGAAATTATTCGCATTTAATAGAGATGAACATTACGTAACGTTACTAGAATTTTACACACTGGGGAGTCATTTAGCACAAGCTGCAGATAATAGCTGACGGCATCACAGCACCTGCTTTCTCCGAGTTGTGCGCCTGAAAATGAAAGAGCAATTGAAAGAACATAAAGCAGCGAAGGAAAGTGAATCAAGAAAGTAAAATGTTGGAGGACGCTAGAGCTTCGCATTTCATGAGTAGAACGCGATAGCGAAATCGGGCCCGTTATTCGCATCGCCTTCTCAATCGCTAGCCGGGCTTCGCTTCTCACTGGACACTCAACCGCGCCGTAACGAAAGGAACGTCTGTACGCGTAACATTAGCCATTTCAAGCAATCCTACAACGCCTACTGCAAGTATAGTTGCGAATGGCCCACTACGCTATAATTCTATACCCTTTGCGAATCAGCGAAGTACCCACTACGCGTCCGTAAGGCAACACGCGAACCTACGCAGCTGCTTACTTTGCTGATGTTTTTGCTGATGATGATGACTAGATATGTCTGAGCGTTTTGTAAATGGTGGCATTTAAACCCCTCACTCGCGCAATTCACGTGTCTTGACGCCTGGCGCGATTCTGCGATTCTGCCACGCTCCATTACATGTGTTAAGGAGACTCCTCGATTTATCATACATCGTATAGGGTTTTTTTTTTCTTTTCAGAAACATTTTCAAGCAATGGCGTGGCTTTGTGACGAGACTATGAATCGCGTTAAGACTGCCCATACGGAGCTATCTTAAAGAAGTGGCTTCGTCTTTCCATTTCTTGTCAGTACGTTTTTCGTTTGAATGTTTGACTGAGATGTCACGTAGGAAATTGTATGAAACGTTGTTGATATTTTATTGCCTGTGCCGTTGTACCGTGAAATATACTGTGCAGGGCGAGGCCAACATGTTGTTAAAACCGTGAAAAGAATGCTCGTAGCACCAGGGGTTAAAACATTTTTCTTCAAATTGCACACGGGCACTTTACCAGTAAAAACATGGTTAGAAGATAAGGGATTATTTGTTCCACGGGCCACAGATTGTTTTCTGTGCCCCAAACCGGAGACCATTGATCACGTTTTCGTATGCTGCATGAGCGGGATGTTTTTCTGGGATATATTACAGAGAACCCTAAAGAGAAGGTACCGTTAAGTCCTCATGGAATCCGGTTTCTCTCCGTTGAAAATGAAGACGGCATACCTTACGACCTTATTATGATCCTGGGCATGCATAGTACATGGCGAACCCGAACGGCCTTTCACAATGCAGATGTGGAATTCAGACCTGTGCACAATTATTTTTGCGAAACTGTGTCTCCTTTTGTCGAAATGCAGAAAGTGCATTGTACCGGAGTGGGCTTCCAGAGTGGAATCATTGTTACACATGCCTAAGTTGTAACATCCAGTGAGCTAACGATGGTGTATCATTGCACAGAATTATTGTACTCTTTCTAAACGTTAACAGCACATAGAAGGTTCGAAAGGGACGAGAGAAATAGAGACAAAGAGCGCTGCCTCTTTTTATCTCGTCGCTTTCGAAACCTTCTATGCCCTGTTAACATTTATATATGAATTCACACCAACTTGCGCAAGCGTCAACCCTTTCAAACTATATTGTACTGTTCCCTGGCTTACAATTAGTGTGTGAATACTCTTACGTAAGAGGCAATAAAGAAAAAATGGCGTAGCTCCGTGGTAGAACTTCTGCTCGCCACGCAGAAGGCCTGGGTTCAATTCCTACTGGAACGGAAGCTTATTTTATTATTTATTTATTTGCAGCTATCTCGAATTTTCGCTCACGGACAACGCTGATTTTTCCTCCACACCAGAATTGCCGCGGAACGAGCTCTTCAAGGCTATCGCGTTAAAACGCTACATAGGAGTCTGGCAGTTACAGGGCATCTCGTAGCCTTTAGTATACCGATCTCAAGAAAGAACGCCAAAACTTCGGAAAATTCTCTCTTGCATCGCGGCTTGTGATGTAGGTCTAAACAGTCGCAAGCAATATGCTTTCCTTCAGTTCAATGCAGGTGGAATGTGAAAGATAAAGAGAAAAAGGAGATTCGCTAAGAAAGTCAAAGGTGAGCCTCTTTTGAAGGGACACTAGAGAGAAACAATGAATCGGTTTAGATCGGTCAACTGTGCTCTGAGAACTCTAATGTCAATAATTTCGCCACCATAGGTTTATTATTAGAAGAGTAAGTCAAGTTCCCAGTTCAATTTTTAAGATTCGCGCCCAAATCTTCCCGCGTGACTTCATGGATTTCAAAGTGTGCTTATAGTATATTAGAGCCATTGGCTCGACAAAATTACCTCCAACTTGGTATGTTAAGTCTATGTCCCCTTCAGAGGACAATGTACTTCATTTTAGGGGCGAAGCTCCTTAAGGCGGCACCCGTTCGTCCCTCGTCGTGCTCGTAGTAGTGAGTAACAAGTCTTACCCTTTGACGTCCAAGGTGGTGCCGGTGGGAGATTTCTCCTGCGCGTTGTTGAACAATAAAAAATTCGCAGCGTGCGCGTTAACTAAAAGCCGAATTCTTCTGTCTCTGTAGAAGTGTAAGTGTTAGCTAAAAGCCGACTTCTTTTGTCTCTCATTCCCATTAGCAGCCATTGTTTACCTCCAAGGTAGTGCCTGGTGAGATTTCTCCTGTGCGTGATTAAACAATAAAAATTTTGTTCAAAACGCCGTTGATTGATGAAATAAACCAACGAAAGACGCCAGATGTTTTGTAAAAACAAAACGAAAGAACGCCAGATGTTTCTAAAGCAAAACGAAAAGAAGCCAGCTGCTTAACGAAAGACGCCAGATGTTTTCTAAAGCAATGGTTTTCTAAACAATGAAAATTCACAGCGTACATGTAAAATTAAAGTGAGCTGCAAGTCGTCATAACTCATCGAACCTTTAGTATAAACGCGCCCGATCTCACGTCGGTGATGATGTACTGGGCAGAATTCACGGAAGATTCACGGTTTACCGATGAACCTCCGCAGCTTCGCCCACTCATCATCATTCACTCCGTGGATATGCTGTGATTTTTTTACTGATTAAAAACTACGTAGTCCCTAGTAGGCGCTGTCAAATCATGTGAAGTAGTGTGCCTCGATGTGTGCGCCCCCCTTAGGGTGTTGCCATTCTTTGAAGGGGCTGATGCCGCCACGACGCCATTTTTTGCCCCGCGTCTCGTGCCTCTCAGCGCAGCTGCCGTAGAGGGGTGAGACGCCGGTAAGAAGCCGTGGGCTAAAATATGGCAGCCGCGCCGCAGTAGACGCCGCAGATGTCCTCACCCTGGACAAAACGCGCAACAAAACGCGCATCAAGGCACCCTAATGTGAAGTCACGGCGAATGGTGCGGAAACTTGAAGGTGGCGCCGCCACCAACATTTTAACGCGATAGCGTTAGAGAGCTCGTGTCGCAGAAATTCCGTCGACGGTGTCGGGACCGTTGGTCGCGTTGGTTGTGAGCGAAAAATCATCCGTGAGCGAAAAATCGAGAAAGGAAATGGACAACTATGTCCATCTAGCGGAAAACATATCAAGCCAATGCCGCCTTGGCCTTTCCAGAGGAGGCGTTGATCAAGCAAACAGCAAACGCTAGATAATGTGCTGCCATCTGTGAGGCATTGTGAGACTCTTTGTGGCCTCCGAGATGGCAGGCGCGCGGCGTGCATTTTGGAGGCCATGCGACTCTTGGTTTAGATCAGAAACCTGTATGTACAGGCTGTTTCACACTTAGAGGAAATCTCGGAGCGCGTGGCATCGTGATGCGGCCAGCGCTGCAACCACGCGCCGTCAGCAGCTCGCGCGTGCGCAGATGTACAACTCTACAACCTTGAAGCGGCTGCGCACGCGCGAGCTGCTGCCGGCGCGGGATTGCAGCGCTAGTCGCATCGCGATGCCAGGCGCTCCGAGATTTCCCCTAAGTATGAAACAGCCTGTACCATTCTCGCGCGAGCGCGTGTGTGTATCTGTGTGCGTGTGTGTGTAACAATGCACATTAATAAGTATGCACTTAGTGGTTGAAGTGGGCACCAGGGGCCGGATTTCGCTATTGCGTTCAACTCTTAAAGGCGAAGCTTAAGGGTCCCCCAATTTTGTTCTTGCGGGTTTTCTCGCTTACTAAGCGTCTTCTCGCAGCGAGCGTGCTGTTTTTGGTATCGTGAAAGAGTACTTTACTAATGTGAGAAAAATCGTTTTGCTCTTTAGTGTCTCTTTAAATTACAGTGATGACAAAAGCGTACCAACACATAGCAAGTAGAGAAACCTGTTCACATAAATGTACTATGAATGGCACCACCTCATGTAGGAACACGATTGTTAACACGCCATGCGTATGTGGATTGACAACGAATCTATGGCAGTTTAGGAGCATGCGTTTTTCGCACTCTTTAACTGCCATGCGCATGCTATTCGCAGCTGTGCTGGCATTAAAGGGCCCTTAAACCACCTCGGATATTTTTTTTAACATTTCAAGCAAACGCGTGCACCCAGTTCAAAATGCCGTCACCATGAGCAACGCAAACGTGGCAGCGTTATAAGCCGCAGGCGCCCCACAAATTCCAAGAAACAATCCTTTCTCCTCTCCGTGCCTTTCGGCATTCATCATCCCCTCAATGTTCGCCGTGACGTCAACGTGTCGCCTGCTCGTCATCTACAACAATTGTTTGTCCATTCGCAGGTACGCGGGCTTGCTGCTCCTCCTCCTCGCACGGAGAGGAGGAGCACTCGGCCAGGAGGAGAGACGAGCCGACGAGCGAAGGAAAGAGTGAAACGAGCGAGGGCGTCTTCTGGATCGTCAAACGAGTGTAACTCAGCTATTACAGCACCGTTTCGAAAAATTCTCACGGCTACGTGTTCGTCGTAGACTGATGCACAACTGCAGCAGTGCAACTAAATTTCGACCTCTGGGTGTTTAGGGGCCCTTCAAGGGAAGCTGAAGTGGTTTTAAAATCCGGTAAAACTTGGCTGTTAACAAGGACCAACAATATTGTCGACGATGGCGTAATTTTTTCCGCTGTTGTGGCAGCAGGCGTTTTATAATACGCGAAAGAAAAGTTCGTCTTGCTCCGCCCACGCGAAAGCGCCGAAAGTCTGGGCGTGGAAACGAACTAACCGGAACTGCGTCATCGTCGGGGAGCTGGGCAGCTCTGTCGCATCTTCAACCGTGACCTCCGTGACTAGTTCCGGCTACGCGCGTTGGTGGGACCGATCGCGAAGGCCATGCTTGAACAGTGCCGATGACGCGACACACCGAAGCTGACGTCACCGTGTTCGCTCAGCATCCCAAGAAGTCCTGCGGCTGCAGCCGCTGTTCTAACGCGATAGCGTTAGAGAGCTTGTGTCGCAGAAATTCCGCCGTCGGCGTCGGTGTCGGCACCGTTGGTTGTCAGCGAAAAATCGTCTGTGAGCGAAAAATCGAAAAAGAAGCAAATAAAATAAAGAATAAAATCGAACCCGGACCGTTCGCGTGGCAAGCAGGTGTCCTACCACAAAGCCACGATCTTACTTGCAGCTGCTTCGGAAAAAAACACTACATAAATGCCATGTAGTGGAAGGAGTCTCCTTAACGCATTTTGTTCGACAGGTGTCACGACGAAAACGAGCCCATTCGGCGAATTGTAGGCGCATTTGGGAGGCCATCAAACTACGTCGGAAAAGGCCGGGATAGTGCAGCCATCGCCGATAAAAACACACACGAACTTTCAAACAGCTCTAAAAATGGACAACTATGTTCATCTAGCGGAAAACATATCAAGCCGGCGCCGGCTTTCCAGAGAAGGCATTGATCAAGCAAACAGCAAACGCTAGATAATGTGCTGCCATCTGTGAGGCATTGTGAGACTCTTCATGGCCTCTGAGATGGCGAGCGCGCGGCGTGTATCTTGGAGGCCATGCGACTCTTGCTTTAGATCAAAAACCTGTACCATTCGCGTGCGCGCGCGCGTGGTGTGCGCGTGTGTGTAACAGTACACATTAATAAGTATGCATTTAGTGGTTGAAGTGCGCACTAGGGGCCGGATTTCGCTATTGCGTTCAACTCTTAAAGGCGAAGCTTAAGGGTCCCCCAATTTTTTTGCCAAGAAATGCTGTTTGCGTTCGCTTCTGTGAACTCTTACATTGTTTTTCGAATTCAGCAGGGATCAAACTATGATTACGCACTCCAAAGTTATTTTTTTGAAGCTCTTCAGCTTCCCTTTAAGAATGATGTCGCGAATCACAATAACTGTGGCTTTTACACTGCTCTTATGCAAAATAAGTACGTTACCTATTCATCAAGAAAATGGAAGCACATCGATGCAATTGACATTTATTTCTTGTTTCCCTGATACAGTCGATAATTCGGCATTCGGTTAATTGGGACATTTTTTTTCGCCCCCGTGCAATTCGAATTGACGAGCTTTTACTGTATACCTATTTAGAGTGGTTATGTGCATATCTTATCCATTGTTTTTTTTACTGCCACTGGATCTGTCGCATAATAGGTGGTGCCTAGGAGGAAGAGAAGAAATACTTTGTTTATCACAAAAGGGAAGGGTGCGGTGGGGGAGGGAGCAGAGAAGGCTACCCGGCGTAGGTCTCCGCTACCCTCTTGGCCCAATCCAGGATCCAGTCCTGGACCTCGGGCACCGAGCTGCACATGGCAGCCTCGCGCTGCTCTTCACTATTAATGTTTAGCGAGTTAAGTGGTGGGTTCCGAGCACACCTCCAACATGATATGATCGTGTCTAGGCGCTGAAAGAAGATTAACATTTCCCACAAAAACGCGATCTGTACGAGCCATATCCGAACTCGCCTTTTCGCCACAGGCAATCTTGGAACTGAATGTCTGAATGAATGTGTGTGCAATCATATCGCGACAACTACCTTCGTATTTCACAAAAGCCGCGGGGCATTCGGAGACGGCGGTTGTCCCAAAGGCGATTCAACATATTTGGTCGTAGTTTTTCAGCGTAAGCATACTCGATTTTTTCTGTCCTGCGCATTATTTCTGATAGGTGCGGCGGCATGTTCAGATAGCAAGTGTGTTTCTACGAGGCAAGAACAGCGAACCTACATACAAGTGCAATTTTTAAACATTGCGCAATATATCTTAATATCGTCTGCCTACGAAGATTGAGCTACACGCAGCAGGGCTGACTTAATCGACAACCCAGCCAAACAAGGTCAATGCCAATAAGGTTGATAGCTTGGCTAGTTGGTGACCGATGGTTATACTTATATTGTGAAGTAGACCACTTTGGACAGAGAGAAAGGGGACAACAAGGACACGGCACTCGCTAGCGAGTCCCGTGTCCGTAACGAGTGTCCTGTCATTCTTGTAGCAATGCCGTGTCTTCTTGTAGCAGTGTCGTGTTGTGGCATTTTCTTGTAGCGAGTGTCGTGTCCTTCTTGTCCCCTTTGTCCCTGTCCAAAGTGCGCTACTTCACAATATAAGTATAATCGCCAATGCCAAGCTTTTCGAGCCTCTATTGAGCAAGTGATATTGTATCTTGTTATGAGATAGCGTAAGGTACTTTACCATGTACCAAAATGACTCGTTGTTCTTTCGGAGATCCTGCTGCTGTTGTGAGTATTTGTTGTTTTCGGCAAGAAACTGCTCCAGTTTGCGGCAGTACTCCGGCTGGCTGTCGCAGTAGCCTCCGAACATGTTCGTCCAGTGGTACTCGATCAGTTGCCGCGTGAGGTACGCCTCCAGAGCTCCTGCTGCATAGGCTTGAACTTCGTCCTTCGCACGCTCGTTGGTTTCGATTTGAAGGAACGCCCATCTGACAATGGAAGTGCGAAAAGACATGGGAATAGTACTGATGAACGCTTGTTCTTTAGATTGGAAATAAACGCGCTTCATGAAAGCAATGAGGCAAAGAACACTTTCATTTTTAACGTTAATACCTTTGCGAACCTTTCCAACGTTGCTATCACATATCTTTCAGTCCTAAAAATGACACTGTGCTTTGAGAGTCGCCACGGTGGCTTTTTGTAAGCCACAATGCCATCATTAAACAAACTTCCTTGCGATGTCAGTGACCTCAGTAGCCCTTTGAATCTTTCGTGAACTTGTGAGCGTGCATGAGTGTATATTATAAATAACCATGCGAAATTGTCGCGAGATTTGCTAATAACATTGACACTAATATGGATTATTATTTCCATGTAATGCCACAAGCAGCATTGAACCGCAATTTTTAAGACGCTCAGCTGGTGCTCTTGCTGAGTTCAAAGCAGTTCGGATAACTCTGTTGGCGGAAGCAAGTGTTTACGGAATAACTGCACGGTGACCTCGTAATTACGGGGCTTGCGTGCTGACCCGGAGGTCGCGGGATCGAATCCCGGCCGGCGCGGCTGCATTTCGCCTCCATCGAAATGCTAGAAGCCGGTGTGCTTAGATTTAGGTGCACGTTAAAGAACCCCACGTGGTCGATATTTCAGGAGCGCTCCACTACGGCATCTCTCATAACCATATCGTAATTTTGGGACGTACGTGAAACCCGAACAATTATAAATGCGCTAATCGAAGTACAGTTCGAAGTTAATTGAGACGGGAAGAAATTGAAATATGGCTTACTCGCAAATGCTAAAAAAAAAAGAGTTCAGTCTGCAGAACGTAAGGCCATGACGGTGTGAGTGAAGCGTTATCGCTCTACAGGTGTCGCAATGATATTTAGCAATGCACTTCGCCATGGCATGCGATACTGATGCCTGTTGATACTGATGATACTGATAATATCAGCCATATGATGCTCTCTGTGCCTAAACGTAAACATACTTGAATTAAAATCACTGTATTCGAAAACAACTAAACTATAAGGGCGTATTCCGGTTTCGAAGGACACTCCACGTGCAGAAAGAAGGCAGCGGCATGCGTTTAAACTAGGACGCGCTTCTGGTTGCATAAAATCTGTACTGCAACACAGATTATTGTGGCATATGTGCTGCAAATGATGACCCGCATTACTGTTACTATCATTAGAACACATAACTGAAATGTGCTAATATGCTCTCAGGTTCTCATATATTAATTCTTCAACCAATGAACAAACGATACTCACATCCTCCAAAGTAAGCTGTTGTATTTCACTTCGATAAGTGAGTTGCTCTTAAGGAATCATTTTGCCTGAAGAGATGGTGGTCAGTCAAAGACTTGACTACTGTGCCGCTACACATCACGAAGCACCAGCGACAACAACGAGCACGTCCCGAGACACAACCCATCCCGAGACATCATCAACCTTCGATATCGTTCAGACAAAGTAGAACGGCAAAAACCCAGCGGTGACAAGGCTATGCGTTCCTATTTGCAGGAATAATATCGCAAAACCTCATAGGGTCCCTCATGCATTCGCTTGAGGCAACTCGAAGGCGAAGGCCATCTTTTTCTTCTCAGCCGATGTATTCATCTTCCCCCGCCCCCCTCCGAAAGCTTTCTGCACCAAACGTAGTTTTTCACTTCCTTCAGAGTCGCAGACATTTCAAGCTGCACATCACCTGGTTTCGCGGTGCCTCCGCGATCGGCTCACCTTTGAACAAGCGACGTAGTCACGTGATGACGTAATCATGTGTCGTCGCGTTATGTGACGCCATAGTGTCTTTACGCATTTTGGCGATCTGTGACGTCATGATGACGTCATTAAGTGATGATTCTTTTTGCACCACTCGTGTTGACAGCAACGCCACCGGTCGCCGACTGTAAATATTCGTGTTTGATGAGGCTTTTAAGGCTTTCGCCTTAATAAAAGGGTGCCGTGACTCACCATATTCGTCTTTACAAATCTAACCGCTGTTGGAAGGAATTTTACTAAAGGCCTCTCTGGCTTTGCGCGGCTCAGCCATATATTCCAATGAGCAATTCGCGTCAGTGTGGATCAATATTCAGCTAGTAATAGTTATCAAAAATGATTTAAGCCCCAGCAACATACAGGGATCTCCAGGCAGAGTGCATAGTACTCTGATGTGTTCACCGTTAAATCATTTATTATTATTATTACTATTATTATTATTACTATTATTATTATTATTATTATTATTATTATTATTATTATTATTATTATTATTATTATTAACAGCGGAGCTGTTGACACTGGAGCTTCGCCCCTGTGGTGTTGGCAAAAACGACACTACACATTGCCATGACGACACTACACATTGCCTAGCAACCACATGGCACAGCTGCACCTAGCTTCGCAACGCCGCGCCGAGCCTCGCATAGCTGCGCACAGCTGGGAGAGGTGGGAAAGATAAGTGAGGGTGAGGAGTGATGCAAATGTTGGTGGAAGGAAATGAAGAAGGGAGAGGGTAAAGGATTACATAACTTTATATAGTATAGTTAAGCAAGAGGACGGAAAGGGAATGAGAGTGAGGGCTGATGACAGGGCACGGAGCAGGAAAAGAAAGATGTGAGGGGGCAAACAACAGCATAACCACGTACAGTTTAGCATAAAACAGTATACCAAGGGGGGGGAAGGGAAGTGAGGGTGAGGAGGGGTGATGTGAGGGTAAAGAACAGGGAAAGGAGTGGGAAAGGAGATAAAGCATAACATAGCCTTGTATAGTACAGTACAGCAAGGGAGGGGGAATGTGAAGTGAGGGAGAAAAGTGACGTGGGGGTGAGGAAGGAAGGGCAGAGGGGAGAGGGTAAAGCATAACATAGCCATGTATAGTGTAGTATAGCAATGAGTGGGAAAGGGAAATGAGGGGTAAGAGGAGTGATGCGAGGACATAAAAGATGGCTCCGCCGTTTTTGCAGCGTTCGCACCACTAGTGCGTGACCGCCCCAATTTTGTATTCTTAACATTACAGCAGGGAACATAAGAACACGTGCATGAATATTTCACATACCCGCTTTCGTTTATATCGTTCTTGAAGGTACCCCATGCGACAGGAAGTTGCGGTGAGTCAGCGGAGAAGTCTGCATCTTGAGGTAGACCGTCATGTATCTGCAACTTCTGGGAGCCGCTTTCTAGTGACACCCACGCGGATTTGGGTGCCTCGCCTTGTGACGCAATCAACGTAGAGCTCAGCCAGATTGCCACTGCTATCACCGCAGGCAAGTGATGCCGTTCCATAACGAATCTGCGAGTGAGGAAATGCGTGGCCGTAATATTGAGATTCTGTTGATCCGGGCTCCTTCGCGGCAACAGTGTCAATAATACCAACGAAAAGCAACAGGAAAGTGCTCATAACGCTAGTGAACAAATCCGTCGTCAAAAGAATGCAAATACGACCATCATCATATGAAGCGTAGCAAATTTATTTTGAAATCATTTCTTTACTGCGAGTCCGCATTGACGTTCATAATAATTTCGACTATTTTACGCTGAACGTCCTTCACGTGAAACTATCCTCAATCTCGTTGAAAGCAGCTTTTCACAGTGCCTAGACAACAACCAATGCAGTAGGCGTATCTGAATTACCATTAGTGGACTCTAGTCTCTCTCCGGAGAGTACAAAGCATCTACCTAAAAATTAGGGCTGCAGTTAGGATGTACTGGTCCAAGAGAAATGCGGGATAAAAGAAGTATACATATTACATAGCCTTTATATTGTATAGTTTTCCACAGAAACACGAGCGGAGGTGTAAAAAACGGATTTGGCTGTCTGCCATAAAGACCACATCACGAGCGCGATCATGAAAAGCAAGAGTTTTTTACAGATGCGCTGCGAATTCTCTTTCACACCATTCAAAGCTCAAACACATCCGCTCGAGCAAGACGGCATTTCGCAACCAGAGCACAGCCGCGTACAAGTTTCAGCAGTCAAATTGGTACGCCTGAAACGTTAATTCACACGATAGCGTTAAAGAGCGCGTGTCGCCGAAAATGCGGTGTCGATCGGTGTCTGCGTCGACGCGTCGGTTGTGAGCGAAAAATTCCGATGGATGCAAGCAATAAAAAATCTGGATTCGAGCCGCAGTCGTAACTAGGCAATAGGCGTGACCGTCCAGTGTTCAACCACAGAGCAACGCCAGTGCTTGAGTATATTAATAATTGTTGTGGTTTAACGTCCCAAAATCACAACATTACTACGAGGGACGCCGTAGTGGCGGGCTCCGGAAATTTCGACCACCTGGGGTTGTTTAACGTGCGACTAAATTTAAGTACACGGACCTCAAGTATTTTTGCCTTCACCGAAAATGCGGCCGCCGCGGCAGGGATTCGATCCCACGTCCTTCGGGTCAGCAGTCGAGCACCATAACCGCTAGACCACGGGTCTCCAGTGCTTGAGACTGCTTTGAAAAAAACCTACGCAGACGACATATCGAGCGAGGAGTGCATCAATATTGCGTGTCTCAAGCGTGGAATCGCGCCACACGTCACGCATTGTGAATTGCGCAAGAAGTGAGGAGCTTAAAGCTGTCCGCCCGTTACAAATGGCTTTGCTACAATTGATTGTCATCACCATCACCGCCATCACTATCAGCCACAGAATCAATAAGTTGTGCGGCTACGTACGTGCACGTATTCCCTTAAAGACACGTAGACGGTGCCTCGCTGCTCCGCAGAATGGTGAATCATGGCGTAGCGGGTACTTTGCAACTGTAGTTGCAGTAGAGGGGGGGGGGGGGGGGGGGTCTAAGAGAGTTGATGACGGCAAACGTCATACGCACAGGCGTTCCTTTCTTCATGGCACGGGTGAGGTCTCCATCGAGAATCGAAACATTATGGCACGCGAACGAGAAGGTGGTGTGAACGGGGCCAGGAACTCTACCGCGTTCTACACGCAAGTGGCACGGCCGCTTCATCCAGCTGTTTTATCCACGCTATCGAAATATACGGCTTGAGTTATCTTTAGGTTCTCTTTTTGTTTGCAGCATCGGGACGGTGCTTTTTCTCAAGGTCCCAAGGACGCGCGCACTTTTTCGCCCTGACCTGGTTTCACTGACTGTACATGGGCTGATAGACTCCAGCGTAAAGGCCCGAACACACGTACGCTTTGCAGCGCGTCAACGCGTGACTTTTTGACGCGGTGCCGCGCCCTCTCCCTATGGAGAGGGAGGGCGCGCAGCTTCGCGTAGCCGCGCGCCCTCTCTCCCCGTAGGGAGAGGGCGCGGCGCCGTGTCAAAAAGTCACGCGTTGACGCGCTGCAACGCGTACGTGTGTTCGGGCCTTAATAGACAGATTTAGTTGGGCGTCCGTACGTCGTTGCGGACGCCGAACTAAATCTGTCTAATGTCGACGCGCGCGCGCGCGCGTCACGGCGACGTTACGTCAGCGCTGCCCGCCGACGCGGCCGACGGCTGCTGGCGCGCACGGCTCCGAATAGATCCTGCTGGATTTTGCGCCGGACGCGCGCGGCCTCGCCGGACTCTCAAGTACAGGAACCAGCTTGGCGGGCTGTTTCGTCGGTTCCCGACAGGTAGCGCGGCGCATTCTTCATTTTGCTGCGCATGCGCTTCTCGAGCTGAGATCGCCCCGGCGCGTTGGAGCCGGCTCGACTGTAGCGGAGACCGATTTGCGCCTGGCGTAGCGTCGCCAGCTCGACGCGACGAAACGCAACGTCCTCGCGCACGCACGTCGGGACAGTATATCAGAGCCTTAACAGTCGCACGCCTTATCGCTCGGTGCAAAGCGCGCTTGGTAGCACTGAAACTCTGGAGCCTTCTCGAACCCTATTACATTTTTGTAATCGGGTGGTTCTTCCGGCGCGAACGATGCGGTACAACGCCGAACGTACGCGGTCAGAAGCGACAGTGCCGAAATCAACCGCGAGCTGTGTAAAAGTGACCGAGCCGTTAGATCCGCAAATGAGATCGTTGGCGACCTCTCGTTGTATGGTTGAATGTTATTTGCCTTGCTGTGCCCAAGTAAGATCTTCATTTGAACTAAAGAGCTAAATCGTCATTTGATGTCATGGCTGCCGAGTACCCATCGTCGCAAGCACGTGACATTGCGCTCGCGTTCATCTGGCGTCTTTATTGTGCGTTACGAATTTACATCCTGGTCGCTTCAATTTCTTTATTAGTTTAACTCACGCTTCCACTTCCCGTTGCGTGTAATGCTGGCAGCGTGAAAAAGCTGTCGCGCCGTCATTCTGCGGCTTTTTGGTAAAGACATTAAAGTGTACGTGTTCGTATTGCTTGACCGAGTAATTGCCTATTACTTGTAAAGCCTGGTGAACGGCTATTTCCCGACTCAAACTCCTAGAAAGGGTTGTAAGCATTTCAACCTTTTGTTGCAGTGTTTTTAGAGCGCAGCTCGCCGTTGGCGTTGGAGATGTCGGCGCAACCGATAGAGCGAACGACGACGAAAGAGTGCGAACGCGGAGTCTGTCGATATCACGTGCCACTGGCCTCTAAGCTCGCTTTCTTCCTCCGTCATGCGCGCTGGCCTCTTGGTCGGAGCTCGGGCGTATGAAGGGCTGGCACGTGCACTGCGGCTGGCTTCGCCTGTCGTAACGGGGCTGTCGGCGTTTCGCTTGGTTCGCGACGTCTGCAATGCACAGAGTGGTGTGCGTAGCACTCGAGCGCTGCCAGTTTCTGTGGCAATATGTAATAAATGTTACATTGCTACAACTGCGGATAGCCAAAAGTTCAAAAGAAAGTTGGCGTTGCCACAACACGAAGCTGCGCTCAGAATTCGCATTAGGTAGAATGGTAAACGTCGGTGCATTTTGAAGGCGAAAGCCTTAATGTCTCATACTTGCGGCGTCCGTCCATCCGTCCGTTCGTGCCCTGGCACGGCGCCAGTAAAGGCGCCAGCTGTAGCCTCTCCCCCTCACACTCTCTCAGCAATCACGTGATGGCTCAGCAGCGCATAGCAACAGTTGCGCGTTGCTCCTTCCAGCGCGCGTTGCGCAACTGCTGCGCAACGCGGCGGCGCCCAGCGGCGGAGTCAAATCTCCACAGGCTTTCGCCGAACCCACTTAGGCATTTATAAAGTGTCTTTCAATTTTTTCATGTCCAGAAGCTTCGAAATGTGGCCCATGACGGTAGCTTCTTTCTCAGTGCACACTGACCTTCAATGAAGTTCTAGTATCGGTTAAGAGCATGTTTGCGCTCATTTGGGTTAACGGTGGATGGCAGCAACAGTCGTATTTTTGCACTCACGTCGTTGCGCGGCCGCTCCGTACCAAACATCACTTTGTATAGTTGGGGCCCTTTCATGTGCGTATTTCATTATCGTCGTTTTTATTGCACAACTATACGTACAACAAACTTTTCGTTCTCGACGTTTCTTTCATCTATCATATTTTTTTTCAACTTTTACAGCCTCCGTTTACAGCTACATTGGATAATTTAAAACTCCAGAAAATGTACATGTAGCGCAGTGCTCTGCAATGCGGATTAGTTTTATGGTCTGTGAAAAAGACTTCCCTGAAAAAGTTATGTCCTTGATGTTAGTGTAAGTATGCCCTTATGCATTTTAAGTATATTTGCAGTGTCACACGAATGAGTAAAGAACTACATTTGTGCGATTTTTACTTTGCTGGCATTGCCACAATTTTTATTTCACTGGGTACAATATAAGACAATGTTCATGTGTACGCAATGTGTTGATTCTTAATGCCTTTGTCTGTTTTGATGTCATTGTAATTCATATTTCTTAGGTGTATTTTCAAGTTATCTTATTTTGTTGTGGCTTTCTTTCGTTTTTTTCGCATTGCTATTCAAGTATGTGTATATATAGATGCATTGCCCTTCTGCTCGGATCCAACTAGAGTCTGCAATATTGTATCAATAAATAAATAAATAAATAAATAAATAAATAAATAAATATTGACGTGCTAGAAAGAACAAACAAGACATACCTCATGAACACGCTTATTTCAGAGGTATAAGGTGACTGCACCTTTTTGCGTAAATATGACGCAGATGCACCAAGGACCAACAGCATCTGTGCGACTTGCTTTCTTCGAAGTTTTAAACCGATGTGATAGCTTACGAGGCCGCAGAATCAAACCCGCACGAGGACGAGGTCGCGGGTTCAGTGCCCGGCCACAGCAGCCGCATTTCGGTGGCGACAAAGTGCAACACGAAAACCACGAAATTATTAGCACGTCGCAAGAGATAGGTAACCAAGAGTAACGCATGCGTCCAGTATGCCTCATCAACATGTCGTGGATTGTGCACGCCAAACCCCAAGGATCGTTTTTTTTCTATACTATAATCGTGTCAGCGTTGAAGTTAAAGGGACATTAAAGTGAAACAACGAATCGCTTTAGATTGGCAAATTGTACCCCGAGAAGAACTCTAATGACTTTAATTTTTCCGCCATACGTTTATTAATGGCGAAGAAAACCAAGGTCAAAATCCCATTTTGAAATATCGCGCGGCAATCGCCGCACGTGACGTCACGAATTTCAAAGCGTAGTTTTGGTATTTTGGCCACTTCGGGTGAAATAAATTTCCTGAAACTTGGTATGTTAGGTCCACGGCCCCCTCGGGGATAATGTACTTTATTTCTGCCGATTGGGAACTCTGTAGGACCTAGTAGACGCCGTCAAAACTTATGACGTCACGGCGTTTGGTTCGCTAATTTCAAGGTGGCGCCGCCACCCACATTTCCTTTTTGCGCATTTTCTCGCTTACAAAGCCACTTCTCGCAACAAGCATGGCGATTTTGACATTGCGAAAGAGTAATTCACTAATACGACAAAAATCGTTTTGTTTTTTCTTCTTTCGTGTCCCTTTAAGGAAAACCACAGAAGTTAAAAACGTTCCAAGTAAGTACAAATGTTATTGGTACCAGAGGAACAAATTATTCCAAGAGGGGTATTCGACATTCTTGAATATGTGCATTTAGGTATTCTAGAGCAGAGGAAAAAAAATGTTCTTGATTTGTAGATAGAGCTGTGGTTGTCTTTAATTTTTTTTTTCTATCAAATTTTTTTTGTATCAAACTGCTCGCCGAGAAGCCCACGATTGAGGGAGCATCAACTGCGAATAAACGGCACACACAAGTACCCATGTGAGTAGCGCACCCTCGAGGGCTGAGTTTGTGAGCATTCGCATCTCTGTACACTCGTCTGCGCCAGGTTCTTCCGCGAAACATGCCGCCGCCACCGAAATCTGCAACTTCTCTTTAAAGAAGGTAGAAATCACGCTCTGAACGTGTAATATCGTAAAAGCTCTCCTCTAAAATTTCTCTTAAAACAGATATTGTTTTAATCATTGCTCTTCTTAACGCGTATTTTCTATAGCATAGAACGAAATTTCTCTTTCGTAATTATTTAAAGCTGTGACCTCTTCTTTGTATCGCTGAATTCTTGAAGGAAAGAACTTTCACTTGACGAACTCATAGAATAGCTATCCCGGTGGTGTTCGTGTATATGAAAACTACCGTGAGCTTATTTCGCATTATTCGTGATTATGTAATCTGCTGGAGCGCGTTTACGTCTTGACTGAATGGTAGCTTGGGCTAGCTGGTGATGTCATACGGATGTGCTTGCACAGCGCGAATGGAACGAGCATGGAGGAGCTTGTATTCAGTTCAGCGCCTGCGTTGTGTGCCCTCCGCTGCCCTCGTTTCATTCGCGCAGTGTAAACATCTCAGAAATCTACGGCGTTGAAGAATGATCCGCTCCATATCTTAGGACTCACCGTGCTTTCGAGCTTCCCCGTGGTGCCCCAAGAAAGAACCCCTCGAGTATCCTTATATAGTGGCGACATCGCTGCATTTCATTCTTGGTATGGGCCACGGAGAACCTATGACAATTCCGTTTTCATTCTTTGTTTTTAACACTACTATTCCTCTTTAGCTGTGACGGATAATTCAAAACTGTAGCTGGGTCATCAGAGACATCCAGTAGCGGGGGAGAAAGAGTCCGTCGCAGCAATTTGTACAAATTCACTACGTTAAGATAAGCGGAAATGCAGGGGGTCACGCGTTTCAATTTAGCGGACGACCACCCAGAAATAAACGCTGAGCTGTCCATCACCCGAGATGAGCAATAGGCGGTTCTGTGTACATTAGTGTTTCTTGTTTTTTTTTTGTAGTTCACTGCAATCCACGTACTGCCACTCTATCGCGAGTGACCTAAAAAGCAAGATAGCCACTGCATTTTCTGATCATTACTCATCTACTGGCGCATATGGACAGAGTGAGTCTGCTTCCGCGTAGTCGACACACGCGCTTCATCTGCTGCGTCTTGTCCTATCGCGGAAGTTCTACTCTCCCAGACATTCGCGCACGTGTTTGCTCTTAGGTTTAGAAACACACTGTATACAGAACGAGAATAAGCTGTTTTGCAAAACTTGACGTTCGATAACAGAACCAACACTGGTCACTGCCTGAAATAACACCTTTTGCTTTGAGGAAGTAACACACGAGGGTCTTTTCTTGGTTATAGAGATATTTAAAAAAATAAATAAAGGACTTTGTTGACGCGTGACTAAATCACCCGCAGTAGAAGCTAACGCCAATAGTTACACTGAAGAAGACTAGCAGTGCACGACATACGCGGATAGATTGATTTAGGAAAGTGCCGGCTTCGATTTCTAACTCCGTTGGCGCTAGTCCTGTCGCGTGCGTTCTAGAAGGAGGGAAAGAAATCGTGGGCGTCACGTTTTTCGGACACCGTCTGCTGACTTCTGCTACGCCAGTTGTTTTCGTAGTTGACACAGATCACTGACTGCGACACGCTATTCGCGGAAGTGACGAATAATCCGCTAGAGGCCCACATTAACACGCACCTTTTAGAATTACAACTCAAAATGTTCGCGCTGAGAATATTACACAGGCGCGACTAAGTCGCATGCCGGCGTTTCCGAAGTACCATGTTCTGCCTTCCGACACAAGCATCTTTGAAGCTGAGGCGCATGCCGTATAATCTGCTGAGAAACACATGAAGATATTAAAAAAATCACAGCATATCCACGTGGTGAATGATGATGAGTGGGGCGAATCTTCTGTGTAACGCCCCATCAATCGTCATATAAAGAGTGTGAAACACTGTGTGTATATTGCAAACATCAAACTTTTATTTTTCTTAATTAGATGACGCTTGGCTTGCGTTGTCCCTTCATTATGACGGCTTTATGGTCCGTGAAATGAACGGATAGCGGTTCCTGTACAGGTTGCAATTGGAACTTTGAAAATACCGGGTCTATACGCGTCCCTCGGATCGTCGGTTTCATATGATCAAAAGACGTGCATGTGAGAGCATATTTGGCTGCCATATGTTCTATTAACCACTCATTGTTCTTTGCGCTAATATCGACATTCAGGTCACCAACTAACACAAATGGTCTATTCTTGTACTTGTCATAATTACACAATGCCGTGTCAATGAATGTCTTGATATTCCCACTCGACAAATTGGGTGCAAGGTACATGGTCATGGTGATGCATCCATCAAAATCTATGGCAGCATATTCACCGTTGTGGCTCTGTGTCGTTGGTAGTAGTTTCAGATCTTGTGCCTTTCTGTTTGTTTGACGTATACGGCCACATCACCTGCAGGACGCTCTGCATCATCGATGCACACGACTGGAACGTATCGTTTGATATACAGTCTTTTGGCGTTCCACGTCTCGGTAAGACAGAGAACGTCCACCGCAGTAAGTATGGGGTCCCGTTCCACGTCGTCTACAAGCTTGACATAAAACCATCTAGGCTTACATGGTAGGCGGGAAACTACAGAAGGCAACAAGTATAGAAAACATAACAGAACGGCAATCTTTTGCCAAGACGTTCGACCACTGCAAAGTTAACTGCTATCTCGTGGATGGGTCTCTGTAGCCTTGTCTTCCAGCGAAAGAAAGAGCGCGCCAATAGGGAGCCTGATGGCGCGTTACTTCTGAAATGTTGCCTTCGGGCGTCGTTGAAAACACGAGACGTAGTGAAGAGGAAAGAACGCCACAGAGGCGAACACGCACGAGAGTCTCGCTCGTGAACGTCGTCTTCTTCTACTGCATACCAGAACGCGCGCTTCTCACAAACTTGAGGTGGCTACTACAAACAAACGAACAAACGGAGGATGGACAGACCCACGGCATAAGGAGCTTCGCCGCTAAAAGAGAAAAAAAGAGGTCATAGGAGCCTCTCTTATCAAGAAGGCTGCGGATCGATGCATCAGCACACCATCGCTTCACCTACCCCGCAGGGGCGTCTGCGAGAGCAGGCGTTTGGTGTGTAGCGACACCACGGACCCGAGCTAACGGGGGGGTTTCGACCCCCTCCCACGCCTAGCCGTGCGTGGCATTGCCGTGTCCGGGGAAAAGGGGATCCTGGGGGTTGAGTCGATGCCGGGTGATTGGACCTTTAAGGCCCCCCGGCAGAGGCAACACACCCCTTTGGCCCCGGCTTCACGTAGACGGCACCCCTGGGCTGACCCACCCAGGGGAAATCGGCAGTCGCCTTTTCCTGTTTCTCTCTCCCTACATCTTCGTCTTTCTCTCTTACTTTTAATCTTTCCTGTCTACTCCTCTCTTCCAATTTCTTCCAATCTTCCTGGCGGCAAGGGTTAACCTTGTGTATGTGCTCTACCTTGAGCATAATATATTTGGTTATAGTGGTAATGTACGGCTGGTGCCTGCAGCACTATAAGATCTGCAGCATCCCCTAGTTGGGCTCCGTGGTGGGTGGCCGCCATTACTGCCGAAGTACATTATGCAAGTATGCAAACTCCTGCATTTCCCCGACTCCTTGATCGTCACCCTCAGAAGAGGGTGCGCACCGATGAAATACTGAACATCTTTTCCAAACCCAAAGAGACCTTTCCCCGATTTCATGTAGTTCACAGCGAAACAGCTGACAAACCAGCCAGAACTCTCTCTCCCTTTGTTGTCGCAAAAGGCTTAACTGACACCCTTGGCCCGGGCTATAGGGTAACAAAAATGGCGAGCGGAGACCTCCTCCTAGAGATCCGTGATAGCGAACAGCACACCAGACTGAACAAGCTTGTGGCATTCGGAGAAACTCCTGTAACAGTCTCAGCACATCGTTCTATGAACACAGCACGCGGAGTCGTGTCTGACTCAGATCTTATCTACTTGTCTGAAGCCGAGCTCCTCGAAGGCTGGAAGGGCCAAAATGTTACGAACGTACAGCGCATAGTCATCCGACGGGAAAATAAAGAAATCCCTACAAAACACCTGATACTAACCTTCAATTCCAGCGACTTGCCACAAACCATAGAAACTGGGTACACAAAAACACCAGTCAGACCCTACATACCAAACCCTCGCCGATGCTTTCAGTGTCAAAGGTTCGGCCATGGCTCTCGAAGCTGCCGTGGTCGACCCACCTGCGCAAAATGCGGAGCTCAAGGCCACGACTCTGACAATTGCGACGCTGCACCTCACTGTGTGAACTGTGACGGTGCACACGCCGCATACTCCCGATCATGTCCAAACTGGAAAAAGGAAAAAGAAATTATCAGTCTAAAAGTCCGCGAGAACATCTCCTTCAGAGAAGCTCGCAAAAGGTGTTCGCCATTCCACACTAACACCTATGCTGATGCGGCGCGCAAGGGGGCAGCACCGCACCAGCCTTTGCCTCACCAACGACCCGCTAGCAGCGAGCCGTTGGCTATGGCACCCGCCCCCGTGGTGGCAGTAGCTAAGGCTGCTCCACCCACTCAGCCACAGAGCCTCGCGACTCCTGGGTCGTCGAGTCTCAAGACTTCGCCTCGTCAGGCGAGGTCTCCAACACGAACAAAAGACCCGCGCCCGCGGGCATCCAGTGCCTCCCAGGAAGTAATGGAGACAACTCCGGCACTTCCTGGGCCGAAGGACCGGCGCGGCTCTCAGGACCGCGCCAGGAAAGCCAAAAAACCCGTAACGGGGCCGGATGACGGTCCTGCTACATAAGTACCAAGCTTTTTTAATCCGTACACACAGCACTATTTTATATCCAATATGAAGACAGAAATCTTACAGTGGAACGTGAGAGGCCTTCTGAGAAACCTCGATGACGTTCAGGAACTCATCCATAAGCATGCTCCAAAAGTGCTGTGTGTACAGGAAACCCACCTCAAATCAAAACACACAAACTTCCTTCGCCAATACACTGCCTTCCGTAAAGACCGTGATGATGCTCTGGCATCGTCTGGTGGAGTAGCGATTATAGTGGTAAAAAATATAGCGTGTCAACAGCTACATCTACAAACCCCTCTCGAAGCAGTGGCTGTTAGAGCGGTACTTTTGAATAGGCTTCTTTCCATTTGCTCTATTTACATTCCCCCACACCATAAGCTTCAAAAACAGGAATTTCAATCTCTAATAGATCAGCTACCAGAACCATACATTATTCTTGGAGACTTCAATGCACACAGCACACTATGGGGTGACTCCCGATGCGATGCACGAGGTCGTTTGGTGGAGCAGTTTCTGTTCACCTCCGGCGCTTGTCTATTGAATAAAAAAGAACCTACATACTATAATCTGGCAAATAAAACATATTCTTCCATAGATTTAAGCATTGTCTCTCCAACTCTTCTACCTGATCTGAAATGGCATGTAATTAAAAACCCGTACGGGAGCGACCACTTCCCGATAGCTCTGCAAACATCGGAATCCAATGAACATACCCCTCAGTCCCCTCGATGGAAGGTGGACTCAGCGAACTGGGAGCAATTCCTAAATGAAACTCTGTTAAAATGGGCTGAAATACGTGGTTTAAGTATAGACGGTGCTGTTGAGTACTTCACCGCATTTCTTATCGCTGCCGCATCTAGGTGTATCCCTAAAACAAATGGATCATCCTGCAAACGCCGTGTACCATGGTGGAACAACGAGTGCCGGAGCGCCCGTAAGAATCAAAACAAAGCATGGGGTTTGCTCCGCGATTCTCCTACTGCAGAAAATTTAGTCAACTTTAAACAAATAAAGTCTCAAGGAAGGAGAACGCGCCGACAGGCTAGAAGAGAGAGCTGGCAAGCATTTATATCAAGCATCAATTCCTATACAGACGAGGCAAAGGTGTGGAATAGAGTGAACAGAATAAGAGGCCGCCAACCACACTCACTACCATTGGTAAACACTGAAGGAGACACCTTAGAAGACCAGGCAAATTTTCTGGGCGTACATTTTGAACATATATCTAGTTCGTCGAACTATTCAGAGACATTTCAAACATATAAAACACGAATAGAACAACTGCCAATAGAAAGAAAAGGTACAAACAGCGAAGCATATAACCGACCATTCGTCCTTGCAGAGCTTCAGGCATCCCTTAACTGTTGTAAAACATCTGCCCCCGGTTCTGACCGCATAGTATATGAAATGTTACAACATTTGCACCCAGAAACCCAGAAAACACTCCTTTGTCTTTACAACAGGATATGGTCTTCAGGCCTTATTCCGTCTGCTTGGAAAGAAGCTATTGTTATCCCCATCCTCAAAGAAGGAAAGAACCCTTCTTTGGCAAATAGTTACAGGCCCATAGCATTGACGAGCTGTCTCTGCAAACTCTTTGAAAAAATGGTAAACCGGCGCCTTCTTCATTACCTTGAAAGTAACAATCTTTTAGACCCCCTCCAATGTGGTTTCAGGGAAGGTAGATCCACAACAGATCACCTTGTCCGCATAGAGGCGATCATACGGGATGCCTTTATACACAAGCAGTTTTTCTTGTCAGTGTTCTTAGACATGGAGAAGGCATACGACACCACGTGGCGTTTCGGCATTATTCGTGATCTCTCCGGCATGGGTGTCCGCGGCAACTTGCTAAACACTATTGAGAGTTATCTGTCCGACAGGACATTTCGCGTAAGAGTAGGTGATGCGCTGTCACGACCATTCACGCAGGAGACAGGTGTACCTCAGGGTGGTGTGCTGAGCTGCACTCTTTTTATCATAAAAATGAACTCCTTGGGCACTGTGATACCCCGCACAGTCTTTTACTCCGTCTACGTGGACGATGTGCAACTTGGTTTTAAGTCGTGCAATATCGCTATCTGCGAGAGGCAAGTGCAGCTTGCTCTGAACAAAGTATCCAAGTGGGCAGATGCGAACGGACTTAAGTTAAATCCCCAAAAAAGTACCTGTATTCTGTTCTCAAGGAAGAGGGGAGTATTACCAGACCCTAGCATAGAGATCAGTGGCGAACGACTATCAGTGAGCTCTGAGCATAAATTCCTTGGCATCATATTAGACTCAAAACTAACATTTATCGCGCACCTCAAACACATAAAAGCAAAATGTCTGAAAGCAATGAACGTTCTCAAACTTTTGGCGCGTACAGCGTGGGGCAGTGACAGACGATGCCTTCTGAGCTTGTATAAGAGTCTCGTAGGCTCACGCCTTGACTACGGAGCTGTAGTATACCAGTCTGCCTCACCCAGCTCCCTAAAAATGTTAGACCCCGTTCACAACCTTGGTATCCGCCTTGCAACCGGTGCCTTCAGAACTAGCCCAGTAGAGAGTCTTTACGTTGAATCGGATGAGTGGCCTCTCTATCTCCAGAGAACCTACTCCAGCCTCAAATACTTCCTGAAGGTAAATGCATACCCCCAACACCCATGTTGTAAAGTCGTTAATGATACCACATGTACAACCCTCTATCAGAATCGCCGAACGGCCCGGGAGCCCTTCTCACTCCGTGTGAGGAGCCTCTGCCATCTCATGGATGTTGGCCTTCTAGAACATCGTCTCATGGCTCCTGCAAACGCGTTAGCACCGTGGCTCTGGCAAGTTCTTGATTGTGACACATCTTTTATTGAGGTGACGAAACATGCACCACAGGCACACATCACAATGCATTTTCTTGAACTTCAGAGTAAGTATTCCTGCTCGGAGTTCTACACAGATGCGTCAAGGTCACAAACTGGTGTATCTTATGCAGCTCTTGGCACTAACTTCTCTGAATCGAACGTGATGGATGCGGAAACAACTATCTTCACTGCTGAAGCTTATGCAGTACTATCAGCTGTAAAGCACATCACTAAAACAAAAATAGAGAAGGCCGTAATCTTCACCGACTCCCTTAGTGTGGTCAAAGCTTTAAAGTGTCTCCGGAAAAGTAAAAATCCTGTAATAAATAATCTTTATGCCGCCCTGTGTACAGCATACATGTCAAACCAGCATGTCATAGTATGCTGGGTACCTGGACACAGAGGTATAAAAGGGAATGTCCTTGCCGATGAAACTGCGGGAATGGCGGTAACAAGAGCGAGCAACCACTCCTTTAGTCTCCCGGCAATAGACTTGAAATCATTTATAAGGAAAAGGCTAAGGAATTACTGGCAGCAACAATGGGACAAAGAAATACACAACAAACTACACACAATTAAGCCCCACATAGGTAAATGGCTACCAATGTCAAAAACACGGAGAACAGAAGTTATGTTTTGCCGCCTAAGGATCGGTCACACGTATAGCACACACAGTTACCTGCTGACCGACACTGAACCACCTACCTGCGAAAAATGCGGCAAGTCTCTCACTGTTCTTCATGTCCTCTTGGAATGCCATGAGCTGGAGACACAAAGGAAAAAGTATTTTCCATTGCCATTTCGCCAGCATCTGCCGTTACATCCTGCAATGTTCATCGGGAATGAGCCGCGTTTCAAAACAGAGTCACTTTTAGCATTTCTCAATGAACTTAAATTTTTTCGAGTCATCTACGCAGGAGACAGCAGCGCGACCTCCTGAGAGAGGTTGTTGCTGCAGCAGTTTTAAAGGGAAGCACCTACCTCCTAGCCCTTGCGCGCAAGGACCTAGCTGAGGTATCGGTGCCACGTGCATAATTTTATGAACCCCATTATGACTATCTGCCATACAGCCCATAATCATCGACCACCTCACGCGCCATTGTCATATTTTTAATCTCTATATCTTCTAAGCTTGGATAAAGCTATTTGTTTTAGGCCACTTTACAGCCCCCTTACATAACCCATCGTACTCCATTTGTCATAGCGCTGGCGCTCTTTGGCCACACTTGGCCCTTGCGCCAATAAACACCATCATCAATCAATCAATCAACCATCACTTCACCTATCTGATAGAGAGTTTCCATTGCTCAATCAGCACTATTAGTCATAATCACATACGTGCGGTAACGTATGTGCATCGCTTGTTTTAGCATGTACCAAAGCGGCCGGAACACCTCAATAAATTCATTTGAAAGTCAGTGGTCTTCCTTGTCTCTGTTTTTCCTCCTACATTTCTTGCGCAGTACCTACCATATTTAGCACGAACCAAGTCACACAAATCACACTATCGTTGCCGCTACCAAAGCGCACGATGAATACAAAGGCTAGCAGAACGAACAGATCGGCCGACCTATCGAAATGTCTGAGCTACTCGGAGTAATGTGCGGCATAAGCAGAAATACCCCCACGGGAAAGGTCAAGGTCACGAGCAAGACCCCGCGTATCTTATGAAAAATCGACCGCGCCAGCAGAACAGTCTGCATTCACTCATGTGTATATTATTTTTGCAATAGCGCCTAGGGATTGTATATTGAAACCACTAAGTGCAATTAAAGAAGCTGTATAATTTACAGAATTTTTTAGTGTGGGACTTATCTTTCTGACAGAGCCTTCGCAGGACTGGTGCAAAAACACATCTTACGAAAAGTCTACAGTGCTATGAACAGCACAGCCAAATCTGGCAGTCGTCCCCGGGAAGTAGGATTATACAAGCTAAGCACGAAGTAGCAATTCTCTCAGGCGCCCTCTTCACACAGAGAACTGTGCTCACTCTTTTCGGAGCTGCCGGCGCCTGCTGTTTGACGTCGAACAGCAGAGAGCGTGCTATTTGCTAATAGCTGACATACCTGTAAATCAAGAGCATCCTTTGAGTTCAGACGCGCTTCTTGCCCCGGGGTGCCGCCACGTGCTGGCGCCGCGCGTTATAGTCTGCTAACATTACACAGTAGCCAAACTACCGTGCTTAGGAATCAAGTGGAAATGGCATTCGCGTTTGATCCCGCGCGCGCAAGGCCACGAAGCGCGCGCGTCATGACCTTGTGCGCGAACGCTGGCACGCTAAAATAAAAAAAAAAGATCTTAGGGCTTGCACATTTCGATACAACTCGGCTTGTATTACGCCTAGAAAAATGTCTTCCCAGCAGTGCATTCATATTTAGAAGTGACGACGACTTTAAGGATATGGGAGTAAGCTTGGTCTTTTTAAGCTGCATTTCGAACATCGTGCTCTGCAGTGCAGAGTACTCATGACCTAGATAGCAGTGTCGTCATCGATGTGAAACGGCAGACCCTGAACAGCGGTGTGAACATTAATGGGCATGTTCACAACGTGGAACTAGATTCCAAACTGGCCTCCGCCGTATCACCTATGTACCCTGGGCCAAACAACTTCACTGGACCTTCACAGCGAAATGGTTCGCAAGATTTTAAGCCGCATCAAAGCAGAAAATATTTACGGATTCGGGCAGACTGTTGGCGACGTTCGACTGACCCTTATCAAGCAGGCGCCATTGGGGACAGCGCTACAGTTTCCTCCATGGATGCTATCTCCTCTCCTCCTTCAGAAGTCCATCCTAGTACAGACTCCAAGAAGAACACGCCTCAAGCAGAAATTACACAGACAGCACTGGCCTGCATGAGCATAAAAAGTACCCTACGGCGAAACACATATTTACTGACGACTCATCTGCTCACCTTAACTGTCCTTCTGGTCGCTTCATTCACTTCACAAGCCAGAAAATCTCGTGGCGTTTAGGGCAAGTAACCTCATCGACATCGGCTGAGCTCTGTGCGACGAATGAGGCTATGAGATACATATTTCGACAAACACACTATTCCCACAAACTTTCACTTACACGAGAGCAGAATTGCAAAGCCTTTACCCCAAGAACACGAAGTCGAGCAATTATATTTAGTTCAGTGAGATAGCGCACCTGCACCACTCCGCATCTAACGTTGAGCATGTCGTAGAAGTGCAACTGCTTCCGGTATATTGCCGTATAACAGGCAATGAAAATACAAGTGAGGACTGAGCAAAGTAAAAGTGAAAATTGAGCTATAGCAAAGCGCTACCCGCTTCCGGGGAGCAACAGACGCTGGCCTTCGCTGCCACAAAACATTGAATTTTCATAGACATCGACCCAGACCTTCTAGTCTAGCGCTTCCGCTCTCCTTCTCTCCTTCACCATACCACACGTGCTTTACGCCACGCATCCAGCCTTCATAAATGAACTATCCCTGAAAACATATCCTGCATAGTATCAGCCCAACCATTATTAGGTAGAAAATTTAAACTTGGGGGTACATTTAAATGCGATGCATTTCTTAGCGAACCTCAGGCACTTTGGGCGTTTCTATCTACGTATCTATCTATCTATCTAGCCGCCTAAGTCTGGGCGCTCTCCTGGTCCTCTCCATAACCTGTACTATACCAAAATTGGCGCAGCAGGATATCGGTGTATGACGAACACCATTCACTGGTCATCACATGAATAACGCAAAATACCTGTCCCGTACGTCATGAAACCCTTTCTCTCAGTCACATGCGGCACATACCCGAATACCAGAGTTCATGTTATGCGGGTATGTGCCACAGGTGATACAAAGTCTCAACCAACACAGTAATCGCGAACAGACACATTGATACGCAACGAAAGTGATAATATTAATAATTGTTGGGGTTTTCTGTCCCAAAACCACGATATGATTATGAAAGATGCCGTAGCAAAGGGCTCCGGAAATTTTGACCATCTGGTATTCTTTAATGTGCACTGGGATCGCACAGTACACGGCCATCTAGCATTTTGCCTCCACAGAAATGCTACCGCCGCGGCCGGGATCGAACCCACGACCTTCGAGTCAGCAGCCGAGCAGCGTAACCGCTACACCACCGCGCCGGACGCAAGCAAAGTGAGGAAGATGAAGACATCACACTCCTGGAAGACGCTCAACTACCATCCACTCGTCCTCGTGGTCCGCAACGTGGACCACGTGGATTACGTAAAAACCGGGATCAATGCTACCTATAATAAACCTGCCCAGAGAACCACGCCTCTCAGCATTACCCGTGACTCCCAACATTGATTTATCAAGACCAAACAGCGCCTGGTTTTTCTAATGCGTGAAAGACGGCTTCAATGTGGACAGGGCATCAAGAAAACTCGCTGCCACGTCCAGGAGAGGAGGCATCATAGATCATTTCATCGTAAGAGGCGCCCAGGATTTCCACCAGCTGTGCTATACCTCGCACTTCACTACAGTTAGACCCAACGTAGCCGCGATCACAAGCGGATCCGTTTAACAAGTCCGGTCCAGCTGCTGGTGCTCACTGATCACGGTGATGATGACCTCGCTCAAGAACTGTCAAGAACCCCTTCTACACATACGCACGGGTTCGTGAAACGTGCGTGCGTGTCCGTCATAACGGACAAGTATAAGCATAACTAACAACTGTGACTTTAACGTACGTGCAGTGCGCCTGCGCGTGCCACTCGGCTGTGTGTATATCTAGGGAAACTCCTGAATGAAGCTTCGTTGCGAGTAACGGCTCTCCTGTGCATATCTGTTCCTTCTTTGTCCTGTTCGGATTCTCGCTATCCAGTATTGAAGATTATAAGCGCTACATATCAGCTTACCGCGTCTGGTGTTGGTAACACCGATGTTTAGCAGCGCTACGCAACAGTAAGCGACTGGTCATATAATACATATATTCTTCAACATATGACTGCGCGTATACTACTTGCACATTTGTCTACCGTTATTCCGTGACGTTTCGCTCAATGTGAAAAATTACGCCAGTCACCATCACGCGTATGCTTCGCATAACATCGATTCCGACGGTACGTGGGAGCTGCCGAATTTTTTTTATTTAAATCTGCCTGTTCGTCGCTGCTGCTGCATTTTTGCCCCAGAATCGGAGTAATCAAGCCTGCCGTGCACGGCGATCTTATGTTCGGCGGACACCTTTTCGCTTCTCTCGTGTTGCCCACAACTCGCAGGATCTCTTATGCACACACGCATACGACTGAAAGGCCACAGCCGTCTTCTTTTCCTTCACCCCGCCACCCTTCGAACGCTTGCTGCACCTAGCGTGGCTTTGCACTGCCTCCAGGATCAGAGGCGCCTCATTTGGTTTTGCACTGCCTTCGCGATTGGCCCACGTTTGACCAAGCGACGATGTCATGTAATGACGTCACATATTTTGATGATGTCACGTCACGATTACGTGGTTTGATGACGTCGTCACGTAATTATAATTTTTGCGTTACTCGTGTTGACGCCGACGGTCAATTTTCGCGCACACGTACATTAAAATGGTCGGCGAGAAACACGCTAACTGAACACTTTGCCGAGTATTCACCTCTTTTACAAAAGGTGTTATTCACCTCGGTGTGAAATAAAGTTCAGGTATTTCATGGAAATTGGGGTTTAGGTTGTTCGAAAAATATTTTATTGCTCGGTACGTTTTAGCGGGAAAAACAGAACGCCTCATCAACTTTTTTTTTTCGTTTCCTGTGTGCTGAAAGAAGTAGACTTCTAAACGTGAAAGGCACAGCTCGATACCTTCCTGCAATAATGGAACAACATGCCGCAGAGGTCATGAGAAGGACGAAAGGCCAGAGCGAACATCTGTGCATGCACGACTCTGCATCCTTCAAAACAGCTTTTTTCCCTGAAAAACAATACGCCACAGCGTACAGCGAGTAGTGTAGATGAGGGCGGCGGAAATTGCTCGTCGCTGCAGTCCTGTCTTGCAAAATGCTTTATGTTTCTCATTCACTAACAAAGCGTGCCGCATCTGCGGAGTTTTCGAACTAACGGAAACGTCTCATTTCGCTCACACAACAAAGTAGCGCCACAAATTTCAACTGAGCGTCACTGCGATCATGCGCACGTGTCGATCTAAAATTAAGCAGAGAGAGGCTCGCCGAACACAAAAAGCAGCTGCAACGATCTTGCCAGCACAACAGGACACAAAAGGTCATTACGGAAACAACGGCGAGTATTTTGCGCGAGCTACTCCTTACGCGTGGACGTGATGGCCCTATGACAGTTTGACGTGTCCGAACGCTGTCGCTTTCTGTGAAGGACGGGCGCAATGTAATTGAGGGCGTGGAATGCGCTACTTCCGCGACTACTGTCGCCCGAAAACGTGAATTTCACGTGACATCTCGGCAACCGGGTGTTCACCCACTTCCCCAGATGTAAGGGATTTGTCCCAGGTATCGAGTAGAGAGATTTAAAGGGAATGTCGGGTCATTTTGCGCCGCAATATTCAGTACACACCAGCACCCACAAGTAAATCCGCACGGATTTCCTTGCGGCTTAGTGCTACAAACGGGTGGTCGTCCCTTTCTTATCCCTTCCTCGACCTTGCGGGATTCCGCAGAAGTCATTTGCAAGACTATGCAGTTCCTAAAGAAGGCAATCACGTCTTTTCAATATCTAGACTCTTCATTCAAGCTTGTTCGGAAACGTTTATCACCACAGGCCAATGTATCAACTTTTCACCCTGTACTGGTATATAGCCTATTGACTTTACAAAACCGCCTAACTTTACCAACACGCCCAACTTGCCCCACCAATATATTTTCGGCTAATTGGATCAATTCAAAGAGAAATGTCCTGTTATTCATTGCCATCTCATGGCCCTTCCTCCACTTTGCATGTCTCCGCCGAACTTATTTGTGATATTCTGTGCCCATGTGCTTCGAGTACTCGATTACTTCACCATCGGGCGAATAGCTAGCCTCCCGGTTAGCACAACTGATAGCGAACGCCACGGATAGACGTGTTTCCCAGGTTCGCACCCCTGTACCAGGGCTAAATTTTCATCAACTAGGAAGCTTGAGAAATCCGTATGGATCTCTTTGTAGTTTTGCGACACAAACGGGTCGATGCCAATTTGAAATCTTATTGCTCAGTACACAATAAAAACACAAATACAGGCGTCAGCGGCATGCAAACTACATCCTTCACGACACCTGGGGATCTTCATGCGTCTCAACCAAGGTTCTCTCCAAGGTGGGCGGCGGTGGAAATGCCGCCCACCACTCTCCGTCAGCACCCACTACCTTAGTTTACGGCCCACCGCTTTCGATAGACTAACCACCACTCTGATTGACAACGTTAAAGTGGGCGCCTGAGGAACCAATAAATAGCAACTGTGCGCGCGCAACGCCAGCGAACCGCGCCTTCCGCCTACTGAATATGTGAAAAGGAACCTGAACAGGTGGCATCGCTATTTTAGAGATCGACAACTACAGTGCCAGCGCTAGAACAGAAGCGCCCTTTCTTTTGTTTTCTATGCGCGACACGGATGGCAGACTTGCGCAACGAGAAATTAACTGTGTTGGTACCTAGACAACGGGAAGCTTGAAAAACTCAAATTCCGAAACTTGATGTCCCCCCTACCCTACTCTCAAATTATCCACTTCTAAAGAATTTCTGGCGAGAATCATGATCTCAGCTTAATATTGTCGGCGCGACTTCGTGGTGGTAAATAGCGGGATCAATTGGACGAGAGCGAAGAGCCACAACGCCCGCCGTTCCCGTTTACAGCGCTATTTACTGCCTTGTGTATCGAATCTATTCATCGTTAAAATTGGACGGCAGCTTCCATGAACTTGTAGCGGGATGCGTAGGACGTTGTTTTCTCTTCTAGGCAGATCTAGCCTCGCAAGATACGCAGGCAATTTCCCCGCCACCTCAGTTTGAGGAATTCGCGGCAACATTTAGAAAATAGCGCGTACTAATTATATCCAAATCGTGTATCGGGTCTGAGCCTACTTGAAACACTGTTTAATGAAAATAGACCTTAAACACGCTCACTTCGCCATCGCATACATTTTAATCGCCGCAGAGTCAGTTCAATTATCGGCACGAGGGTCGCCCAGCAGCCATGGCTCCAAATCAGGCTTTCCACGTGGACTAAGATTGCCTTCCTCTGCTATTTGCGAAACGTACGCATTCATTATACGTATAAACGCCTGGAATTGGTTTCGTGAAACGACAAAACGTGCAGTGCGCGTATCTCCAGGTTTATTTAAGCACTGGAGTTACAGGTCGTCGCTCGTTTTCCTGGAGGAAGGAATACTAAGGAGAGGCCCTATCCTATTTCAATGCATTGCGACAAGTGTGGCGGAAGTGACGTCAGATTTATGGGGCAAACAAACCGGTATGGGGCAAACAAAACAGCAGACGCCCCGCGGCGTGCTCTCCGCGGTGGTTCGCTTCTGCGCAGATTTGTAGTCCCGGCGTAAACTTAGCGCGTATTGTACGGTTCGCACGCAGTAAAATGTTGCAAGGAGACGTTTACCAGGCTGTTCGTGCGTGGCAGGCCCGAGCGCGGCGTACTGAAATTCTTCGTGGAGCGTTTTTGTGCAACAGTACAGAATACCGGTACGTGCCGTGATCAAAAACGTTCAGCCCCTGCATCATCGTATTCGAACTCACCTAGCAGTGACTTACGCGTTCTGCTGGGTGTTAGGCCTTCCCTTTCTCGTAGCCCGATTTCCCGAACTGTTGCCGGATTAGCGGTTCTTTGTTCGTGTATATGGAGTGAGCGTAGTAGCTATTCGGCGCAACGCCAACCTATAGTTGACGTAACTTCACGTCGAAAAGAGGACACCGCTGTATTGTATACGCGATCGTGCAAGTAAAGTTTGTAATTCTTGTACGCACACAACAACAAGCACGCAGCGAGCGCACACCGCACAATACATACATCACGTAGTCCGATAACAACAACATAAGTTTATTGCCCTTTCGTTGAACGACACAGCCTCTAA
The DNA here is from genome assembly GCF_013339695.2 of Rhipicephalus sanguineus. Lineage (NCBI taxonomy): Eukaryota > Metazoa > Arthropoda > Arachnida > Ixodida > Ixodidae > Rhipicephalus > Rhipicephalus sanguineus. Next base: position 5,552,406 of record NC_051186.1, read on the forward strand.
AACTTACGATGCCTTCGGCGCATGTTATGTACGGCGCGTCAGACGCCAAAAATAAAAGTGCACGTGTGTTATCAGTTGACACAATGAGTAAGAAGCAACAGAGCGCACATCCGAGAGCTTCGCATGCAAATACCATGCATTAGTGATCAGCAATGAAGCGAACGTGTACGTACTATCGTGAGCAATATGAGCTCGAACACGGGAACGCGTGGAAAATAGCCTCAAAACCTAGATAGCGTCATACGTGGATGGCGCTGCCGAAACAGGGGGGGGGGGAGGAGGGGCGCTCTTCCGCGAACTGTTGGCACTCCCGCTTCGCTAACGTTGCTGTAAACGGCACCTGATTGCGTGTCATCGGCCTCTAGCAATGATAAGGCAGTTAAAGCATGCAGAACGTGATAATATTTTGCTCCCTTTTTTGCAAGCGGACAACGTCGCGCAGATCATAGAGTTTCCTACAATACTTACTAGAGGGAACTCTGGCGCTAGTGTCTATGGGAGCTGCAACGCATGACGCTTCAGCCAGCATGGGAATGATGGGTAGTACACAAATTTGTCTAAACTTCGTACTTTCGGCTCCGTTTGGCTCCGCGTCGGCTACATCCGCTTTGTCGAAAAACAAAGTTCAGCAAAAGTCAGCAGTTTCACTTCGCCACTTTAACTTCTTTAGGCTCAGCAAATCAAATCTGGTCACGAAGTTCACAACGGTCTATTCTTTTATCCGAAACAAACGCCAAAACACAGCAATAAACAAAGCCACAAGTACGTTTGAAGCCGCAAGCACGAAGACTAGGCAAATTTGTGTACTACCCATCATTCCCATGGTAGCTGAACGATCGCAGCGCCAGAGTCCCCTCTAGTTAATTTTAGGAAACTCTATGGCGCAGATATCCCAGCTTGACATCGTTGCGCCAGCGTAGGAAAAAGCAGTATTGTTTCTTTATAACCATTTCGCTGTGTTCTGCTTTTGTGAACGGAGAAAAGATGCACGCTGTAGTTGGTTTAAACATTTTATTGGGTGCTTGCCAAATGATAACAAAATTTGAACGCACACAATTTACCAGCTAGCTTGCCATTTTCATACCTGTTTGCTAGGCTAATAACAGGTCATGGCTCCGCCTGCTTGAATCACGGCTTCCATTCTTTCTGGCAGAGACCTGTAGAGAGCCTCGATGAAGGCTGTGTCTGCTTGAACACGTTTCCACTCTTTTTGTATAGCTTCCCACAGTTCAACAGCTGTCACCAAGTCCAAGGAGAGCCTAGAAAGGTTAGCCTTCATACGTGCCCAAACGTGTGCTATAATATTGATGTCCGCACCTTTTGCGCACCACTCAAGGCGCATTACCCCTCGTTCGTCTAAGATACGTGCCACTTCCTTTGCTGTATGCACGGGAGACAAGTCCTGTTGGAATAGATAGCACCCTTCCGGGTGTGGACCATTCAATACATATGGGATCATCTCGTGCTCCAACAGCGTGCAATATACAGCACTTGTGAATTTCCCAGAGATTCTTACAAGGGGACTTAGGCCGTCACGCGAAATAGCTGCCCAAACGTTTAACGATGTGCGTCCACTTGCGGCCACCTCCTTAATGCTCTGCGGACAGAAGCGTGTGTTCTCCATGCGCCACTCTCTTTTCTGCTAGTCCCAGCGGCTAGAGAAAGTAGATTCATCGGTAAAGACGACATACTTCCAATCCTCCACCCTCCAACTGCGGTGATCGACAGCGAACTTCAGGCGAGCAGTTTTGTTGGCACATATGAGAAGGGGTTTCTGAGCGGCGATGCGACTTCGGAGTGCGGCTTCCCTTAGCCTCCGCCGTATTGTGCTGTCACTTACATTCGCCAGGTCGAGAGTACGGCGCACATCTTTCGCACTTAAAAATGGCTTCTCACTGACTACAGCAACAACTTGTAGGTCTTGGTCCAGCGATGTGTCGCGGGGTCGCCTTTTGTGTGGCGCATCCTTAATGCGCCCTTCATCTCGGTATGCTTGGACTATCCTGTTGACAGTGCTCACATTACAGCCTGTCAAGTTAGCAATGTTGCGCTGCGTGTAACCTTTCAATGACAGCTGGACGACTTCTTCCCGCTTGTGCAAAGGCACTCGCGACATGTTTAGGCACTGGAAGCCACATCAATACTAGGCGCAGGTTGCCGCGCTCTGCGTTTTCGCTATTTTGCACAAAAATGATAAAAGAGGCGTATAAGAACGCTCAGCCAACACCGCCTATATTTAATACAAGCATGGCCTGTGCATCAAGGCAGGCTACGTCAAGGCCGATATCTCAGCAGCAAGCATAGCCTGATGGGTCGTTGGATGTAGCTGTGCGCGTTGATGTGAACTGATATCACCGTTAGCGGCCACTGACATGCTACAAGCTACCGTTTTGCAGCAATGATATCGAGGCGGGAGTGTCAGCAGCCAGCGGAAGCGCGACACCCTTTCCAATTTGTTTCCAAAAGCGACCGCTGCGAATCGGCCGATGTAGGGTTCGAGGCTATTTTCCACACGCTCGCGTGTTCGAGCTCATATTGCTCACGATAGTACACATGAAAAGTGACAACCGGTACTTTCCGCAGTGCACGCGATTTGCACCGGGTATACGCAACCATACGCAACAGCTCGGCATTGCGTAGCTTTCCTAAAGAACGCACACAAGGAGCAGCATGCGCGAATCGACTGCGCCGCGGCGCCGCGACGCTTGCACGGCGAAAAAAAAAGGCTCAAATCGCGCATGCGCTTGCAAACGACACGGCGGAAATCGCGAAATGTTTCGAGGCTCCTTCGCTAAGAGGCGATGCGGGTGTTTGCGATGTGGAGGCTTCACGAATGTAACGTCAGGGCCTCTCCTTATTTTTCCTTCCTCCATGCTCGTTTTCACTAAAGTCCCTAGATTTTATCTCTTTACTTAAGTACCGACAACTGCCTCCTTTCCCGGCGCTCTCTCACGCGCAGCTGGCGTCTGCCGCCATTTTCTTCCTAACTTGGAAGATTTACAAAGCCATGTGCGTCTAAATACATTAGCCACGTATCTTTCAGCTGACAATACGCTAACGGGACGCGCCTTTCTCCTCCCGTCAACCCCCTGTCATTAGTGAAAGGGGGACGCGTTTCACCTGGTGCTGGAAAAGCGTTAGGAAGAACATGGCTACCGAAAACGAGCGTTAGCCAATGTGATTCGTCGGCGGCGCTTCAATGGTTGTCGGTACTTAAGAAAGAAGAGGGAAAAATCTACGGACTTTAGTTTTCACGTGTGATAAGCCCGTTGAAGATCCCACTCCTTCGCATGGCCGAAGTAAATGTCTGGCAGCAGGCTGGTGATGGCTGCACTTCCCGCATCGGTTCCCTCGCGGCGACAAACTCCGATGGCGCGGAAAGATTGCTGCTTGTCACCTGCACGAAAACCCAAATCTTACTTACAAATGAAGAGAACACCAGGTGTATCATGCAAAACTTCTATGTACGAGTTAGGAATAATGACGATAGCAGAGGCATGGCTCCTGCGGCATTACGTAAGCTGAAAAGGGCACAAAACTTTCAGTACATCTGCCTGAACTGCTACCCGTATGCAGTTAAACGTAATGAATTTATATACACATAAGAAACTACGTCTGGCTTACAGTTACGTGTCTTGCAAAAATATTGAAATATTGAAATATTCAAAGCGGGGCAGAGGAGGGGTGGCGAAACAAAGGCTGCCGTGAGGGACTGAGGTTTCGTTATGGGCCCATTAGGCCTAATACATAAGGAACACCACAAATTTCCAAATATGAACGTACATAGGTAAAACTTACGAAAAGTTGCGTAATACAAAAGACTGTATTAAAAATAACTTTTCGTAAAACTCGTCACCTGTATAAAAAGATTGAAGTAAGACAAAATGACATCAAAGTGACACCTTAAGATACCGACGTTAGTGAGCTCACCGGTGAGATATGCCGCACCCTTCTTCACCTTTCCTGTTCACATGGGCTGCCAATTTCTATACTAATTGAAGGAACAGCTTTGCACAAAATATGAGGAATTGCGATAACTTCAATTATGTGTGACCTCCAATGGACCAAGGGCAACGTATGGTCGAACGTTGCCAAGGAGATGTAATGAATTTGCATTGGTTCAATGACATCTCATTTCTCATATCAAACGGCTGTAGAAGGGCCAAAAAATTCAATAGTTGTAAAGTACCTGAGAAACGTACATACCAATAGTGCCATAATTGCTTTAATAACGAGTAGTATTAAATACTGGAAATGGGAAAGAGGCGATGAAAACGTGACATGCTCGCTCGCGAGCCGCTAAAAACCGCCGCCGTGCTTTTAGATGCGAAGCAGCTTTTGCTCTGGGCTGTGTCCGTAGTTCCATTGGCGACCGTCCGCTCTCTACAACCTAGCATAGCCCTCTGAGCGCGCGCTCGCGCCAAGGAGACCTCGTCTTCCTCTTGTTCTTCGACCGCTTTATAGATGATACGTGATTAGGAGCCCGGGCTGCCGTATGCTGTCCCAGGTTGGCGTAACGGAGACAAAATCATGTGTGCTGGCAAGCGCTAACGCGATCGGGCCTGTGTAAGGGGCTGGGCGAGAGGCTGTGGCCTCTCCCCCTTACACTCTCTCAGCAATCATGTGATGGCGTCGGGGAACGAGATTTTGCAGACGCGCGATGAACCAACACGTTGTATCCTAGTCAGACTGCGCTGGCACGCGCTAGCGCGTTCGGGCCTGTGTAAGAGGCTGGATAAGACGCTGTGGCCTCTCCCCCTTACACTCTCTCAGCTATCATGTGATAGCATCGGGGAGCGAAATTATGCAGACGCGCGATGGAACCGCGTGGCGTGCTCCAATAAGAGTTCGGGGCGAGTAACAGCAACAGCAACTACAGTGAATTCATGGTGTGCTCCACATGCAAGGACGCGTTAACATCGGGCAAGGTGCCCGTGATGAACGGAATTTTAAGTCGATCCATGCGCTGCTTCGCATCCCCACACGGTTCCCTTTAGTGGGAGATGGAGTAATTTTTCCCCCCGTTTTCATGTTGCTGATTTCATGGCTCGCCTGTATCTGCGTTAATGTTCGGCGTCGTAACAGAACACAGTTGCTGTACATGGCTCCATGAGAGCCACACACGTTAACTGGCGTGGGACATGCCCCATCCCAAGACAGGCAGCGTCCGCGCGCGTCGGGTTCGTTGGATACCTCATTTATTTCAGTATGCTGGATCGTAAGGTCACCCGTTACTGGCGCTTGCACTCGCACGTGTTTATGGGAGTCTAAGGATTGATTATGTTTGCAAAAGACGCGGTCAGTGACCTCACGCCGTGCCCCTGACTGCTCAAGGGCGCGCTTGGTTGTTGGATTAAGCGGTCTGAAAATCGTGCTCATTCCGGATAAAAATGTCAAAAATTGGGGGACCCTTAAGCTTCGCCTTTAAGAGTTGAACGCGATAGCGAAACCCGGCCCCCAGTGCGCACTTCAACCACTAAGTGCATACTTATTAATGTGTATTGTTACACACACACACGAACGCACGCGCGCGAATTTTACAGGCTTTCGATCTAAAGCAAGAATCGCATGGCCTCCAAGATATACGCCGCGTGCCGGCCCTCTCGGATGCCATGAAAAGTCGAGACATATTTCTCACAATGCATCACAGATGGCAGCACATTATCTAGAATTTGCTGCGTTGGCTTGATATGTTTTCCGCTAGATGGACATAGTTGTCCATTTTTAGAGCTGTTTGAAAGTTCGTGTGTGTATTTAGCGGCGATGGCTGCACTATCCCGGCGTTTTTCGACGTAGTTTGATGGCCTCGTGAATGCGCCTACAAATCGCCGTATGGGCTCGTTTTCGTCGTGACACCTGCCGAACAAAATGAGTCTCCTTTCACTACATGACATTTATGTAGTGTTTTTTTCCGAAGCAGCTGCAAGTAGCATCGTGGCTTTGTGGTAAGACACCTGCTTGCCACGCGAACGGCCCGGGTTCGATCCTCATTGCGACCGAAGATATTATCTTTTATTTTATTTGCTACTTTCTCGATTTTTCGCTCACGGATGATTTTTCGCTCACAACCAACGGTGCCGACGCCGACATCGGAATTTCTGCGACACGAGCTCTCTAACGCTACCGCGTTAATACATTACTCAGAAAATCAGTGCTTTCATTCGCACACAGCATGTGCCGATTGCAAAACGAGGCAATCGCTTCCTTCTTGCGTTGAAATTCCTTGTCGTCGGGAGTTCGTTTCAAGCAAAACACACGCGCCAGAAGTGCGTATACGTAGTTACGCTGTTTTCGCCAACAATGATAACTCAGTCAATCAGTCTGTGTGTGTGTGTTATTATCTGAATACCGAATCGTTTCTTCTGTCACTTAACTCAGGCTGACAGCCACACTCTCGGAAACGAAGGGACTGCTACAGTCCACCGCCTCGCCACTCATGAGCGGACAGTAATGATGTGTCCTTCCGCCTGTCAACTAGACAGCCCGTGCTGTACTGGCTTTGGTTGGAGAATACGACAGAGGAAAGAACGGTGATAGGCAACTGCGCAATGGAACCACAAGGCAACTTTGTTCGTTGTTTTTAAACTGCCTTATATATATATATATATATATATATATATATATATATATATATATATATATATATATATATATATATATATATATATAAGTATGAGAGGTGGCACTTCAAGAAAACTTCATTTATTACGTCGACGTTTCGGTCAAGACGAAATGTTCGTGCATATTTCCGTGTTTATATCGACATCAAATGAGAGGGGAAGGAGGTGACAGAGGGAGAGAAGGAGCGGGAGGGAGAAAAAGTTTGCTTAGGGCCCATCAGGAGCGAGGAGTACCACGCCACCGCCGACAGCGGAGTGCTTCGCGACAGAGCTTATACTTATGCGGCGGCTATTACTCATTGTTAAAATTCGTCGCCCTATTCTGTCCCGTAGGGCTGGACGAAGAGCCGGCTCGAGTTAAAAACAGCCGGTGTGCGATTCAAACAGGCTGACCGGAAAAAAAAAGAAAAAAAGAAGCAAAAAAAAGGGGGGGGGGGGTTAAGTGGGTGTCGGTGAGCACTGTTGACGCCGCCGCGTATTGTACTTTTGGGCCATGCCGAAGGAGTCTTGTATACCATCTGACTTGTTGCCGAGCCTGCTCGTTTGTCTGATAAACGACGCCCGCTTCCAAAGCGAGAAAGAACACGTTGAGTGACATTAGCGACTTCCGGTCAAGGATCTACAGAACGGGAAAAAAAAAAAGAGAGGTAGGGGCAAGAAGGAAGAGGGAGGGCGGGCTTCCACTTAGATTGATCGATAGCTGCTCTTTCCAAGCGCTGTACAATACAAAGCAGGGGAAGGTAAAAGACGGCACACATGAAAGGGTGAAAAACACTGCAGGTACGATCACCGAAGGCATTGGCTTACACATGCATCTTTGCTGCGTATTTTGTTGGGTTGATGTTAGTTTCATTTAAAGTACTATTTGCGCTTTAAGGCACGTAAAACAGGAAGAGCACCCGGATGTTCATTTATTCCATGTTCAACGGTGTTGAATTTGTGAATTAAGTATGCTTCACGCTGTTCACGTTCTCTCTGAGAGCGGAAAGTTCCTTGGAGTAGTGTTACTTTAATGGAATCGAAACTGTGACCTTCAGATTTAATATGTTTGGAAAGGGGAAGGTTCGGTAGTGTGTTCACATGCGAGCGGTGGTTGTTGAATCTGATTCGAAAAGGTGTATCAGTTTGTCCAACGTATTGTTTAGCGCAGATTCCACATTCTAACAGGTAGACAACGTTTGGGGAGTCGCAGTTAAGGTCACCATGTATGGTGTGTGTAAAATTACCATGCGTACTTTCAGCTATCGTCATTACAATATATATATATATATATTGTAATGACGAGACAAATAGACACAACGCCTGTTCGCTAGGCCGGCTGTTCTATTCTCTCCTCGTCTTTTTCTTCTTCCCGCTTGCCTAGCGCGCGCCCTTGCAATAGCGGCGCTATCTTCCTTACACTCGGCCACGCTGCGACACTGCATGGCGATCCAGCTGCGGAATTATTTCTGGCGGGCGGAATTGACTGTTCCTTGTTGGTCTTTGCAGGTTTCTGTCCTTGTGCGACTGTGTTCGGTGAAATGCAGGTATTTCAGGTGGGCGGCACTGGCTATTGCGGGAAGGCCGCAGCTGCCGCTTCGCGCTTCGCATTTTCGAGTGCACTGCAAGGTATTCACAAAGAACGGTGGGCGACCGAATCGATGTGCTGTGGCCGAAGACAGACCGTGTGCTCTGTTGTTGGACACGTCTGCGCAGGCTTGAAGAAGTGCGTCCGCTTCGCGTCGATGCACTCCCATCACGCGCGCAAGGCGGAATATACGGCGCTACCATATCGGGGGCGTCCATTGTTGTAGGGCTCCGCAATAAGGTCAGGTTTATGGGCCACACTAGTTGTGGTTTTGTCTCAGAGAGGGGAGTAGAATGCATGGGTAATTCTTCGGTGTTTTTAGTCGCGTTGGTCGCATTATATTCCTGGATCTCAACCAGCACACGGTGACCGTCCGCGCATTCGGGCAGTGACTGCTCTTGAATTTGCGGTAGCTGTCCCGGTGGGCCTGAGGGCATGTTGATGGTTGTGGTGGGCTTGTCCGGTTTCTTGACTTGGAGCGTGTCAGGCACTGGGAGATCTGGAACGTGCATGTTTTCACGCGCTGGCGAGCGTGGAGGCCGCATCGCCAACTGCTGGGCCTTGTGGGTGGTATCCTTGTCTGGTGTGGTAGGTTCTGGAGCATGCGTCGCAGAGTATGAAATACGTGGCGTGGAGTCTTGCTCACGTCCGGTATCCGTGTAAGCCGGGTGGCCTTCCGCGTCCGCGATGATGTCTGCGCAGGGACTGCGGGAAACAGATGCACGATCGAGATGCTGCCCTTGAGAAGCTGTGTCTGCGAAAACAGGCTGGTTGGCACTGGGCACAGCTGCATCATAGGGGCGCTGCGCCTCGCGAACTCGGTCTCGAAGGGAGGGCAGGTTTGTGAACGCTTGAGCTGCGCCGTCGAGGTTCTGTGCCTCACAGCTCCCATCCTCGTTAGAGACTCGGTCGGCAGGGAGGGGGTCGCAGGCATGAGATAGAGGGCGGAAAAGTGCGGCCAACTTGGCACACCATTCAGCCTAGGACCGTTGTTTGATCCCTTCGTACGCATGCCATGCCTTCGCGGCATCGCGAAGGCGGTCGATGGCTACTAGCCATTTCTGCTGGTCCGTCCAGGCATGGTGGTCGCCGAGTGAGTTGATGGTCTCGATCCACAGGTCCACGTCGTCCTGGAATCCGCGGAACACCGGTAGTTCGCAGGCAGCCGCCGATGGTGGGACGGCAGGCGAAAATCCGGAGTGTGCCCACGCCAAGCATGCCAGTTGCTCTGAGAGCCGCGTGAGGACACCGCGGAGCTCTCGGCGGTTCTCGGGTGAACTGGTCTCCAGATTTTGTGAGGCGGCCGCCAAGACGACATTGATGGCGCACAGTGTTGGCAGCGCGACAGGAGGCAGCTTGGAACTCGACGTTGTCAAGGCGTTAGTCGTGATGCGGAGTTGCGTGATCGTACGCAGCAGCTCCGCGGCGCTGTCGGTTGATCCGCATGGAGAGACAGGGCCGGCATCTGCGGAGGATACAGCGGCTCCAGTGCTCACGGCGGCAGGATGCTTGTCGGAGGGAGCTTGTACAGCATCCCAAAATGGCTCATGCGCTGATGGAGTCTTGAGTGAGACGGCGTCGCCACGGGAAGCATGAATGGTGGTCCCGGGCAACAGGAGGTCGTGCGCTGTCTTGGCGTCGCCGGGATATGCCTGCCCTGGAGCCACCGAGGAGGCCTGGACGCCGTCCTTGAGTAGTGGCATAGGTTCTTCCGGCAGTTGGGACGCGGGCTGCATGATCGTGGGCGTTCCTTCGATGGAAGGCCCGCAGCGCCGATGACCTACGAGTACGCACTTAAGGTTCGTGTTGCGTAGGCTGCGCCATTGTAATGACGAGACAAATAGACACAACGCCTGTTCGCTAGGCCGGCTGTTCTATTCTCTGCCTCGTCTTTCTCTTCTTCCCGCTTGCCTAGCGCGCGCCCTTGCAATAGCGGCGCTACCTTCCTTACAATATATATATATATATATATATATATATATATATATATATATATATATATATATATATATATATATATATTATATGTGTGTGTGTGTGTGTGTGTGTGTGTGTGTGTGTGTGTGTGTGTGTGTGTGTGTGTGTGCGCGCGCGCGCGCGTGCGTGCGTGCGTGCGTGCGTGCCTTATATCTACATATGGTTTTCCCGAGATATAGGTAAAATTACGTGAAAACAAATGATGACTAGGAAATATTTCTTTGGAGCTACATGGAAGAATTTCTTCAGTCCGCAACATTATTTCGCGATAATAATAATCACTCTTGGGGTTTTACGTTTTTACGTGCCAAAACTACTATATGATAATGAGCCACGCCGTAGTGGAGGACTTTGGATAATTTCGATCACGTGGGCTTCCGAAGCGCGCATGGTCCTCTAGCACATAGCGTCTATCGAAGTCGCAGTGCCGCTTTCGACGCCGAACCTACGTCTTTCGGGTCAGCAGCCGAGCACCGTAACGGTTGCGCTTCCGCGGGCGCCTCATTTTTCGCAAAATAATATTTATTTTTATGAAAAGTGCAGCAATTAAAACAAAAAGGCAAGAATGATGGAAGCGACTTCTCATAGTCCTATTTGTTTTTATTGAATAAGTGTAGTTGGTAATTACTGTGCAAGATACCTCTAATGTTAAGAAAAAACTGCGCAGCAGGACGAGACACCAAGAAAGAACTGACGAAAACGAGCGCAGACTCAAACTAGTTTATTGAAAACCGTGTCAACCTTAAATAGCCGCAGCAAAGATGATTTGTCACAAACAACGAAAGAACACGAGAAACAGCGTAGCCAAAAAAAACAAAAAAAACAACACCGGTCAAAGATTTCAAATTGACAATTACTCCCGCTTAGTTAATGATAGCACGTGGACCGCAGATACTCGAACTCCTTGTCGGACAAACTGATAGAGAGAGCGCGGCGCTCGTTTTCGTCAGTTCTTTCTTGGTGTCTCGTCCTGCTGCGCAGTTTTTTCTTAAGATGTTCCCGTACCAACTCGCCCAACTTTCAACCCTTGTGACCTCTAGTGTACCCAGTCCTTACTCTCCATCAAAGCCGCCTTTTGTGTTTCACGCGAACAGGGGAGGGATCGAGCGATGAATTTTTTAGTCTGACAACTACATTTTGGTAGCACATAGTGAAACCGAGAAAAGCATTAGGGCGTTTTGCTTGGCTTTGTTAATATGTTGCCTTTATATACATTTGTGTTTTGGGAAGTAAAGTTTATATCTTTATGTCTCTTGAAATCAAGATTCTTTTCTCACATATTTTGTGTCGCGCTCTATTGAACTTTAAATAAATGTTCGATATTATGTCGCACTTGCGCGCCTGTATCGGTATCTTGACAGCCTAACGAAGTAGATATAAAGCTTAAAAAAGAGGTACTTTGTCGATGTGTGCAAACGTGTTTAGATTGTGTCATCCTATCGCTTTATTTTTTTCCTGCTGGATATCTGTAATATTTTAAAGTCTCTTTGAAGTTCGTATTACAGTACCTCATATTCAGTTCATGCATCGTTGCCGGGCATCTCGTATTCACTTTGCCACGTCTGAAGCTCATTAATTTACCACCAGTTCGCTAGGATACAGAGGGGCAGCAGACATACTCGCTTCTAGTCCTTACTGCGGCGAATTCTGAATGTTTCATTCCGTCGCTACTCACAAACAGAACGACTAATGACATATGAAACACTGGCACACAAGGCGGCGATTACTCAAGCAATTAAATGTTGAAATCTTCCAAAGCCGCTTCTGTGTAACTGTGCTTAAAATACGCATGAACTTCGGGTGCTGTCAGTAAATTAAAGTTTGCAATAATGTAATGGCAGTATTTCAGTAACTTATATCTCATGCTCCGTAATTAAAAGTAAACAGATATTAAAATCACAAATTTTCTTGCTAATGCAGTTTTCTGAAATCTGTGCGCATTTTGTTACTCTTATTTCCTGCTCACAAACAATGGTTCCAATGTTCTTCAATTATACAGCCCTAGTTCGTCGCATATACTCTAAGAGCAGGCCTTTATTCCGAAAAATAACAGGCCTGACGTATGCTCACGTTATGAATACCTTCAGGCATTTAGGGTGCAAAAATATCACAGCACGTGGTGAATGATGATGAGTGGGGCGAAGCGAACTCGCGCTGCAGCACGGCGATGGCATTGGCGTGAGCGTGGTCCTTCTTGATGGATTGTGACTAGATTGTTCGAGAACCACAATCTGTTGCACACACCGCAACTATGGACGAAACTGTTATGAAGGAAGTCCCGCTAGAAGTGCGCGTCGGCGCCTTCGGGCAGAGCCCGCCTGATGCGTTTTGCAGCCAATTCACGTGTTCGCAGAGCCTCGGGCTCTGCCTGCCGGTACGCGCGCTTTCTCGCCGCTTCACATGGCGAGGATGGAAAAAGCGCTAGAAGGTAGCAACATTGGATTTAATTTGTCACACAAACAGGTCGGAGCGATGGTTGAGCAGAAGCTTCCAGGTCTATTTTATGCTGATGATATTGTCTTATTTGCGGACAGTCAAGATGATATACAGCGACTGGCAGATATATGCGGAAGGGAGTGTGAGGCTCTAGGACTGGGATTTAGTGCAACAAAATGTGGATTGATGATATTCAATGATCACGGAGACCATACGGTCTTAATACAGGGCCAAAAAATACCGAGGGTAAGCGAGTACAAGTACCTCGGAGTATGGGTAAATGAGGGGGATAGATATATGGAGGTACAAGAGAAAGCATCGGTAGCAAAGGGAAAGAGGAATGCTGCAATTATGAAGCACAGAGCTTTATGGGGATACAATAGGTACGAGGTGCTTCGAGGGCTGTGGAAGGGTGTGATGGTTCCGGGGCTTACATTTGGGAACTCAGTGGTGTGCATGAAGTCAGAGGTGCAATCAGGAATGGATGTAAATCAAAGGACGGTGGGCCGCCTCGCCTTGGGCGCTCACGGGAAGACGACAAATGAGGCGGTGAAGGGTGATATGGGATGGACAGGCTTTGAAGTGAGGGAAGCGCAGAGCAAAATGAGATTCGAAGAGAGGCTGAGGAAAATGAAGAAGAGTAGATGGGCAGAGAAGGTTTTCAGGTATTTGTATAGAAAAAGCGTTGACACGCAGTGGAGAAAAAGAACTAGGAGGCTCACCAGTAAATATACGGCTGGCAGTGCGGGCGATATGACAACAAGGAGCATTAGGCGGAAGGTCAGAGAGGCGGAGAAGACTTATTGGATGACAGCGATGGAAAAGAAGCCGGGTCTGAGTAACTACCGAAAAGGAAAAAACGAAATAAGGAGGGAAAGGTTTTATGATAATTCAAGGGGAAGCGCTTTACTGTTTGAAGCAAGGTCGGGCTGCCTGAGAACGCGTAGTTATAAAGCGAGATTCAGTAACGAAGAAGAACTATGTACATGCTGCGGGGGAACTAAGGAAACGATGGAACATGTACTGAGTGAATGTGGCGATATTCACCCAGGTATACGTGTGGGCACGAGTCTACATGAAGCCTTGGGTTTTAGGGACAACAATGGAAAGCTGAACACGCCCGCGATAGAAATAAGTAAGAGACGGTTAGAGTATTGGTGGCAGAAAAGTAGAGGTAAAGAACAAAAATAAATAATTGGGGGAAAAAAGGTTATTCTGCCTTAAGAGGCAGAGAGATGGACTGTGAATTTATATTTTTTGTTATAATAACATAGATTTAATCAATGTAGATAAGGCATTAGGACAACATGAAACAAGGAAGCTTTTTTTTTTTTTTTTAATCCTTCGAGCCTGGTGGCAGACATGTCACCGCCCCGTTATAAAGGGGACGCTCATAGCATCCATCCATCCACGGTCTTTCACATTTTGAAGGTTCGATTCGCGCCGCAGCCGTGCAGCTTCGGCCTCGCGGGCTCGAAGGGCGGGGTCTTCACGCCGCAGCCGTGCAGCTTCGGCCTCGCGGGCTCGAAGGGCGAGGTCTTCGCGCCGCAGCCGTGCAGCTTGTCGAGCAGCTTCGGCCTCGCGGGCTCGAACGGCGGGGTTCTCGCCGCAGCCCTGCAGCTTGTTAAGCAGCTTCGGCCTCGCGGGCTCGAACGGCGGGGGTCTTCTCGCCGTAGCCGTGCAGCTTCTCGAGCAGCTTCGGCTTCGCGGGCTCGAACGGCGGAATCTGCTTCGCGGCGTCGACGTGCAGCTTCGGCGTCGCGGGCTCTCTCCTCAGGATTCTTCTTCTCGCCGTAGCCGTGCAGCTTGTCGAGCAGCTTCGGCTTCGCGGGCTCGAACGGCGGAATCTGCTTCGCGGCGTCGACGTGCAGCTTCGGCCTCGCGGGCTCTCACCTCAGGATTCTGTCTGCGAGCGCGCGCTGCCGCCGCCTTCCGTGCCCTCCGTTCCGCAGCTTTGTCTTCCATCTGGCGACTCCGAGCTAAAGAGAAAGCGTGACAAGAGGGAGCCTCATGGCGCGTTACTTCTGAAATGTTGTCTTCGGGTGTCGTTGAAAACACGAGACGTAGTAAAGAAGAAAGAACGCCACATAGGCGAACACGCAACGAGAGTGTCACTCGTCAACGTCGTCTTCTTCTTCTACTGCATACCAGAACGCGCGCAGTAAAGAAGAAAGAATGCCACACAGGCGAACACGCACGATAGTCTCACTCGTCAACGTCGTCTTCTTCTTCTACTGCATACCAGAACGCGCGCTTCTCACGAGCTAGAGGTGGCTACTATAACACTACAAACAGAGGATGGACAGCCCCCCGGCATAAGGAGCTTCGCCCCTAAAAGTCAGTTTCGCAGCAACTGCGAAGCAATGAATGCGATAGCAAGAAATTGAAATGTCACACGAAGATCCAGAAGCAGCTCGATACTTGCAGCGCACAGCTGAAGCACAAAGAAGGACGCCCTAAAAGAACGCACAGGCATGCACAGGGCAAGCACGAACTAACAACTGTCACAGTTTTCACGTCTACGTCCTTGAACAACGCGCTCGAATTGTCGACAATGGAGAATCAGACGGTGTTAGATATTTCTTCTTCTGTTAAACTGCGGCGCGTGGAGTTACCCCCTGCGTCTCCAGCCACACGGGGGCGTCTGATGAAAGGTGCCCGGTGTTCTTTGTTTTTCTTTTCTTCCATATGACAAGTGGGTACAAAAAAGGGCCACTTTGTCGTGCGCGTCTCAAGGGCAGTTTTCAAATTGAAAGAAAATTAGGAGCGTTGCGTGATAGAAAACACGCTCACGCTCCTCCGAGATTTGCTTACCACCAGCGGTACATGGTGTATATAAATAGCTCGCCGCAATTTCGCCCGCTCATACATCGCGTGTGGTTGAGTTGTCTAACGCAGCGCGCTGGGGAACGTGGGGTTGCTGGTTGCAATCCAGGGTCCAGTACTTCAGAATTTTTAGGGGCGAAGCTTCTTATAGCGGGACCCGTTCGTCCCCGTCGTTGTAGTGTGTAACCAGCCTTAAAAACGGAGGGGGCGTGCACACATGAAGGCTCCCTAAAGACAATGCGCTGCGACAGTACGTGATATGTAACGCCCTTCCTCTCCTACGCTTCCTCCTGTCCTACGGTCCCCCTCCCCCCCTATCTTGCCTCGCGGCGCAGCGGCGCCGACGCAGGCAGCGTAGCGAGGCAGCGTCGCGGCAGCGTCTTGATTGAAAAAAAACCGACCGCTCGCGCTGCACAACCGTTCACTGACCACCCCGTATATATAGGCACTGGATTTTGACCTCCAAGGTAGTGCGTGTGTGCGGTTTCTCCTGTGCGTGATTAAACAATGAAAATTCACAGCGTACATGTAAAATTTAAGTGAGCTGCAAGTCGTCATAACTCTCATCGAACCTTTA
This sequence comes from Rhipicephalus sanguineus, assembly GCF_013339695.2. NCBI lineage: Eukaryota > Metazoa > Arthropoda > Arachnida > Ixodida > Ixodidae > Rhipicephalus > Rhipicephalus sanguineus. The sequence continues at coordinate 5,568,409 of NC_051186.1, forward strand.
GTATAAACGCGCCCGATCTCACGTCGGTGATGATGTACTGGGCAGAATGCACGGAAGATTCACGGTTTACCGATGATCCTCCGCAGCTTCGCCCACTCATCATTATTCTCCGTGGATATGCTGTGATTTTTCTTCTGCTTTTTAACGCGATAGCGTTAGAGAGCTCGTGTAGCAGAAATTCCGCCGCCGGTGTGAGGACCGTTGGTTGTGAGCGAAAAATCATCCGTGAGCGAAATATCGAGAAAGGAAATGGACAACTATGTTCATCTAGCGGAAAACATATCAAGCCAACGCCGCCTTTCCAGAGAAGGCGTTGATCAAGCAAGCAGCAAACGCTAGATAATGTGCTGCCATCTGTGAGGCATTGTGAGACTCTTCATCGCCTCCGAGATGGCAAGCGCGCGGCGTGTATCTTGGAGGCCATGCGACTCTTGCTTTAGATCAAAAACCTGTATGTACCATTCTCGCGCGCGTGCGTGTGTGTGTGTCTATGTGCGTGTGTGTGTAACAATACACATTAATAAGTATGCACTTAGTGGTTGAAGTGCGCACCAGGGGCCGGATTTCGCTATTGCGTTCAACTCTTAAAGGCGAAGCTTAAGGGTCCCCCAATTTTTTTTTCTTTATACCTTTTTATAATATATACATACATATACATATCCGGTGCATGACGGCGACGGCAAAAGTCAGCCAAGAGTGTCCATATACTTGCTATCGCAATAAAACAAGATAATACAGTAAGTCATCATAGTTATCGTGAAATGGTTGTAAAATGAGTATTAGCATCAATTTTTGCAGCCTTTTCACCTGAGCACACTGACTTTTAGAAAAGAGTGCAGTTCGCATGTCGACATCATAGATGTGATTCTGAAGTACTTAAGAGTCACACTGTTTTGATGTCAATTTATTATGTCTCGTTTTCTGTCCAGGTGTGTAGGGCATACAAACACATCTCCGGGAAAGTACCATCCAGCAGCAATGTGACAAAGTTTTCAGGCACAACCTTGGCACAATGCACCCCCCTGAGTCTTCACCATTCCAATTACGCAGGTTATAAATATAGGAGGAAGTTACCAAATAATTCGTTCCTGTACTTCTTTGTACCTTTCATAATTTTTATTATAATATTTGTGCAACATGAAAGGCTGATGAGGGCAAATATATTTTGGCCGGTGTGCAGTGAATTATAGTGTCTTGGCATGGAGATTGTGAAATTATGTTTAGCGATAATACAAATTTTTTTTCTTTGCCTCAGGGGATTAGGATTACAGTACATCCTCCGAATTCACATGCCAAAGCCAGCATTTCAGAATAAGGGTCTCGGTAGATTCTTGATCAATTTCAACCCCTTTTGGCTATTTAATGGTGCCCTGCAACACTTTTTCAACATGGTCAGAAAACGCTGCCGATCGGGAGTCGAGACTCCGAGAACATCTGAGCCAAAGATTATAGCGCAGCACGCGGCCTGGAATTTACAATTAATTCTCAAAATCGCTCGTTCTTCTCTTGACAATGATGCCACCAGTTCAAATGAGCGTGCCATAAACCCAAAGTCCACGGCCATTGGCTTATTTGAGCATCGCGAGCTGCATAGTTACTGCGGCCGCCGCGGGATGCCGCTGCGTGCCCGCGCCCTCGCTCGCCATGACACTGAAAGTAAGGCGCGCGTTCGAAGAAACAGAAGTGCTCAGGATGAGTCGCGCTGAGTTGCGTTGAGTAGGTGCCCCGTTCCAGAGCGGCTGCGTTCTTGCTCCGGTTCATCAAGCCCTCAAGACAGCTGAGTGAGCACTCAAGGTTTTTGCCTAAGGGTCGGGCGGATCTAAATAGTAGTGATTGGAAGGTGATTTGCTGTTTTATCGGCTGCTAGCACAACTGATGTCGACAACTTCTCCTGGTGATGGCCCAGGGCGGTCTCCGCCTTGGTCAGCCACTCTCTCACCTGATCAAATGCCGCTTGAAGCGTTTTTTCGCAGTGGTGTGAGCAGTATTCCTGTAGCGCTAGTGCCCCTGCACGGAGGATCCATTCGACTTACCAACCCGAAAGCGGTGCAGGCGGAACTACAGGCGGCCACGCGCCACTATCTTCACATTACTGATGTCCGGCAGTTTGGCAAAGGTGGGATTGTCTGCCGATCGCCGGACCAGGCTTGTGTGTATGATCTTCTAAAATGCTCGTCATTTGGAGCAATGCAAGTGAGTGCTTTCATCCCACCGCACCTTGCCTGCACCAAGGGAATTGTTCGCGGAGTAGACGCTACTTTAAGCCCAGCAGAGACACTTGAGAAGCTTTCCGCAGCTGGTGCGATAGCAATGTACCGGTGCAACAGAATGGTCGAAAACAAACGAGTGCCAACAGGGTCGGTGATTGCCACGTTTGCAGGTACATCATGCCCTTCGGAAATCAAAGTGTGGCCGCTGATTTTTAGAGTAGATCCGCTTGCCTCGCGTCCATTACAATGTCGCAATTGCTGGCGATATGGACACAGTTTGGGAGGTTGCAAATCTGGCATGCGATGCTGTATGTGTGGAGAGAGTCACTCCCCGAACGACTGCACTGCTCAGTCGCACAAGTGTTGCCTGTGTGGAGGTGCTCACAAAGCTGATGAACCCACCTGTCCAGCTAGAGCGCAGGAAATCCAAGTCTTAGAGATTATGGATAAAAGGCGGTGCTCGCGAAGGGAGGCTATTTCAGCTGTAAAGGAAAGAGAACATGGATATGCTAGCGTAACTGCACGACACCAGGCGATGACTGATGCAAATATTTCGCAAGTGATAGCAGAAGCTGTAGAAAAAGCTATGGCCAAAATGATGGAAAGAGTCGTAGAAAGTGTGACGGAATGCCTTAGTGGATTATTAGCATCTCAAATGGGACTAATGGCTCAAGCGGGGACTATTCAGTCAGCGGGGCTCAACCGAAACGCTCTTCCCTCGCAAGTTGATGGTTTAAATGCGACTCCATCTAATGAAGGCCCGATTTCAAGCTTTCCTACAAAAAGCGGTAGCTGTCTGGGCTCGCAGGCCTCCCCAGCAGATTAACAGGAAAACGCAAGCATGGATGTTGACTCGCGCGTACAGAAACGAAGGGCTTCTCCCCTAAATGCGACTGATACTATTCCGAGCTCGAAATCAAAGAAAATTTTCCCGCAGGTCAAGGCAACAGCTAATATTTTGGAAGAGGCAGTAGCCTCTGCGGTGCTTTCACCACCGGAAGGTAGATGAAAGTGCTGCAGTGGAACTGCCGATCAGTATTTGCTGCTTCTACAGATTTAAACGTTTTAGTTTCCCAGGTTTATCCGGATGTAATCCTACTACAAGAAACTTGGTTATCTCCTGACAAATTCTACAGTTTATGTAATTACCGATCATTTCGATTAGATCGTCCATCCAGAGGTGGTGGTTTGCTTACCTTTGTATCGAATAGATTTTGTCACAGAGCACAAATATCATTTCAGCTAATGTCTACAGAAAGTGAAATTTTGGCGGTAGAATTAACTCTTCCAGGAGGTTTCAAATTTTCATTGGTTAATGCTTATTTTCCTTTGGGTGTGCTGGATACACGGACATTAGATTCAATTCTTCTAAGTTGTGGAAAAAAGATCGTACTAGCTGGAGATTTCAACTCTCATCATATATCATGGGGATTCAAAACAGACCAATGTGGAAAGCGTCTATGGGACTGGGCGGCATCTAATCAGTTCAGTTGTCATAACACGGGATCATTAACGTTTCTGCGGGGTCAGTTTAGATCGGTATTGGATCTTACGTTTTCGGGTCCAGGTCTTTCGGTAGTATCTTGGGAGACATTTGAGGCTGGGACCAGCAGCGATCACATTCCAGTGGTATTCGAGATCAATTGCTCACAGTACTCTACGCAGGTTAACTTTCGTTCGTTTATTGATTATAAAAGATTTAAAATGCATTTGCAGAAATCTTTTATTCCTTTAGCTGAGAATCCGTGCAGCGTGCGTAATATTTGCGCTATTCTCGACTCCTCTCGAAAGAAATCGGAGTTCGAAATACAGGGAAAGAAAGACCCTACTTCTAGAAATTGGTGGAATGACGACTGCTCGAGGGATTATAAGCGACGGAAAGCAGCGTGGAAGCAGCTCATGCACAATCAGTCTCCTAGAAACTGGAAAAACTACAAGTTTATTGCAGGGACATTCAAACGAACAGTAGCGAGAGCAAAGGACGAATACAATGTTCGCCATTTTGAATTTCTGTCAAAATCTAAAAATAAGAGCGCGCTGTTCCGGTATTTAAGAACAATCAAATTAATTCCGCGTTCCTTAAATATAGAATCAATTGTGCTAACTACCCGAGAAATAGAAGACTCTCTAGATGTAATAGCCAGAGGTTTGGAGGTTAGATTTTCTTCCTGCATTCCTTCAACTTTTGTGCGACAAAACAGTCTCGAGTATGGTGAAGAGTTGTCATTGACTGAGTTATCCTCAGTGGTATCAGGTTTACCAGCGGCAGCCCCAGGTCCTGATGGCATCACTACAAAGATGTTGAAAATTTTCTTCGATGTCGCTCCTAATGTTTTATTGGATACCATAAATTATTCGATTAGAAACACTTGGATTCCTTCAGTGTGGAATGTAGCGAAGGTGATTCCCCTGCTTAAAGATAAAAATAAAGGGTATGCTCTTGACAACATTCGACCGATTTCGTTAACATCCAATTTTGTCAAATTAATTGAGAGATTATTACACGCACGGATAACCAAATTTGTGACCGCTAAAGGATTATTGAGTCCCTGTCAAATTGGATTTAGACCAGGGATGTCAATATGGTGTGCACACGTTGATCTGGAGAGTAGAATCCAGCTAGCACGGCGTCAGAAACAGTACGCAGCACTAGTTACTTTAGATATCTCTAAAGCGTACGATAGCGTAGAGTACCCGATTTTACTTGAAAGAATGAAAGAGATTGGCTTGCCTGACTATTTTATTGCGTGGACGACTGAATTCTTGCTGGACAGGGAGTTTTACTGCATACAGAGTGGTATTTCAACTGGTAAATTCAGACAAACACGCGGTGTTCCTCAAGGAGCAGTGTTGTCACCGCTATTGTTTAATATATTGCTCAGCTCCATTCCTTGTCATCGAAACGTAAACACGTATGTTTATGCTGATGATATAGCATTCTTTGCCTCGGCGGATGACATTCAGTCACTGTACGACCTTTTACAAGGATACTTGTCCGCCTTGAATATTGGCTCGACAGTATTCGTTTGACCATTAATGTACAGAAGTGTGCAGTTCTGTCATTCTCTCCGCTAGACAACATAAATATATCCCTTTCATTTCATCAAGCAGACATTCCCCAAGTGCAAACAGTCAAGTACCTCGGAATTATTTATGATGGAAAGCTTAACTGGCGTATGCATATTGAACATACGGCGACTAAAGCATCACGTGCGATGGGAATACTCAGAAGGATTAGCAATCATCGATGGGGCATGCGCAGAGACACATTGATAATGATATACCGTATGTATATACGCCCTATACTGGAGTTTGGATGTGCCTTATTCTCCGGCGCACCAGCGTGGAAGTTAAATCCGCTAGTTTTGCTTGAACGCCAAGCACTTCGCTGGTGCCTTGGGTTACCAAAATTTGTAGCAAATGCAGTTCTATATAAGGAATCCCGAATCCCATCTTTGCACACTCGATTCAAAATATTAACAGTTCAAACATTCTTAAGGCTCTATGAATCGCCGATACGACGAGACCAATATGTATTTATAAGCCAGCCAGAACTGTTTTTTAATGTCTCGTGGACTCGGTTCCACACCCCACAGGTGATTCTTACACAGCGGCTATTGGACCCATTAAAGATAAACCTTAATGATATAATGGTAATGAATAATAGATTGAGTTCATTGGCGATATCATATGATGATATATTCCCTAACAACGCGAAGTTACTTCCTTGGAATGTACTGAATGGACTTTTTCAAGATCACTTAAATCAAATTAGTACGACTGTTGTGATAGCAACTGATGCTTCGCAGTGTAAGGAAAAGGCCGGTGTTGGAATTTTTTCCACACACCTAGACTGGTCCTTTTCTGTAAGACTCCCTGATCATACACCAATATTTTTGGCTGAATTCTTAGCTGTCATTTTGGCCCTGCGTAAACTTCCCGTCTCCATAACTTCAGTGGCTATAGTAACCGATTCATTATCATTGTGTTCTGCTTTAACAACACCAGCTGAATCACATACTCTGAGATTATTGCGCGCACTGGGTCCACAGCATTTGCGAAACCTGCGGTTAGTTTGGGTTCCGGGGCATAAAGGAATAGTATTGAATGAAGTTGCGGACACTTTGGCAAAGGCTTCCCTTGCAGGCCCAGTCCTTGATCTACTTCCAGTTACGGCGTTCGTCGCTGCGGCCAGATTTAGAAAGCACGCTTTATCATTGCTTACTCCTAGTCTCGCTTCATCACCAGATTTTCAACACCTTCAGTACCCTTGGAGCAGAAAATGGTGCAAAACAAGGCAGATAGAAGTAGCAATGACAAGATTGCGCTGTAGGATCCCAACTCTTAATTTATACATGCACAGAGCTGGTCTGGCGATCTCTCCTACATGCTCCTTTTGCAATGAGGCAGAAACAATCGAACATTTCTTGCTGGAATGCCGACGTTTTTCCTCTCTCAGAAAACGAACAATTGAAATTGTAATGCGGCACCTTGATCTGCCAGTTACTTCAACTATACTGTTATCATTTGGGGCTTCTGTGCTGGGGCACTCGGACGGGAATATATGCAGTGCTATTGAGAAATTCATATGCGAATCAAATCGTCTTATTCGACACATCAACCGCTAATAATTTTAAAAATTTTCATAATGACATAAACAATTTGGCCATTTGGGAGGTTATGCAACACGGTCTAATCAAAAACTAAAAATCATTAAAAAAGAAAAAGACGCTTCATTCTAATTGATACAGTAACGTCTTTTAGCTCTTAAAATTTTCAGACTTTATGATCCGCCCGACTCTTGGCCGATCCCCCTGAGTGGGTAGGTGCCATCATCCAAGGAGCATCATCATCATCATCATCATCATCATGTTGACGCGCGCTGACGAACGGACGCAGCTCCTTGTCCCTTTGTCATCCCCCCTGCGTAGCTCTAGCGCGCTCATGGGTACGAAAGCTGAGAGAAAGTGCTCAAAGCGTGCGACGAAACCGTGTAGCTTGACGGATTCTAAGTTTTTCCGGCAGTTCATTCGTGAGGCAATAAAGTCATTTAATCAAGCCATTCCTTGATTACTTTCAAAATTGTTGCAGAGGCCCTTTAAGGCGTTTGTAAACCAGAGTGCGTAAGGATGTCTTGCATTTTTCCCCATCACTATGTGGCCACAGCAGCTGAGATAGCCCTTGAGCTCAGCAAAAAGATCCAACGGGTTGCCATCCATGGCCCTGTTGCAAGTTTGTTTTCCAAGTTACATGTTGAAAACACTATTCGCAAGTTGTTTTAGATAATGGCAAATACACTGTCCCTCATGTTTTTTTTTTCATTTGTTTTCTTATGAGCCCGTTTTTCTGCGTGCGTACATTCATCATGGTGGATTGTTTTGAAAAGTGGTATTACGATTGCTTTTTTTTTCCCATCACAATATTACGTCTTGTTTTTAAGGAACAAATTTTCACGGATGCTCACAGTGAAGAAGAACGGCAAAACAACAAGTACAGTCTGGTGCCTCGGCGTAACACTACTTTTTAATTTTATACATGATGCATAAGGAATAAATATAGTAACATGATGCCAATTCTGCAGTTGCCTTTTACAGCGCATGACCCAAACAAAGTCACAGTCACCCGTTTTGTTTGTTCATACTTACAGAAACATGTACACGTGACCTACCTCAGCTGCTTAATTGGAAGTGAGGGACCACCACTTTGCACTTCCCATTTCACACTGCAGCACAAGCTGTGCGAGTTATTTTGATGACCTTTCTAAAATGTTAAAATTTAACTCTTTTACAGTCATTGGGCACAAGGGCAGGTGTCATTGCACTTAAAATACCTCACTATTTCCAGCAGTAGTGACGCGACACTAAAAAATGAGTATGGGTGACTCAATTAAAATAGTTTTCTACAGTCACATGTCACTCTTGTTTGTCATTTCACTGATTTGGCAAAGTTATTTGGAAGTCCCCTGGCTTCCTCAGCAGCGGTCATGTGATCTTTTAAGTAAGAGTCCTTGCGATCTTGCTAGGAGAGTCACGGTGCCCTCCTACAGTGTACTGACTCTCGGCCAAAAGAGAGTTAACGCGTCTCTTTAAAGTTGTGCACGTGGCAAGTCAGAGCTTGCCTATACGAGTAACGCCTCCAGTTATCTTCCTTAGACTATGGAAGCAGTACAGTTTTACGCCAACAATCGCATGAAGTGTAAGTGCGAGAAAAAAAGTAACATTTTCGCCTCAAGTGCGAAGCAATGAATGCGATAGCAAGAAATTGGAATGTCCCACGCAGAACGAGAAGTAGCTCCATACTTGCCGCGCGGAGTTGAAGCAGAAATAAGGACTACCGAAAAGAACACAGAGGCATGCACAGGGTAAGCGTGAACTAACAACTGTCGCAGTTGTTACGTATTTGTGCTTGAGCAACGCGCTGCAAGTGTCGACAATGAGGAATCAGATGCTCTTAGATATTTCTTTTTCTTTGAAACTGCGGCGCGTGGAGTGACCCCCTGCGTTCTTTTTTTTTTTTCATCCGCATCACGATGATTAGTGGGGCTTTTTGGCGCAAGGGCCATGGGTGGCCAAAGAGCGCCATGTCTGTTATGTGGTGTTGGCGATGACCAATGATTACGATGACAGGGTGTATTGTGGCTGTATAAAGGCCTAAAATCACGCGCTATAAAGAAGCGTAAAAAATGTGTATACAGTATAAAATTATGGCAGTGACAAGTGGTGTGATCTATGGGTGTGGGATAAATGACGAGTGAGCATGGTATTTACATGTGAGAGGCGGGATAACAGCACGAGTGCCTCCTCAAGGCCTTTGATCTCAAAGGCCGAGAGGCAGGTGCTTCCTTTGATGGAAACCGTAGCAGCAGCCTCAATCATGAGGCCGCGCTACGGAGCGCCTGGAAAAATAACGTTAAAATTGTGTACATCTTTTAGGAATGCAAACAGGGACTGATATTTAAAATGGGGTTCTCTGCCAATGAACATAAAAGGATGGAGTGGGTACTGTAGGTATATGGGTGAAAAGTGCTTTTTTCTGAGAGCGTCCAGTTCCCTGCATTGCAGTAAGGTGTGGAGTACAGTTAGTGGATCGCCACAGTGATCACACAGAGGTGGATCGCCTCCGGACAAAAGATATGAGTGGGTACTATGTGTGTGGCCAATCCTCAGTCTGCAAAGTGTAACTTCTGTGTAGCGTGACTTCGATACCGGCGGCCAATTACCTAGATGTGGTTTGATAACGTGTAGCTTATTTCTTGTCTGCATATCCCATGTGGTCTGCCAAAAGGCCCTGAGCTTTCTTTTGAGGAAGGGTTTTAAGTCTAGTGGGGGAATAGCTATGAGTGTATTGGGACTGTTTTCGTGGGCGGATACTGCTAGGTGATCCGCCAACACGTTGCCTGCAATCTCGCGGTGCCCTGGCACCCAGCACACTACGACACGTTGTTCGAGTGTGTAGATCGTGCATAAAAGAGAGTATAGCGAGACAAGGACAGGGTTTTTGTGTTTTTTCAGAGTTTTTAAAGCTTTTACCACGCTTAGGGAATCCGTGTAAATAACTGCCTTTTGTAGTTTTGAGTGTCTTATGTGTCTAACAGCCGCAAGTATCGCGTAAGCTTCCGCTGTGAAGATACTTGATTCAGGGTGTAGAATACCGGAATCCGTAAAGGATGGCCCAACGGCTGCGTAAGACACAGAAGTATCGGACTTTGAGGCGTCTGTAAAGAATTCTGCACAAGTGTATTTGTGTTGTAGTTCAAGGAAGTGTGTACGGATATGTGCAATAGGCGCGTGTTTCGTTACTTCCATGAAGGAAAGATCGCAGTCTATAAGCTGCCACCGCCACGGCGGTAGTTGTGCAGCGGGAGCCAATAGACAGTGTTCGAGAAGTGGCACACCCGTTTCTACAGCTAGGCCCCTCACACGAAGTGAGTAGGGCTGTCTCATCGAAGGTCGGTTGTGAAAAAGTTCAGAACTGGACAAATCATTAATTGCAGTGTGTGAGGGGTGTTCCTTGTTTGCGTTCACCTTCAGAAAATATACAAAAGATAGGTAAGATCTCTGTAGGTGTAGCGACCACTCGTCCGATTCGACGTAGAGGCTTTCCACGGGGCTGGTGCGAAAGGCGCCCGTAGAAAGGCGAATGCCTAGATGGTGGACAGGGTCAAGCATCTTCAAGGCGCTTGCTGTCGCCGACTGATAGATTATTGCACCGTAGTCTAGGCGAGTGCGTATGAGGCTTTTGTACAGATTCAACAGACACTTTTTGTCACTACCCCACGTAGTATGTGACAATACTTTTAGAACATTCATTGTTTTTAGGCATTTGTTTTTTAAATATTTAATGTGCGATACGAACGTAAGCTTACTATCGAGAATTAGGCCTAAGAATTTGTGCTCCGTCTTCACGGAGAGATGTTGACCATGCAGGTCAATATCTGGATCAGGATGAAGGCCTCTCTTTCGAGAGAACAGGACACAGGTGCTTTTTTGAGGATTAAGGCTGAAACCATTCTCGTCCGCCCATTTGGAGATCTTGTTCAGCCCTAGCTGGACCTGACGCTCACAGATCGAAAGGTTGCACGACTTAAAACCGACCTGTACGTCGTCGACATATGTGCAATAAAACATATTTCGCGGTATGCAGAGGCGCAAGGAATTCATTTTGATAATAAAGAGTGTGCAACTAAGTACACCACCCTGTGGCACTCCCGTTTCTTGAAGAAATGGTCTTGATAGAACATTTCCTACCCGGACTCGAAACGTGCGATCTGACAAGTAGCTCTCTATTATATCTAGCATTCTACCACGTACACCAAGGTGGGACAGGTCTCTTAGTATTCCAAAGCGCCATGTTGTGTCGTAAGCCTTTTCCATATCGAGGAACACAGAAAGAAAGAACTGCCTGTGGACGAATGCGTCACGGATTTGTGCCTCGATACGTAACAGGTGGTCAATGGTGGATCTGCCCTCGCGAAATCCGCACTGGTACGGGTCAAGTAGATTGTTCATTTCCAGGAAATGTATAAGTCGACGGTTTATCATCTTTTCGAAAAGTTTGCACAGACAGCTTGTTAGCGCGATGGGCCTGTAACTCGTAACAGAGGATGGATCTTTGCCCTGTTTAAGAATAGGAATGACAATCGCCTCTTTCCATGACGATGGGATCTCGCCGGAAAACCAGATGGCGTTATACAGGGAAAGTAAGGTTTTTTTCGTTTCGGCAGGTAGGTTTTTCAACATGTCATATACCACACGGTCAGATCCTGGGGCGGAATTACTGCAGCAGCTTAGTGATACCTGTAGCTCAGCTAAGCTGAAAGGTTGGTTATATGCCTCGTGCTTTGTGCTTTTCCGCTCTAGTTTCTGTTTTTCTATTCTTGTTTTGTACCGTTGGAAGACTTCAGAGTAATGCGCGGAACTGGACACTTGTTCGAAGTGTGCGCCTAGGTAGTTCGCCTGGTCTTCCAAGCTCTCACCTTCTGTGCTTACTAGAGGAAGTGAATACGCTTGTCTTCCTACTACCCTAGTTACCCTGTTCCAGACTTTACCCTCGTGTGTATATGAACTAATGCCTGATAAAAACTTCTGCCAACTTTCTCTTCTAGCCTGTCGGCGCGTCCTCCTGCCTTGGGACTTTATGTTCTTAAAGTTGATAAGGTTCTCAGCTGTCGGAGAATCGCGAAGCAACCTCCATGCCTTGTTTTGCTTGTTTCGCGCAATTCGACAGTCATTATTCCACCATGGGACACGTTGTTTTCGAGACCGTCCGCTTGTTTGTGGGATGCATTTGCTTGCAGCATCGATCAAAAAGGCTACAAAGTAGTCCACAGCAGCTTCTATACTTAAGGTACACATGTCAGTCCAGCTTAAGATGGTAAGTTTTCGAAACTGTTCCCAATCGGCTCTTTCAGTCTGCCATTTAGGAACCTGTGGAGGACATTGATTTGTTATTGCTGCGCTTAGAACTATTGGGAAATGGTCACTTCCATAGGGATTCCCAATAACTTTCCAATTAAGGACTGGAAGAAGGCATGGAGATGTAATGCTGAGGTCTATTGACGAGTAGGAATTGTTGGCGAGATTATAATATGTTGGCTCTTTCCGATTCAACAGACACGCGCCGGAAGAAAAGAGAAAATTTTCGATCAGACGACCTCGCGCATCGCAGCGAGAGTCACCCCATAGATCGCTATGCGCATTCAAGTCCCCAAGGACCAGATAAGGCTCGGGCAGTTCATCCACCAAGGACTGGAATTCTTGTTTTTGTAGGTTGTATTGTGGCGGTATGTATAGAGAGCAAATGGTGATGAGTTTATCTAGAAGAACTGCTCGAACAGCCACTGCTTCCAGGGACGTCTGTAGTGGTAAATGTGTACATGCTACTGATTGGTTGACTATAATGGCTACACCGCCGGATGATACCGTGGCATCATCTCGGTCCTTTCGAAAAATGAGGTAGTTTCGTAGAAAGTTTGTATGTTGTGGTTTTAAATGTGTTTCTTGCACACACAGCACTTTTGGATTGAGTTCGTGAAGGAGTTCTTGAATGTCATCGAGGTTTCGAAGAAGGCCTCGGATGTTCCACTGTAATATTTGTGTGTGCATATTAATCATACAAAGGTGCTGTGTGTACAATAAGGAAGTGTGGAGTGTTCAAGTGAAATACTTTGTTTCAGGAGGCAGGACGGTCGTCCGGCCCCGTTATTGGCTTTTTTGTTTTCTTGGCGCGGTCCAGAGAACTGCGCCGGTGTTTCGGCACCAGTGGTGCCGATGCCGTGTCCATTGCCTCCTCGGAGGCACTGGATGCCCGCACGGTCGGGCTAGTGGCTCGAGTTTCGGGCCTCGCCTGGTGAGACGAGGCCTTGAGACCCGACGGCCCTGGAGTCGCCGGTCCCTGTTCGCGAGTTGGCGGTGTAGCCTTAACTACTGCCGCCTTGGGGGCAGGCGCCACAGCCGACGGGTCGCTCTGCGCAGACCGAAGGAGTGGCGGCGGCCGATGCGACGCGGCCCCCCGGCGCGCCGCATCAGCGTAAGGTGTGGTGTGAAAAGGTGAGCACCTCTTACGGGCTTCACGGAAAGAAATGTTTTCTTTTACCTTGAGGGTGATTATGTCTTTCTCTCTTTTCCAGTTCGGACAGGATCGCGAGTAGGCTGCATGATCGCCGTCACAATTGACGCAGTGGGGTGTGCTTGTACAGTTTTCAGAGGAATGGCCTTGGCCTCCACATCTCGCGCAAGTTTCTTGACCACGGCAGCTCTGCGAACCATGGCCGAATCGCTGGCATTTGAAGCATCGCCTCGGATTTGGGATGTACGGGCGGACGGCTAGTTTGATGTATCCTGTTTCAATGGTTTGTGGTAGATCGCTGGATTCGAAGGTTAGTATGAGATGCTTCGTCGCTATTTCTTTGTTGTCGCGTCTGATTATGATTCGCTTCACATCGGTGACATTTTGCTCTTTCCATCCTTCTAGAAGTTCTTGCTCTGATAATTCAAGGAGATCTACTTCTGAGACGACTCCGCGTGTGGTATTCATTGATCGGTGAGGTGAAACAGATATTGGAATGTTGCCAAAGGTTGCTAGACCACCAAGTTTGTCGTAGTGGTGTTTTTCAGGTAGCTCAAGCAGAAGGTCACCGCTAGCCATCTTAGTTACCTTGTAGCCTGGCCCAAAGACTTCGGTCAGAGACTTTGCCACAACAAATGGGGAAATCGATCTGGCTTGTTTGTCTGTAGCTTCACTATGGATTACGTGGAATTTCGGATAGGAGGTTCTCGGTCGGTTGAAACAGGTTAGTTCTTCGGTGCGTACCCTCTTCTGAGGGAGACGATCAAGTAGGCGGGGAAATGAGGGTGTTCCCATGATTGTTTTGTTTGTTTCGGCAGCAATGGCGGCCACCCACCATGGAGTCCAACTAGGGGACGCTGAAGCACTTAGATGTATAAGGCTACAGACGCCAGCCGTACAGTGCCGCTATAACCTAATATAACTACTCAAGCGAGAGTAACTACACAAGGTTAACCCTTGCCGCCAGGAAAAATCGGAAGTAACGAGAAGGGAGGAGTAGACAGGAAAGATTTAAAGTGAGAGAGAAAGACGAAGATAGGGGAGAGAGAGACAGGAAAAGGCGACTGCCGATTTCCCCTGGCTGGGTCAGCCCAGGGGTGCCGTCTACGTGAAGCCGGGGCCAAAGGGGTGTGTTGCCTCTGCCGGGGGGCCTTAAAGGTCCAATCACCCGGCGTCAGCTCAACCCCCAGGATCCCCTTTTCCCCGGACACGGCAATGCCACGCACGGCTAGGCGTGGGAGGGGGTCGAAACCCCCCCGTTAGCTCGGGTCCGTGGTGTCGCTACACACCAAACGCCAGCTTGCGCAGACGCCCCTGCGGGGATCCGCATCACGAGTAGGTAGAGAAAAGGACCACATTGTCATGCGCGTCTCAAGGGCAGTTTTCACAGTGAAAGAAAATTAGGAGCGTTGCGTCTGCAAGTGTCGACAATGGAGAATCAGACGCTCTTAGATATTTCTTTTTCTTTTGTCCTGCGGCGCGTGATCACCTGCGCCTCATGTCACACGCGGAAGTCTGATGTAAGGTGTTCCCGGTGTTCTTTGTTTTTTCTTTCTTCCACATGACGAGTGGGTGCAGAAAAGGGCCACTTTGTCGTGCGTGTCTGAAGGGCAGTTTTCAAATTGAAGGAAAATTAGGAGCGTTGCGTGATAGAAAACACGCTCAAGCTGCTCCGAGATTTGCTTACCACCAGCGGTAACCGGTGTGTATAAATAGCTCGCCGTTATTTCGCCGGCACAAGCATGGGTCATGGTTGGGTTGTCTAATGCAGCAAGCTGAGGTGCGAGGAGGTAATGGTTCGAATCCCCGGTCGGGTGCTTCGGAATTTTTTTTCTGCTTAATTTTTCTTCGTGCCTTTTTATACATGGGCCCGTATTCACAAACGAAACTTATCCTTAACTTATGACTTAAGTAACCGATCGGCACTTAACGCGTTTCACAGACCAATCTTGTACTTAAGTGAAACTTAAATCAGCACTTAAGTACCGGGAAGTAAAGTACAGCTACTGGCTACCTTAAGTGCTACTTTAGCTGTTTTTTCGTGAAACAACATGGCCGACCGCTACGGCTGTGTCGCCTACTTCACCGATTATGCTGGCCGTGTGGAAGAAATTACGCAGGATGAAGCATATCGTTACGCGCCGCCGTTACGACAAGTTCTCAGGGATCGGCACAATCCCATCGAGGTGTATAACGACGCGGGATTCCTGTCGCAGTCGCTTTTCAAAGCTGGTGGTGCTACGCCTGTTACAAATGCTGCCGCTGGGCATAAAGGACAACGAACGCGGTCAATTGGTTCCGCCACTGCATGCTGATGACATACGTGAAATATATTTGAGAGCTGATCGAGGTTGTTTCGCTTGCTTCATCAAACAGTTTTAGCCAGGCGTCCGCAGCAGCTTGGCAGACGCGGGCTTTGATGGCAGCTCGCGTCCGTAGAGCTGCTGCGGTCGCCCAACCACATACATTGGCAGCTTGCGTCTGCAGAACAGCTGTGGACGCCCGAATAAACTGTGTAACGGAGCAAGTGAAAGACCTCACCTGTTATTTTTTTGAATTATTGGTTCCTTTCACATGAAAACACTCCCATTATTAAGAAAGAAGGGAACGCTCGCGGGCGCTCTGAAAATAAAAGAAGTTAGAGAAGAACGCCAAACGCTGAAAAGCAGAAAAAGAATCCAAGGAGCGAAACGCACGTATGGTCACAAAAGAACCGCTCGTACTGCATGCGATATCTCAGCACAGTAAACAAACTTGTAGACGACAAAATAAGCGCGAGTTGTGATGACCACTTTATAGCGACGGCCGCTGAGTGGCGGCTGCTTGTTGTGTCTAGCCGAAGGCTTAAAACCGACAAAAGCGAGAAATAATTTATTCCGCCTGTTACGAAAAGTACCTTTATAAAGACTAGAACATTTACGGGCAGTGTTCCGCGAAAGTTACAGTAATTTATTGGTGCTTGAAACAAGTGTGAAAACTTCTGTAGCCTCGTTTCCAGGAGCCATACTTACCCAGAAAAGTGGTACTTTCATAAGTGCCCCTTAAGTATGGTTTTTGAAACTTTCCCCGCACTTAACTCAAACTTATACTTTCCTCATACTTTCATAAGTGTAACTTATCGCGCAACTTTCGCTGATTTTCTGATCAAACAAAATGGCTGACTATTCTGACAGTCTCGCCGACTTCGTGGATTTTGCTGGCCGGGTGGAGGAAATTGTACAGGATGAAGCGTATCGCTACGCGCCGCCGTTACGGCCAGTTCTCAGGGATCGGCAGAATCCTATAGAGGCATTCAACGACGCGGAATTCCTGTCACGGTACCGCTTTTCCAAGCGAGCAGTGATACGCCTGCTGGAAATGCTGCCGCTGCACCCAAAGGACAACGAACGTGGTCACCCCGTGCCGCCACTGCTCCAGCTGCTCATCACGCTGCGATTCTACGGCGCCGGAACCTTTCAAGTTGTTACCGGAGACCTTGTTAATGTGTCTCAGGCAAGCGTGTCACGCATCAACGCACGCATATCAAGAATGATAGCCGACGCATTGTTCCCGCAGCTTGTGAGGTTGCCCAATGCCAGTGAAGCAGCCGTGGTAATGGAGGAATTTTATGCCATGGCGCGTTTCGCTGGTGTGAGCGGCTGCATAGACTGCACTCATGTGCCCATGAAAAATCCCGGTGGAGAAGACGCGGAGGTCTTTCGGAATCGTAAGGGCTACTTCTCAATCAATGTCCAGGTATGTTTATGGCTCTCCCGTTGACGTAAATTAGGGAAATATTCGAATAATTATCATGTTTATAAAAGTAGCAGTGCAACGTTGTATGCATAACATAAATTTGTACCAATTTTCCTGAGCGTTATATCTATTTCAGAGTGAAAAAAGATTGCTTCCTATTGCACGCAATCACAGGGCCTCAGCTTCAATTTTTTGATTTGGTGGCCAGCTGGCCGGGTTCGGCTCACGACAGCCGGATATTTGACAATAGTTCGGCGATAGTACAGTATGAGAGAGGGACTGTGCCTGGCATCCTACTTGGCGACAAGGGGTATCCCTGCAGATCCTACCTGATGACCCCATTTAGGGGCACAGGGACGAAAGACAGCCCTAAGCACAGGTGAAGTCAAGTTGGAGCAATCGTGGAGCAATACTATTGTATACACAAATGCCTAAAATATTAAAAAAATGCTTTGTTTAGGTACAACAAGTCTCTCTCACGGACTCGCTGCAGTGTCGAGAGGGCGTTTGGAGTGTGGAAGCGAAGGTTTCCATGCCTCGACATGACACTTCAGATAAAAACATCATCAGTTCCCATTATCATAACGGCTTGTGCCGCACTGCACAACTTCGGCCACCTCCTGAGAGAACCCGTCCCACCTCCACCGCAAAGCCAGGTCATTCATGACAGCAGTTCACCGACTACCATCTCATCTGCTCTGCCACCACCAGCAGCCATGCCACTTGTGCCAGACACAGCAGGCGGATTCAGGATGAGGGAGCGCATAGTCGCGCAGTATTTCACTTAAACGACATGAAACAACATAACAGGGATGTGACTTTACTCATACTGTTTTTTCATTATGTCTAGCTGAAGCTTTAGCATTTGTGCCTTGGCCTTCTGATTCGCTATTTATAACCGAAAAAGCTCCATTGTGTCATTGTGTTGCGCTCTTTTTTGTTTGTGTTCGATCCGCATGAACTTCAACCTCAATAAATGCTCTCGTTTCTTTTCCTCGCGGTCCTCTTTGATGGCATCCAGGCGGGCACCCAGTTCGATTGAGACAGCCGTTTGCCTCTGGCTGCCGCTGGTTGAAGTGCGTTTCGTGCCAGCTGGCACAGCGGCGCTGGCAGTTGCAGCTGAAGCGGCTCCGGAAGTTGTTGTGGGTGCTCCAGCTGCAGCCTCTGATAAGCTTGCACCACCGCCATAGCACGGTTTGCTCATTGCAGCATCCTGTACTTGGCCATGGGGACGTGAATGAATTGGTGATGACTCTTCCAGCGGACTGCTAGGCTCTTCCCATGAATAGGAGTCTGTTGCCCCGTCGTACATGTCTTGACAACCTGTGGAAACAGTTCATATGGTCACACTGCTTGCCGATTCCTGCATACCTACACCAAAGGTGTCGCATTGTTCTGAACACCATGCTGTGTATGTACAATCTACAGCCATGTAGTACCTAAAGTGCCTATTGTAACTATTTTATTTTTTAAAACGTCACGTGGTGCAATCTACCTATATCTTCAAGGTTTGATGTTGCTTTGTTCATTCGTCACATTGAGATGCTCAATTACATGAGCCAGTAGGGGGTGGCAGCACCGAAGCCTGACAAACACACCGTTCAGAAAACGGCTAAAATACTGGACTCTGAAAATGCGTACGTGACAGTTGCAGCGTAATAAACGAAACATATTTGTGTTACAAAAAAGTGAACTTAACAGACCTAAAACATGGGCAATGAAAAAAATACGAAGGAGCCATACCACCGGACTCTTCCAGAGGCGTGGCTTGGGTCTGCGACAGCAGTGCAGCGACAGAAGGTGTGCACAGCTGGTTCGAGGACTGCGATCCTCCGGGCATAGCATCATGCCGGCTGCGGTCGCTGTCGCAGGGGTTGGCCAGACGAACAGCCATCTGTGAAGCGATGTCTCCTACGCGCTGCAGCTCGTCGGTCATTTCGCTTGACGGTGGTGTTCCGCCACCTGAAGTGCAAAAAATCAAAGAAACGAATTGAGTGAGACTTCAAAAGAAAGTTTTTTTGAATGCGAAGCATTTCTTAGCGAACTTCGGCGACTTTGAGCGTATCTATCTATCTAGCCGCCTACGACTTTGCGCTCTCCTGGCCGTATCGTTAATGGGATTTATACCAAAATTGGTATGGCATAACATGACTGTATTGCAAACATGAATGACCGGTCATACCATGAAAATCATGAATAACTTGTCATGAAAACCATGATTTACACGTCATGGCCATAGTGCTCCAGAGGCCGTTTTCTTAACATGATATATTCAAAAATTGCTACGATGAGACATTTCTGTATGACCTACACATATGACAGGTTGTAATATTAAAATCATAACCTGCATGTCATGTAGAACATCATTTACATGCCACGCTCATGGCGTGCTGACGGCCGTTTCGCTCGCTTGATATACACCAAATTTGTACTGCACGACGTGACTGTATGATGAACAAAAATGAGAGGTCTCAACATGTGAATAATGACATGCATATTATATACAGCATTATTTGCTTCTTGCTGACAGCGTCGCATTACATCGATTCCCAAAGTGCGTGGGTGCTGCCGGTTTTTTTTTTTCAAGCACAGCATAATGAACAAACGTTAAACAAACGCACAAGACGCACGAAAGGAATGTGCAAACGCAGCGATGCATATAGTGCTCAGCGGATTTACTACCGCAACTTGCACTCTTCCTTGTACCTAGCACAAGTGTAAGAAAACGCAACCATGATTGCAGATGCTGTGACAAAAGTAAGGAGCGCGAGCGCTCCCTATTTTCGCGAGTTCAGCCGAGGCCGGACTTCAGAGACACGCTGGCGTTCCTTCTTATTACCTAAAGACAAGGAATGCTACCTAAAGAGAAGGAATGCCAGTGCGTCTCTAAAGACAAGCTGCGCTTTAAGTCATCGCGATAAATTTCCGAACGCTGCACAATGCCCTAATGCAGGATATGTCACTAGTAATATCGTAATATCAATCAGACCAATGCTTACCTGTCGCAAACCGTTCCCGCATGTCTTCAGCGTTCCTCCTTCGCCAGTTGTCTTTCATGTTTTCCCAACATTTCTCGAGCTGGGTCCATTTGCGTGGCGTGACGTTGTGGCGGTTGTTAAACTCATCTTCAATCTTTTTCTAGGAGTCGCGCTTCCGACTCGCGGACGCCGCGTCGGTCCTCTTGTTTTCGACGACGCTGCGGTGGCGTGAGAGCAGGTCCAACAACACAGCGCGTTCTTCCTCGGAGAAGTTGATTTGTTTCCTCTCCATCGTCAAGACAAAGAAAAAATATTGCATACACACACTGTGAAGAAATGCTTAACTAAGCACAGCGAAACTGTAAGCCACCGTACGTAGCGAACACAACATAACTGTTGCGACGGGGAGAGGTAACAGCTGACTGGGGTATCAATGGGCTATAACAGGGGGTCACTATAGGCCATTGTGGCCAGATAAGTCCAAAAAAAGCGCAAAAATATCAATACCTGTTTTCTTTACTCACCACTGTGTGCATGTTAACACTGAATCTCTTCTTTTCAAATTATTTCGATGCAAAAGTTAATAATTTGCAAATAAATAGATCGTACACGTCAATAATTTACGTAGACTCAACATCATGCGACATACTTGTCCCGAAAAGTGCTACTTCGGAAAGTAATACTTAAGTGTCGTTCAAGAAACACTTGTCTGAAACTTTCCTTATACTTGCACTTTTCTTACACTTACTGTACCTCCACTTAAGTATCGTTTGTGAATACGGCCCATATACATGCATATATATATATATATATATATATATATATATATATATATATATATATATATATATATATATATATATCCAGGACAAGACGGCCGCGGCAGAAAACAGCCGAGTGTGTCCATATAATAGCTATCGCAATGAAAATGATGTAAGTTTGCGTTTGAAGCACGGAAGGACGTGCCTATGTTGCTATTTACACGATGTGTTCATGGGATGCTATCGGTCACTTGCATTCTTAGAATTTCGGATGATGTCAGGGGACAGAAAACTTCCTCGCAGAATCTCCTTTGGCGGTTCTCTCAAGCGTTGCGCAACGGTTTGCTACTTATCAGCGGCTCTTCGTTGTCGTCTGATACTATGTTGAGCCGGGTAGTGACCTCTTTGTTTCCAATAACATCCTGTATCGCGTGCTTTCATGTACTACCTCTGCGTTGCGGCTTTCCTGGAACGTCACGGTCGGGCGACATCGCCACGACCTTTGTGGTCTTTCGAACCTTTGTCAGTGTCAGCGTAGGCAGAATGGAAGGCGCATCTCGGGACCAGCGAAACACCAACGTGCTCTGTTGAACCTAAAATTTTTGTAAATTCGGAATTTCCCTATGGTCTACGATATTCCACTTGGCTCTATTACAGAGGTCTTCTTACAAAGTGTTCTACTTTTTTATTTTTTATTGCCAGTACAAAGCGTTCATGTGACACATGCGTACATCCACCATCTGTAACGTCCGTGCTTATCCCAGTGGGTAAGACGCTCGCCTTCTGAGCATGGCTCGTATGCTCAAAAAGCACCACCGCCAATGAAGCATATGTTGTTATATACTAATTTTATTCACAGCGATTCGTCTTACGTGACAAAATGCCGGACGGCCGCAGAGATGGGTTTCTCGTTGAGTCGCTCTAAAGATGCTTACGTATTACAAAAAAAGGGTCACACATTTAAGGCAGCTTGGCGAATAGTTCATCATTTGCTCTTACATGGACGGCTACATTTGTGACTAATGGAAAACTCGTAAATGGTGTCTTGCCCACACTTTGACCCGGACCACCAACTGTCACCCCAGTTCCCTTGTAACTTTCATGTACTGCTGAAAGGCCAAAAAAAAATGGGACGTTGTTCCGCTTTCATTGTTCCGTTGTTCCGCTACAATTCATTTATGACGAATGAAACAGGCCCGCAGTCCCATCGGCAGGGCTATCATACTCAAGCGAGATCTATGCGGCATGCTCATGTGGACATGCTACCCATAGTGATCCAAGTTGGGACCAAGGCGTCGTATATCGCTTATGTTTCAGCCCAATGCCTCCCTTATTTCATGGTAATCCGCGCATTCCACTACACGGCCATAAACCTGGTGATTATTAGTAGGTTATGGCTGTTTCATGTACTCGTGCATACACAATGTTCACCAGTGCCTTATGTGAGAGATACGTTCGTGCGTGCAGAATATGTTTTGAGACTTTTATAAAATGTAACACGGACCCTTGTGTATTCCCTTAAGACGACTCGAGGGAGAAAGCCATCTTCTTTCACTTCTTTTTCGTGTCAACCGATTTTACTAATCCCCCCTCCCAGTGAACATCATAATATCTGCGGTTTAACGTCATAAATTCCAGTGAACATTAAGCTTTATGCACCTCACGTGGAGTCGCACTTACTCCTGGATCGGCCCACCCTTGACCAAGAGTGGATGTCATGTGATATTACAATGACGTCACCAATTTGGCCGAACTGGGACGTCATCTGTGGTCACGCGGCTTTTGGGAACACTTGTGTTGACGCTGACACAACCTACGGTAACTTCTCGTTTTATGAGGCAACTAAAGGTAAAGCCTTAATAATGCGTAAGGGTTAACAACAGCATACTAAACTTAGTTCGCAGTATGCTGCTGTGTTTGGCAGAATTGCGAGAAACAATGTCAAGGGGACGGCGAAAGGGACAAGTGCAGTTGAATTACCCAAATATAAGGGCAGCAGGGGCGTAGCCAGAAATATTTTTCGGGGGGGGGGGGTTCAACCATACTTTATGTATGTTCGTGCGTGCGTTTGTATGTGCGCGTGTATATATACGCAAGCAAAACTGAAAAATTTCGGGGGGGGGGTTGAGCCCCCCCCCCTGACTACGTCCCTGAAGGGCAGCATGAGACGACGCAGAAGTGATTAGTGCGCCCTTTTTGTCCAATGACGTCCATCATTACGCGCTTGTATTTACCGCACTTGCTCTGTGTTACAACTTTTCCAGGAAAGTTGCTGTCGGGTGGCAGGGCACAGTAGCTTACCGCTGTTATCTTGCATTTGTCAGCATTTTCCTGTAGTTCCACCGGGACAATACAATAATATTTTTCCGATGTAATGGGCTTCTGCAGGCGTGGGTGCTTGGCCCTTCACAGAATATGCAGGCCAAAAATAAGGGTGAGATTTAGGTGAGATCTCCCTGTCCCATCGCGATATCTGACACTAACAATTTCAAAATATTTTAACACGAACGCGTTTTTACTGAGTTCGACTCCAGGTCATTCAAATCAACGAAATTTTTTAGTTTTTCCTTCTCATCTGTATTTTACTGACGTATTTCCGTCACGGAAATACATCAGTAAAATACAGATGAGAAGGAAAAACTAAAAGAAATTTCCTTGATTTGAATGACCTGGAGTCGAACTCACAATCTCCCTTTCTACAACAGGTGCCGCGCGCTCTACGCACTGCGCTACCGGCACATGTGCGTACCTCCCAAAGCGCTCTTGGTTTGCAAGGGCCGTGTCACCGTCTAGGAGTGTAAAGTGAAATGCTGCATCGTGATAATAACGAGCGCCGACAGGGAGTGTTTCGGTAGTGTCAGCGCAACGGAGGCTGGCTCCCCGATAGCCATTGCCATTTCGTTTCAATAAAGTTTATTGCATGACGACAACCACTTCTGTGAAGAGAGGTTTCACTTTCGTGTTATACTGATCCCTGCGATAGAGGGATCAACCATGTTTTTATTGAATATTCGCTGCAGAGCATACTGAAAGAATACTGCCCCAAACAGAAATTGCCTAGTTATCGAGTTTCCATTGTAAGACGCATCGGCAGATATAAGCAACGTTTACATATCGCTAGCAGCTTTGGGCTACGGCGAAGACGATATGAGATTTGCCGTTCATAAGTTTACCAGTACTTACGGTCTTCTTATGCAGTCTTTTTTTAGGCAATAAAAAATAACATCAGAGCGACACAGCGCGAATGACGGGGCAGAATAAAATGAATAGTACATGGTGCTGCCTGCCAACTGCCTTTGTGAAAGGTAGCACAATGTTCCAATGGCCTTCCTGGTGAACGTGCCTTCTCTTTATTCGCGCATCCTTTTACTTCCAAGTATGCCTTTGTACCATTCGTTCTTTCGCCTCTCACGTCGTTCGCGCTGTTTAACCATGCTCTCTGTAAATGAACTCGGCATCTACAAAAACTTTTGCTAAAAAGGAACATCGAATTCAGCTTGAAGATTACAAGACCAATTCTCAAATATACTAACACGTTTCTATCATGCGGCAAAGATTAGGGGGCCAGCGGTAACTAATTTCTTAAGATGCCTTGGTGCACCGTCTTGGATTTAATTTTTTCTGTGTTTAGCTGTCAGTCTTGAAGGGTTGCAAAACATCCGATAATAACTGAAGATTAGGAGAACTGGACACTTGTTTTGATGAAACTTGGCCAAAATAAAAGTGGAACCTGTGATCGCACGTTCATATGATTACAGGCGTAGCCTTGCGCAGAAACTAGAAGTTTTGGTCTTGCATTTCTCCAATTATAACCTTGTGCTTCCTTTCAGAACTTCGTTGCTCCACTCGCGCTGTACGAATGTCAGGTTAAGTACCTTTGATTATGGAAAATTTACAGAAAGCAAAGCGTCGTCGAGAGCTGAGGCTTGTAAGAAAAGCAGCCTTTGAGTGCTCACAGCAAGTGACAGAACGTTTGAATGCAGAGTCAACTGCAGAGAGCCGATTTTTTTTTGTTTGTTCTGGGAGCAATAAAGATACCACCACCACCACCGACGTCTAACCGAGTTATCATTTCCAACTGAACAGACTGCTTCAACCAGTGGAACGATTGAAAGCAGCTTGGAGAATCATTCACTTGCATTTTCAGATATGTTGTCCGAGGACAGAGACATCACACTGAATTCTTCTCAGTCGAACATTTACCCTGGGTCTCCATGTACAGAGCAGTTTTATTCACACAACTTCAGTAGACAATTGAATGCCTGGGCTGCAGAGCATCAAATTCGGAGACGAGCAATCGACTCACTGCTGAACATACTGAAGCCACATTTTAAAATTCTTCCTAAAAGTCACAAAGGTTTGCTCTTCACTCCTCGTAACATTCCAGTCACGGACATGGGCAATGGAGAATATTTGGACTTGGGGCTTTACAGTGGTCTTGAGCTGACAGTTGATTAATGGCCGGAGTTACAAGATAACAGAGTCCCTTTTTTGTCAGTTAACATTGACGACCTGCCTCTGTTCAAGAGCAGCCACAAGCAGCTTTGGCCCATACTTGTCCTTTTGCATCATCCTTGTAATAAGAACTTAGATTCAGTATTCCCTGTAGGAATTTGCTGTGGTATATCAAAGCCAGCCTCTCTCTCAGACTGCTTGTAGTTTTATCTGGAACAGTTGCAGCATGTGCTGTCACATGGATTTCTTCATAATGGCAGGTAGTTCAATATTGAGCTTAGGGCTGTACTTTGCGATGCTCCAGCGAAAGCTTATGTCAAAGCTACAAAATTGTATTCTGGATCTTTCGGATGTGACAAATGCTGTGAGAAGGGAGAATACCTTGTATGCATGACTTATCAATATATTAACAGCCTATTTCGTTCGGGTGAGTCTCAAAAATCAGACTCAGTAAGAGCACCATTTGCCGCTATTAGTATCCCATTGGTTACAGACTTCTCTCTAGAATATATGCACTTGGTTTGCTTGGGGGTTGTAAAGAAATTAATTTCATACTGGCTAAAAGGCCCATTGACTGTGCGTATTGCACACAGCTTAGTTACTCAGTTGCCTGAACGCTTGCATGCATTCAAAATACGTTACCCAGAGATTTCGATAGAAAGCCACGACCCTGAGTCAGCGTTTGTGGTGTCCGGGCTTCTTTCTTGTGTCCGTGTTTGCACGCCCTGTCTTTTTAGAATGAACCCTTTGAGAGCTTTTAGACGTGGAAAGCCGCTGAATCACGGCATTTATTTTTGTACTCTGGAGCTTTAGCCTTGAGGAAGGTTTTCCCGGAGCACATTTGAGGAACTTTTTGCTGCTACATATTGGAATTTCCATTCTTTGTGCTCCATCCATGGACAATTTTCTTCATTTCGCAGTACAGCTGCTGTACAAGTTTGTTGTGAAGTGCAGAACTATCTATGGGAAAGAGTCTATGGTTTAAAATGTGCATTGTCTTGTGCACTTATGTGATGATGCCAGCCGGCTTGGTTGCCTCGACTCCTTCAGTTGTTTTCCATTTGAGAATTACCTAAAGCATTTGAATTTTCTTGTAAGGTCAGGGAATAAGCCTTTTCAACAGATCTGCAGCAGAATAATTGAACAACGACAGGCTGTGCAAACCAATAAGGTCTCAAACGCACAAGATGGAGTTTGGTGTCATGGAAAAGCTGTGGAGAAGCAATGTGATCAGCAGCAGTGCACCTGACAACTTTTTGCTGCTCTCCGGAAACAGGATTGTTCTCGTTTCAAATTTCCTTGCACATGGATCCGATGTACTTATTGTTGCCAGTTTGTGCAAGATTGAAGATCTTTACACTCAGCCATGCAGGTCATCAATGTTGTCAATATTTGTTGTATCAACTCGTGCTGAATACCTTAGCTCATTTCCCTCTGAGGACAATGTTTGTAAAGACCAGCTTTTGCCAAACAAAAGAAAGTATGTCTTCTTTCCTCTGTTCCATCTCCTTTGAACCAGTCGTTTCCTTGGCTATTGGTTTTACAGTACATATATTTATGCAGTTTTTACACGTTTGATGCCTAGCTGTTTTTTCACATGAGAAAGATACTTTTCCTCGAGTTCTCTCCAAAATTGATTGTTCAGAAAGCGGCTGGTCATCGAGGCGTGCTAGCGTTGCTGAGAGCTGTTGTCTTTGGGAGCTATAGTGAGGACAATGACACAGGACATGCGCAATGGTTTCCTCGCTGCCACAGTGACCACAGGCAGCCCTGTCTGCCATTCCTATTCGGTAAGCAAAGCAGCTCGTGAAAGACACTGGAAGCCACAGGCGGCAGAGGACTGTTGTTTTCGGATAGGGCTAGCTTCCAACCAGAAAGCGACGAAGGCGCTGCTAAAATTTGTGCGCTCAAACGACCTCGCTAAACGACTATGATGCTCCCGTGCTTGAGTGTGTGTGCGTTTATTTTCGTGTTTTTACTTTTTTTCCTTCCTTATCTTTCTATTGCAGGGTAGTAAACCGAAAAACTTCTGGTTAGCCTCCCTGCCTTTCACTTAACCTTTCTCTCTGTCCCTCGAGTTTCCTTGCTATCCTCAAAGTTTCAGCCGCATGTATTAGAACTAGGAGTATGCAATTATTGCACAGTAAAGGATCGTTAATTCGGGTTTCACGGGACCAGAAAAACTGTCTGAATTCCGAATTATCGAAAGTATCTAGAAAACAATGAACTAATGTCTGCTGCGTCAATATACTTCCATTTTCTTGATGAATACATAGATCTTGCACTTTGCATAAGAGCAGCTTAAAAGGCACAATTTTCGCCTCTCGCAACATTGTTCACGATGTGACCGCTGCTCAAGACCTTTCCTGCCTTAACTAATGCTAAACGCGCTCACCCGAAATTAACCAAAAATGTCGTTTCTGTACAGCTCGCGCTGATGGTAATAACGATGTAGATTGCGCCGCCTCATTTCAGTCGTCTGTGACTGCCATTTTCGCTTCTTTGCGTCGCGCAACTGAGGCACTCATGTTTGCCGCTCAGAGAATCAACCGAATTAACCAGGTTGAGGCCAAATATGTCCAAATAATAGTTTGACGCCATCGAACAATGCATGTGCTGACTGAGACTAGAGAGCGTGTCCGAGTTATCCATTTTCCGAATTAACGAGCTTTTACTGTATACTTTTCACTTTAGAGACAGCGGTAGATTACCTCTCATTATTTGGGAATGCTTGCTGTATGCACTTCCGCCTAGCCTTGTTATTCATTGAAGTTCCATTTTATCAGTAGGCTTCCCTGTTAGATGGCTTAGACATAAACATTCTTTAAATGTGAACATATTCAACATATTCATATTAACCCCTACTACTGCAACGCTTTCTCAACTTAGATCTTCTATAATTTTTCGCAGTTTCTTGCCATCATAGCTTAAGAGCGCTTTGTCGTCTGCGAATGCTCGTTGCTCAGATATTTTCCTGTTAATTTTACCAATCCATTCGTTTGAATATTTTTCCTTAGCAGGCAGGCGAAACTACGGGTGTTTATAACTGCTAGATGCATCACTATTACTCCGTGTTTCGCCTTTCGGTCGAAACCTTGGCCTTTTATTTTGCAGGTTTCACACTGTCGAGTTCCGAAGTGAAAGGAGCACGTATGTTGTTCCCACAAATTGGGTGACTAGTACAAAGCGGCATGTGCTTTTGGCCTCCAGCTGACCTGCAATGCAAAGTGAATCGCTTGGTGCGGTCAATGACTCCAGCAGGAGATGACTGGCCAGTGTACGTACAAGGTCAGGATTCTTGGCACTAAAAGTATGTTGTCTTGCAATATGCTCTTTATTTTTAAAAGAGGTATCATGGTAAACGAAAAGCAAAAATTGTCTGTGCATAGTAGTACTTTAAATGTTTACTTGTAGTGTGCCTCTTTGGTGTGACCACCTGGCACATAGAAGTGGTACATGTTTTTTTTCTAGAATGTTACACAGATGGTTCGGTTGAGTTATGCGCTTTACTTTTTTTGCACTGATGTTACGCATGCTCTCTTCCGGCATAGGCATGATGTAAGCAGCGTAAAATACCCTTATTTCTGAGTTTATGTAAATAGTCCACAGTAAATTTGTCAGCTGTTATGAAAGAAGTGGCTAGTACAAATAACGGGAAGCCAGCTGTAAGGGCAGTTTGACTGTAATTATATTGCTACATGAGAACGTAAAAAAGCTAACGCAACAAAAATGAGCATGAGAGCACAGACCTACCATTTCAATCCGGTGTTCTTGCCTCATCCTCATAGGATATGCGAACACTGATTTTTTTCAAACAAGTTTTGCGGTGCCTTTCCTTGTCCCACTCGTTCGTGAACGAGTTTGGCCAACAAAATGTCTTGCTGTGATATTCTACATCGTGTAAGTAATGTACTGCCGTACTAAGGCCCTCGTGCTGATAAAAATTTTATTCTTGCACCAGGAACCTTGTGAACTATCGGCGCTTGGTGATCGATGTAGAAGCGTAGCACTTGCAGTAAATTGTCATTGGCTGAAAGAATGAAATGTATTCTCATAATTTTGTTTCCCTCCATTTCAAATACAAGCGCACATGAACGAGCCAATGAGTTCTTGCCGCAAGCGTGTTACACGTCAGAAATGGACACCAAAGATTCCGACACTCGAAAAAAAGGACGCCAGAAGTGGAACAGAAGAGATTTCTCTGAAAGCGATGACGACACGTGCAGTTCAGAGAGTTCACCCAGTTGGGGTAAACTTTTTGCCTTTTTTTGCCAGTCTCATCAAAAGTATCTTTTTGGTGGCTTGTTGATTCAATCCGAATTTTGTAGATGTTCTGCAAAACAGTCACCTTTAACTTTCCTGTTGTATCCTTTTGTTTTGCACCTTCTTTAACGTGACTATGTTGCACAGCACATTTACATAGTCGTACCATGCATTTACTAGAGTTTTATGGCAGGTTGACTCCTAACTACTTGCTTAGTATCTAAAATTGTCACGGTTTCTACAGGTTAAGGTATGTGTCAGTTTATGTTTAGGCCTCAACAATTTCTAGCATTGGTGTAGAATTTATATTTGTGGCATGTGCAGGTACGGAAAGTGCTACAGAAGGGAGTCGGCCGACAGCCTTACGAAGCAGCCCTTCACAACACATGCGAGGTAATGGCACAACTGCTTGCTTAGAATCCAAAAATGTAATTGTTTCCACAGTTCAAGATATGTCAGTTTCATTTCAGGTGTTAACAATTTTTCTGTACAATTTTCAGCATTGGTGCAGAATTTATATTTATGGCATGTGCAGGCACGGAAAGCGATGGAGAAGGGAGTCGGCCTACAGCCTTACGAAGTAGTCCTTCACATCACATGCGAGGTAATGGCACAGCTGCTGGCTTAGAATCCAAAAAATGTCATCGTTTCCACAGCTCAAGATACGTCGGTTTCTGTTCAGGTCTTAACAATTTTTTTCTGCGATGTTTAGCATTGGTGCAGAATATATATTTATGGCATGTGCAGGTACGGAAAGCGCTGGAGAAGGGAGTCTGCCGACAGCCTTGCGAAGCAATTCGTCACAACACATTTAAAATACGCGGAGGCCATTATAATACCTATCTCGAAATACGCAAGGATCCGTCTTCTGGTCGAGCTACCGCCCTATAGGCACCGGGCGGCCGTCGTAAGGCGCCAGCTGCGCTCCCCAGGAAAAGCGCCCCAAGCGGCGGCAGCGAACAGCACTGGCATGTGATACAGACGACGCCGAGAAGGATCTGCTACTTCGGCCCGTATCCGAAGAGAAGCGGCGGCGTTTCTTTTTGAGCGTTTGTCGCCGAAAGGCAAAAAGAAGCGGCAGCAAGTGTTTTTTTGAACAATTCACGAATGGTTCTACTGTCGGACATCTGTTCAGATAACGGGACCCGTCCTCGGGCTTCAGGAAGACTCCCGCGCAGTCGTTTGCGGTCGTGGGCGTGTTTAATGGTCGCCAAGTCAGTAAGACACGTGTCCATTTCATGTCCACACCGAGGAGCGCCGTCGGAACATGAAACGAGTCAGCTTCTTTGCGTGGTGCTGTGTTTTTAGGCGTTTGTTTTCGTTCGGAGGCGGACCAGACGGGGCACGATGCACCCTTCCTTTCGGGACTGCAAATAAGACAGGCCCGATTGGCGACAAAATGTAAAAACAACATCTTTGCGTTTTAACTGCTGTTGCGACTGGGGTTGCGTTTATTGTGCACAGCTGGCGATACGGGCCATGATATATATCTTCGCTGTCACCGCTGTTGCGACTCGGGTAGCGTAACCGTTGGGACCACGAGTGGGCGTCGAGCCCGGAGCATTCGTCACGACGAGTTGGAGAGAAAATACTTTGAGATCAAACGATGTAAATACGTGTACATAGTCAACAGGCTCCGGCACTGTTTAGTGCGCCGGATTAAATAACATGGTTGGGGTCCACCCCCTCCTTCTCCTGTTCACGTGTTGGCCAGGAATTTACCAATCCTGCAGCACTGGCAGCAGCATTCAGTTCACTGAATGAATATGTACCAACTAGCCCAATTATCGACCCTTTTTGGATAAACAAGAGCACGCCGGTGCCTCCCAAGGTCAATCGTCAGTTGACTACGGTTGGTGACGGGCATCTGAGATGACCCCTTTTGGGGGAATCAAAAAGGGGTCATCGTTGAAGACGCCCCTGGACTGGAAAGGGCCAGACAGATGACATCTGCACGGCGTCGGAGATTCGACGCCACAGGTGTGCGGAGCGCCATTGTTTCTCCCCTCCATCCCGTTCAGGAATGTTGCTCCGGAATGTCTCAGTCGCTGAAGAGAGCGATAGAACGACGACTGGCGACAGCTAACGGGGCCGGCAGGGCGAAGACTCCACGATTCCCACCCAATATCCTTCGCCGTTCGAGGGTCAGCGACATTGTGGCATTTGCTCTGCGGCACAACACTGCCGAACTCGCACTTCCTCACTGTTGTGAAGGCTCTTGGCGGGATGGCGAGTCCTGACAGCGCAAGTGCACCCAAGGCGCTGCCAGTGATTTTGAGCTGCGGCTTCCAAGGCTTGACCAGGTGGCGTGCGTGTTTTCGTGCGTCTGCTCTAGAGAAGGGTTGCCGCTTGCACGAAGCAGGTCACGTGCATGACATTGCCGCATACAAAGGCGACAACGAGTGCACATTGCGCTGCAAGTGCACCCTGCAGACGAAGCTCACTGCGATAAGCTACGATGTGGAGCTAGATGTAGCACCTTTTACAGTTATATTTTCCTAATATATTATTTTGTCTACACGTTAACATTGTATCCAAACATTAAAAAAGAAGACCGACACGTGTCGCATTCCTTTTTTGTCTTTCTTTACTCGATGCTTCGCCGATTGCACTTGCTGTTCCTGAGTTGTAGTTCTTGCACGCTCCCGTTCCCGTTCTGTTTTCCTTTTTACAGCGAAAGCTGTTATGAGATCACAAGGGCCGTATTTGTCCGTCGCTGCCGGTGTCCGTAACCACTACCGCGCGAAATAAGAAAAAAAAACTAAATAAGATAAATATATCTGGTATGCAACGAAGTTCGAACCTGGGCCCTCTGCCTGGGAGCCCAGTATTCTACCTCAGAGCCATGCCCCTGCTTGAAACTGCTTCGCAAAAGGACCCTATACAGGCTTCATGCCAGGCGTCCCACAGCGCAAATTCTGTAACCAGGCGTCACACAATGCGAATTGCGCAACGAATGGGTTGTTGAATGCTTCCAACCCATTAAAAAGGGCTCTGCCATAATTCTTCATCGTCATCAGCCACAGCATCAACAAAGTGAACATAACGCCTTACAGGTGTTTATCGGATACCACGGTTTTCCGCAGAATGACGAAAAATTGCATAGTAGCTGCTTCCCTACTTCACAGAAACAATGATGATTTATAGCGTAGTGGGTACCTCGCAAGTGCACTTTTATTGGTTGCCAAGGAAGCATGAAGGCTCCCATAATCCATTTCCTCAGAGTCTCAATAAAGTTAATTCCCTCTCTCACGTTAGCTTAGGTTATAAAGCGTGGTGGGAGAGTAAAATGACGACCGGAAGCCACATGATAAGAATTTCGTGACTAGTACGTCGCATCAACAAAGTGCACATATTGCCTTACAGATAGTACCTCGCTTCTCCGCAGAATGACTAATGATGTCGTGGTGGATGCTGCCCAACTTCACAAAAATTATAATTTGTGGCATAGTGGGTACGTTGCTAGTGTACTTGTATTAGTAGCCACAAAAGAGTTTATAACAGGCTCTACAAATGCCGTTCTTCCAGCTTTCGCTGTGACTGTGCTGCGCTTTCCGCACAGGCCTGCCGTTTTTTAAATGTTTCGCCGTTCCTAATATTTTAACAGATACGGTAATCTTCAGTCTTCGTGCATTTCACGTAGCTTGACGTAACGAGGACCGTCGTTGGCGGCCGGTGCATTGCAACCGTCGTTGGATGATTAGTGGAGTTTATTGGCGCAAGGGCCAGATGTGGCCAAAGAGCGCCAGAGCGATGATAATGAACTGTGCATTACGCAGTGTGGGTAAAACAGATGTGACGTGGCTGTAAATGGGCCTAAAAGCAGTCGCTGTAAGTGAGTAAGATATACATACATTAAAATTATGGCAATAACAAATGATGTGTGCTATGAAGACATAAAATTAATTAAAAATAATAAGAATATCAAATAAAAACTTGGCGTGGAGCACTAGTGCCTCGGCAGAGCCCTTAAAACAAGAGCATGGAGGCATGGGCTCATTGAAAGCTACTATCACAGCGGCATCTTCTGGACAGAGGACGCGCTATGAACTTGTTGGGCTAAAAACATTCAATACTACATCTTTTAAAAATCCAAGGACTGATTTTGCGTCAAAAAGCGGCTCTTCGCCGAGAAACATAATAGGATGTAGAGGAAGATGATAGCGGTATGCTAAGGGAAAATATTTCTTTCTCTCTCTTTCAGCTTCCGGACATTCCAGGAGGACGTGGAGGACGGTTAGCCTCTCGCCACATCTACCACAGGTAGGAGGTTCATCGCCAGTCAGCAGAAAGCTATGGGTACCATATGTGTGTCCTATTCTGAGGCGACAGAATAGGACATCAGTTCGCCGTGTTCTCGTAGCGGAGGGCCAGTAACCTAACTGCGGCTTAATCAAGTGAAGCTTATTATTTATTTCTGTGTCCCACAAGCGTTGCCAGTGGCTTCGCAGTTTCTTACGTAAGGGTTTTAGATCTGTTGCAGGGACAGTAGCGGTAGGGTTAACAGCGCGCAATATAATTGACGTGGCCATTTGGTCAGCTAACACATTGCCTTCGATGCTTCTATGGCCAGGTACCCAGCAAATAGTAACATGCTGGTTGGACATATACGCTGTACACAGAACGGAATACAGCTCAATTATTACCGGGTTTTTTAATCTAAAAAGTGATTTTAATGCATTTACGACGCTTAACGAGTCTGTGAATATAACTGATTTTTGAATGTTTGACTTCCGTATATGCTTCACAGCCGACAATAGTGCATAACCTTCAGCCGTAAAGATACTTGTTTCCGGGTGCAGTACACCGGATTCCGAGAAGGATGGTCCGACGGCTGCATAAGCCACCCCTGCATGCGACTTAGAAGCGTCGGTATAAAACTCTACGCATGAGTAGTTGGACTGGAGTTGTCGGAAATGCATTTTAATATGTGCTTCTGGTGCATGTTTAGTGATCTCGACAAATGAGGTGTCACAATGTATAAGCTGCCACTGCCACGGCGGTAAAAGTTTCGCTGTGGGCATAGGACAAAGTTCTAGCAGTGGAACATCCATTTCCTCACTTAAGTTTCTCACACGCAAAGAGAACGGCTTTCTCGCTGCGGGTCGAGTATGAAAGAGGGTGGCAGCGGTCATATCGTTTATAGTTGAATAAGAAGGATGTTTGATGTTTGCGCGTACCTTTATAAAATATATGAAACTACTATAGGATCGCTGTAGGTGAAGTGACCACTGATTCGACTCTACATAGAGGCTCTGGATCGGACTTGTCCTGAAAGCACCGGT
Organism: Rhipicephalus sanguineus; assembly: GCF_013339695.2. NCBI lineage: Eukaryota > Metazoa > Arthropoda > Arachnida > Ixodida > Ixodidae > Rhipicephalus > Rhipicephalus sanguineus. Next base: position 5,603,163 of record NC_051186.1, read on the forward strand.
TGCAAGTCGGATGCCCAGATGGTGGACGGGGTCTAGGATTTTTAATGCACTTGGCGTTGCGGAATGATAAATTATAGAGGCATAGTCAAGGCGCGACCAGACAAGACTTTTGTACAGCTTCAAGAGGCACTTTCGATCACTACCCCATGTTGTACGTGATAGAAGCTTTAGGACGTTCATCGCTTTCAGACATTTCATTTTTACATATTTAATATGGGGTATAAACGTGAGCTTAGAATCTAAAGTGGTTCCCAGGAATTTATGCTCGCTGCTGACAGAGAGTTGGTCTCCCTTGATCGCAATACTTGGTAGTGGCATTACCCCTCGTTTGTTGGAGAAAAGTACGCAAGTACTCTTCTGGGTGTTTATTTTAAAGCCATTCTCATCCGCCCATTTAGAGAATTTATTCATTCCAAGCTGCACTTGCCGTTCGCAGATAGACATATTGCATGATTTGAAACTCATCTGCACATCATCAACATACACGGAATAAAACATCGCGCTTGGAATTACTGACTGCAGAGAGTTCATTTTTACAAGAAAGAGTGTGCAACTAAGCACGCCCCTTGCGGAACACCAGTCTCTTGGGTGAATGATCTAGAGAGAGCATTTCCCACTTTTACGCGAAAGGTTCGGTTAGACAGATAACTTTCAATTGTGTTTAACATGTTCCCATGGATGCCCATGGCGGCAAGATCGCGTAGAATCCCGAATCGCCATGTGGTATCGTACGCTTTCTCTAAGTCTAGGAAAACCGAAAGTACAACCTGCTTATGAATAAATGCATCTCTGATGTATGTCTCTATGCGAACAAGGTGGTCTATTGTCGACCTCCCCTCTCTGAAACCACACTGAAGGGGGTCTAGTATACTGTTACTTTCTAGAAAGTGAATTAAGCGCCGGTTTACCATTTTCTCATATAGTTTGCATAGACAGCTTGTTAACGCTATTGGCCTGTAGCTGGCGGCTAAGGACGGGTCTTTGCCTTGTTTAAGTACCGGGATGACTATCGCTTCTTTCCATAACAATGGAATATACCCAGCTGCCCACATGGTATTGTAGAGGGTTAGGAGTGTTTTTAGTGCTTCGGGGTGAAGATACTTGATCATTTCGTACATTATGCGATCGCCACCTGGCGCCGAGTTGTTGCAGCACGCAAGAGATGCCTTAAGTTCAGCTAATGTAAATGGGCAGTTGTAAGCCTCACTGGATGGACGTTTACATTTAAGGGGCTGCCGCTCTTCGCGTTCTTTGAATCTTAAGAACGTTTCTGTATAGTGTGATGCACTTGAGACATATTCAAAGTGTTCGCCTAGGCAGTCCGCCTGCTCCTCCAGGCTCTCACCTCGGCTACTTACCAAGGGTAGGGGGTGTGACTCCCGACCCATTAACTTGTTTACTCTATTCCAAACCTTCGTTTCGTCGGTGTAAGAATTTATACCGGATATGTACCTATTCCAACTTTCTTTCTTTGCAAGACGACGCGTTCTTCTGGCTTGTGACTTAACCTGTTTGAAATTGTCGAGGTTTTCAGCCGTTGGGTAATTTCGGAGTAATCTCCAAGCTTTATTTTGACTATTGCGCGCTTTCCGACAATCGTCGTTCCACCATGGGATGCGACGCTTATTAGTCATTCCGTTAGTTTGCTTAATACATTTCACTGCAGCGTCAACAATAAAAGCTGTTAGGTATGCCACAGCATCGTCTATATTAAAATCACCAATGTCATCTCCGTCTAAAAATGTGCTTTCTCGGAACAGTTCCCAGTTGGCTGACTTGGTGTTCCAACGAGGAAAGTCAGGCGAGCATGTATCTTCTTTTGTCAACTTCAGCATAATCGGGAAGTGGTCACTCCCAAAGGGGTTCTTGACAACGGACCACTCCAGATATGGAATTAGTGTACTCGAGACAATACTTAGGTCTATAGAAGAGTATGTGTTGTGTGTAGTGCTATAATACGTTGGTTCTTTTTTGTTAAGTAAACATGCGCCTGACGAAAACAGAAAGTGTTCTATTAGGCGTCCTCGCGCATCCAAACGGGAGTCGCCCCATAGGGGATTATGTGCGTTTAGATCACCAACGACTATATATGGCGGAGGAAGTTCATCAATGAAGCTTTGAAATTGTGTCTTCGAAAGTTGATAGCACGGAGGAATGTAAATAGAAGTAATTGTAAGTAGCTTACCGAACAGCACTGCTCGGACAGCAACTGCCTCAAGAGAAGTTCGGAGGTTTAATTGCTTACAGGCAACACCTTTATCAACTATTATAGCGACACCGCCCGACGAGGCGGCAGCGTCGTCACGGTCTTTGCGGAAGATGGCATATTGCTTTAGAAAGTTTGTTTGTGTGGACTTGAGATGTGTTTCCTGAACACACAGCACCTTTGGGGTATGTTTATTAAGAAGTTCTCTAATATCATCAAGATTATGGAGAAGTCCTCTCACATTTCACTGTAGGATCTGTGTGTCCATTTTAGATGTGTTTTGTGCTGTGTGCTCAGGATGGAAAATTAGCTCACGGACCCTTTCCAGGGGCCGTGACTCGAGATTTTTCTTTTTTGGATCGGTCGACGGAGTCGCGCCGATCCTTAGGCGCTGGCTGCGCCCTCACGCTCGGTGTTGTGTCCATTGCATCTTGCGAGGCGCTGGACACGCGCTCTTGCGAGCGCTGCGTTTGTTTTGAGGGCCTCGCCTCAGAAGACGAGACCTTCGCGCCCCCCAACCCGGAGGTTGGTGGGTCCTTCTTGGATGGCGGAGCAGCACTGGCTGCAACCGCCGAGGGGGCGGGTGGCGTCACCGCCGGCTCACTACGCGTGTGCCGGACAGCCGCCGAAGGCCGTCGTGGCGCTGCCCCCTGACGCGCCACTTCGGCAAAGCTGGTTTCTGGTAGGTAGGACACCTGCCTTCGTGCCTCCTTAAATGAAATGTTTTGTTTTACTTTAATTGTGACAATTTCCTTTTCTTTTTTCCAGCATGGGCATGACCGTGAGTATGCGGCATGCTCCCCATTACAGTTCGCACAGAGAGGAGAGTTTTCACAGGCATCAGATGTGTGTTCTTCAGCACTGCATTTGGCGCAAGTTAGGCGGCCTCGGCAGTTCTGTGAACTGTGGCCGAACCGCTGGCATTTGAAACATCGGAGAGGGTTTGGTATATATGGCCTCACTCGAAGCTTGATGTACCCAGCCTCGATGGAGTCGGGCAGTACACTTGAATTGAAAGTAAGTATCAGGTGCTTAGTCTGGACTTCTTTGCCATCACGCCTTATCCTAATTCGTTTCACGTTGATGACATTCTGTTCGCTGAAACCCTCCAGGAGTTCAGCCTCCGTCAGCCCTAACAAGTCATCATCTGAAACAACGCCACGGGTGGTATTCATGGTTCGGTGTGGGGTTACTATTAAGTTGGTATCTCCAAATTTCGCTAGATTAGGCAGTCTCTCATATTGTTTCTGGTCGCGGAGCTCCAAGAGGAGGTCACCACTTGCCATTCTCGATACTTTATATCCTGGGCCAAAGATTTCGGTCAAAGACTTCGAAACTAGAAAAGGTGAAAGTGTTCGCACTGGTTTGCCGGGTGTGTCAGCGTGGATAACGTGGAATCGGGGGGAAAGATACTCTCTGGTGACCAAAAAACTGGAAGACTTCGTCGGTGCGCCCTCTTTTGTGAGGGCGATCAGGGAGTGGGGGGAAGGAACTAGCCATATGTAAATGTTTATATTTCGGCAGCAGCGCCAGCCACCCACCATGGAGTCCTACAAGGGGACGCTGCAGGGTAAGCACAGGCCCTGCAGGCGCCAGCTGTACGCCACCACTATAACCGAATATGGTGTATCCAAGGTAGGATAACCACACAGGGTTAACCCTTGCCGCCAGGAAACACGGAAGTCAATGGAAGAGAGTAGAGGACAGGAAAGATTTAAAGTAAGAGAAAAGACGAAGATGTGAGGGGAGAGGCAGGAAAAGGCGACTGCCGATTTCCCCTGGGTGGGTCAGCCCAGGGGTGCCGTCTACGTGAAGCCGGGGCCAAAGGGGTGTGTTGCGTCTGCTGGGGGGCCTTAAAGGTCCAATCACCCGGCGTCGGCTCAACCCCCAGGATCCCCTTTTCCCCGGACACGGCAAAGCCACGCACGGCTAGGCGTGGGAGGGGGTCGAAACCCCCCCCCCGTTAGCTCGGGTCCGTGGTGTCGCTACACACCAAACGCCTGCTTGTGCAGACGCCCCTGCGGGGAACCGTCGTTGGTCGCCGGCGATAGCAAACATGCCCCTGCATTGGCTTACGCCAATGTGGTAACGTGCAAGACACAGCGCACAACAGCTTAGCAGAAGACAAGGTTGGTTAAACAATCTATTTGAGAATTTTTTTGCAAGAGAAACCGAAAAAAAGAATACAGTACAGGCTCGCTTACAAATGAATGCACTAGCCTGCAAAGTTTCACTGCTTTTTCAGAGCCTGCCGGATAACGTCCACACGTGCCCACAGGATCATGCGCTACCGAGGGCCCATAGAAGACCTCGCGGAGAAGATACTGGAGCAAAAACGCGTTACTATAGCTACCATGACGTACGGCATCAAGCTAGAGCCGGCAGGACGAGCATGATTTTCGCATAATGAAAGTGTTAAAGTTCATGAAACTCGATTCCTAGTGAAAGACAGCCAGCCATGGCTAGGATGCAGCCCTGATGAGGTTATTGAGTGTTGTAGCTCAGACACCCAGCTGCTTGAAATAAAATGGCCTACTCCAAAAGGAGCGGGCAAGAGAAGCTCCTCGAGGGAAGAGGTCGTCCATATCTTACAACGTCAGGTGGAGCATATCACCTTAAGACATCACACGAATATTACACGCAAGTGCAAGTGGTTCTCTATGTGCTCGGTCTCAAAGTGTGCAAATTCTTAGTATATACGCCTAAGGAGCAACTTGTCACTGTCGTGAACCGCTGTGATGAGTTTTTGAGGAAAGCTATTCCTAGGTTGCAGGTGTTTTATTTTGTTCACATGTTGCCAAATTTAGCATGTATGGAGCAATAAGATTTCACACCGTTGTACTTCATTCCCTGAAGCTTTTTTTTAAGTCTATATTTTTGAAGTGCAATTATGTTTCCTGTACTCAATGACAATAAAACTTTACTTAAATGATTGCCTGTTGGCATCATCAGTGATAAATCATAAAGACCATGTGTGTGGGTTTTATCGCGTGCATTCATCCAGGCAAGGTGTTATGAAGACGTTTATTTATACAACACAATTTGCATCTTTTTTATGTACATGTTATGAAATATACACATAGTCACTTCTAACACCAAACAAAAACATCACGTCAAACATTTGAAACTATTTCCCAGTTGTGCCACGATACAGCTAATATGCATAATAAAATAGCGGCATCGCTAGGCATTAATCATTACAGCAATATGTGAACGCTTGTGAAAGGTAACTAATGAAGGCAAGCTGGAACAAAGCTGGAATATAATGCGTCTTATAAAACCTGCACCACTTTTTGTTCACATTGAAAGTGTATATTAAAGCCAGAGGTAAACACTGAACAAAAAGTCACAATGAACAAATAGTCAAGTACATTTCAAAATGCTACTTTGCAAGTTTGCCAGGACACAGATAACATGTATGGTTTGATCAGTGTGGTAAAGTAGCTCGACTAGGAAGTCTGCTGTTGAGAACGTTGAAAATTTTTAACCGCTCAATCATCCGCTTTACGTGGATACGCACACTTGCTATATGCAAGTTTCAGCCATTTCCTTTCACGTGATGTTTGCTCCGGGAGAAAATGGCGGCATTCCTAGCACAGCATTTGCTTCTGCCATGTCAACAGGCACACCAGGAAAGCCTTTATCTGCAAGGAAAACGTCACCTGGCTCTAATAAAGAAAATAGACCTGAATCGACTGTTGTGAAAGCATCAGTGGCCTGTCCTCCATAAGCTTTTGACAGAAACGTTACTGCACCACTTGAAGCAATACCAATTAGAAATTTTGGAGTATATGTGCCTTATATTTATATTTTGTGCATTTCTCTATCGCCTGATTGATAGTGTGAATATGGGCTATTGTTGAGTAGCCTGTACGAAAACCTTCTTGGCCTCCCGGTTCATCGAATACTAAGGCGGTCTCAATTCTATTAGCTATTATCTTTGTATATAGCTCATAGGCAACGGACAGTAAGCTGATCGGCCTGTAATTTTTCAATTCCTTGACGTCCCCTTATGAATTCCTCCTAGCCCGTTTTTATTTTGTACGTTTCCTTCTCGTGATCAGGGCTCCTTCGACTTATTGGCCTATATTAAGGTACGACTGCAAAGATTGTAAGGATTTTTTGCCAATGATGAATTCTTGTTCTTCCAAATCCGACTCAGTTTAAAACAAGCAAAAATAATGATTATTCGGCGAATATCATGTCACAGTGGATCTAAGTGCTTTTAACAGAAAGACTGTTTACGCTATCGGTAACTTGCGCTCTGCCATGTAAAGCTCCTCAAGTGGGTATGATCCACAGGAATCGGGCAATCCCCACAACCGAGTCCAGCAATCTGCTCTCCTCGGTGACGTGGAGCACGTGAAACGCGTGAAAAAGAGAGCGAGAGAAAGAAAGAACACAGAGAAAGAAAGGAAATAAAGACATAAAACATAGAAACAGACAAGAGAGAAAAACAGAGAGCAAGATAGAAAGAGAAACAGGGAAGAGGCCACCCAGCTCCATTCTTCAGGCTTTTCGCCAATATCCGATCCTGCCATAATTTCTTTAAAGCTATCTTTAGGGAAAACCTGGCTCGAGCAGTTAAGGGCCTGAAGAGCAGCCTGTCCAAATGTGTGACATATATCAGCCTCGCAGACGTATGCGCAAAGTTCGCGCACAAGCTAAATCCAATTCACCGTGCAGCCGTGGCCGCACTCATAGAATACATTATTCATCTCGCGTGTTTGCAGTCAAGGTGAAATCTGGCCATGAAGTGAAAGTGACCTGATATTCGCCCCGAGCGCGAACACAGCCGGCGCCTAGCGGCGGAAGGGCGAACCACGCCTAGTGTGGATACAAGGCCGCGTCGTCTGCTAGTGCACATTGCCTACGCACGCGGACTGCAGAGAGCACCATGGAAAGCGAAGAGGACAGCTTATTTGAGGGTAAGTAGTTGTCTTGTCACTGCTCGTTCGCAGGTATTACGAAGAAAATCGAAACAATCAGTGATCGTTGGGCGATAACGCGCTTTTTTTTTATCCCGACCGCGGTTATCGCTGACGTACCGAGATTGGTGGTCGCCGCTAACTGGGTGGAGCAAGCTAATATCATTGTTTTGATGCTTCGCAGTTTCCTTGCGTATGAGCGCAATCCTATACCATATCGGAGATGGCTCAAGATGCCTCGTTGAAGGTGACTTGGTTTTAGAAGCCGGACATGTGATAGAATGCAGCGCAGTAGCGGCTACATGCCGATCCGGCGGACCCGTACACATTATTGCATACGTCTTGCAATCATCGGGACTTCACAACGACCCACATAGAGTGGAACTAAAGCTTCAGGGTGAAGCAACGATCGAGGAAATAAACTGCACCTGTCCCGCCGGGTAAGACGAGTGTTGTACAACACGTGCGTTAACTAGTGCGCGTGAGTGGCGTCCAGCGAACGTCACGATTTCGCGCCTCTGTGAAGAGACTGCTGAAAAGCACGGCGTTATCAAGGCAATCCTTACTCCGAAATATTCATATGTGCCGCTCATTTCTGTTACTTTTTACCGCCACTTATCGCAACGCCGAGGTTCTCTCCAAACACTTGTACTGCTCGCAAATGTATTGCCACCACGCCGTTACCTGGTGCGGGGACAATTAGCTTATCATTGCTGCGAAAAAAAATGATTATGACAAAAATAAGTTTGAGTGGCACTCGCAGTTTTTGGATACGTTAGTTCTGCAGCCTCAGCATAACAATTGAGCAGCGCAAACTTAGTGACCTACGACGAATGTACCTAACATTCGTTAAGTGGTCGCCTAACGCAGCAAGCGGGAACCCAGTTTTACTACTGCTGTAAATGCATGGATTTAATGGCTAGCTTCACGGTTTTATAATACTGTTCACAGGTGTTCAAAATTGCTCAGGGTGAGGCATTTGCAAGGTTTTAAGAGAATATTAGTGCTCGCTGAAAAGAAGCCTCTTTCAAGATTCACAAACTTGTCTCTCTGTATAACCCTAAATTTATTGTGGAATGTGGGCCATGTAGTATGCACGTAGTACAACTCGTAAATATTATTTGATTCGGACACAGAAAACACGAAGACACAGAGGAAATAGGGAAGGGTACAGGCTGTGGTCGTGGTGCTTGTCTAACGACGATTGTGGTTGCAGTGTAGGCTACCACTCTTGTAACTATGAAATACACATTACATATCTTTGCATAAACTCAAATATTACATCTGATGCGAAATTACCTTTAGGTATCACAAGTGCTGAAAACATTTTTAAGAAATCATCGACGATACTACTTACGTGCTTACTGCGCGCACATGAGGGGGGAAAAACGCCAGGCCTGCGTAGAACACGCAGCACAGTCACAGAGAAAGCTGGATGAGTGGCCTTTCTAGAGCCCGTTGTCAACATTCTAGGGTCGTCTACTGCAAGTACAGTTGAATGACATCTACTACACGATAAGGAATTATAATTTTGCGAAGTAGGGAAGCGCTCACCATGTCCTTATTTCACATTCTGCGGAGAAGCGAGGTACCCACTACTCGTCTCTAAAGCATTATGTGCACTTTGCTGATGCTGTCGCTGACGAGGATGAATTATGGCTCAGCTCTAACCACATAAACCACTTTAAGCCGCCCCCTCGTTACGCTATTCGCATTCTAAGACGCCTGGTTTTTATTTTACTTCTCTGCCACACTCTAGCAAATTACACCTGTTAACGCGACTCCTTGCCCAACATAACGCCTCTATAGGCCTCGTGCGCTGCTGTTTTAAATCTGACATGCAGCGCCACTGTGGCGGCTGGTGGCAAAATGTCCCCGTTTCCTCCGCACAGCCGCGATTAGCCGTAGCAGTTTGGAAATGGCCCCTAGCAGCGCAAGCATGTGTACGCGGCAAAAAAAGTCGACTCATGTCATAACAGCTACAAGAACACGGCCGGGAAACTGCCGAAGGTGCAATTTTATCATTTTAGATGGAAGTCCTACGAGGCTGATCGGCGAAAGCGTTGAAACGCAGCCCTTAGGCACGCCCGATAAGCAAATGCGACCAGTCTTCGCACGGTTTCTTTCACTTTCTATACAAGCCACTGGCGTAACCAGGGGGATTCAAACCTCCTCCCACTCTTCATTTTTTTTAACACCTTGCATGTGTATGTACACACGCACACATACAAATGCACGGACGAACAGACAAAGTATGGTTGAACCCCGTCGCCCCTCCCGCCCGAAAAAAAATTGTGACTACGCTACTGCTCCAGGTAATAATGATGATGATGATGTGTGGTATTTTATGGCGCAAGGGCCACTTGATGGCCAAAGAGCGCCATTTCAGTAGACTAGAGATGTGAACAATGACATGGTGCGTGGCTGTATAGGGGCCTTAAAATTCTTCGCGCTAACGCGGGTAAAAATATAGAAGTATTTAAAATCATGACAGTGACGTGAAGTATGTCCAGTGAAAGTGGATGGCGAAAGGTCATGATCATAAAACCATGGCGGGGATGTAGTCACCGCAACCGCGACCTCGGTACAGAGGTCGTGCTACGGATCAGCTCGAAATATGCAGTGAAAACTATGTACATCATTTAAAAACCTAAACAGTGATTGAGGTTTAAAAATCGGATCCCTACCGATGAGCATCCCAGGGTGTAGTGGGAGCTGCTGTCGGTAGGGTAGTAAAAAGTGCTTTTTTCTCAGAGCATCTAACTCATCGCACTGTACGAGGATGTGGACAACCGTAAGTGGTTCTCCACATCTCTCACACAATGGCGGATCGCCACCAGACAAAAGGTGTGAATGTGTTGAGTGAGTGTGTCCTATTTGTAGCCTTCTAAGTGTGACTTGTGTGTAGCGGGATCTGGATACTGTTGGCCAATTTTCAAGTCTCGGTTTGATAACGTGCAATTTGTTATCCGTTTGCCTATCCCACAGGAGCTGCCAGCACGCCCTGAGCTCCCGTCGTAGGAAGGGTTTCATGTCAACTGCAGGGACGGTCAGGGATGTATTGGCGGGTGCGTGGTCGTGCGCACACCCAGCCAGCTGGTCCGCCACTACGTTTCCAGCGATCTCGCGGTGCCCTGGCACCCAGCACACCACAACCTGTCGTTTAAGGGCGTAGATCGTGCATAAAAGAGAGTAAAGTGATATCAGGACAGGATTTTTATGTTTTTTCAGCGTTTTCAAAGCTGTTACGACGCTCAGCGAATCTGTGTATACAACCGCACGCTGCAGTTGTAATTCCTTGATATGCTTGATAGCCACAGATATCGCATGGGCTTCTGCAGTGAAGATGCTTGTTTGTGGGTGCAGAATACCGGATTTTGAAAGGGATGGGCCAACAGCTGCATAGGACACACCAGTACGAGACTTTGATGCATCTGTAAAGAATTCCGGGCAAGTATATTTATGTTGAAGTTCGAGGAAGTGTGTGCGAATGTGTGCAGTAGGTGCGTGTTTAGTAACCTCCACGAAGGATACGTCGCAGTCAATAATCTGCCACTGGCACGGCGGTGGATATGCTGCGGGAGCCATCAACCTGTGCTCTAGAAGTGGCACGCCAGTTTCCTCAGCGAGGCTCCTCAAACGGAGGGAGTAGGGCTGTCTCAGTGAAGGACGGTTGTTGGACAAGGCAGCATTGGACACATCATTAATTATGGTGTGAGCGGGATGTTCCTCGTCAGCGTTAACCTTGAGATAGTATGTGAAAGACAGGTAACATCTCTGCAGATGGAGCGACCATTCATTTGATTCTACGTACAGACTCTCTACGGGGCTAGTTCGAAAAGCACCCGTAGAGAGGCGAATGCCTAGATGGTGGACAGGGTCGAGAATCTTTATAGCTGATGGTGTCGCAGACTGATAGATTATAGCACCGTAATCTAGGCGCGTGCGTACTAGGCTTTTATATAAATTCATCAGACATTTCCTGTCACTACCCCACGTAGTGCGTGACAACACTTTCAAAATATTCATGGTTTTTAAGCACCTGTTCTTTAGATACTTGATATATGGTATGAAGGTCAGTTTTGTGTCTAATATTAGTCCAAGAAACTTGTGCTCGGTTTTCACGGAAAGGCGTTGACCATGCAGGTCAATGTCGGGGTCAGGATGGAGGCCCCTCTTTCGGCAAAACAAGACGCAAGTGCTCTTTTGCGCGTTGAGTTTAAAACCATTCTCATCTGCCCATTGGGAGACCTTCTTCAAACCTAATTGAACCTGACGTTCACACACTGAGAGGTTACAGGACTTAAAACCGAGCTGCACGTCGTCAACATATGTACAGTAAAACATATTTTGTGGGATAACGAGGCGCAAGGAGTTCATTTTTACTATAAAAAGTGTACAACTCAATACCCCTCCTTGCGGCACTCCTGTTTCTTGAACAAATGTACGGGACAACACAGTGCCCACTCGAACACGGAATGTCCGATTAGAGAGGTAGCTTTCGATTATTGCCAACATTCTGCCCCGCACACCTAGGTGTGACAGGTCTCGGAGTATGCCAAAACGCCACGTAGTGTCATAGGCCTTCTCCATATCGAGGAACACCGACAGAAAGAATTGTTTATGAATGAAAGCATCACGAATTTGCGCCTCGATACGGACAAGGTGGTCAGTAGTGGACTTACCCTCTCGAAAGCCGCACTGGCATGGGTCAAGCAGGCTATTTGTTTCAAGGAAATGCATCAGTCGTCTGTTTACCATTTTTTCAAAAACCTTGCAAAGGCAACTCGTCAATGCTATGGGCCTGTAGCTTGATGCTGAAGATGGGTCCTTGCCCTGTTTAAGAATCGGAATAATGACTGCTTCTTTCCAGGTGGAAGGGATCTCACCGGAAAACCAAACGGCATTATACAAAGAGAGGAGAGCTTTTTGGGTTTCGGGAGGCAGACGTTTGAGCATTTCGTATAATATACGGTCGGAGCCTGGGGCGGTTCTGTTACAGCAGTTTAACGATGCTTGTAACTCAGCTAAGACGAAAGGTTCATTGTATGTCTCATTGTTTGTGGATTTGCGTTCTATTTTCTGTCTTTCTATTCTTGCTTTGTATCGTTGGAACGCTGGACTGTAATGCGATGAGCTGGAGACCTGTTCGAAGTGTGCACCGAGGGAGTTCGCTTGGTCTTCCAAACCGTTGCCTTGTATATTTACTAGAGGAAGAGGATGTGGTTCTCGTCCCACTACCCTACCGACCATGCTCCAGACTCTCGCCTCATGTGTATATGAGTTGATTCCAGACAAAAACCTCTGCCAGCTCTCCCTCCTGGCCTGTCGACGCGTTCTCCTGGCTTGGGACTTGATGTTTTTAAAATTGACAAGATTTTCAGCGGTCGGTGAGTCTCAAAGCTGTCTCCATGCTTTTTTTTGTTGTTTGCGAGCATTGCGGCACTCACTGGTCCACCAGGGGACTCGTCGTTTTCCGCCCAGTCCAGATGTTTGCGGAATGCACTTAGCTGCAGCTTCAATAAGAAAAGCAGTAAAGTATTGTACAGTTGCATCTAAGCTAGAACAGCATATGTCAGTCCAACTTAAGCTAGCAGCCTTGTAAAACTGGTCCCAATCGGCTTTTTCTATCAGCCATTTGGGAACTTGTGGGGGGCATTCATTTTGTACTGCTGAGCTCAGAACTACAGGATAGTGGTCACTTCCAAAAGGATTATTGATGACTTTCCAGTGGAGTAGGGGAAGGAGCGATGGAGATACAATGCTTAGGTCGATTGACGAATAGGTATTGTTAGCGAGGCTATAATATGTTGCCTCTTTCCTATTGAGAAGACATGCACCAGAGGAGAAAAGGAACTGTTCAATCAGACGACCACGCGCATCGCAGCGCGAGTCACCCCACAGACTGCTATGTGCGTTGAAATCTCCAAGGAGAAGATACGGTTCTGGAAGTTCATCAATTAATGCCTGGAATTCTCGTTAACTAAGTTGGTGATTAGGAGGTATATAAATAGAGCAAATTGTGACCAGTTTGTTCAAGAGAACGGCTCGGACGGCTACTGCCTCAAGAGACGTCTGAAGTGGTAAATGTGTACAAGCAGTTCCTGGATTCACAACAATGGCAACACCACCGGATGATGCGACTGCATCGCTCCGATCCTTTCGAAACGTAACGTAATGGCGTAGAAAGTTTGTGTGTTTCGGTTTCAAGTGTGTCTCTTGTACACACAGCACTTTTGGTGTATGTTTGTGTAAAAGTTCTTGAATGTCGTCGTGGTTTTTCAGCAGTCCTCTGACGTTCCACTGTAATATTTGTGTCATTTTTAGGTTGTGCGGTGCTGTGTGTACAAAAAAGTGTTGCCTTAGATTACAGGGTCCTTAGGGGGCCCTGTAATGCGCAGTCTTTCTTTTTTAGTGCGCTCCAAGGAGCTGCGCCTCTCCTTCGGCGTCTCAGGCGCCGGAGGAGTGGGACTTGTATCCATCACCTCTTGTGAGGTGGCGGATGGTGCCTGCTCGGCAGGCACGGTCACAGAACTTTCGGACCTAGCTGCGCTTGCAGTGGTCCGAGGTTCAGCAGACACGGGGGTCTGCCGACCCTGTTTGTCAGGTGGCGGAGCAGTACAGGCTGCTCCAGCCGGGGGCGCTGGTGGCACGACCGCGGCCACACTCTGTGTGACATTCGCGGGTGCAGAAACATGTGGCGCGGCGCCCCGGCGCGTCACATCTGCGAAGGAGGGATAGGATGGGTTGTGTAGTGCGAAACGTTGACGTGCTTCTTGGAATGACAGATTGAATTTGACCTTAAGTTCTACTATTTGTTTCTCTTTTTTCCATGTGGGGCATGATCGTGAGTAGGCAGCGTGATCTCCTTCACAGTTCGAACAATGAGTTGTTTCTGAGGTGCAGTCGTCGGATATGTGTTGAATGGATGCACACTTTGCGCAAGTGGCACGCCCTCTGCAACTCTGCGATCCATGACCGAAACGTTGACATTTGAAACATCGACGAGGGTTGGGGATGTATGGTCTTACACGGAGCTTACAATAGCCGGTTTCGATTGATTCTGGTAGGTCACTGGTTCCGAAGGTAATTATTACGTGTTTTGTAGGGGTCTGTTTGTTGTTGCGCCTTATTATTATTCGTTGGACTTTGACCACGTTCTGGTCCTGCCAACCTTCGAGCAGTTCACTTTCAGAGAGTTCAGTAAGATCATCATCGGAAATTACGCCACGGACAGTGTTCATTGACCTGTGTGGGCCCACCGAAACAGGGGTTTCCCCAAACGCTACAAGTTTAGACAGCTTCTCATACTGAGCTTTGTCACGAACCTCCAGAAGAAGATCGCCACTTCCCATCTTTGTCACTTTATAACCTGGGCCTATTGCTTCTGTGAGAGTTTTCGACACGAGGAAGGGTGAAATCGCTCGGACTGTCTTCTTTTCGTTCTGGCTGTGGATAACATGGTACTCTGGGAATGTCGGCTTTGGTGTGTTAAGCAGGAAAGTGTCTTCGGTGCGCCCCCTTTTCAGGGAGCGATCTGGAAGGAGGGGGGGAAGCTTTTGCCATAAAAATACTGTAAAATTCGGCGGCGATGGTGGCCACCCACCACCGAGTCCAACAAGGGGACGCTACAAGGTTGAAAGCAAACACTTGGAGACGCCAGCCATACATCGCCGCTATAACCTGTTATAATTACCCTAGGTTGGATAGCTACACCAGGTTAACCCTCGCCGCCAAGAAATTTGGAAGTAAACGGAAGAGAGAAGATGACAGGAAAGATTAAAAGTGAGAGAGAAAGACGAAGATGTAGGGAGAGAGAAACAGGAAAAGGCGACTGCCGATTTCCCCTGGGTGGGTCAGCCCAGGGGTGCCGTCTACGTGAAGCTAGGGCCAAAGAGGTGTGTTGCCTCTGCTGGGGGGCCTTAAAGGTCCAAACACCCAGCGTCGGCTCAACCCCAAGGATCCCCTTTTCCCCGGACACGGCAAAGCCACGCACGGCTAGGCGTGGGAGGGGGTCGAAACCCCCCCGTTAGCTCGGGTCCGTGGTGTCGCTACACACCAAACGCCTGCTTGCGCAGACGCCCCTGCGGGGTGCTCCAGGTAATACTGACACATTCTTGGTTCCCTTGTTCTTTTATTCTTAGCCCGAACGGAGGTTTGTGGCAACTACTGCGAGGCGAAACAGTTCTCTGCAGTGCCCACTTTGTCGGCTGTGCACGACTGTTGGGCTGAGGGGCCTCAGGATCGGTTTATGATCGGAGGACCTAGACGAAAAACAGTCGCACATGTTCAAAAATATCATTTAGCTAAGTGTTCGACGTACTGACAGCGCTATAAAATTGAGACGGGCACTTCATGCGGTCTCTATCTTTTTATCGGTGCTAATACGTCCTTTCACCTATGCCAGCTTTCTCCTAATGCGCGCCGGTCATAGACGTCAGACTCTACCCAGGCGGCGCTGCAAAAAACACCGCCACCAGCGCCCTCACCGCGGCCCTGGCGCTAAACTGGGCAGTACAGAGAGCCGTGCGCAAGCTAATGTGCATAGGCCGCAATAGAACGCCCGCTCTTTTGTTGGTGTCGAGGGGCGGTTTCTAGAAAATCAAGGTCCTGGAAAGCTTCTTCCGCCAATCCACGCTTCCGGAACAAAGGAAGCTGATCAAAGCGAAGTGCGAGTACAATGCAAAAGAAGTTTGTTATTCCGGCGCGCTGCAACTCGCAAGTACAAGCGAGAATCGCACGGCATCGAGTTCGAGGCAAGCCCTGCGACATCTGTTCTCTGCGTTAAAATCGAGTATGTACGTAATGACAATGCGCTGAAGTACGTACACCATCAAATTACTTTGCTATGTATCTTACGATCAGTGGTGCAAAACTCGCTTTATAAGGTACGAATGGCCCCGGCGATTTTCGCCTTTTCAGTTGCATTCTCCCTTAATTCGTCTCGTTTCCTGTGCATTGGAGCTGTTTTATTACGCATCCTCAAATTATCTCTTGATGATCGTCTTCCGTTTGAATATGCTGCAAATGGGGACACGTGCATGTCCACTTTCGCGGGGTACAACCAAAGGCAAAACCGTGGCCTCCGAGATAGCTACGGCAACCGCGGAGGCCACGGGCAAAACAAACCTCAAGGTGGTCACCACCAACATTTTGCAATTTACTTGTATGACGCACGTGTTAGCTAGTTAGAACTGGAACTCTGAGCCTTGAAAACGTACGTCCGCGATGCCGTGTGGTGACGACCAACTCCGATTATAGGTTGTCGTGGTGCGCGTATCACGCACCTTCATTGTGACTCTAGCTGCTCACTCTGTGTTTACACGGCACGCACCGCGGTCAGAGCCTCTGCTGAGCTTCATAGTGAAGGGGTTACCACGGTTATCCGTCAGGGCTGCGCAAAACAACAGCAGAGCCACGTTATCACACTTTCTCATGCGACCGGCTGTTGAAAACGCGGGTACTTCGCTTATCCAACACGCTCGCAACAGCCCGTATCCAGCGCTCACGCCTTTCTTCGCACGACAACTGTGGAAATCGGTAAAACTGAACGTTGTTATGCAGTCCTGTACGTCCGAGGCAATTCACAATGCAACAGAAGCGTCGATCGCGGCGTTTCTTCGTAGCGCGCGGGGCGGTCTCGTCTGCTGTTTTTTTCGCCGCAGTTCTGGTGAGTGATCCAGCAGGCACTTCACGACGCTTCGGTGGCGCGTCCGACTAGCGGAGAGAAATTCACAGCTCTCGTTCTGAGTGTTAAATGAGCAAACACACGCGATATTCGGTCCTTTTTCCGCGACGTAATTTCAACGTCACGAGGCTTTCACAACTCTCGACACAAATGAGAGGGACGGAATGCGATTCACCGCAACGATTGCTGCCCCCAGATGCGCTTTTGGACGCACATCTCGGAAGCCGTGCATAAACTCTAATCCATAATTCTTCATTTTGCGAATCAGCGCAGGGCCCACTACGCGTCCGCAAGGCAACAAGCGAACCTATGCAGCTGCTCGCTAAGTTGATGCTTTTGTTGCTGATGATGATTCAATATGTCTGAGCGCATTGTCATGGGTGGGAATCTTAAACAACCGCTCGAACCGCAATTCACATGTTTTCACGCCTGGCACGATTCTACGCTTCTGCTACGCAATATTACATTCGTTAAGGAGACTCCTTCCAGTGCATGATATTCTTATAGTGTTTTTTCTTTCCAGAGCAGCTTAAAGCAACAGCGTGGCTCTGTGGCAGAACACCTGCTTGCCACGCAGACTGCATAGGTTCGATTTTCACTCAAACCGAACTTTTACTTTTATTTTTTATTAAAAACGACAGTCTTCCTTGGGATACTTGAACGCACAAAATTTTGGTCTGTCTGTCACACGATTCAGCCACCCGGCCAAAGTCACTTGCTAAATGCCCAGCCATCTTTAACTGGTAGCTGCGTTTATGCTTGTGAACATTGTCGATCAAAAACCAAATATTACGCATATTTGAGGCGCAACATCAATACGTAAGTATTAGGTGGTGTGTTCCTTTACTGGAAAATATAGATACGTAATTCTAAAGGCCCTAGTGTTTCTTAGGCTGCGCTGAAAATGCGACGCTATGCACGCAAAAGCCCTCTGCCGACTAGAGTCACTGTATATGCTACCTTCAGGTAGCAGAGTTGCGCATAGGTCTGGCTAGCAACCGCAGCTATGCGGCGAAGCTGCACACTTTTTGCAGGCGACATGCGTACCGTGTCGCCGATTGACATGCTTCGCGTGTCGAAGACCGGTGATTAACTTGACTGTCGATGACAAGTGTCAATCCAGTTCACTGCGGCGGCGGCGTCAAAAAATACAAAAGTTGGCCCGAGCGTCAGCTTCTCCACAACACATGGTTGCTCGCGGCCTTGGAAGACAGATGCGCAACTCTGCTACCTAAAGGTAGCATATACAGTAAATCTGCCGACGATATGGTGCCTCCACCTGGCAGTGGCCCTGGGAAAAGCATCACAGGTGGCCGCGGATGAGACCAGCATACCTCCCAAGTTTGAAGGAATGGAGTCCGGGAGATCTACTCAACAACGGGGGGGGGGGGGGGGGGGTGTATGATGTATGCCGACCGCGGGGGGGGGGGGGTACTACGATAGCAATTATATGGTCACTGTGTGCGGGATTTTGCGGTCGCCGCTGATCTGTAGAGTCCAAACCGATAACGTCGCTTACGCATAGCCTGTTTCACGTGCGAGTAAAAGCGCGCTTGCGCTAGGGACGAACGCGGTTGAAGCAGAGATGAAACGACCCGACCGTCACCGTCACGCGAAGGGCACATGCGATAACATCGCTCCACGTGCGAGGCCTGTCGTCGCTTGCTTACCAGTTATTTCGTCAAGCAAGGGACCATAAGGGGCGCCGTTGAGGCGGGGACGGTCGCGAGCACTGGCAAACGCGTTATCTCGACAGACATCGGTAACGGCTACGCTTTTAAGTGCTGGACGCGGCGCAAAGTGCACAGCTACTTCATGCGCAACGAAACTGAGTTGAACCTTTCTACCATCGTAAAAAAAAAGAAGAAATATCCTTTCTACTACGTGGCAAGACAACTTTGCTCATGTAGCAAGACAAAGCACTGGACGCGCGGGGCAAAATTGGATTTCCGGGAGATTTTCCTATGACCCGTACAACCGGGAGAAACGTTCAAAATCCGGTAGTCTCCCGAGTAATCCGGGAGACTTGGCAGGTATGGACCAGGACTCATGTAGTACGGCTGGCAGAAGACTATCGTCTTTCGACATTTGCAGCGAAGCACGCAGATACGCGGCCAACTTCTTCATTTGCATCTTTGTCGATTTTTTTGTCACGGACAAGATGATTTTTCCCTCTACCGATGACACCGCCGACACCGATGCCAACACCGACGCCGGAATTCCTGCGAAACGAGCTCTTTTTAGGTTGCACGGCCTGCTTGTTGGTTATGCATAGCACCTGGTGTATAGCGCATCCAAGACGGGACAGAGCAAGAGACAACACAGACAGCGTAGCGCTGTGTGTTTGTATTGAAATAGGGGTGTTGTACGTCAAGAAAAGGTCAGACGTTGCTTTGCGAAAGGCTCTTTATCAGGCAGGTCTGGCTACTGGCGAGCGCGTGCGCGAGCGACAACCACGGCCACCGATCGTCGTCGTCGTCTTCCGTAACAGCGGAGCGTCTGTCATTCATATTCAGTACAATTATTCCCCGCGAAATAAGGAGCCATCCTGGCGACCTAGGGACCAGTAAACACGGGAGGGTCGTAGCACTGCTTGATTCTAGACACGTGGACAATTTCCTGGCCACGGCGACGATGGTCAGGAGATGGTTCCATGGGCTCGATGAGGTAGTTCACCGGTGATGTTTTTTGGAGTATACGATACGGGCCGTGGTACTTGGGGACCAACTTCGTGGAAAGGCCAGGAGTAGCAGAAGGGACACGGAGCCAGACGAGCGAGCCTGGATCGTAGGATGGAGCGTCAGAGGATGCGTCGTGGTGGTGCTTCTGGCGCCCTTGGTCTTGTGTTGTGAATGACCGTGCCAGTTGGCGGCATTCTTCAGCGTATGTAGCGGCTTGGGATAGAGTCGTGGACTCGGAGGCGTCAGGTCTGTACAAAAGAATGGTGTCCATAGTGCAGGAAGGTTCGCGTCCGTAAAGGAGAAAAAAAGGGGAGAACCCAGTAGTGCTTTGAATGGCGGTGTTATAGGCGAACGTAATAAACGGTAGTACTCGGTCCCAATTTGAGTGGTCTGACGAGATGTACATAGACAGCATGTCACCAAGGGTGCGGTTGAAGCGTTCTGTCATTCCATTGGTTTGGGGGTGATAGGCGCTTGTGGTACGGTGGACGACGCGGCACTCACGCAGCAATGCTGTGATGACCTCGGAGAGGAACACGCGGCCACGATCACTTAGCAACTCTCGAGGTGCTCCATGACGAAGGACGAGATTGTGCAGAATGAAACTGGCAACGTCTTTTGCTGTAGATGAAGGAAGAGGTGAAGTTTCGGCGTACCGCGTGAGGTGGTCGACGGCAACGATGATCCAACGGTTACCGTCTCCAGTGCTCGGAAGGGGACCGTAGATGTCGATGCCGACGCGGTCGAACGGCCGGGAGGGGCATGGCAAAGGTAATAAGGGCCCGCCGGCCTGTTGAGGAGGAGTCTTACGTCTCTGGCATGTGGAACAAGCCCGAACGTACCGTTGAATAAAACGGTACATACCACGCCAGTAATATCGGAGCCTGATCCGAGAATACGTCTTGAGAAAACCTGCGTGGCCACATTGGGGGTCATCATGGAATGTGGAACAAATTTCGGACCGCAGGTGACGTGGAATGACGAGTAGCCACTGACGGCCACCGGGTGTGTAGTTTCGTCGGTAAAGCACGTCATCGCGAGTGGTGAAGTGCTCGACTTGACGACGCAACGTGCGAGTAGAGGGAGGAGCGGTCCGACCAGCAAGTATGTCCAGAATGGATGCAAGCCACGGGTCCTTGCGCTGCTCAGATGGCATGTCGGCGATGGTGAGGGCAGTGGTATCACAGAGAGGACTTGTGCAGCAGGCAGGGTCAGAAGAAAGGGGCGAACGGGAGAGGGCGTCGGCGTCCGAATGTTTGCGGCCGGAGCGATACACCACGCGGATATCGTACTCTTGTAGGCGTAACGCCCATCGGGCGAGGCGACCACTTGGATCCTTTAGTGACGACAACCAGCAAAGGGCGTGGTGGTCAGTCACGATGTCAAAAGGGCGTCCATACACGGAAGGCCGAAATTTCTCTATCGCCCAAATAATAGCCAGGCACTCCTTTTCGGTGACAGAATAGTTGCTTTCGGCTTTACTAAGAGTTCGGCTTGCGTAGGCAACGACGTACTCTTGAAAGCCGTCTTTCCGCTGCGCAAGAACAGCACCCAGCCCGACACCGCTAGCGTCTGTGTGGATTTCTGTGGGTGCAGATGGGTCATAGTGTCGCAAAATAGGCGGCGACGTAAGGAGGCGGCGCAGTTCGTTGAAAGCATCGTCACAAGGGGGAGACCACGCCGAAAGATCACTAGAGCCGGCGAGGAGCTTGGTCAAAGGAGCGATGATGGTCGCGAAATTGCGAACGAAGCTGCGAACGAAATTGCGCCGGAAATAAGAACAAAGACCAATGAAGCTTCGGAGCTGTTTGATGGTAGTCGGTTTGGGAAACGCTGAAACGGCTGTAAGTTTGGCTGGGTCAGGGAGAATGCCGTCCTTCGAAACCACGTGGCCTAGAATCGTAAGCTTTCGAGCGGCGAAGTGGCACTTCTTCAAGTTCAGTTGCAGTCCCGCGGCGGAGAGGCAAGCGAGAACTTGCTCAAGGCGGGCTAAATGGGTCGAAAAATCGGTGGAAAAGACGACAATGTCGTCTAAGTAACAGAGGCAAATATTCCACTTGAGGCCTCGAAGGATCGTGTCCATCATTCGCTCGAATGTAGCTGGCGCGTTGCACAGGCCGAAGGGCATGACTGTGAATTCGTAGAGCCCGTCAGGCGTGACGAAAGCTGTTTTTTCGCGATCGGCCTCCGCCATGGGTACCTGCCAGTATCCAGAGCGCAGATCTAACGAAGAGAAGAATTCTGCTCCCTGTAGGCAGTCTAAGGCGTCGTCGATGCGCGGCAGAGGATAGACATCCTTGCGGGTGATTCGGTTGAGACGCCGGTAATCCACGCAGAATCTGATGGATCCGTCCTTCTTCTTCACCAGCACAACTGGAGAGGCCCAGGGACCGCTGGATGGTTGGACTATGCCACGTTTGAGCATGTCATCGACCTGGTCACTGATGACACGGCGTTCGGCAGTTGACACGCGGTATGGACGCTGCCGCAATGGTGCCTGTCGACCGGTATCAATACGGTGAACAACAGCTGACGCTCGACCTAAGGAAGGCTGGTCGTGGTCGAAGGAGGCTCGAAAACGCTGGAGGAGCTTGACCAGCTGTTCCTGCTGCCCAGGCGTGAGGTGGGAGTCGATAGATTTGCGAAACACGTCCATAGGAACTTCGGTGTCAGTTGCAGGTGTAATGGCACAAGTCGGTAGCGATGGCTTGTCTGGAAGCATTGGGTCTTCTAAAATGCAATCCAAGGTCTCGAGGGTCCCCAGACACTCGCCACGTAGTAGGATATACGGGCAAGCAGAGACGTTGCACGCGTAAAGGGCCGCGGAACCATTGGAAAAGTCGATGACGGCAAATGGGAGGAGGAAGGTTCGACGGCGCGCACTAGCTATAGATGGTTGAAACAGTAGGGTCGAATTAGTGGCAGCAGGCGAAAACACAGGCACTAGAACGGCGGACAAAGGCGCGATGTGGACGTCGGCTGCGGCAAATACTTTAGGCGCACTGCGGTCGTCGAGGTCGGGGCACGGAGTCGTCAATGTCAGTTCAGCACGAGCGCAGTCGACGAGGGCCTGATGGGCAGAAAGGAAATCCCATCCTAGTATGACGTCGTAGGATGAGCGAGGAAGAACGACAAACTTGACGGCATACCAAACATCTTGAATAACAACGCGAGCTGTGCACTGAGCCGTCGGTGATATGTAATGCGAGGTCGCCGTACGCAGGGCAAGATTGGTAAGAGGCGTTCTGACTTTTCTCAAATTGCGGCACAGTTTTTCACTAATTACAGAAACGACAGCGCCTGTGTCGACAAGTGCACGTACGGCGACACCTTCTACTTCTATATCGATTTCGTTGGGCGGATAAAGAGGAGGTCTTGAAAAGTTCGACGACAACGCAGTTCTTGCCTCCGGAACTGCGGCTGTCAGTTTCCTCTCGTGCGGGGCTAGGGCGGCGATGCATCGGGGAAACGGATCGGCGACGGGGCGATGATGTCCGGCGGGGGTCGAAAGGGCGTCGTGGGGAAAACGAGTCGGCGAGAGGAGAAGAAGGTCGTGGGGGAAACTGAGCAGCTTGATTTGTGGAATTCCCACCGTCCTGAGGCTGCAGGTTGCGACGGCGACAGTAGCGTGCTATATGCCCCACAAAACCGCACGCAAAACATATCGGCCGATTGTCGAAGGTACGCCATGGGCTAACGGCAGAAGGTCCGGTGGGCGAGGTAGGATGGGGTGCCATGCGTGTGGGCGGCGTCGTAGTGCAGAAGTACCCGGTGTCCCGGTAGGTGCCAGAAACAGGTGGGGCTGGTGGTCTGGAAACGACGGCAGCGTACGTCAGCGGTGTAGTGGTAGGCGGCGATGGCGGTAGTGCCTGCGCTACTTGTGTCTCAATGACCTGGCGTAGACGTGGGTCTAATGATGTTACTGGCTCAGGTGTTCGGGTGACAAGGGAAAGTTGACGCGCAACTTCCTCGCGGATGAACTGCTTTATATGCGGCAGTAAAACGGCATGGTCAGCGGCGACGTCGTTGACAAGGGCGGAAACCTCAGCTGTATCTTCGGCTGCACGGCGCGTCGAGACGCGCTGCTTTCGCAACTCGTCATATGACTGACAGAGCTGGACCACGTCGGCGACAGTCTGAGGATTCCGAGCGACGAGCATCTGGAACGTATCGTCGTCCACTCCTTTCATGATGTGTTTGATTTTGTCGATTTCGGCGAGAGATGGGTCGACGCGCTTGCAAAGAGACAAGACATCCTCGATGTAGCTTGTAAAGGTCTCGTCCCTGCGCTGGACTCGACTACGCAGACGCTGTTCCGCGCGAAGCCGGCGCACGGCGGGACGACCGAAGACCGCCGCGATGGTTGTCTTAAACGTCGACCAGTTGGTGATTTCACCCTCATGGTTTTTAAACCAGAGGCTGGCCACATCAGCGAGGTAAAAGCGCACGTTCGTGAGCTTGTCGCAGTCGTCCCATTTGTTGGAAGCGCTTACTATTTCATACTCGACGATCCAATCCTCCACGTCGTGCTCGTCGTTTCCGCGAAAGACGGGTGGGTCGCGTTGCCGAGGCACACCCGTACAGAAGACTGTCGTGGTTGCGGCAGCTTGCGAAGGGCCAGGAGCAGTCATGGTGAAAGGCGATGGTAGCGTCCGATTGCGAAGTTCCAGGTTGACGGGAACCCCGGCTCCTCCACCACTTGAAATAGGGGTGTTGTACGTCAAGAAAAGGTCAGACGTTGCTTTGCGAAAGGCTCTTTATCAGGCAGGTCTGGCTACTGGCGAGCGCGTGCGCGAGCGACAACCACGGCCACCGATCGTCGTCGTCGTCTTCCGTAACAGCGGAGCGTCTGTCATTCATATTCAGTACAGTATTATGTGTCTCTTGCTCCGCCCATCCTGGATGCGCTATACATCGAGTGCTCTTTAACGCGCTCGCGTTAAAATTTCTTGGAGAGGCGCGACGCGAACCCGGGTACACACGGTCCGAAGGCAAGTCTCGGCTGGCCTGGCACACTAGCAGAACACGCGCTTATGGGAACCTTATGATTATGTAGTCATGGGCAAGAGAACAAGAAAAGGACAGAGAGAAAGAGAGAGAGAGGGAAGCAAATAGACAGTGAAAGAAAGAATGAGAGACAAAGGGAAATAACCTCAACAACGCTTACCTAGGCTCAACATGGCTCTCCCAGGTTTAACTGCCCCTCTCTATGCTCACAGGGCTATGTATGCTCGGTGAAAAAATACGAGAGAGAGAGAGAACTACGCGCAGGCAGTACCATTCTCAAAGTACACAGATTAATGGTAACAAAATTCTACCATGATCAAAAATACTACCACCGACGCAGCCTCAAATGCGTGAAGTCAACAAATCCCGCTATATTCCTGTTCTATTAGCGTGACTCAGTAAAGAGAGCAATACCGACAGCGTAAATTGCACTGTAGCACATGAATGATTCATTCAAAATAACGGCATTTGTAATAAGGACCACAGGCGAATGCCGCTGAAAATGTTGGCAATGTCTTCGACATATCTGCACATACACCATTGGCGCGGTCTCCTCCAAAACTTGCGTAGCAACCGGAACGACAGTAGGTGATAAAGAATATTTGTTCAGGGCTATAGTTCTCAAGGCCCTTCAGAGGAAGGTCTGAGGTTCGGTCCCTAAAACGCATGTACGCAGTGTAGGCGACGTGCAGAGCTAGAAGGTCCGGGTAGAGGGAGTCCGCTTTGTCCGGTGGAGAACACGAAAACGTGCTCCAGAAAGCATGTCGATTGTTAATATCCGTGGGCACGGCTACAGTGTCGCCATCGAGCAGGTAGGACAGCGCATTGACTGCTCGGAACATTTCCGCAGCGTACACGTAGCCAAGGCCTCCGCACAACATGGCGCTTGTGCCGTGGGCATAAAACAGCGGAGGCGCCAGTCCAGCGGGAGACAATGATATGGTGCTCGTCGCTGCGTTGTACGACGTGATGTGCTCCAAGTCTGCGAGGAAAACACT
This sequence comes from Rhipicephalus sanguineus, assembly GCF_013339695.2. Classification (NCBI taxonomy): domain Eukaryota; kingdom Metazoa; phylum Arthropoda; class Arachnida; order Ixodida; family Ixodidae; genus Rhipicephalus; species Rhipicephalus sanguineus. The sequence continues at coordinate 5,628,671 of NC_051186.1, forward strand.
ACTGATCTCTGTGTTCACGGAGTTATTCTTGGCACGCTGCCACTGCTGTCGGCTCGATAGCCATTCGCCGAAGAACGTGCTGGTCCCGCTCCTGGAAGGCCCGTAAATTCGCTCCAGGGCATCGAGGCTATCAAACCCACGCTCCGACCATATGAGGCACTTCGTTTTGCTGATCAGTTCTGCTATCGCTGATCTGGCACTAACGTCGTGCATAGCGGACGAGCGCACCTTCTCCACCGCAACTTTGTGAATATGTGCCAAGACCTGCCTGATTTTTGACTGGTGAGCAGAGGCCAAAAGTGTTCTTTGACCAGCAGCAATAAGAGCGCCGTACGCCGCGTCTACGTGGACCGTACACATCATAAGCCGGAAAAATTGCCCAAGTGGATGAATGCTTAATTCCGAAGATAGACTACTGCCTGAACGAACCACCAGACGGTGTGGAACCAGACATCTCTGGCAGAATAAGCGCCAGAAATGGTGTTCATCGCCGCTAAAATGCGGTCGTTTGAGGCGAATATTATAGTGTTGTTTGTCAATAACGCGTGGCTCACATTTTGCAGAGCCAGCCGCCAGTCTTCGGCGCTCAAGTGGTTCACAGTGTTTCCCAAGACTTCAAAAGTGAAAACCATGGGTGTAATTAATTTCGCCTCCATAGCATCACTCAAGTTTCCGACTATGTGGCGTTGCATATTGGCGCTTCCTTTTATGAAGTCGTCAAAGGCACGCGCTGCTGGCCGACGGCTGAATATGACATCAATGAAACGTCGCGCGTAGAAAGGGTAGATGTCTTCGTATTGCATGATTTCTTCCTGCACATTCACATACAGCCGAGGGAATATCGACGGAGTAATGTTTACGACGCTCGTGGGCCGCGCAAGAAAGCTGGGGGAAAAGTCGAGGCGGAACCACAGCGGAAGCGCCCACACCACGGCCGGCTCCACCAAGGCCATCAGGGCGCGTGACGTGGGGACCACTTGCGCGTCGCTCCATTCTTCCGTAGGCCATGAGAAAATGTGACCGTCGGCGAAGTTGACGAATTCTTCGATCTCGATGTCTTCGCTTGCCGCTTTGTCAACACATTTGCGCATCATGTTTAGCGGTCCATCGAGCACACTCGATGATGAACTGTTCACACCAAGACTGGTACGCACAAGCGCCTCCATCCAGTCAACGTTAGTTCTGTAGCGATAGTGAGCGTTAGCCTGCGATTTTTCAGGGTCCAGCCGGAACAGACGAACTTGCCGAAGTCACCGCAGTATCCATTCGCTTGGCTTCTGCCGAGACCCAAAATGCGCGCGTGCTCTACGCAGTCGAGCGTCGAGCAGACTTTTATCTCGTCGGTACTGGTGCCGGCCCTCCTTCGCATCAGGAATATCGCGACTAGCGTCGTAGCCACTGCACCGACCGCTGCCAGTAGCGACACACTTGGTTCTACCGTCCATCTTTGTCGACGGAGGCGGCCCGTTGCCCTCTGGAATGGCAGCAGGCTGCGAGAAATGATAAACACCAGGACGTCAAAGACGAGTCTCTGCTCGTGTGTGAGGAAGCGTTTCAGTGCTGCGTGCGCACATTTATTAATAGAACCAGGGAAACATTGCTTTTTTTTTAAGGTTTCGGTACCGCGTACTTTGTGTCCGTAAGGCGTTGCGGGAGTGCAAATAACATGTTTCGCATACTGCATGAACAGTTCTGCACGCGCGCTTTATATGAAACGTGGCAGTCTTACGTACATAATGCCGTTACGTATGCAGTACTAAAACTCGCTATATTATGAACTAAACACAAGAGCACTGGCTGCTTCAAAGTTATTGCAAATAAAGAGCAAGGAGCAGCATTAGACGGGTTTAATTAGAAGTTAGCGTGATAGCAGGGGTTAAGGAAATAGCGTTCGAAGTTAGGATAGCGTTTGCGCGCACATGTGACTGCGGCGTCTCCTAGCGGAGGATCAACGCGTTCATTAAAGTAAAATGATAAAACTTAAAATGATCGCTTGCATCCCCGGACGAAGGAACATTCCTGATTTTTAGTTAAAAAAAGTCAATACGCACAACGCACCAAAAGCGAATATTACATTTCATGATTGCTTGTAAAGATGCCCTTCTTGGGCCAAGCGATATCGGAAATGCAGCAAAGGGTGCAGGAGACACGGCGAGGTAGTCGGAGGAACGCCAGACTCGTTAGCCTGAAGGGGACCAAAAAATCGACCCAGCTCCAATCTGTAAAAGCCGTCCAAACAGCGAGGCTGATGGACCCTTTCGCCAGGCTGTTGCATTTCACTGTTTTTCATGCCATTTCCGATTATTTCTGTGTTATATCATTGTTCTTCATTTGCTTATGTTAAGCTATGTGGTGGTGGTAGTGCTCCATTGTACTGTTGCATTTGCTTGTACTATTGCACCAGCTGTCACCCCTTGCGTCAGGCATTACATCTTGCTCTCAAGTTTCTGTAGTCCACACTAAGGAGTTGTTTGTTCTTCATGTTAAGCCATGTCGATCCTGCGCGACGATATGCTCAATCACGGCCGCGCTGGAACGCTGCGGTACGTTACAGTGCCGCCGTGGCCCATTCCATCCGGCCACTCGCTCAAAACGCGTATTCCTATTACGGCTGCACTGCAGCGCAAACAGCGTTGCAAGCGCTGCTGCAGTGCATGATATGGCCGCCTAATCAAGGAAGTTCGGCAAGGCGTCATTGCCTAGCCCCATCCGAGCGAGCGTGCAATGACGCTCCTCACCTTCTGCCCCTCCGAGCGAGCCGCTCTCTCGCCACTCTCAGCGAGGCAGCGCACTTTCCCTCCCCCTGATGTGGAACTTTTCAAACAGCGCCGGCCCGTGCTCGCCGTCCACGACCAACCCAGTGTGAGCTCTGCGGACGCTATGGGCACACGGACGTAACGTGCACGTCTGAGCGGCGATGTGTGCGTTGTGGCGGACCGCACTCCCTCGGTGAGTGCACCGCGAAGAAGGCGAGGTGCTTCTATTGTGGCGCAGCTCACCCTGCTACCGAGCCCCGCTGCCCTCGTTGGCAGGAAGAGCGGCGCTTGTTGGAAATCTCGCGCCGTGAGGCGCTCGCTATCGCGCGTTGACAATACAGGAGACCCAGCAACACCCGGCTCTACCACCATGTCCCGTGCCCACCCCCTGGTTTGCGGGAACTTTTCGTACGCGGCGGCCGCTGGTCTTCCCCCGTGTGGAAAGAACTCACAAACCGCCACAGACAAGAGAAACTCTGTGATCGCTGTACTCTCGGCAGCGCTGACAGCCGCTATGGATTTTCTCCCTCTCGGCTGCCCCGTTCGCCCGCTCTGTGCTGCAGCGCTGGCCACCCACCTTGCGTTCACAAATGATGGCGAGTGATCGACACGAGTCTAGGCCACGCATACTGCAGTGGAACTGCCGTTCACTGCGTCGCCGACAAGCAGAGCTCGCAGCGATCCTTCCCCTGCGCGACTACGACGTCCTTGCTTTGCAGGAGACGTATGTTCGCGTGGAGGATGTTTCGCTGCCCGGCTACATCGGCTACAGCAGTTCCACGCAGTGTGCGCTGGCTGAGTGCAATAATGTGACACCGCCCACCCGCCAGGGAAGCCGCGCGCCGGTTTGTACATTCGTGACACACTCGCTCATGCGCTTGTCCCCACAGAACATTTATGCTGTGCGACGAGTGAGTGCGTTGCTGCCACGGTCCGTGTGGACGGCGTGGACACTTCTGTCGCGAGTGTTTATGTGCGCCCAGTCGTCGCGGCCAGCTGCGCGTTTGTGCCGCGCCTTGTCGCCGTGCTCGCGCGTGACCACACACTGTGTGGAGACTTCAACGCGCACCACGTCAGCTGGGGTTGCCGTACCACGGATGCGCGCGGTAGGGACCTATGCGACGCGATCAGTTCGGTGGGACTCCTCGTACTAAACTCCGGGCAACCCACCTCTTCATCCGTCGCAGTGCGGCCTCAACTGTGATTGACCTGGCGCTGGTGTCAGAACGCTGCTCCTACGAGTGGAAACGCCACGCTGACACTGCTGGTTCTGATCACTACCCGATCACACTCCTCCCGTGCCACCCCAGCCGTGGTGCTGTTCGTGAATACAGTGTTGTACGGTGGCCACTTTTCCGTGACCTGTGCGCGAGCGTGCAGAGCAGTGATGGTTTCTTTTCGCGCATCGCGGACTGTGCTGAGCGTGCCACAACGCGCTGTGTTGTTCCCGCCGGCACGCCCTGCCCTGACATCAAGCTGCTCAACCTCCGCGCAGTGCGCCAACGAGCACAGCGGCGGGCGCTGCGCTCCTCGGTCCCCGGCGCATGGACAGAGTACAACCGACTCGACGCTGTGTGCCGGCGGCACGCGCAGCGGCTACGCGACCGCAGCTGGACGGGCGTCTGTTCCTCTCTGAGTGATCCACGAGGACGTCGCCGCGGCTGGCACATCATGCGCGTCTTGATAAACCCGAAAGTGTCGCGCTACCCAGTGCTCGCCATAGCCGTTGCGCAGGGCATCACTGAAAGGGAGCTTGCTGAACTCCTTGCCGCCTCTTTCGCGCCTCCTTCCCCTCCTAGAGCGGGGAGCGCTGGCGGTGTCACGACAAGCGCCGCACCCCCGCTCCCTCCCGTGGATTCCATCACCTCAGCTGACATTCGCTCTCTCTACAAGGAGGACTTCTCCCTCTACGAACTGGAACGGGTTCTCCTCAGAAAGCGCAAGCGCAGCGCCCCTGGAGCGGACAAAATCACTCATCAGCTGTTGAGAAACCTGGATGCCTCCCAGCGCCCACTCTTGTTGGATGCATTCAACAGTTTTCTCTCCAGTGCTGTCCTCCCGGAAGAATGGCGTTCCGCGACCGTGATCCCTGTCCTCAAACAAGGCAAACCGCCGCGATCGATGACATCATACAGGCCCATCTCTCTCACTTCTGTGGCGGGCAAAACTATGGAGGAGATGGCTCTTTACCGGCTACAGTGGATCGCGGAGGTGCGCAACGCTTTCCCACCAGAGCAGTGTGGATTCCGGCCACATCGCGCGACCATCGACTGCATTGCTGCAGTCGTGAGCACCCTCGAGCAGGCCCTTCACGATGGAGAAATGGCCATCCTAATCCTCCTTGACATAAAGTCGGCGTTCAACTCGCTCCCCCACTCGTCTATCCTCAGTGCTGTGCGCGCGCTAGGTGTTGAGGGCAAACTCTTGAACTACGTTCAGGCCTTCCTCACTGACTGAACGTTTACTGTGCGCGTGGGCGGGGCGACAAGTGCGCCGCGATCTGTCAGCTGTGGCGTCCCACAAGGCAGCGTCCTCAGCCCGTTTTTGTTTAATCTGGTACTCGCGCCGCTCGTCAAATGCCTACCAGAAACGGCTGTGTTCCCTGTTCGCGCAGTGGTGTACGCTGATGACGTCGCATTGTGTGTGCGTGGTCCGACCCGAAAGTGCTCGGTGGTGCGCACTTGCATGCAGGAGACCCTCCAATGTGTGGCCGCCTTCGTGAGAAACATCGGACTCGCGATCTCGGCGCCGAAAACCGAGGCCCTCGTCGTCCACCCTCGTGCTGAAGCCCGACGACGTCTTCAGTGCCTTCAGCTGGATGGTGCACCAATAGTTTGGAGTACCAACGTCCGCTACCTCGGCCTGACGATAGACAATCGCCTCCGATGGTTCCCGGCGGTGCGACGTGTACGACAGGCGACGCGTCGCGTGGAATCGGCCGTGCGCCAACTACTCGCAGGCGGCAACGGCTGCCCCGCTGCCTTCGCCTGCACCATCTACGAGGCGATGGCTGTTTGCCATCCACTACGCACTGCCGATCTGCAAACTCCAGGCGCCATAGTGGCGACTGATCGACCAGGACCACCGCCGAGTCATCCGCATTGATTGATTGATGATGGAGTTTATTGGCGCAAGGGCCATGGTTGGCCAAAGAGCGCCATGACTATGAGTGTTAGGTAGCAGTGACAAACGGGATGCACATGATTAATGTAACGTGGCTGTAAAGTGGCCTAAAATAAGTCGCTGTGAATTGCGTAAAATATACGAAGGCTAAAACTATGGCAATGATGCAAGAGATCGACAGTGCTAATGAACATCGTGTTCATCGGTCAGGTCATCATGCACTACTGCCTCACCCGTCTCCTTACACTCAAGGTCTGGGAGGCAAGTGCTTTGAGAGATTTCTGCCGCAGCAGCGGCCTCTCTCACGAGAGGCAGTGCTATGGCTGACCTGGGTATATGATAAGTAACTGGAGATCCTTTAAAAACTGTAAAACTGATTGGTTGTTAAAAAGCGGCTCGTTACCAAGAAACATCGCAGGATGAAGTGGAATATGCTGTCGCGATGGCAAATGAAAATGCTTTTTCCGGTGGCCTTCTAGTTCACGACATTCAATCAGGACATGAAGCACTGTCAAAGGATCACCACACTTAACACACGCTGGCGGGTCCCCGCCGGTTAACAGGTATGAGTGTGTGTTGTATGTGTGTCCTATGCGCAGGCGACAAAATATTACTTCGGTCTGACGAGACTTTCCTATGGGTGGCCAGTTTCCAAGCTGCGGTTTGATAGTGTGAAGTTTGTTGTGTGTTCTTGTGTCCCATAAGCGCTGCCAGTATGCTCTGAGGCTTCTTCTTAGGAGAGGCTTTAAGTCCATCACAGGAACAGCCATGGCTGCATCGGCTACGTTTGTATGGACGCATGCAGCCAGTCTATCTGCCTGTACATTTCCTTCTATCTCGCGGTGCCCTGGCACCCAGCATACAACAACATGCTGTTTTAATGCATAGATGGTACATAGGACTGTGTAGATCGAGGCGATAACAGGATTTTTGTTCTTCTTCAAGTATTTAAGGGCTTTAACGACGCTTAAAGAATCTGTGTATATAACTGCGCGACAAATTTTCAATTTATTAATGCGGTTAACAGCCGCCAATACCGCATGAGCCTCTGCTGTGAAGATGCTTGTGTTAGGGTTCAGAACACCGGCATCCGAAAAGGATGGACCGATCGCTGCGTAGGATACACCAAACTGGGACTTTGAAGCATCTGTAAAGAATTCAGGATAACTGTATTTGTGCTGTAGCTCACGGAAATGCATGTGAATGTGTGCAGCAGGGGCACGTTTCGTGACTTCTACAAAGGACAAATCACAGTGTATAAGCTGCCACTGCCACGGCGGTAGCTGTGCAGCAGGAGCAGTCACGTGGTGTTCAAGAAGTGGAATATCCATGTCCTCAGCTAGGCCTCTCACACGAAGTGAGTAGGGCTGTCTCAGCGTACGACGATTGTTAAAGAAGGCTGAACTGGATAGGTCATTGACAGTTGAGTATGAGGGGTGTTCATTGTTTGCGTTCACCTTTAAAAAATATGTGAAGGACATGTAGGATCTCTGCAGGTGGAGCGACCACTCGTTCGATTCAGCGTAGAGGCTTTCCACGGGGCTCGTGCGAAAAGCGCCCGTAGAAAGGCGAATGCCTAAATGGTGGACAGGGTCAAGCATCTTCAAGGCGCTTGGTGTCGCAGACTGATAGACAACGGCACCGTAATCTAGGCGTGTTCTAATGAGGCTTTTATACAGGTTCATCAGGCATTTCCTGTCACTGCCCCAGGAGGTACGTGACAGCAGTTTTAGGATATTCATAGTCTTCATGCACTTGTCTTTTGTATACTTAATGTGTGATATGAAGGTGAGTTTAGAGTCCATAATTACGCCTAGAAACTTATGCTCCACCTCTACTGGCAAACGCTGGCCATGCAGGTCAATTTCTGGATTTGGATGGACGCCTTTCTTTCTAGAGAAGAGAACACAGGTGCTCTTTTGTGGGTTTAACCTGAACCCGTTGTTGTCTGCCCACTGGGACACCTTGTTTAGTCCGAGCTGGACCTGCCGCTCACAGATTGCGAGATTGCACGATTTGAACGCTATTTGGATGTCATCAACATATGTGCAATAGAACATAGTTCGTGGGATGCAAAGATGCAACGAGTTCATTTTTATAATGAAAAGCGTACAGCTGAGTACACCACCTTGTGGCACTCCGGTTTCCTGCACGAAGGATCGTGACAGAGCATTTCCAACTCGAACACGGAATGTGCGGTTTGTCAGATAACTTTCGATTATATTTAACATGCGGCCACGTATGCCTAAGTGCGACAGATCCCTAAGTATTCCAAATCGCCATGTGGTGTCATACGCCTTTTCCATATCTAGGAATACAGACAGGAGGAATTGTTTGTGGACAAAGGCTTCGCGAATTTGTGCCTCAAAACGTACAAGATGGTCAGTGGTGGATCGGCCTTCTCGAAAACCGCACTGATATGGGTCAAGAATTTTGTTTGATTCCAGGAAATGTAGTAAGCGGCAGTTTATCATTTTCTCAAATACTTTGCAAAGGCAACTTGTTAATGCTATAGGCCTGTAACTGGAAACGCTAGATGGATCCTTTCCCTGTTTGAGGATAGGGATTACAATGGCCTCTTTCCAGGCGGAGGGAATCTCGCCGGAAGTCCATACAGCATTATACAGGCAGAGGAGGGTTCTCTGTGTTTCATAGGGTAGGTGCTTCAGCATTTGGTATATAACACGGTCAGAGCCTGGGGCAGATTCGTTGCAGCAGTTAAGCGCTGCTTGCAGCTCAGCGGAGTTGAATGGTTCGTTGAATGCCTCGTTTTTCGCACATTTTCTTTCTAATTTTTGTCTGTTTTGTGTCGTTTGAACGTGTCGGAGTAATGTGTAGAGCTGGATACACTTTCAAAATGTGCGCCCAAAAAGTTGGCCTGGTCTTCTAGGCTGTTGCCCTCTGTATTTACTAACGGAAGAGAATGTGTTTTTCGGCCTCTTATCCTATTTACTCTGCTCCAGGCCTTAGCCTCGTCTGTATAGGAATTAATACCTGATAAAAACTTGTGCCAGCTCTCTCTTCTTGCCTGTCGGCGTGTTCGCCGGCCTTGGGACTTGATGTGCCATCATTGGGACTTGATGTGTCACAGAATGCCTCGTGGCTCTCGTGTGGCCGAGACCCTCGCGGAGGCTCGTGCGTGGCCTGCGTCGCTCACGGCGGACCTGCGCGCATTGTGCCACTTGCAGCGTCTCCACCGAGCGCCTGATGCAGGTCCCCTCCTCTCGCGGTTACGTGCTGTGCCAAACTCACGTGTCGGCCAACTTATCGACGTGTACGACGGTGTTGTGGCTGACGACCCCGCACGCCTTTCGCGCTGGCCACCCCCTCACCGTCGAGTGCCCCTTCGAGTGAACTTGCACCTGCCGGGCATTCGATCCAAACGCCACACCCCCATCAGTGCCATTGCTCAGGAGGCCGCGGCGCGGATGTATGAGGACCTGCCCAGACAACACACTACATCCCAGGGACTTCCCAAAAAAGTCCAAATGTCCCACATCCCAACAAGGTGGTTTTTAGGATGTCCTTTAGACATGTGCATAGGGATCATTCCTAAAACATCCCTTGTAGGATCTGATTGGGACTTCAAGTTAGCGGTGAAATAAGCTACCGTGTTGAAAATTGGCGATCCTAAACAATCGGAAACAGCAACTCCGCCGGAGAGCATGGTTGGCGCGCGTGCACAATTGCATATCTACATGCACATGAAAAACAATATATCCGCGTTTTTTGTGAAAGTGTTCGTTTGTTTTTTTTTGTTTCTTTCTAAATGTCGCGCCGTTATGAGGACGAGGGATCGATTGCTGTCTGCGTGAGCAAGTGTTGCACTTGGTAAAGGCGGTACAGCGGTACGGCGCACGTACTCGCGCCACGCACGCCGTGCTTTTCGTGAAAGATCAGAGAACGGCGGCCGCACCCTAGCCGCACCGCACGAGCGGTGGTGTGGTGGTGTCGTATTTATAAAAACACCGACATATTAACTTTAGAAGAATTGAATGAAATATTGATATTTTATTGTTTTCTTTCTTAGGTTTAATACGCAATTGTTCTTTAATTGCGCTTACTGCGAGCCAACACCTGCTCAAATAGCGGACGATTTGCTGCGAGCACTGCGCAGACATTGCCATCGCCATCATGGCGCCCGGCGTGTTTGGAGTTCGGATAGATCAGACTCTTCGTTGGCCTCGTTTTTAGGTGTTTGATCCGTGACGTTTCGTCGAAAAATCACAAGCGCGCATGCCGTAGGTATTTGCCTGGTTGCAAGATCTTGCCGATTTCAACGTTTTTCCACCTCTTCGGTAAGTACTTGACATGCCTGGATTACTGCAATCAGCACGTTCTTAGCACTTTCTTCTTTGGCGAGCTCCCCAGCGCGCGCAGGTTGGCGTACGCTGAACTGGATCCTCGCAGCAAGAATGACACGTGGGAGTAAGTTTTATTTGTGACGCGATTTCGTTTATCTTCCGCAGAAACTGTTAAGCTCACAATGCTGATATGTTGTTGTCGGCCACGTGTGTAGATTGACACCGCGATCGTGGAACACATGGCTGATCTGCCTCGAATAACTGCAAGCCGGCGCGTGCGTAGTGCCGTGGAGAACAATCAGAAGTCCTGGACGACACAGAAAAAAACTTCAAAGGTTTGTTGTACATGTTTTCCACGGCAACTGACATAAACGTAAAAAAAATTGGAATGGTCAAATGCATGTGTCAAGTTTAACCATTTGTAGTTAACCATTTTGCTCTCATTATGACACCATTTGTAAGAAAAGCCAGAACTTATGTTCAAAACAGCGCATATTCTTGCTATTCTTTTATTCAGTTGCACGTGTGAGTCCTGCTGCTGGCCATCAGTTAGCCGGTTATCAGAAGAAAAGGGCACAGCCCAGTTTTGTACTGGTATATACCGTATCGTTTGTGATTATGATCATGATTTTTGTCTTACTGAAACAAGAAACTGAAAAATGTATGTTGGTGTTTCTGCTACATCTCTATGAAGCAGCAGAACCTGTTGCTCAGTCACTTGGTGCATATTAGCAACTGGCACCTTGTCTGGCTTCCCGATACCTCCGCCTTTTTTCAGTGCATGTTGTTTTCATCCTTTACCAGCAGTCAAGTAGTTTCACACAACCGAAATGACCAACTAGCCCACTCTGTTTGTCAAGTAGGTTTTACTTCCAAACAAATGTAGCACATTTGTGACTGTTGCTCAATGATATTCTTTTTGCATGTGCTAGCTGTGTACACATATTACATGATCTTTTTTCTTTTTTTCAGCTGCTTCTAGTAGTGGTGCCCCTGGTGTACACCTTTACCCCAAATGTCTGCACCTTTGCCTACCGGTAATGACATAGAATGTGCTCAGCTTCCTGGACATAGGCATGCAGGTTACGAGACGGAAAACGTGCAGCTTAGACTTCATGCTTGCAAATGCGAAAGTCGTAACCGACATAATTAGAGTAAGCAAAAAGGAGAAATTTCTGCTTAGGAGCAAGTAATTATGAAGCAGGTTTTACTCCTCTTAAACTAGCAGACATGCAACAACACAGTTGTGCTATGTTTGTTTTGTGCGCCACTTTCATGCATATTTGTGCTTGCAGTGGATATGCATATACATGAAGGATTTGTTTTTGTTTTCCTCAGCTGCCTCTGCGAACCCCGCTCTTGGACAACAGCTGGGAGGCTCTGTATTTAAACGCGTGCACCTTGGACGTCATGCTCGTAAATACCAATTCCTTTGTCATTCCTGGCATGAATTTCGTTGGTAAAGCAATAAGTAAAATTGTGCATTGTTGTTTACAAGCACTTCAGTATGAACCAGGCTTAAAGGAGAAGGGACCGACAACTGGCCAGAACTTGTGATTAGATCCTGTCAGAAATGAAAAGACCGCGCTATATACTGACATATTCCAGCATCCTTTTCGCGCTGTGAGTAGGATTTATATCTCTAAATTGTGTTTAAAAGTAACAAAAAAAAGGCATGTTGTGCAACCTATCGCAAGAGCCTTGAAGCTAGATTGCGGAGTTGATCACTTTGCTGTACAAAGTCACGTAGTCTGATACCGTCATGTGTGCCATTATTGGTCCTAAAAATATTAGTATGTACATTACTATCCATCCCCGCTCTATTCTGTGCTGCTTATGACGTAAAAGGAGTTGCATGGTGACAAGTAACGGCGCTGCCTTCGCGGTAGCCAGTGGACCATGTCGAGCCGCAGCGCATGCGCGCGAGTACACACACACGCAGTAAACCGCCGCGCTCGAACACGAACCGCTGTCACGCTCACTGTTTGCAACATGTCTTGTCACGTGTGTATACGACTTCATATCCGTCGCAGATAGAAAAAATCGAATTACAAATGTTTCACGGCATTTTCCACATCACCATACCTTGATTATACACTCTGTCCGGTAAGCTTTCTGTCGCGTTAAAGAAAATAGGTACCATAAAAGTTGGTTGTCGGTCCCTTTAACCTCTTAACACACACACAGGACAAAATAGGCATGCTATATCCCCGTTGTGCACCATCTTTGTGCGTTTGTGTGTGCAGTATGAACATGTACATTAAGGCTTTGTTTTTGTTCTCAGCTGCCTCTGCGAGCCCTGCTGTTGGACGCCAGCTGGAATGCTCTGCGTTTGAAAGCGTGCACCCCAGATGTCATGCTCATAAATACAGAGTTCTCATGATTCTAGTGTTGACAAAGCAATAAGTAAAAGCAGGCACTTGTGCATCTGGAATGAGGTTTAACCCTGTCTCAGGAGACATAAGACAATATAGTCATGCTATGTTCCTGTTGTTCACCATTTTCATGCATGTTGTGTGCAGTACGTATACATACATGCAGGCTTTGTTTTTGTTGTCCTCAGCTGCCTCTGCAAGCCCTTTTGCTGGACGCCATGGAAGGCCCTCCACTCGAAAGTGTGCACCTTAGACTACACGCTCATCAATACCAAGTTCTCTGTCCTTCTCGGCATGATTGTAGTGCCATATAATAGTGAGGCAATAAATCATTTTTGCTGGTCACTTGATGTTCCATGCATGTTGCTTGGTTTCTGAACACTTGACTTGGTTTTAAGTTATCTAGTTATCTATGTGAAAAAAAGTGGGTTGGTTGGACGAGGAATATGCTTTCCTGGAGAGGCAACTGGCTCTCTCAGGTAGGGGGTGGTCGAGCGCGATGAAGCAAGTTAACATGTTATGGGAGCAGATGTCCCACCCTTTTGAAATCCTGCAGTAAAAAGTGGCCACATGTCCCAATTACATCCCACACGCATGCAGTTTTGGGACGTCACAAAAAGGTCTTTTTTTTGTATCACTTGGGATGTTTTTCCACCTTGTGTGGAACGTCTTTTGGATGTCCCGAACTCCCAAAAGGGATGTCATTTGGATGTCCCTAGGATGCCTTTGCGTTGTCTGGGGCCGGGAGGACGCACGTGTTCACCGATGGGTCCGTCCTGCAGGATCCGTCCTGCCGCGGCCGCCTGCATAGCCCCTCAGCTCAGCTCGGAACGACAGTGCCGCTTGCGATACTGTGCATCCTCAACAGCTGAGCTAGTCGGGCTCCAGCTGGCTACAGACCTCCTGCGCAATTCGCCGGCCGTCACGAGCGCAGCAATCTTCTGCGACTCGAAACCTGCCCTCCGCCAGCTCGCGAGGGAGGAACGAGGCCCCCTTCTTGCTCAGCGTGCCGCTCTCAGCCTGCTGGCCCTCCAGGAACGAGGCTGTGATGTAGTCCTTCAGTGGCTCCCTTCACACGTCGGCATCGCGCGCAACGAGGCTGCAGACGAACTCGCAAAACGAGCACACTCCGCCGAGACTTCGCGAGACTTCGCTGACGGATTACGCCAGCTCGTTCGACTCGGCACGCAACAAACCTTCGTCGGGAGCTGGTGCGCGAGCTGGTACGCACGGGTCGCCTCCGGACACCCGCCTCCTCCCATCCCAGCCACTGGTCCTCCCCCTCTTCCATACCCCTCTCCCCTCCCCCTTTCCACTCTTCCTGATACGCGGGCTAGACATGCCGAAATTCTCTGCTGCGCAACGCCGCGATGAGCTCGAGTGCGTCCCCTCCCCTTCTCTCTCCTCTCCTACGCTGCCCCCCTCTCGCCCGCCTGTCGACCGCGTTCCCCGCTCGCCCTGTGAGAATTAACGGCCAGGCTAGATGGAAGATACGACGCGCGTAGCGTCCCTCTTCGCGTTCCACGACGCGAGGTCGGTAGCATGCCCAACGACCGCCAACGGAACGTGATCGTGCAAGTGCTCCGGCTTCGCATCGCCTCATGGTCCCCTTTAGCGGGAGATTGTGTAATTTTTCTTGCTAATCGTGCCTGCCCGCAGACGTGCCTTTCGTGCACTGCCGTTCGGCGACTCGAAGTAATCTCGCTGCTCTTCACTGTTTTCTACCTGTCCGCCGCGGTGCTGTGGCGGTTACGGTGCTCGGCTGCTGACACGAAGGTTGCAGATTCGATCCCGGCCACGGCGGTCTCGCGAAATGCTACAGGGCCGTGTACTGTGCGATGTCAGTGCACGTTAAAGAACATCAGATAGTCAAATTTCCGGAGCCCTCCGCTACGGCGCGCTTCGTAATATGTCGCTAAAGTTATCACAGTGGCGCAATTTTGTCGCATTTCTGCAAAAGAAAAAAACTACAATACAGCTGATTGTCGTTCGAGTGGAGAGTAAGAGCAAAAGCTTGTTGTACTCATGTAGTGAATTCAATGCTAGTGCTTTACTTTTCTACCAATTTCGTTTTCAGGGCCACTGTAGCTGCAAAGCTGGCAATTCACAACGCTGCAAGCAAATTGTGGCGATGCTGCTACTCGTGAACAGGCAAGCTCAGAGGCTTTTGTAATATTTAGCTGGGGGTTATTGCATGCTGCTAAACTATGCACATAAGCATGCTCAGGCAAGATAAGGGTCAATTCTGTTCAGCGAAAGCTCTTGTATTTTGCCGAGTAAGGAACCTGGAGCTTCCTATGATGCCACACATCATAATCGCATGGTGGTTTTCTTGTGAAGCCCTTAACTACATTGTAAAAGTTTAATGCAATAATCACAGCACACAAGTTCTTAAGACTTCTTTATTGGACATGACCTGTTGGTAGCATGAGACAGAGCATCTAGGGAAGCAGATATCATGGAAAAATGCATGCATTTGTGACATAACACGACTTCGACTTCACAGTGCAGTCATATCAGCATATCTTAGTTCATTTGCATATTGTTATATGTAAATCAGAACAAGTAGCGTATCAATATACAAGCATGTGTGACACATGCTAACTTTGCTTTATAAACAGGTCTGGCTTTCAAAGCTTGGATCCTTTATCCTCTACCGACATGAAGCAGACATGGGGAAAATTACAAGGGTCTCGTTTCTACGAGGCTAAGACGCTCCAAGAGCTCTGCCATGTGCAGGCGCAGCCATCTATGCACCTCCACTCCGAAGAAAAGGAACAAATAAGAAGACGGCTCATGGAGGCTGCACCCCACAGTGCACTGGCTTTACACTTCGGTGGTCGGCTTCAGCAGCAGAGTGGGACCGCTGCAATCAGCATGGATGTCACTGCTGACGAACGCACCCTTTTCAGACACATGGACTGCGAAAGAATAGGTGCCTACAGCGACATGCTGTTTCATGAGGTAATATTTTCCAGTTCTACACACTGCAAAATAAGGAAATTTGAACGAGGCGACCTAACAGAGGCAGAGCAGCAGTTTTATGCTGCTAATGTTGCAGTGACAGCAGCACAGGCTGCACAAATATGTGCGGACACAAGAAGCCAGGAGTCTACGAAGTGGCAACGTGTAAGGAAGATTAGGATCACGGGCAGCATTTGCCATGCCTATTACACTTTTGTCCCTCGAGATGACCGAACATGGGACCAGAATGTGTCTGCCATGTTGGGGTATTCTTTCCATGGCATTGCAGCAACGAGGTATGGAAAGGAGTCTGAAGACCACGCTCTTAAAGAATACACAGATCGCACTGGCAATGCAGTAGTACGGCTCGGTGTGGTGGTGAACCCGCTAGTGCCATGGCTTGGATACAGTCCTGATGGCATTTCATTCCGGGACGGTCGACCACCCATCCTTCTTGAAGTCAAGAGCCCAGTGCTCGGGAAATCGCAAAAAGCTGCAGAGCTAGCCCGGGCAAAAAAGCTTCCTTATGTAAAACAAGATGGGGAGAATTTTGAACTTAATCGCAGACATTCATATTTTTCGCAAGTTCAGCTAGGAATGTTTTTATTAAACTTAGATGTCACTCACTTCGTTATTTACTCCAAGGTTAAGTCCCTAATCCTCACCGTCCATCGATGCAATACCCACATTGATCAACTTGTGAGAAAGCTTCAGTTTGTTTATTTCCAGCATGTTCTTCCGGAACTTGCAAAACGTGTGCAACTCGAGTAGACATAGCCAGCCCAAAAGATGGAAGGGAAAGGATGTTTTGATTGATTGATGCGTTGGGTTTAACGTCCCAAAACCACGGTTTGATTATGAGAGACGCCGTAGTGGAGGGCTCCGGAAAGTTCGACCAGCTGGGGTTCTTTAACGTGCACCTAAATCTAAGTACACAGGCCTCAACATTTTCACCTCCATCGAAAATGGAGCCGCCGCGGCCGGGATTCGATCCCACGACCTTCGGGTCAGCAGTCGAGCGCCATAACCACTAATGATGATATGTGGTGTTTAATGGCGCAAGGGCCAATTGATGGCCAAAGAGCGCCAGTTCATGAGACAATGAATATGAACAATGGTTGCGGTAAGTAGCTGTATAGGGGCCTTAAAATTCCTCGCGCTAAAGGCGGGTAAAACATATATATATATATATATATTAAGATCATGAGAGTGACGTGAAATATGTGTGGTGGAATGAATGACAAGTGGTCGCAAGAATAAAACTATGAAGATATGACATCAGCACGAATGCCTCGTCAATGCCCTTGAGTCCAAGGGCCGCGAGGCAAGTGCTGTCTTTAACGTATTCACCGCAGCAGCGACCTCTGTTTAGAGGCCGTGCTACGGATCACCTTGATATATGACATGAAAACTGGGTACATCGTTTAAAAAAGCAGACAGTGACTGATATGTAAAAAGCGGGTCCCTACCGATGAACATTGAAGGGTGAAGTGGAAATTGCTGTCGGTAGGGCAATGAGAAGTGCTTTTTTCTGATAGCATCGAGTTCCTTGCACTGGATGAGGACGTGAAGGACCGTGAGTGGCTGACCACATCTATCACACAAAGGTGGCTCGCCACCGGACAGAAGGTGTGTGTGTGTACTGTATGTGTGACCGATCCTAAGTCTGCAGAGTGTAACTTCTGTGTGGCGTGATTTTGATACTGGCGGCCAATTACCCAGATGCGGTTTGACAACGTGTAGCTTATTTCGTGTATGCATATCCCATGTGGTTTGCCAAAAGACTCTGAGCTTTCTTTTCAGGACGTGTTTTAGGTCTAGTGGGGGAATAGCTAAGGATGTATTGTGACTGTTTTCGTGGGCGGATGCTGCTAGCTGGTCCGCCAACACGTTGCCTTGTATCTCGCGGTGCCCTGGCACCCAGCACACTACATGTTGTTCGAGTGCGTAGATCGTGCTTAAAAGAGAATACAGCGAGACAAAGACTGGGTTTTTGTGTCTTTTCAGACTTTTTAAAGCTTTTACCACGCTTAGAGAGTCTGTGTAAATCACTGCCTTTTGTAGTTTTAATTGTTGGATGTGTTTAACGGCCGCAAGTATCGCGTAAGCTTCTGCTGTGAAGATACTTGATTCTGGGTGTAGAATACCGGAATCTGTAAAGGATGGCCCAACGGCTGCGTAAGACACAGAAGTATTGGACTTTGAGGCGTCCGTAAAGAATTCTGCACAAGTGTATTTGTGTTGTAGTTCAAGGAAGTATGTACGGATATGTGCAATAGGCGCGTGTTTCGTTACTTCCATGAAAGAAAGGTCGCAGTCTATAAGCTGCCACCGCCACGGCGGTAGTTGTGCAGTGGGAGCCAATAGAGAGTGTTCGAAAAGTGGCACACCCGTTTCCTCAGCCAAGCCCCTCACACGAAGTGAGTAGGGCTGTCGCACCGAAGGACGGTGGTCGAAAAGGGCAGAACTAGATAAATCATTTATTGTGGGGTGTGAGGGGTGTTCTTTGTCTGCGTTCACTTTGAGATAGTATACAAACGACATGTAGGATCGCTGCAGGTGGAGCGACCACTCGTTCGATTCGACGTAGAGGCTTTCCACGGGGCTGGTGCGAAAAGCACCCGTAGAAAGACGAATGCCCGAGTGGTGGACAGGGTCAAGCATCTTCAAGGCGCTTGGTGTCGCAGACTGATATATTATCGCCCCATAATCTAGGCGCGTGCGTACAAAGCTTTTATAAAGGTTCATCAGGCACTTCCTGTCACTACCCCACGTGGTGCGTGACAACACTTTTAGAATATTCATGGTTTTAATGCACTTGTTTTTTATGTACTTAATGTGCGGTATGAACGTAAGTTTTGTGTCTAGAATTAGCCCTAGGAACTTGTGCTCTGTTTTTACCAACAGACGCTGACCATGTAGGTCAATGTCTGGATCGGGATGAAAGCCTCTTTTTCTGGAGAATAGGACGCAAGTGCTTTTTTGTGCATTCAGCGTAAACCCATTCTCGTCTGCCCATTTAGAGACCTTGTTCAAGCCCAGCTGGACCTGCCGCTCACACATTGAAAGGTTGCACGACTTATAACCGATCTGCACGTCGTCCACATATGTGCAATAAAACATGTTCCGTGGAATGTACAGACGTAGCGAATTCATTTTTATAATAAAAAGTGTGCAACTCAAGACACCACCTTGCGGCACTCCAGTTTCCTGGACAAATATTCTGGACAAGACGTTACCCACTCGAACACGGAATGTGCGATTGGACAAATAGCTTTCGATTATGGTCAGCATCTTTCCTCGGACACCTAAGTGTGAGAGGTCTCGCAGTATGCCAAAGCGCCATGTGGTGTCGTAAGCCTTTTCCATATCGAGGAACACCGAAAGAAAGAATTGCTTGTGGACAAAAGCGTCGCGAATTTGTGCCTCGATACGGATAAGGTGGTCAGAGGTAGATCTACCCTCTCGAAAGCCGCACTGGTATGGGTCGAGTGATTTGTTTGCTTCGAGGAAATGTATAAGTCGGCGGTTTATCATCTTTTCAAAAAGTTTACACAGGCAGCTTGTTAGTGCAATGGGCCTGTAGCTCGTAACGGAGGATGGGTCCTTGCCCTGTTTTAAAATCGGAATAATAATGGCTTCCTTCCAGGCCGAGGGGATCTCGCCGGAAGACCAAACAGCATTATACAGTGAGAGGAGGGCTTTTTGAGTTTCAGATGGCAGATGTTTCAACATTTCATATACAACACGGTCGGAGCCTGGGGCGGAATTATTGCAGCAGTTAAGCGATGCTTGTAGCTCAGCAATGCAGAAAGGTTCATTGTATGCTTCGTGTTTTGTGGACTTGCGCTCTAATTTCTGTTTTTCTATTCTTGTTTTGTATCTTTGGAAAGCTTCACTATAGTGCGACGAGCTCGACACCTTTTCGAAATGTACACCTAGGAAGTTCGCCTGGTCTTCCAAGCTGTCGCCTTGTGTGTTTACTAGAGGAAGTGAATGTGCTTGTCGGCCTGCTACCCTGCTAACCATGTTCCAGACTTTGGCCTCCTGTGTATATGAATTAATGCCCGATAAAAACTTCTGCCAACTTTCCCTTCTGGCCTGTCGGCGCGTTCTCCTACCTTGGGACTTTATGTTCTTGAAACTGTCAAGATTCTCGGCTGTCGGAGAGTCCCTAAGCAACCTCCATGCTTTGTTTTGTTTTTTCCGTGCATTTCGACACTCAGTGTTCCACCACGGGACACGTCGTTTCCCGGGCAGTCCACTTGTTTGTGGGATGCACTTAGTTGCAGCATCCGTGAGAAAAGCTGTAAAGTACTCTACGGCTGCATCTATGCTTAAACCACACATATCAGTCCAATTTAAGCGAGTAACTTTACGAAACTCTTCCCAATCGGCTTTGTCAATATGCCATTTGGGAACCTGTGGGGGACAATCATACATTATTGGTGAGCTCAGAACTATTGGAAAGTGGTCGCTTCCATAAGGATTATTACCGACTTTCCATTTGAATAGAGGTAGAAGTGATGGAGATGTAATGGTGAGATCTATGGACGAGTAGGTATTGTTGGCGAGGTTATAATATGTTGGCTCTTTCTGATTCAACAGACACGCACCGGACGTGAAGAGGAACTGTTCAATCAGACGACCTCGCGCATCGCAGCGAGAGTCACCCCATAGACTGCTATGTGCATTAAAGTCCCCAAGGACCAGGTAAGGTTCTGGGAGTTCATTTATTAAAGACTGAAATTCTTGTTTTTGTAGGTGGTATTGTGGCGGTATGTATAGAGAGCAAATGGTGATGAGTTTATCTAGAAGAACTGCTCGAACAGCCACTGCTTCCAGGGACGTCTGTAGTGATAGATGTGTACATGCTACTGATTGGTTGACTATAATGGCTACACCGCCGGATGATACCGTGGCATCATCTCAGTCCTTTCGAAAAATGAGGTAGTTTCGTAGAAAGTTTGTGTGTTGTGCTTTTAAATGTGTTTCTTGCACACACAGCACTTTTGGATTGAGTTCGTGAAGGAGTTCTTGAATGTCATCGAGGTTTCGAAGAAGGCCTCGGATGTTCCACTGTAATATTTGTGTGTACATATTAATCATACAACGGTGCTGTGTGCACAATAAGGAACTGTGGAGTGTTCAAGTGAAATACTGTTTCAGGAGGCAGGACGGTCGTCCGGCCCCGTAATTGGCTTTTTTGTTTTCTTGGCGCGGTCCAGAGAACTGCGCCGGTGTTTCGGCACCAGTGGTGCCGATACCGTGTCCATTGCCTCCTCGGAGGCACTGGATGCCCGCACGGCCGGGCTAGTGGCTCGAGTTTCGGGCCTCGCCTGGTGAGACGAGGTCTTGAGACCCGACGGCCCTGGAGTCGCCGGTCCCTGTTCGCGAGTTGGCGGTGTAGACTTAACTACTGCCGCCTTAGGGGCAGGTGCCACAGCCGACGGGTCGCTCTGCGCAGACCGAAGGAGTGGCGGCGGCCGATGCGACGCGGCCCCCCGGCGCGCCGCATCAGCGTAAGGTGTGGTGTGAAAAGGTGAGCACCTCTTACGGGCTTCACGGAAAGAAATGTTTTCTTTTACCTTGAGGGTGATTATGTCTTTCTCTCTTTTCCAGTTTGGACAGGATCGCGAGTAGGCTGCATGATCGCCGTCACAATTGATGCAGTGGGGTGTGCTTGTACAGTTTTCAGAGGGATGGCCTTGGCCTCCACATCTTGCGCAAGTTTCTTGACCACGGCAGCTCTGAGAACCATGGCCGAATCGCTGGCATTTGAAGCATCGCCTCGGATTTGGGATGTACGGGCGGACGGCTAGTTTTATGTATCCTGTTTCAATGGTTTGTGGTAGATCGCTGGATTCGAAGGTTAGTATGAGATGCTTCGTCGCTATTTCTTTGTTGTCGCGTCTGATTATGATTCGTTTCACATCGGTGACATTTTGGTCTTTCCACCCTTCTAGTTCTTGTTCCGATAATTGAAGGAGATCTACTTCTGAGACGACTCCGCGTGTGGTATTCATTGATCGGTGAGGTGAAACAGATATTGGGATGTTGCCAAAGGTTGCTAGACCACCAAGTTTGTCGTAGTGGTGCTTTTCAGGGAGCTCAAGCAGAAGGTCACCGCTAGCCATCTTAGTCACCTTGTAGCCTGGCCCAAAGACTTCGGTCAGAGACTTTGCCACAACAAATGGGGAGATCGATCTAGCTTGTTTGTCTGTAGCTTCACTATGGATTACGTGGAATTTCGGATAGGAGGTTCTCGGTCGGTTGAAACTTGTTAGTTCTTCGGTGCGTACCCTCTTCTGAGGGAGACGATCAAGTAGGCGGGGAAATGAGGGTGTTCCCATGATAGTTTTGTTTGTTTCGGCAGCAATGGCGGCCACCCACCATGGAGTCCAACTAGGGGACGCTGAAGCACTTAGATGTATAAGGCTACAGACGCCAGCCGTACAGTGCCGCTATAACCTAATATAACTACTCAAGCGAGAGTAACTAGACAAGGTTAACCCTTGCCGCCAGGAAAAATCGGAAGTAACGAGAAGGGAGGAGTAGACAGGAAAGATTTAAAGTGAGAGAGAAAGACGAAGATGAGGGGAGAGAGACAGGAAAAGGCGACTGCCGATTTCCCCTGGGTGGGTCAGCCCAGGGGTGCCGTCTACGTGAAGCCGGGGCCAAAGGGGTGTGTTGCCTCTGCCGGGGGGCCTTAAAGGTCCAATCACCCGGCGTCGGCTCAACCCCCAGGATTCCCTTTTCCCCGGACACGGCAAAGCCACGCACTGCGAGGCGTGGGAGGGATCGAAACCCCCCGTTAGCTCGGGTCCGTGGTGTCGCTACACACCAAACGCCTGCTTGCGCAGACGCCCCTGCGGGGGCCATAACCACTAGACCACCGTGGCAGGGCAAGAATGTTTTGGCGAGTAGTCTACTGTGAAGTAGAGTAAAAGCTCCATGATTGCGTCTCTCATAATCATATGGTGGTTTTGGGACGTTAAACCCCACATATCAAAAGCTCCATAATTCAAACTTGCTTAATGGGAACTTGCACATCATTCGAAGTGACATCCTAGTCCCAGCACAGCTATCTGTATTTCTATCAGGGAAAACTCCCGATAACTCGAATGGCGTCGGTATGCACGACGGTTAATTCAAATTGGGAGCTCCTGGTTTTTTTTGCTCCTCGCAAAAGTCGGTCCAGAGTGATCACAATGTGTTGCAAAACCAAAACAAAACAAATTTACTAGTTGTGCAAAACAGCAGCGTTTCTCAGCAGATTAGAATTCATACGCTGATCTGGATCTCTTAAGCAAGTAGCAAATGATGCATAAGGAGACGCGACAGAAGAAATGCAAGCAAATGCAAATTACTGCTTACTTTCCATTTTGATTGCGTTAACTCTGCCATGTAGGTAAACTTGTTTTGGAGTATAAATAGTGTCGTACATTTCGACGTGAATGCTCAGTGCTAACATAAATGAATATAGTGCTTGTTTCAGGCATGTCACTGACTGATCAATTAATTCTGTTCGCTGTTACAGCTTCATGAACTTAATTTACGAATTGACCTACCACGAACCTGTAGTAGCACCTAATTTGCGTTGACGAGTCCCTAGGTGGACTGTTTCGGTTCTGCCCGGGCAGTGTGGCACGATGTCTGTTCATTCTAGCACTCACCTGCTAATCGGAACAATTTAGTCCCTTTCTAGTTAGAATTAACGAGTGTTTAC
The DNA here is from genome assembly GCF_013339695.2 of Rhipicephalus sanguineus. Taxonomy (NCBI): domain Eukaryota; kingdom Metazoa; phylum Arthropoda; class Arachnida; order Ixodida; family Ixodidae; genus Rhipicephalus; species Rhipicephalus sanguineus. The sequence goes on from NC_051186.1 coordinate 5,651,922, forward strand.
TGTATTCACTTCTAAATTATCTGTACCAACTATTTCGTGATATGCTTTATTGTTATCGTGGTTCCTTGAAATGTATACACGTCTATGCCCTTCACATCGCAGAAGGAAAAGCTGCGACGCTTTGCAATTTATGGTGCAATTTAGTAGCGATGTGTAGTCGTAGTCTACCCTTGTGATATTTTTATACTGCTATGCAGTTACCTGAAATATTTGTTGCAGCATGCCTTTTTATGGATTTACAATGTACAAGTCATCAAGCCAGCATTTTTTGCCCTTTGGTTCCTTTTTAGCAACCGTTAATTTTACTAGTCTCACAGCAGCCATTTCTTCATGAACTTGTCGCAAGGCATGCGCAGTACCCTGTGTGCTATATTTCGGTGCAGTTATTTTGCAACATATTCATGCAAGCGCTTTTTAAAGAATTTTTATCTGGTGTTATTTCTGACGTCACTTCATCTCAATGAATTTTATACTCATGTTTTCTCTTAACGCACTATGTTCATGTTATTCTACATGTGATCTGATGTTTAGCTTGTTCACTGAAGTGAAGTGCCATGTGTACTATGTCTTGCGGCAGCACCCAGATGACCTTCGTCCTTGCTTTTCTTTTGTGCCTGTTGGCTGCCACTTTAGCAGTGATGCGATAGCTGCGCCAGTTGCACTAAACGACAAATCCTACTACATTTTCGCTATTATGGGCCAGAGCTGCGCCAAACTTGGTATTTTCATATTTCTAAAACGAAACTAATCTCTCGAGATGTAAACGCTCCAACATGCGCCTGTCCCCACGTGTACACACTACGATACCAATAGCGTAGGTGTTCTCTGACGAAACGGTGGCTTCAAATACACGCAAATTAGGGAAAACGTGTGTGCATGTGCAGTGCTGGTCGGACCACCTCTCTGTTACCCCATTGACTGCGTAAAACGCAAGTCTCAAGAACAGCAAGTATACGCACTATAACTAAAACGTTCGTGGGCCTGCTGCGCTGACGAAACGAGCACAGAAAAAAAATGCGCTGTAGCAGATAGTGGCAGACTAACTTTTCATGGTTCCCCGTTTGAGCGCCGAATTTCCATTGGAACGGCAACCAAATTTCTGCACGTTTTTGATTTACGACCACAAAAGCACTACTTGAGTGTTGCACATGCATGTCCCTGTATTCGTTGATGATACGGGTCACTTTTTTCAGAATTAGGTTATCATTCATCCACCGCTTTCAGAATGTAACCGCTGTAAAGAATTTCCGCTTAAGCCGGCCGCATGTGCGGTCTCTCCGGTATCAAACCAAAGAAGCGTGGCCTATGAGCTGCAGTGGCGCGGCACCTTTGTGCGACATATGAAGCTCCCCCATAGCGTGACGGCGAAGTTTCATGACCAGGAAAGTATTGAGGGACTATGGTTTTACTGATAGAAATGTAGGTAACATCTATGTGTCGCCTATTCCTTTCTGTTCTTGACAACAGCTCTGTGTATACAATAAATGCCACCACGAAAAAGAAAGGCAGACGAGCGTTGTTCTTTTCAAGCTGCCTGCCTTTTTACCATGAGAGCTCTGTACCTGAACTATTTTACTATTAAATATTGTGTTTTACTCTCAAATGCACTCACTCTGGTTTCTATATATTGTCCCAACTGAATACCCAAAACACAGATAGCCAGAAAATGCAACTAAACTCTGCAGCTTGACGCGTTACTTTTGTTCTACGAGGAAGCTACACAGTATAGGCACTTTTTATTAACGGCAAGGAACGTAAGGAATGTTGCAAAATACCAACACAGCCAAAGGGTGCCTTAATAAACACAAGTTTTACACTTAGTTACACCATTCCAAAAAATAAAGTTAAAACAAGACAGCTCAAAACAGTGAAAGACCAGGCATCAATTCTTGCTTTCAATCCCTGACAGCTAAAAATGGGTACATTTCCTCGTTACTTTAGCAAAACACTCTGCACAAGCAGTGACTTCTTGTTGAATAAAAACATTCTACCAAGTGAGATCATGGGGAAATTTAACAGCGGGGAGCTGCTTTCGAGTGTGATGAACACATTTGTACAAATCCTCATTGGCAGGTATTCTTTGTGTTAAAATAAATATAAGCAAAAACAAATATGTGTGGCAGAATCGATGGAAGTGGATAAGACGTGAAACTGTCATAGGAATATACGTAAAAAAACTACAAAGAACACATTTTGCAACAACACATAAGTATCCTTAGATCGATTTCTTTAGCAGAAAAGCAGTGTCATGTGAAAACAATCTTGCAATGAAGTTTGTAGCATTGTGATCACATATTTATCCTCAACAATCTTTACTGCATATAACAATTATGCACCTTGTAAGAAAGTGTTCTGGCCTCAGGATGTCAACATCTGAGGAATATGTCTACAAACAAACTTGGATGCATGCTGTCTGTTGATCTGCCAAAGCCACACTTACCGTATTTACTCAATTCTACCGCGCCCTCAAGTCTACCGTGCACCCGTTTTTCGCGACCGAAAAAAGTAAAAAAATTAAAACATCGCATGTAACGCGCACCTGCTATTCGTGACGGAACGGAAGAAAGTCATTAGGAATCAACCTTCCCGCATTCAAAAAAGCAAGTATTTGCTTTTAATGCATTATAGTTGCGAAAAATAAACGCAACACAGCGTGTCTTGCCGCTGAGACCGCTGCTACGTACGAGTCGCGTGATGAAGTAGGCCGCTTGTTGCTCAAGCGCATAATCGGCGAGCAGCTCTTCGATTTTGGGGAGCCGACCCTGCTTTGGTTCACTGAAACCTTTTCAGGAAGCTTTGCGGTCAAAAATATTCTGCTTCTGTTTGCGAGTCCCGCACGCACGTTTCTTCGGACGATCGCGTCGCAGCCCTATTTCCGTCCGTCCTTGCCCACGTAATAACTTTGCTTTTAAATGCGGCATCAAGGTGCAATCTTCAAGTCTTCGCAGTCGGCGCTTCCATGCCGTCGACGCGAACGCAGAACGGCACACGTACGAACTGCGGCAAATCGAAGAAACAACAGCAGAGATGGCACCCAGATAAGTTTAGACCTGATAGAGTGCACTAGAAGTTCTGAGTGGGACGAGCAGCCGGCTCTGCGCCTGCATCGTAGCGAAGCGCGGTTCGTTGACAGTTGGCGTGGCGGCGCTGCGGTCGCAGTGGATTGGTGGTGTTCGCACTGGCGGCACTGGTTCGGACGTGTTCCAAGTGTGTTCGTCGTCGCATTCACCTATTAGCTGCGTTGGCTCGTAATGTGTGCGTGAGCGCTGCTGCTGTTTTGTCACTGTCTACTACTGTGCTGTGGTGGGAGCCTTGAATGCCCAAATGCGTGAGTGCCAACGACTTCGGCATGACAAAACCTAGGCCTCGCCATTGCTACGCACCGGGATGCCGCATAGGCTATGCCGGCGGCCAAGCAGAAAGGAAGCTATCGCTTTTTAGCGTTCCAAAAGATGAAAGTAGAAGAAAAATCTGGGAAAGGAACCTCCATCGCAGCGACAAAGCTCTCGAGGAAAACTGTGCAGTGTGTGAGCTCCACTTCGAGGACCGCTACATACTGCCTGAATACGTCCACATCATTGACGGCAAAGAAGTGAGAATCGCCCGCGGTGTTCCTGCGCTGACGCCAGACGCAGTGCCTACAGTCTTGCCCAACGCTCCGAAATATTTGAGCGCGAAACTGCCTCCTAAACGCGCTCCTCGTAAACGGGAAGCGCCTACCGTGCCGGGACCCCAGAATAGCAAGAAAGCCTGCACGAGCACGGCTGTCGACGAGGACTTTGAAAGTCAAGGCGACGTGCACGACGTGTCGGCAGCGTCGTTGAAACTAGAAAACTTGCGAGAACTGAGGACTCCGTCTAAATATTGGTCGGTGCACCAATTCCATGGCTATGAAGGCGCTGTTTATACACCGTCGAAGTTGGATACGTGCTCTGGCACTGTCACTTCAGAGAGGGCAGTCCTTTTTCACATGAGCGTGATTGAGCAGGCTAGTTACAAAACATTTCTGAATGGAAAGCTCTCTGAAGGACTTGCAAGAACTGTATTGCAGGCAGAGGAAGCCCTTCTTCGAGCATCTAAATTTTTGAAATGTCCAGGTGCACTCAGCACTTCGTCTATTACCGAAGGGGATTTAACGACGAAGCTGTTTTTTTTTAACCGTGGCCCAGCAGCAAACACGTTGACAGGAATTTGCTTGTTCTGTTGACTCAAATGGTCGAAAATTTTGTAGACTTGGTCCGAAGCCAATAAGGGTCCAGATTTGCAACAGAAGGCCCACCTGACCGTTGTCAAGTGGGCCTTCTGTTGCAAATCTGGACCCTTATTTTCTCCTAATTGATTCAATTATAGCAATCATAGAAACCCTTGTTTTCGGCCTTTAATTCTGTCAAAGCATTATTCTCGGTTATTCACTCTCACTCTGCACTCCCTACTTTGGTAGCCTGCACTATAGCGTTTATTATAACACTTCAGCTCCACATTTTTTTGAAACCGTGTTTAAGAGCAATAAATTGTTTACAAGGTTAGCACTGGTAGTTTATTTCTGTGTAGAGCATTCTCGGCATATCTGAGTAATCTTGCGTGCGGTCGCAGCATGCTCAAGATATTGTAATTGCAATAATTAAAAAGGATACTAAAGTATCCCGACAGTTTCGAGGGGTGTGCGAAAAGCTGCAAAAGTAGTATGTCAACGGCAGCTATCACTCTCGGGCGTTCAGACAAACGAACGAATGCCGCTAAATATTTCCATGGTAGAAAGTTAGCGCACTGACACCGCATTCACTTCTAATTTATGCATTTGCCACCACGACACTTTTAAGTGGTCAATTTCTTAGAGAAATATGACCGGATCAGTCAGTTGGTATCATTGACGCATCGCTGTCCAGAGGGAACACGAAAAAGAATACACTTATGGCCCGAACACACGTACGCGTTGCAGCGCGTCAACGCGTGACTTTTTAAAGCGGCGCCGCGCCCTCTCCCTACGGGGAGAGAGGACGCGCAGCTTCGCGTAGCGGCGCGCCCTCTCTCTCCATAGGGAGAGGGCGCGGCGCCGCGTCAAAAGTCACGCGCTGACACGCTGCAACGCGTACGTGTGTTCAGGCCTTTAGGATGACTGCCAGTTGGGCGTGTTGGTATAGGTTCATGATGAAACAAGCGCAAAATGTACACGGCACGCTTTCGTTGGAAAGCCTTATAAGTCACTTTGAATTTATTCTCACTTGTTTTCTTCTACCCTAATGTCTGTATATAGATCCTGTAAATAGAAAAACAGGGCGAAACGCGAGAAAGCGCGGCCGGTGCGCCCCAGCACGCTCGGTCGCGACCAATCCAGTTCGCCCGCAGCGACCCCTATTCCGTCAACGAGTGCCGCCTCAGCAAGAGCGCTCCGTTCGTCCCACTCGGATCCTTCTAGTACACTCTAGACCTGATGCACGCAGGAGGCGGCCATTTTTGAAATGCCGATGGCGATACGGTAACAGAGTTTTTTAAATGCCGATGGCAATACAGTAACCGAGTTTTTGTTTCCCCCCTGTCGTACTCGATTCTAGCGCGCATGCGATTTTTGGACCCGTTATACCAGAAAAAAGGTGCGCGTTAGATTCGAGTAAATACGGTAAGATGTAAACGGTGAGGCCTATTACTGGGAGCGACTAAAAAGCCACCAAAACATGCCCGTGTTGCCAGACCACTTTTTGGTGCTGTCCCTAGGAAATTCCAAGCGAGATGTACCTAGCCTAGTCCCGTGGCTCTACGTGCATGTGAGACGTTGATCATGCGATTTAACCATGGAAATGCAGGTGGCTTGATTTAATGGACGCACGAATAAGGTGCATACTTGCTGCTTTCTTTGAGAAGGGCCACTTTTTGACTAAGGGGGTGCCGCAGTTCGCAAGGCGGGGGAATCAGTTTTGTTTCAGCTCAATGAGATCACTGCGCAGGCATAGCCGCACAGTGCATTAGGTTTCATTTTTGTGTTAACCTTGCTAGCGTATCAAGCGCATTAGTTTACGAAGCTGGTCCTTTTTGGACGACGAAGTTTGAGACATGATCGGAACTTGTCTTGTGGTTCCAGAAAAGCCAGCTTCCTTAGAAAAACGTTTAGCTCCAATATTCCGCGATATAGTCACCGAATAATCAGTATTATTGCTTGTTTTAAACAAATGCTTGTGGCGATCGAGCCACCACGCGAACGAGCGTCATGCCGAAGCCGGCCTCCCTACTTAGGGCACAGTATGTGTGTACTAGGCGCAGCGATGCAGATTGCTTATTTTCTCGTCAGATCAGTCTGAAACAACCTGGCGATACTCTTTCCGGCAACGAATTGCAGCCACAGCTAGCAAGCTTCACAGCGTGGCATTTAGTTTTCGTCGCATTACACCCCTGTGTAGCGGTAAAACTTACAAAGCAATTCCTTCATTGTGGAGCGCAAAGAAATCTGTGCTGCGCACGCCGCCCATATTTTGACTCGTACCCTGCTTGTTTACGCCATGCTTGCACTGCCCCTTGGATTCAATGCACTCTATATTTACATTATATATACGTGCTACAAGATGACAGATTCACTATAGTCAGCTTTATGGCATTGCAGTTGTGTTATGCCACAAAGCATGTACTGTGCATCGGTGATTCGTTGTGCAGCGAAGCCCACCAGCAGGGAAATCGTGCGTAACGAGTGGATTGTTGAAAGCATTCAACCCTTTACAAAATGGTTCACTTATAATTCTTCAACGTCGTCAGCCACCGCATCATGAATGTGCGCATAACGCCTTACAGCTGTGTAGCGGGTACCCCGCTTCACCACAGAAGCAGCAATAATGGCATAGTGGGTGCTTTCCTAATTAACAACAATGATAAATCATTGTGCAGGAGGTGTCATGCAAATGTACTCCAGAAACCTGCTCTTCAAGCTATCGCTGTGACTGTGCTGCGCGTTTCGCGCCGGCCTGGTGGTTTTTTTTTTCCAAGCTGTAACCCTTCTGCTTACACACCTTTGGGCAAAGCAGGGTATTTCTGAATAAAGAACATTACACAAGGTCAACATCTTGAATTTACACTCGTGTGAAATATAACGAAAGCGATCATCGCTCCACAAAGACTATAGCAGCAATTAAAGACTGCACTACATGTTGGAAATGAGGCACTGACAAGTTTACCTCAATGTGGTCTTCCCCAGGTTGAACGCTGTCACACTCAGGTGCGTTGTCAGCCTTGGAGGTAACTCCTGCACAAAATTATCAACTTTTTATACTGTGTGATAAGTGCTCATTCGTGAACAAAGTACAGCTCTTGATACCTATCTGAAGCAAAAAACTAAATTATTCTGCTATATGCACAAGCTCAACTTTACAAGAAAGGGTACCAGACTGACTTGATATCACACTAGTAGTGCGGCTATTATAAGCATTTACTTTCAAATTACACAAACCTTGAGAATGATGCCTCGCAGATTAACGCGCGCTACTTTCTGCTGCGGCTTGCGTTCGCAACAGGTCCTTCTTGTCATGCAGCCGCAGAGGCAAACGTTGGGAAGGCACAGCTGATGGATTCAGTCGCCTCCTTGCAGGTTTCCATACCTGTGGGTCTGCATACCGAGACATGAATTACTGCTTTACTGACGAACCTTCCTTGCAGGGACAGTCATTAGCTAGTCATTAACTCATTGTTTTTCACTGCGCAAAATTTCGCGAGCGTATTTCACAAACTCCAACATCTTTCTTGAACATATCAAATATTGCCTAAACTACTCGTTCTCGCTGCGCTTACCACAACAGTAAAGCTCGAGCTCGTCCACATGTTGGCATACAGGGTAGAACCCAAGATGTAAGCACATGCGTTTCTCGCGAAGCGAGATGTAAGGGAGGTCATAAACTGCGTCCTCACGCAGGTAAAACCTGAGCAAAAGCCACACCAATCTGCTGCATTCCGCTGTCGCAAGCTCTATTTTACTTTTACCGCCGAGAAATAATTGATGGTCTTACCTACGTTGCTCCAGAAGAAATCGGTGGGTACGAAGTGCGCACTGCACACTGTCATGGGCGGCGTGACGGGCTTGCCAATCCTTAGCCGCACGATCCACTCTTTCTTCTTCGCTACGTCTCTTGGAAAAGAGTGGAGGCTGACTCCAGTGGATGCTCTATTAGTGCACTGCGGCACGCAGCGCATTCGATTGCCTTTGAAACCTTTAAATTTCACCATTTCGTGCCAGCTGCCGCAGTCACGGTAGCCAGGATCATGCCGACGCGAAGAAAGAAAGCAAACGTACCAGAGCGCCGTCGTCTGCTGTTTCTCCGATACTCTGTGAAAAAATTTCGCCGTTGGCCGCTAGGTGGCGTGACGATCTACCGAACTTGCGAATAGTGCAACATGCCGCACTGCGAGCGGGAGAATCGCGACGGCCCGTCGACTCAAGCGAGCGTGCATCTGTGTATTACCAAGCAGATGATGGGCACCCTGCGTGCTCGGCACAGTCAGAAACAAAAATGGTAAGTAATACTTATGTTCTCTGTTTGCGCGCCTTATCATCGCTCAGGCACCTGTAGGTGTCGTTCGGCGCACTTCGTCGCGTGAAAAGTGCGGTGAAAAGCAAAAAAAAAAAGTATTTAGAATCACATAGCGACGATGTGTGATGCATGTTTTGAAATTCTTGTGTATAAAGCTCGTGCTTCGCACGACCAGTCAATCGGCGCACGAGTGCGCTCTGAAAAAGTCGTTTGCAGGATATAATTTTCTAGCCTGCGAAAGCATGAATGAAGCAGAATGTTTTCAGGGAATATACACTAAAGCAAAAAGAAGGCTGCGGGTATCACGTTACCATGTGGTGAAATGTGCATAAAGACCAACTTAGTTTTCTATTTACTCTGTTCTCAAACTTCATTTGTTTCTCTTGATCCTTCGTCTCGGTGTCGATTTGTGCGCATTGATGTGTGACATAGCCGTGGGCTCTCGTTTTGCAGTATCTACCTTGGATACTGTGAGCTACCCTGAACATCTTTTTGCCGCCATGCAACTGTGAGAACCCACCGAAGCACGGGTTGTCAGCAAGTGAGAAGACTTCTCGACAACAAGTTGGATTGCACACTCTGCCGGTCTCCTGAAATACCATATAAGGTACATATGCACTGTACCTTGATACATATGTATGTACCTTGATACATATGTATCAAGGTACAGTAAAATAGAATATCTAGGCACATAAACGTCATTATCTGGATCCATTTAGCTAGAAAGAATAAATCACGTTAAAGCAATATAATGAACGCCATATCACGTGACAGACATCTGCAAAGTGACAGTGTGTATTGTGAAGCGCATCATTTTATGGTATTGAATGAATGAACGTTTATCCCAGCAAAATACAAGAAATGCGCCTGAAGCATAAAGCTACAATAGTAGCTTGAGAAGTGTATGAGGCACTGTTGAGCAAAAAAAAATAAAAGACAGGGCAGCAGAAACATGTGCACATTCAAAGGCAAAACACATACGTGAACTGCAAAGTGACAAAATCAAAAACGGTGAACATTTGCGCTAGCGAAAACAATGAAAACCAGAAAACAGTGAAAACAGAAAGCAATGAACAGCTGTTGGATGGCATGGAAGTAATGCAATTTCATTAGTCACATATCAGCGCGCTGGATTCTTATAGAGCGCGCTGGATTATCTGCTGGATTCTGATGGCGTCCTGCTGAAGTACATCCGATCCGACGATGACACAAGTGAGTCATTCAAGGTCGTGATACGCGCAAGTTGAGAGGAGCACTGCTTCGCTACTTTCATGACTTGTGCATTGCTGAGCATGGGAGCGGCCCTAAGACTTATGCTAAGTTGTGTCGCCTCGCTACCTGGCCACTTTTGAGAGATTGGCGCCGACTACAGACAAACACATTTCCTCACTTGCAAAGACTACACAAGATGTACCCCGACAGACATGAAAATAAATGCCCTTGGTGTGAAGACACACCAACACTCCGCCACATCACATGCGAATGCCAGATGCGCCCTGCAGGCGCCGTCTCGCCGCTAGTCAAAGACTCACTAGCAAACTGGTCGTGGGAGGCGCGACTCTCCGATCTGGACTTGGGAAGCCAGCTGGCAACGCTCGGCCAGGCCCGGCGAGCCGCAGAAGCCAGTGGGGCCCTGGAATAGGGGCTCCACCCATCTGCACCAGGACTACCTGTGCGCATTAATAAAGTTGTTCTTCTTCTTCTTCGCTACCTGGCCAGGCATGGAGCGGGATGTGATTCGTTACGCCCATTCATGCCACGGGTGCCAAAGCGTCAAGCCTCGAGGCGGACGACCGCCCAGCCTCATGCAGCCGATCAACAGCCAAACTCCCTGGCAATCGCGGCATGTGACGTAATGGGACCGTACCCCACAACTCCTAGCAGAAGCAAATTCTTGCTGGCGGTCACGGATCACTTCACTGAGTGGGTAGAACTTTTCCCCCTTAGAAAGCTGACGACTCTAGTGATCTTGGATAAGTTGATGGAGGTTTTCGCCAGGTTTGGGTTCCCTGAGCAGTTGATAACAGACAACGCGTCTCATTTTACTGCGAAGGTGTTTGTTGACACGTGCGCCGCGCTTGGCATTAATCACAAGAAAACAACCACCTACCGTGCTCAGTCGAACCCCACGGAACGAGTCAATCGCAACATCAAGCACATGCTTGTCGCGTTCTCTGAAAGGCACAAGATCGGGTTTGCGTTGCGATCTACTGAACCGCTCGACTGGGTATGCGCCTTCTTTTCTAAACCTAGAGAGAGAACAGCCGAATCCGATGGAGACGGTACTCGCGGATCGCAGTGGAGTGCCAGTGGTGTCATCAGCACGAGATGAATACGCAGCGCAGCTGCGTATTCAGCACTGCTAGGGCACAACAAAAGGCGCAGTACAACCGCTCGCATCGGAACGTACAGTACGAAGTGGGCGATCTGGTGCTGCGACACCATCATGTTCTTAGCAACTCTAGCAAACAGTTTGCAGCCTCGCTGGCACCGAAATGGTCCGGGCCGTACCGGGTGCGAGAGGTTTCATCGCTTGTTTATCGGCTCGCGAACATGAAAGGCAAACCGAGCGGCGGACAAGTGCAGGTATGCGACCTGAAACGCTACGTGTCACGGGAGGAGCATGAGGACGACTATCAGTCCCCCTCCGAGCCGCAGGTGGCGGCTGAGAACGCTCAAAACCAAGTGAAGAGCCCCGAGCCGCGGTACTTCTTGCGAAACAGGCAGAGACAACTCTGCATGGTAGGCCGCCTTTGATATGTTCCACGCGGGGTGCAACGAATCACGCGCAACATGATCTGCGAGTGTTAATCCTTTTCTGTGTCGACTCTCACCGAACAGATGGACCGAAATGGAAGCAATTCGCAACTTCCAGGTACCGTGGCGCCCCCGAGTGGTGGCCGCCGGAAGCTCTGTTGAGATTATTGAAATGTTGGACCCGCTCGAGTCAGCGAATGTTGCCACTTGTTTTGTCTCGTTTGGGGTCTATTTGCGACGGTGTGCACGGTCTCGATACGTGACACTTTCGGTTCCTCAATGTCAACGGAAAATAAAAGAAAAAGGCAACTGATTTTACTGCGGGCCTCGGTGCTCACAGCGTACAGCGGGAGGCAAAGCAAAAGCCTCCCCTTCAGATTAGCGCCTCGAAAAGCCGTGAGTGGTTAAGCGGGTTAAACTTCGCAAGCAAATAAGCAAGGCCCATGAATGTATGCAGAATCCCATTTTGTGTTTGAGTATATGTCTACTACCTCATATCACCTTTCTCGCGCTTCGTTCCTCCGCTCGACACAGTCGCTGTGCAGACAGTACCAGAACTGATAAGGAATGCGTTCCGCCTCTAGAATATAATGAAAAGTCCGCTTTCAAAGCGTCCATTGCACCATTCCACGTCTGAAGTGGCTGTGAAGTGCCTCCGTGGCCTTCACATCTCCAGCTCTTTTTGTTCTGTATTACTTGCTGATGGCGCTGTTTTTTCGTCCCTGTCCCGTACGATGTTACTTATTGCACTTCTCATAAACACCGGAAGCGTAGGATGATAACAGAAACGTCCCTTCTTAAACGTGAAAATTGCGTCTTGCGCTGGTTTCATTCGCTGCTCGTCGACCTATTGTGGCATTGCGCTGTTTTTTTTTCTCTTTTTTACCAAGAAAGCGCAATAAAATCGTATTTCCGATAATCGCACATGCCTCAAGTGGTTCTTGTGCTTTGGTCTCGAAGGGCAACACATTTTTTTTTTCGTTTACTTACATTACTTCGTGCTTTGAAGGGAGCTGAGCTAGCTACGCGGCAGAATGCAATGCAAGCAAAAATGAGAGAAAGCATGTCTCCGAGAATGTCTCTGATATTACTGAGACATCCTTACTGAGTCTCCTACTACCATATCGTGCTAACAACACAGCGGGGGTTGCAACGCGCGATTAAGCGCCGCAAGCAACGCGACTAGCGTGTTTGCTTTATTTACAATTGTGTGCATATTTATCTTCCTAATGAGGTTCCGATCGCGTACTCGACATTCGTTTACTTATTATAATATGTCACCGCAACCCTGCTTTCACTAAAACATAAATCGGAGTGCAGCCGAAGCGCAAAGAACTGAACTCATCGCCAAACATGTACGTTCCTAAATCGTCTGCAGCGGGCCGATAATCTCAACGACCGCCATATTGGTTGTACAGTCGCGCCACCTATAGGCCGTGAAAGTTGCGAATATCCGCAGGGACGTCTCTTAGAGGAGACCACCTCCCCACGGCGAGCCCCCACACCCTCCATCGCCGTCGCGGCCCCAGCGCACACAGGCGGCCAGGGCCATGGTGGCACGGGCGGCGGACTTTGCTCAGTGGATACTGACAATAGCCACTGGCTATACGGCGAGAGTGGGTCCGCCCGAGGGGCTGCCGGCGGAGGTCGGGACGACGGAGGCCAGGACGGCAGCGGCAACGGCGACGGAGGACACGACCGTGGCTGCGCTAGGGTCTGCGGCGACACCACTGGGGGCACAGGGGCACCCACGGCAGAGCCGCCAGTGCAGGAGGGCATGGACGTGGACCGCGCCCTCCTTGCCTTCCTCGAGGATGAATAAAAACATTTTTTTATTGTTCTCGTGGTTCAGTCTCTGTCGCCCGAGGGCTTTCTTAAGGGAAGGAGGATGTGGGAGAGCACGCGCGCCCATTTCCTTTCCTTAATTAAGGCTGGCGCGATCGCGAACTGACGGCGGGAGCCAAAGGGCCACGAGGAGAGGAGCACCGTCGCCCATTCCGGGCAACCCCGGCTGGCGGGAAAGGGAACTCGCCCAGCGAGGGCAACAACCCTCGCGGTGGGGAGGGGGACGGGAGGTGAATAAAACAGCCGACCAGACGGGGGGACGGCCCCTCTTGCTCTGCTGACCTGCCAGGTACCACCTCACCGCCCAAAGACCCGCGAGCCGACCATCGACCGAAGGTGTAAGCGTTACCCTTCGTTTTCTGCTACAGCGGACTATCCCTCTACGCAACATTTACGCGTTATTGCTAGAGTAGCAATAAAGTGTTGTTTGTTGTTCTAGCGTGTTGTTTTATTCGACCGAACCCGCCCTAGCTGCGATGACTCGCGCTACGGGAAAGGGACGTTGACACGTGCACGGTACGACTATTTGCCGCTGGGACCGGAACTAGGCTTTTGCACCAGCCGTGCATAGAGTGGACCCCTTCACATTGAACGGGTTAAGAGGCACAAAAGGAGTCTCATTGATAATGTGCTGCCGACTAGGCCACATTGTCGCAAACACATGGAGACCCACAAAAGTGGCAATACGATGCGAAGTTCATACATACACCACACGTCTAACCAATGCACATTTTTTCACCACTTTTGAAGGCGGGAGGAGTAAGAGGCCTAGGCACAATGAATATAGAAAGAAAGGAAAAGACTGGGCAAGTGCGAAAGGTATTTTGGGGCCTCACATTTCCCTTTTCTTAGTATACGTCTCTATAATTCTTTACTTTTTTTATGCATGTATAGTGAAGGGAAACCTTTAAGTTTAGTGTGAACCCATGCCTATGTTCACTCCGCTCGCTACAACTTACTTCTGTGTCCAATGCGTGAATCTGTGCTGAAAAATGAGCTACCCCGGCGAAACCACCACGCTGAAGTGCGAGCTGAACACGATCCTCACCTACTTACCAAAAAAGTCAGTGTTAGAATTCAATAGACACTGCATCAACACCACAATGCCCAATTCTGGCCACGGAGGAACCAGTAAATCGGCAGACAACATATTAAGATGCGTCCATCTGTAAGCCAGTCTATACGGAGCATGCTTTAGTCACCAAACCTGTGCACTCGAACCCTGGGAATCCACACTGTCAAAGTGTGTAAGTGCGACTATAATGCAGTTAATCCATGAGCCGAGAATTGTATGTGTGCTCCATTGAAGAGTACATACAATTTATTATCGACATTTACAGTGCTGGAACCGCCGCATCAGAACCCGGCATGGATTCATTCAAATACACTGTAACAGGTGGTTCTGTCAACTATAGGTCACTTAATTACTATTAAAGACTCATCTGTTTATGGCAACAAGCGCAATTTCAAGATGTCCAAAATTCATTGCATACCGCCAAGTCTCCCGCATTACCGGGAGATTTTGACCATGCTATCATCTGAGGCAGAAAATGAGTAGCACACTGCAGCTAAGACAGGTCTGCCACATCGAGCACAAATGAAACAATTTGCTAGAAAAAAGAACCTGCATGAGCAAGCAACGACAACCATGTATGTGTTCTAGAGCAACGATATAGCGACGAGAGTCGAGACTAACGAGACAGCCCAGCCAGCCTCTAGTTGGATCGGGGCAATCACGTGACCGTTGTGATAAAACTAAAAACAATCTGACTACAAAAGCCTTTTGCTTCGCAAAAACAGGAGGCGGTAATAATTTGGGTGATTCCTGAATACCCACCTAAAATCTCGAAGGATAATAAATTTTGAAATCCGGAACACGTCATAGACACCATTTGCATTTTCACGCCATGCTGCACATCCGACATCTGCTTCATTTGTTTGTGTAGTGTACGCACGTGTGTGCACGGGTGGTGTGTGTATCTGTGTTCTGGCAGTGACAGCCATAACGCCACTGAAGCACTATGCATTTCGGAAAAACGAACGAGGTCGCCGGGCCGATGTACTATGCGTACGTAAGATTTGTCGATGACGGTAAACGTCACAATCTGCCCATCAGTGATATCAAAAATTTCAAGCCGTCACACCTGAGGGATTTCAAGCCAAACAAGGTGTATGATGCTAAATGGCAGGATGACGTGCAGAACAACTTTTTCGGCGCCCAAGTTGTGAAACTGTTCGATAGTTTTACAGTTTGTTTCCTTTCTTTTGCTGTATAGCTAAGCGATGTAATGTTCTATTTGTGTTGTGTAGCTAAGTAGTCCTAACACTGCCGTAGCTCCATGTGCATGCACACCTTTTACCGTGCATGGAGCTAGACGTGCATTTGGAAAAGTTTGTTCCTACAATGCATCCTTTGTGTTTGCGATAACCTAGCTGTGCATGCTACCTAGCTAGTCTGTGCTAGTATAACGAGGAACGTAGCGAAAGGGGAATGGAGCAAATACAGGTGTTAGATCGTCAACTAAACCTTTTTGTTTTCCTCATTATGTTGCTCACAGCTGTAATTCCTTTGCGCAGTATAAGTGAAACACTGGCTGAACTTTAGGTGCCACTAATGTGAGGCAGCTAAGAAACTCGAGTAAAAGAAAGAGGCTCCTATGCGGTGCGAGTAACATTTAACGATTTCTGGCTGGTCTCAGGATAACGTTTTCAACCATATTCTAATGTGCATGCACACAAACAAGTGCGCACGCGCACTTGTTCTTCGAAACAATTTTTCGTGTTTTTCTTTTGTTTTGTTGTTGCTTTGACGGAGCGAACACGGCGATTAGAATCCGCGTCGTCTGCTCTGCTCCGAATGGTAGTGTTTTCTGCAGTGATGTTTTGTACTACGGCCAAGAACTAGCTCAACAGTCAGTCCTTTTGAAGTATCATTCATCTTTTGTTGCTCCGAGCAACCTTCCTTTTCTTGTGCATTTGTTTTTTAATGTATTGGACACATATGCAGGTCATGTATGCTGACTAACCTGGAGTCCTAGAAGCGGTAGTACCGGAACTTCACACCCAGCAGCACAAGGGCTACAAGAGCCGTGTTGAAGTGTTACTTCAAAGAAAGGAACATTGGCTGTTGCTCTTCAGCTTGGAAATGAGGACGAGAGGTCACAATACAAACAATTATTAAGAAGCCTCTATAGTGATTTCGAAAGGCATTGTTCTACACAGAACAGAAGCATCTAATGCAGTGCAGGATGAAACGTGGTGGAGACTGACAATACGTTGCCCGAAGTGCTACAATGTATACGCAGATTTTGACGTATGTACATGCAGGACATGGCGGCAAGGTGTGTTGTAAGCATCAGGCACTTGTGCATAAAGTGCATGGTGGCGTGTTCCCAAATGCACCTCTGCTTTCTAAGGAAGGTCGATATGTACTTGGAAAGTTTGCGCTAGGTGACAGATGCCCTAGTATTGAGTTTTTCGAGAGCCTCCATGAGACAGCTTCAAGACCAGCAGAAACAGTATCCATGGATACCATTCCTGGCTGTTTGGATGGTCCAGAGGCAGCCACTACCCAAATCCAGCACAGGCTTCCAAAAAGCTCGGAAAGTTGTCATGGTGGGTGCTTCCCAACTTCCCAAAAATTATGATTTGTGGCGTAGTGGGTACGTTGCTAATGTACTTCTATTAGTAGCCACACGAGAGTTTATAACGGTCTCTAGAAATGCCGCTCTTCCAGCTTTCGCTGTGACTGTGCTGCGCTTTCCACGCAGGCCTGGCATTTTTTTTAATGTATGTGCATGACATTCAAAAACAATTCATGAAGTTTATATCTGAGTTTAGAAGTAAAGCTTAATTTTTCCACCACAAGGATTCGAACGATGACATTACTTGAACATTCGGGCTAAATATATGACGTAGCCGTAGTGTTACTGACAATTTACAATCAATACAATTGAAAGCACCTTTAAGCTATAATAACAGGAAATGAGCTCGACAGCGGGCAGCGGACAGCAGGAGCAGTGCTGGTCCTGATGTACATGTGTCTTCTGTCTCGTCTTTCGTACTGGTTAACTTCGCAAATGTCGCACCAACTTGCCCAGACCAAGGTACTGCTTAAAGTATGCTAAATAGGCAGGAGAGTGCTGCACCTGGCATCACCATCCAATTTTTTTTATCTAAACAGATGATATACACGATATCTGAGTCGGTCTGGTAAAATCAGTTGCCAGAACATTCTATAACTTGTCTGCGCATGCAAAGGCAGAAAAACACAATTATTCTGAGAATTGCAGTGTGTCACAAGGCCTTTTACCATCTTCACTCTCTGCCAGGAAGGAGAGGTCGATCCATTTGAGCACCTTGCAGCAACTTTTCAGGACTTCAAAGAACTAGTCGGCAAAGACCCCACTTGACTGAAGCATATGGCCAGGCTTGTGAAAAAATTGGAGAAGCTACCAAGTAAACAGCTTCATTGAGGCCATGATTACGATGTCAGCGTATGTCTCTAGAGCTTCAAGGCGCCGGGGCAGAATACATGTACAGCCAACGAGCACTTCAAGAAGGCCAGGCGGCCTCAACAGAGGTTCGATACGTGTTCCTCCGGGAAGGCGAATGAAAGGCCCGGCACAAAAAAAACCCAAGTGGAGCCACTCACTGCACCGCTGTGTTGAAGACAATGTCCCATCTGCAAAGTGACCTGTGCTGCTGCATCTGTGCACCCTGTGTGTTCAAGTTGGGAATTTTCACTTTGTAAGGAGGCTTTCTTTAGGTAAGAGAAGAGGGAAGAGATGGAACACAAGTTCAACAATGCAACCAACAGCGAGTGATCAAACCAACATTTCATCATATGTAGTGGCAATAATTTCTTTTTGTTGGCACATGTTTCTACTTGGGTGTTACCTATCTTGCATTGTTTCTTTATTGCCAAAATGTTTTGATGCTTTCTATGCTTAATAGTGTGTTTCTTGCACAATTCTGCTGGTGTTTGGCAGATAAGGCCCCGCTTGATGTGACACGACACGCATGGTGTCGCACCTCTAGCCTGGCTGTAATTTCCCACAGGGTGAGCAGGGAACGTGGTGCGACAGCCAGGCGAGCGTCCGAGCCATTTTTTTTATAAGGATGGATGCTATAAGGGAGGCTTAGGCTAAAGATACCACCTCGCGGTATGTTAGGGCGTTGACAAAATTACACTTCTCGTTTTGGTAACACGCTGAACGGGTCGGCCATCGCAACAGCGTCTTACAAATGTCTGCAAACTGTCAATTCAGCCAGGTGGTCTATGAATCGTACTACAAAGCCACAAAGCTTGTGCATGCTTTAATATATAGCAGAATAGTCAGCACATGAAAAAGCGATGCAATGTAGTTACGAATGGGCAATGTAATTACCTTTTTTTGTACGTGAGAAAGAAAGCTATATTTTGAGTCAACAACCTTGACTCACACGCGCAGCATATGTGTTCTTGTTCTGTAGCAAAGTAGCTTCACAGCTGTAGTTCTCAAGTTGTCATATCTTGTGTTCTTTTCCGGTGCCAAGTGGAAAAAAATATGGCAATACTTAAGAGACAAGTATCACAAGGAGCTAAAAGTAATAGAAAAGGCCAAGAGTGGATAGATGACAAGCCAGAAAAGGCCATGACAATTTTTTGAGATCATGTCAATTCTGCATGGCTACGTGTCGTCTCACAGGTAACAACTGTGCCTTCTTTTGAAATTTCTGCACGTACTATATATTTTGAAAAGCCTGCCGACATGTGATTTGTGTCGAATATAGTAAAACTATTATAAGGACGTTTCTGTAGTTAATAAATACTTTGCAGAAATATGCAAGTACGTCTTTCTGCAAGGCTTGTTCTCCAGCCAAAAGCCACCGTTTGCAGACTGCTTTTAGCGCTCCAAGGGTGTTCCCCCTTATTAGTGCAAAAGCACCACAGAGGCCAATGAGAAATTACCACGAGAACTGCTTGTCATTAATGTTCAAAAATGTTACAGTACATGCGAGACCAAGAAACTCGCCATAATCTTATCCATGTAGCTATAGTGAGAGTTCACTGCGTACGTTGACTGTGAGTCGCTATGCTTCAACATAGACTGCCTCCATGACACCAAGGGCTTAGCCAGAAATTCTTTTCGCAGGTAGTTTAGCTTTTAACCTCTCTATAGGTGTGTTTGTGCATACAGCTAAAAGAACTTACAATTTCGAGAGTGGTCTGAACACCTCAAACCACCGCCCTGGCTGTGCGATTGCATGACAGGGTTTGGTTTTGTGAAATACTGAGTACCCCAGGTAAATATTTCTATCATTTGTAGGAGGCGCCTTTATGACAAGAGGATCCATGCCTACTCAGAGGTTACTATGGCAGAGGCAGCTGCATTAGCCGAAGGTACTGCACAAAGTAAGTATACTTTACATAACACGCTTCCTCTTAGCCACATTACATATACTATTCAAGTCTTTGTGAGCGATATGTAAAAATGTCTGTGGCATTGCGATTTGGCTAAGCGTCCTTGTGGATGTCGTAGAGAAGCACAAAGGGCAACACAACAGTGCTCATGACGCAAGAGAGAGAGCCATGTGAGCAAGAAAAGAGCCCTAGCAGTGAAACTGTCTGCAACTTGGAAGATGGTGACGGCACTTCGCTCGCCACAACTTATTTCTGTGTCCGATGCGTGAATCTGTGTTGAAAAATGAGCTACCGTGGGGAAGCCACCTCGCTGAAGCGTGAGAAGAACACGATCCTCACCTACTTACCAAAAAAGTCCGTGTTAGAATTCAATAGACACAGCGTCCACACCAGAATGCGGAGGAACCAGTAAATTGGCAGATAACATCCTAAGATGCGTCCATCTGTAAGCCAGTCTTGACGGAGGATGCTTTAGTCACCAAACCTGTGCACTCGATCCCTGGGAATCCACACTGACAAAGTGTGTAAGTGCGACTATAATTCAGTTTATCCATGAGCCGAGAATTGCATGTGTGCTCCACTGAACAGTACACTGTCAATTTTTATGAAAGGGAACACGCGAGCTCGTGGCCTGCGCGCTCCGGCGGCTGCTTCCAGCGCCTTCAAGCGGGAGCGAAAGCAACCACAGCCTCTTTTCGCGTCATCTATTGGCGAACAAAACAACCAGTCAAGTGTGACATGCAACCGGCTGCAAGATTGCAAACACCTCCCCCTTCAATGCGATTAAGCAAGAGACCGGGCCAGCAGCGCGCCGATACGAATAGTATCATGATTAGGCCCCAATGTCTTTGTAAATGTTGTGTAGTAAATGCCAGATGTCTTACCTAACTTGAATTTTCTTTTTATGGTTAAGGCTCATGAAGGTCTGTCGAAGCGTGAACAGAGAAAAAGAAAGAGAGAAGCTTCAACGATAGAGCTTGAAAGCATACTAAATGCTTTTAAGGAATCTCAGAACCGTGAACTAGTAACCAATATTTATGCATGCAGAGCAAAAAGCAATACTCTAACATGGCAAACCTTCAGTCGAGGGGGATTCTGATTAAAACTTGAATGGATAGAATACCCTGCTGTTTCATTATTATATGTGTCGTTTTCTGATAGTTGCAGTGGTAATGCCTACAAACTGTTGGTTTGTAAGCTCTGCCTCTGAGGCATTTTTAATAATAATATCTGGGGTTTTACGTCCCAAAACCACGATATGATTATGAGAGACGCCGTAGTGGAGGGCTCCGGAAATTTCGACCATCTGGTGTTCTTTAACGTGCACCTAAATCTAAGTACACGGGCCTCTACCATTTCGTCTGAGGCATTTTTGCAAATTAAGAAATATCCAATGTAATCCAGTGATAACTTGAAAAAGTGCTGCAGGGTGTGTTTAGCTGTTTTCTTGTTTTGGTTTGTCACATGCTGTTGCGCTGTTTCTTGAAGCTGCATAAGCTGCATCAATTACTTATTGCCTCATTTTCTTGTGCTGAAGAATCTTATGTGCAAATTAATCATTTGTGGCATAATTTGACCATCAAAAAGCACAGCACAATAACGTCAACAGTAATGAGCATGTTGTTGACCTGCAGCTCAGTATGTGCATGAGCCTTTGATTAAGGCATCTTCAGGTCTCTCCAATCTAGCACCTGCCACACGAGAGCTTTAGTATACACCACTTGAGTTTTACAGTGAAACCTCAGTCATTCGGATTTCACAAGAACGTGAAAAATGTCACAATTAATCACATTCCAAAGCATCAAAAGTATCAAGAAGACAATAAATGAATGTATATTACGTCAATACACTTTCATTTTGTTGATGAATTCGTAAATCGTGTGCTTACTTTGCCCAAGGATGGTGTGAAAGTCTCAATTATTGCCACTCGTGACTTCGTTCACATTGTGACTGTGGCTCGAGGCCTCCCTCTCTTAGGTAACCTCAAACATGCAGACTTGAAATGTCATTACTCTCGTTACCTTATGGTGTGCGCTGGTGACGATGGCAATGCAGACTGCACCACCTTGGTTTGGTTGATCACGAACACTGTTTTTTACTCCTTTACATTGCACATGTATGGCAATTCATGCTCGGCGCTCGGAGAATCGTCCGAATTAACGAGTTGGTTTCCACTACGCAATACATATGCTTGCCAGGACCAGTAAACGCGTTTGAATATTCCAGTTTTCTGAGTTAACGGGTGTCAAATCAACAAGCTTTTACTGTACATGAAACAAAGCAAATAACTTGCTTCATTGCACGGAAATTTTTTAGTGATGCCTTTGGGCACTTGTGTCAGGCAGTTTATTCAAAGGTGAAAACAAACTAGGGTACTGCATTTTACACCCTTTTTTTGCACAAAAATGTGATGAGCGGTGAAACGCTGAAAACATGTTCATAAATTATTTCAATTGGAGCCCTCTGTGGTGCCTCAATGACTCATGGCAGCACACTGCTGAAATTGCAGCTGCAGGTGTCGATCTTAGCCACCATGGTCGTATTCTTGAGCGATGTTTCAAATCTCAATTTCAGTTTATTTCGATGGACACAATATATTACAGTAATATAGAACTAAAGTGCTTAGGTGCAAGCCCTTCTAAAAGGTTGTCAAAATTAACCAAACTCCCAACATTACCCCTGATCTGCATGTTCCCTTGGGATTGTGTGCCAGTGAGAGCTAGAATATCACTATTGTGCTTACTAGCCTTTGTGTGCGTGTGTGTGTGTTCCGAGCTTACAGGGGCACCTTGGACATGGGATGACCATCCCAGAGTCAAAATATAAATTTATTGTGAAATCTGGCCATGAAATGAAAGTGGCCGGAGATATGGCCAGATTTTTCTGGTCAGCTCCTGAAATGAGGGAGAGGTGCCTCACCAGCCAACCAAACCGTAGGGCACCCGATAGTGTGGCCAAGCAGCAAGCTTCAACAGCCAATGTTTACGCGATAATGAGTAAGACATTGATATGTTACTTGAATATTTTGTAATATCGCGTGCTTTACGGTAACATGCCTACATTTTTCAGACGCTGTAGAGAAAGTCAACACTGAAAACACAAGCGAGGTGACTGAGGGGAAGAGGCGGGGCAATGAGAGGAAGGCGCTTCGAGACTTGTTTGCCGAAATGGCCCGGCTAGGTCACGGCTCGAGGTGTCCTTCCTCGCCTTTAAGTGGCCCTGCCTATTTTCGAAAATAAATATATTTGCTCAGTTGCAATTCTTGTCATTTCTCGCAGAAAAAAAAGTGGCTCCCAGCCATATACCATAGCAATTTGAATCGAGCCTTGGGGGGCGATAGGAGATCTCTGTTCGTTCGCGTTCGTTCTGCAGTGCCTACGTCACAAAAAAGAGAGGAGGCGCAGCTCTCCCGCCGAGAACCGCCGAGAGGAAGAGGACAGCCAATCGTGAAGCAGAGAGCTTTCCGGAAGTAGACGCGCATCCTGTGACGTCGGCACGGGGACCGTGAAGCGTTTCTCGCCTTTTAATAAATATAATTACTTTACAGAAAATTATTGTTTTTGCTTCACAAGCTCAAACACTCTTTCAAACGGCAACACCTTTGAGTAACGACATTTAATAATGTTAGTTTTTTTTTGACGTCGTCGCTAGATGGTGTCACGCACGCGAAAAAAAAAAAGAGAAAAGTAGCGGCTGACGCAGTTTCAAAATGTCGTCCCATCGCAACGTCTGCGTTGGTTCTCGGGTGTCGGATCGTCAAAAGGAGCTTCTGCTGGCTTTTGTGAAAGAGCACCCACAGATCGCGACGCTGTCGTGCCCGCTGGAGCCGTCGTTCACGAGGTAGGACCGGGACGACATGTGGCAGGAGCTGGTAGCGCTTTTGAACGAAGTCCCTGCGCGTAACACCACAGCCTTGCCAAACTCCGAGAGCAGCAGAGGTGAGTGCGAGCACAATTGTATTGTGGTCGGTCATCTTACACGTACCGCTTGTGCTTTACAGCGGCACCGGAGGCGGCCAGATTACGGGTTACCGCGGCTGCGTCGTGCTTGACAGGGACCGCGCGGGTCAACAGTACGCGAGGCCCAAAGTTCGGGTGATCTGAATCGGTAAGCACTGGCTTAGAATATCATTGTTACTTGTATGCTGCGAATTAGTGTGCTCATTTGCTTCGAGCCATTACGCGCTGTCAGTTTTACTTTTTCAAACAATATCTAGTGAATCACCCGGCCGCCGTGTTGGCTGAGGTGCTAACACGTTGCACCGCTCAGAACAGAAAGCAAAACAGCCACATCTGCGGTGATGACGAAAGAACAGCCGCGAACTATATTTCGAAGCTCATTAGAGCACCCTACGTGTTCCAACCCATTTCTCAGACCCTCGAGTCGAGTGAGGTGCGTAGCCAGTAGGCTTGCCTCCCTCCACCCCTCTCTCCGAAGTCTGTGTCATAGCATGCTGCTGTTGAAACATTCTAAAAAAACATTGCTATTGTCCACTTCCACTCCATACTTCTTATTGCACTCAGCGTGTCAATCAAGAAACTTCTTACTATAACAGGTGAGCCCTGCTCCAGCTGCTGATGGTGTAGCTAAAGAGGATGTGGCCCAGGATCTTCCCCGTGCCCCAACACGTAAGTTTCACTGATGTTTTTGATTAACTGTAGATGGTGTTACATGCTCACAGGTGATGCTCATGCGTGCAGGCATATGTTTGTGAAGAGATGACATCTGTGGGCATAAAGACAAAAAGCTGCACAAAAAAAATTTGGCAAACGGTTGCAGGAGCTAGTTGTATGCATAACTGTCAGATGAAATAAACAGGTGTCCTGCCTTCCAGTTATGGTTAAATGTAGCAAAAAAAGTTGCATTGCAAAAATGTTCATCTTGAAATGTTTCCCTATTTTGTCAATTGCTTCAAAAGTGAAACTGAAAATGTGCTATTGCTAAATATACTGTTCAAAAAGCAAGCTCGTTATATAACTTCTACACATAGCCATCATACACAAATGCACATGTTTGCACCTGTGTTACACCTGCTTGCTGTATGTTTTGCATACTGCAGCAGCTAGGGTTTCGGAAGGAGATTGTGTCGGTCATCGCGTAAAGCCGGGCAATCAATTGTGTAGCCCTGAAAAGGGCTGTTTGGTTGCTTCTCATGCAGAGGTGGTTAGAGGTGCGAGATGCGTTTGATGAGATGAGCGAAAATGAATTCCGGCACTGTTTTGGTCTGTCCAAACGAAGTGCGTGGTTGTGCGGTGAACCAAGCACCATTCATGGATGCCGTTGGGTCAGTGGATTTTCAACAGAGAGGAAATTGTTGCACACACTGAAACTCTTCACGAACAGAAGCTTCCAGCGAAGAGTCGGTAGCAGGAAGTTTATAGATGATAATGGCAACACATTTCTTGGTTTCCAGCTCATGCCGCAGCTGCGAGATGTGGGCAACTGGCAGGCCAAGGTGCTGGAGTTACTAGCCGCAAACACCAGGCGGCAGGGCCAGGCATCACTGGAAAGCTACGCCAGGTTCAGCTTCTCGGTGACGTGGTCCACGAACTGCAAGGCGTTGGTACCCTCGCCCGGGCCCTCATTGCAGCGGAAGCCACCTGCACAGTGATTTGTAAAGACTAGTTGTACATATATGTCGATTTATTGTGTTAGTATATGCACATAGTGCACTGTAGTGTATCTTTATGTTTATAGTGTATACGTGTAGAATATTGTGGCACACTGTACGTTTTCTATCGATTTTTACACATCCTAGAAAAAAAGAAAAGCGTTTGTGAATGGTCTAGGTTGCACAACAATTTTGAAATATTCCAAGACCAAAAAATAGTTTACGAATACGTGTTCTGTTGCTTAGAAGTGTTTAGACTACAGGATTGGGTACAAACAGAAATCAATAATGGAGGAAGACATATCAGAAACCAACAACTTGCATTTTTTTAGCGAGTTCGATTAATACCGGTTCGACTGTGCCTTGTTTTCATGTAATACAATGACTTTCGTGCTGCGAGACGCGTGTGTTGCTGCAGAGGAGCAGCAGGAACTTTGTAATAACTCCATTTGTATATTATAAAAGGAAGGTACTTTTATATTCTTTTCCTTGGCATTAAATTTAAGGGATATGTATTTATTTTGCTTTTTATGTGCACTGCTCGTGATACTTGTAATAAAATTTCAATTCTGACACCACCCATATTGTTCACTTCATTTACAAGCACAATTCTTGTTGCACTAAAGCTACCGCATGTTGCTGTCCTGATTCAAACAGCTTTTTCAGGTTACCACTTTGGCTGTGAATGGCACAATGTGCCATTCACAGTTGAGCTCTCACTTGTGCTTAGTGTGAAGCGCCATATTTTACAACCTGGTCGAAGTATTTCATCAGCATGGCGTGTGACAAGGGGGCATAGGCAACACCACCTAGACTAGCTAAGGCCTCTCCAAATCCTCCTCTCCCCAGCGCCTACGTCACCATACTACGACGGAGCTGTTTCGTCGTCTCTCGACGCTTTCGGGAAAAGGGAGACATACCCGCCCTACCGAGTACAACCTGCTCCGACCGGTCTTGCGGTCTGTGTGCTGCTGCGCACGCGCGAAGTAAAGCAAGCCGAAGTGTCGAATTTGGGGAAATGCCCAGTAACGTTTTTCGTAAAATTCGACCGCAAAATTAGACCATTATTTTGTGAAACGCATGCGTAGCAGTAAGCATCATATTTTACAACGTTAAAATTGGGTTTACGCTAGGTTTTTGTACCATTTTTTATATTGTAGCGCAGTGCTCGAAGGTTGAATACATCCGCAGGACAGTAAACATCAGTGGCCTCGTGGTTCTTTTGGTGGTGCTGCGATTTTTCGAGCGGTTGCGTTGTGAAATTGTGTTTGTGTACTTTCGTGCTGAGTGCATCGGCGAGACTGCTGGTATTTATTTATTAACGGTGACATGAGTGAGCTCAACCAAGAGTATTTGCGTCGAGCGGGCAAGCTGTGATAATGCCTGGGCATTGCTGTGTACCGCGGTGCCGCGGGAACTATGACGGTGGAGAATCTGTGCGCGTGTTCACGTTCCCTTCGGACCCAGCAAGAAGAACTCAGTGGATTAAAGCTATTCACCGTGCGGACTTCACACCAGGAAAGCGATCAGTGGTAAGGCTAACATTTCTTTTAAGTGCCGTTGTTTACACTTCTTCTGCATTGCGTAACACCGCGTGGATTGATGTGCGAGATAACGAGGACGCCCGCTCTAGATTGAAAAGAATGTTTGTGTAGCCAATATGCTGTTCCTTTGTTGGATTGAGTCAACGCGGAGTGGCACAGTGTAGGTAACACTAAGCACCATGAATTTGTTTGAGAAATATGCGAAGTACCCATTACTTTGCTGCCACGAACATGAGATACTGCTTCTGAACTTAAGATACTGCGTTATTCTAATGTCCTTTTTAATATCCCAGGTCTGCGAGCGCCACTTCAAACCATCCGACATGGTAGACTCAACAAGCTACGTGGATACAAAGACCGGCAAAGTAATTGAAGCAAAGCTGAGGCTTACGCGTCTTCGACCTGACGCAGTTCCAAGCATATTGCCGAACTGTCCCACTTACCTTTCCGCCCCAGCCTCAAGCACATCTCGAGAGGCCCCACATGAAAAGAAAGCGCGTCGAGAGGCAGCTTTCCTGCAAGATGCCATCAAAATGTCCATCGAGACGCATCACGAGGAAGAGCAAAATAACAAAATTGATACTTTTCAGGCGCTCTTAAACTGCCTCCCATGTATCAAGGTTTCAAAATTCTGGGCAGTAATTCCACAGCATGACTGCGTACTCTTCCTCAACCTCACTGTCGATGATGCCCCAGCTATCAGAAAATCAGTTAAAATCACAGAGGATCTCTCTTTGAGGCCGTTTTTTCAAGACGTCGAGGTCACCAAAGTTGATGGCATAGACGTTCCAAACACTGTGAATGACATTCGGTGCTTGACAAATCTTCTGGAAGCTGTTGAGGGATTTGATGAGACACCTGCCTTGAACTCCGAGGACAAGACCAGTGGCATACTAAAGCTCGTGGTGTCACTTCTTGAGGACGCAATGAATCGGGAATTGCAAGACGAGGAGCGGAAAGATTCTTGTACCTTCTTAAGGGAGCAAGTCATCCTCCTTTTGAGCAAGTCACCCCGCTACTCTTCAGACTTGCTTGTATTTTCGAGCCTGTTGTTTACCATCTCTCCCCACGCCTATAGGTACTTGAGGAACTACGGAGGTCTCAAACTGCCGCATGAATCAACAATCAGACGTGTATGCAATTCTCATGTTGTGAATCCCGCAGCTGAACAGCAGGATGTTTCATTCCTGCTGTATGCGAAGAAACTTGTGACTGCAATGAAGGATCATGAAAAATCGGTAGTACTCATGATGGATGAAATCCATATACAATCGTACTTGGATTACAAAGGCGGCACAATCGTTGGCGTTGCCAGTAACACTTCAAATGCAGCCAAGACGGCACACGTATTTATGATGCAGAGCCTTCTGTCACCTCAAAAAAATGTTCACATTTTGCCCATTGATAAAATCAATGCTGAACAACTTCACACTGTCCTCCGAACCATCATAAATGAACTTGAAAAAGTTGGTCTTCGCATCATTGCTGTTATCACTGATAACAATTCTATCAATCGCAGAACAATGTCTCTTTTTGGAACTTCATCAAAAGTCAGCAGCTCCTACCCCCACCCATCAGATCCCACACGTCCTCTTTTTTTTGTTATTGACCCCGTTCACCTGTTAAAATGTGTTCGGAACAATTGGATTAATCAAAAGAATTGTGGCACATGCATGTTTTTTCCTTCACTTCTGAATCTGCACAGCAACCCAAAAATTCTGACTGCATCGTTCAAGACCCTCCGTGATCTTCACTTAAAGGAACAAGATCAACTTGTGAAGGCTGCTCCAATGCTCTCAGTAAAAGCCCTCAACCCTTCCAGCATGGAGAGGCAGAATGTTAAGCTTGCACTGAAAGTGTTCAATCCATCCACGACAGCTGCAGTAGAAACATATGCTCAGCGCTATGACTTGCAGCATGCACCTGGAACTGCAGAGTTCCTAAGGATCGTTGAAACCTGGTGGAAGATTATTAATGTTAAGTCTCCCAGCAAAGGACGACGGCTTCGTGATGTGCTGCAGACTCCCGTCGCACAAACATTGTGCCCACAAGTGGAATTCCTTCGAAACATCGTGCAGTGGCTTGACGTGTGGGAGCAATTGAAGTTCGATAATGGAATCTTCACACGGGAAACCCACAGTGCCTTTCGACTCACTACGGAGACACTGCTTAAGCTTATCACCTATTGCCTCGAAGACCTTCGATTTGATTATGTCCTCCTGGGTAAATTCCAGACAGATTGTTTGGAGGAAAGATTTGGCAAGTATAAGCAGCTTTCCGGATCTCAGTACCATGTCTCCATGAGGCAGGTATTTGAATCTGAACGGAAGCTTCGTCTACAGAGTGCCCTGAAGATGCCAGAGATGGACACAGAGACGCCTCTAATGAAAACTGATGTGGCCATTTTGCAGAAATTTAGAATTGAAGTAAACGCCGAGGACTTCGAGATGAAGGCATCAAATCTTCCTGCCATCACATACGTTGCAGGCTACTGTGCCCATGCTGCACTAAAGAAGCTCGCATGCGTTGCGTGCAGAGAAAACTTATTGGAAGATGAAGACATTGTGCTTGAAAACACAGAAGTAATTCAAAGCATGAGTCGTGGGGGACTAAAGTTTCCCCAGCCTGCCGTAGTGAATGTTGTCATGACCGCCGAAATAGTATTAGACAAGCTACGAAGCCCCAAGTATTGTGCTGTCTTTCATGCGCTCCCAAATCAAAGGGAAGCCCTTTTCTCACTAACGTCCAACCTGTTGGAGGACTGCGGCAATTTGGAGGAGTGTGAGAGTGGTCACAGCCCACAGTTAGTGTTGCAACACCTACTTAGTGCAGCAACCAACATTCTGCTGAAGAACTATTGCAAGGTCAGGAATGACCAACTTGCACGAATGAAAGTGGCTGAAAAGCGGAAGCTCAGCACCTTGAAACCTTGACTTGTGTGAAATGCCACGTCCAGCTTAACATTTGCATTTTTAATAAACATTTTCTTTACACCCAACACATCTCATTTGTCTATTGTTTAGAGGCAACCCGGACGTAAAACAGAAACCACTTGGCTACACATATAAATGTAAATGTCTCGTAAGAGGCACCAAAACAAATATTTATTTTGTCCAGCCTTCTTCGGAGGATGTAATTAATGAAAATCCTCCATCTTCCGAAGAAGGCTGGACCGTCAGCCGAAACTGTTAGGAGAAAATAATTATTTGTTTTGTTTCCTGTATTGCAGTACGAAGTTTTTCAAAAAAAAAATATATATATATATCTATATACATATATTCACCATTAAACCGCGGCAACGAAAAAATGAAGGAATCGATTCGCAATGCGCCGTAAGAACGCCAACGAGCGCGCGGCAATATGCATTTCTCAAAACGCGTCCTCTGCGCCCGTCGTAGTGTGATGACGTCACGGAGGAGTGGAGAGGCCTTAGCTAGCCTAGGTGGTGTTGGCATAGGTCGGCAAACTCGCTCATGAGTCGACTCACTCAGATTCAGATCGAGCTGCGAGTCCAGGTGTGTAATACATTGGCGAGTTTTAGTGAGCCCGAGTCCAAGTGAATCCGCTTGAGGAAAATTTTGGTAAGTCTGAGTTCGAATGAGCCCCAAGGGCAAAATATATTTCATGAGTGAGTCAGGGTGAGCTCTACATTTTTTGCCGACCTATGCAAGGGGGTTATTCATTGATAGGAGAACCCTGTTTCATTGATATGTGTAGCAAACATTTGAAGTGTAGTAAAAAAAAACATCCTTTTTTTCATGCCAGTGACAAACACAATGAACAAAAACAAACACGCACCACACAATGCTGCCGAGGTCGTTGCAGGCGGCGGCGTACTCTGCGCAGGTGCTCGGCATGCAGGCCCTGTGGTCCTCGAAACAGGTTCATTACGCGGTTGCGCTGCTGCTGGCTCCCGTTGTGGTGGTGGTGGTAGGTCAGCTGCTGCTGGCAGCAGCTCAACATCGTCGGTGTCGTCATCGTGCCCTTCGAGAACAGGCTCATGTGCCGCCAACGCAATATCGTGCAGAGCTGCACAAGCAGCAACGATGGTGGCTGCTCGAACGGGATTGTAGAGCAGGGTCTGATAACGCTGTAAGCTTTGGAACATGCTCTTTAGGACCCCGATGCACCTCTCCACAACAGTGCGCATGGCGGTGTGGGCCTTGTTGTAGTGGTTCTCAGGGGTGCCAGGAGCTGGTCGTCCGGGCACTGGTGTCAGGAGGCACGGTTCTAATGGATAGCTGGAGTCTCCTGCACGAGGGCGGCATAACAGCTGTAGTGATAACGTGTTGAATGTGTCAAACATTGACAGCACTTACCAAGCAAGCCGCAGTTTTGCTTCCAGCTGCTGACGGAGAGGGCTCCCCCACCATACCCACGAGTCATGACATGACCCCGGGAAACATGGACTGACATCCAGAATCCAGAGGTCGGCATCACATGTCTGCAGAATTCAATTCAGTCAAAATTGTACCCATAAAATACCTTGGGTACAATGTTGGGTATTATGTTAATGTAACTACATCTGTCTGCACTGTTACTGACTGTTGAAATATAGCTATGAACAAATCATCGACAGGGTAGGACTTGTACCATAAGTTCTAACACGCAGACAATGCAGTGTCAAAAGGTAGTCTGCATGTTTACTGCTTGAAACAACCCATCTTCCAGCCACCAAAGCCTTTTAACCAAATTACTGCTGTATGTTTAAGGCAATGTATCACAAAATACCTACAACATGAAAAACTTGCGACTGAAAAACGGGTTATGAAACAATGTGTATTTAATGTACGTGTATAGATCCATGTAACGTCCATCACGACAATGAACAATAAGGACATACTACGGCACATTCTGGGAGCGCTAATCTCAACAAATACAAATCGAGAATCAAGCTTCGGGTACACATGGCGAACGAGCAACGGTAATATTATGCACTGTGCAGGCCGCTGAACCAAAGTGTACCCCGCGTCGCATGATTTCATCGCCTTTCCTAAGCGAAGTGCCCTGAAACGAACGAATTCCCGTTCTAGATAGATCGAAAATACCACTCCCACTATACTCAATTGCAACAGCCTCAGTAAAGCGGAAAGTTTAAGCAATATAAATGAAACAATTAGCTACGCATATAATGCATGAATAATACTCACGATCATGATGTTGAATGCGTAGAATCCCTTCCGTGACATGTAATGCGTCGCGTCCTCGAAGCTCAGGCCATGGGGCTTCTGGATTGTGATGAGCGTACCATCCACGCACCCGACCACAACGGGAATCCGCCCGAGCCGCGCGAACGCCGCCTTTGTTCGCTCTTCGCGTCTGTGGTCTCCGGAAAAGGCCACCCACCGTTTTTGCCCGTGAACGACAGTAATGGCGTGTTCCTGACGGACAACTGCGACAGGCCGATGAATTCCTCGCTGCCGACAGCTCGCTGGAAGCATCCGATCGCAAAAAAATCTCAGCGCGCACAACACCTTCCGCTCTCTTTAAATCCCACTGGTTCGTTGGCACCCAATGACGGGGTCGAGTTCGTCGCACAACCAACGTACAGCACGTTTCGAGAAACGAAAGCGACGCTGGAATTCACACTCGCTCATCTCTTCAGACGCATTTCGCACCTCCTACCATTCTGCATCTGCTTCGAGAAACGCCAACGTAGCAGGGAAGCACCGTTGCAAGCGCCATTTTCTCAAAATCAGCTGTTGCGGCAGCCGCAACCGCCGCATCACTCCAAATACATGCCGTGCGACGCCGTTGTTCGCTCGAGAGAACGCGAGCGAACGGGCTCGCTCTCCGTTCACTTTTAGCAGACGACACGCTCGTTATGACGCGGCATGACGTCACCAAAAAAGAAAACATCAAGGAAAAAAAAAGATATGGCCACGCCCCTTAGAGTGGCGTGAGTTGTCCGGCTTCAGCCAATCGCGTGCGATCATCAGAACGAACGCGAACGAACGGCGCAGAACAGAGATCTCCGATCGCCCCCTTGTTTGCAAGCATGCACAGGGTGATCACACTGGATATCATTTCTTGTCATGTGTTCTTTTATTTTTCAGATACCACAGAAAAGGTGATGATAAATTTAAATTATACCCAAGTGCCTGAAGCCGCAGGCTAATTGCACAAGAAAAGCACGTTCATTTCTTTGTAGGTGGAGATGGAGAGAGAGGGACATCACTCTAAATGCTTCTTGCGAGGTGGCCATCAACTCTTTAGATTCCTTGAATAAACGGTCTGATCAGCAATTTTTGTCATTTATCATGCAAAATAGCAGGCGCCAGGCGTCTGTCACTGCTGAATATTGCACCATCTCCCCCTCAAGGGAACCCTGAGGGGATGCGAAGCAGCATTGGGGGCGCACACCAAGTTTCCGTTACGTTCACTCGGCGTTTCCGTTAGTATGTGAGGTTTGTATTTAGTGTGTGTTATCATTACGTTGTCTTTGTGCATTGCTTTTCGTTAGCGCCGAGTGAACGAGTGGCGCCGACGTTGACGTTACAACTCATCTGAGCGGGAGCGAAGCGAGAATAACGGAAGCCGACCGAGCGCACGCGCTTGCACACATTATGAAATGGAGCAGGGAGAGAAGAGAGTGGGTTACAGGCTGTATTTGGCTGCGGCGCGGCTGCATCACGTGGGAGGAGAGGCTGCGCTGCGGGGGAGGTAAGCAAAGAAGGCGACCGAACACCTGCGTAAAGGAGGACAGCGGGAGAGAGCGTAGGCGCATGCGCAGTGGAGCGCGGACGCCACCACTGACGACAGACACATACCCGAGCAAAAGCTTATTTGCATCTAAAACTGGCGTCCCAGTGCACCGGCGTCCCAGTATGCCAGCGTACCAGCGTCCCAGTATGCCAGTGTAACAGTGTCCCAGTATGCCAGTGCCCAGGATACCAGTGTCCCAGTATCCATTGCTATACTGGGTGCATAATCAGGAATGGCACAGGACGCTGGTATCCAGTGGCACTGGGTTTTGCGTTAGGGGACATGAACAAAACAACGTATTTTAAATCGGCAACCTTGAATCACATGCACAGCATATATGTGCCATTGTTCTACAACAAATTAGCTTCAAAGCTGTGGCTCTCTGTTCACTCATATCTCGTATTCTCCCTTTCTGGTGCCGAGAGCAAAAAAAATGGCAATACTTGGGAGACAAATATCACAAGGAGGTAAAAGTAATTGAAAAGGCCAAGAGTGGATCGGCGACAAGCCAGAAAATGTCGTGGCAATTTTTTTAAATCGTGTCATTTCTGCGTGGCTATGTGTCACGTCGCAAGTAACTACTGTGTTTTCATTTGAAATTTCTGCACGTACTATATATTTTGAAAAGCCTGCCGAGGTATGATTTGTGTCGAATATAGTAAAACAATTATAAGGAAGTGTCTGTGGTTAATAGATACTTTGCAGAAATATGCAAGTACGTTTTTCTGCAAGGCTTGTTCTCCAGCCAAAAGCCACCGTTTGCAGACTGCTTTTAGCGCTCCAAGGGCATTCCCCCTTATTAGTGCAAAAGCACCACAAAGGCCTATAGGAAATTACCGCGGGAACTTCTTGTCATTAATTTTTTAAAATGTTACAGTAAATGCAAGACCAAGAAACTCGCCATAATCTTATCCATGTAGCTATAGTGAGAGTTCACAGCGTACGTTGACTGTGAGTCGCTATGCTTCTACATAGACTGCCTCCATGACACCAAGGGCTTAGCCAGAAATTCTTTTCGCAGGTAGTTTAGCTTTTGACCTCCCTATAGGTGTGTTTGTGCATACAGCTAAAAGAACTTACAATTTCGAGAGTGGTCTGAACACCTCAAACCACCGCCCTGGCTGCGCGATTGCATGACAGGGTTTGGTTTTGTGAAATACTGAGTACCCCAGGTAAATATTTCTATCATTTGTAGGAGGCCCCTCTACGACAAGAGGACTCATGCCTACTCAGAGGATACTATGGCAGAGGCAGCTGCATTAGCCGAAGGTACTGCACAAAGTAAGTATACTTTACATAACACTCTTCCTCTTCGCCACATTACATATACTATTCAAGTTTTTGTGAGCGATATGTAAAAATGTCTGTGGCATTGCGATTTGGCTAAGTAGGCGTCCTCGTGGATGTCGTAGAGAAGCACAAAGGGCAGCACAGCTGCACACATTGCCACAACAGTGCTCATGACGCAACAGAGAGAGCCATGTGAGCAGCGAAACTGTCTGCGACTTGGAAGATGGTGACGACTCGTTGCTGGATGGCACAAGGGACCAGCGAGAGAGCTCAAGATCTCCTGCTTCTGAAATGGGAAGCAAAGATTTCACGAAATATGTTGCACCTATGTTTATACAGCCTATTACGCAGCTTAACACTCAAAATATTACATTTAACTACTTAGTCTGCAGTCTTGCTCAGAGCGGACAGATGCCAGCCAGAGGACACCACAGCATACCGAGATCCCACATCCGCTCCTCGTTGACGCAAGACAGCAAACATGTGGAAAAAGGAAGCAACCTGTGCCAACCAACCCTGCGGATGCCACTTTAGCTTTGTGTGCCGCTCAAATGACCAAGGGCACTCCAGGATGTCATCGCAAGCATGTTGATGAGCTTTGAGAGCTTCACTCGTCACTATTGCACCTCTTTTATTTTTTTCATAGCTTCCCCAAGGAACGGCACTGTGGCATATCCATTATCGTGTGTGCGTGTATATGCACTGGCAAAATTGAAAAAAAAAAAAAAGAAAACGGGGAGAAGAGTCAACCCCCCCCCTCCACCTGGCTAAACCAGCGGTGCCTGTACAGCTATTGCAGCGTAAGAATTGTGTGCCGCCATTTAGCCCTCTGGACTATTTGAAATAAGAGTCACATGCAAAAAATTCAGTGCGAGGCAGCAGAATCGCCCATTGCACTCCCATATGTGGGTCCCGAAACACAGTGCTCACTCTCTCCGATGGAGGTCACGTGAGGGAAAGGGCGAATGAAAAATTGTCAGGGCAAGACGTAGTTGGAAGTAGTGGCTGACGCGCGCCAAGTATAGATCCCCAGCTGATCGTCAAGGCGGCAGCAGCAGAAGACACGCGGCTCCGCGGATGCGTCGTAGGCAACAACCTACTAAAATTCCTTATTTAGGTGAAAATTGTCACACGTGCACATCGGCGGAGTTTTGGCGGCGCCAAGGCACCGCCAGGAAGTTTCGTGGCTGGGGTCCGCCTAAGTTTGTTTACGGTACCCGGCTTGGCATGGGGGACGGCACCGCCATCGGATCCACCTTGCTGGGTCAGGATCAGACCGCCAAGGCAACACCTGAACAGGTCACTACCCCATGGTTTGACGTGACCGAAACTGGACTTGACTCAACATCTGCTGACCGGCTGGCTCGCCTCCCACCTCTATCACCTACGCCATGTGAGGCCAACGCCTTGAAGCTGGGGCTCATGTGGCAGTGGGAATCGTACGGCCTGCCATCATACTCCAATGTGTTCATGGGGCAGCTACAGGTGCACGAGCCGCACTGCCACGTCGTCAAAGGCAGTGCGATTCGCCGCCACTTCAATAGCTCAGGCTGTGAACGTGAGGATTGTGGAGGGCTCGTGGCGCCCATATTTCCCTTCCATCGTGGTTTTGAGCGTGGCTCCGTTCAATTTCGATTCTACGCCACTGCCCAGGCTGTGCCGGATGGTGCCCGTTTCTTGGTGCTCCCCTTCTGCTTTGAGAAGCAGGGATCCTTCACAAAGGCGGCCATCTACATCTTGTCGTTTCTCCGTTGGCCTTGGGGCAACATGAGCATCTCCGCTGACACTGCCGACGATGCAGGGGAGGACAACGTCCGCCAGCTGTTCAAGTGGTACGGGTCGACCACGGTCGTCCCCGGCGAGGTGGAATTGAATGTTGTGCTGCACGTTACCAACTGCAGCGAGTCTGCCAACCTCAAGAAAGGCGAGCCGCGCCTGGGTGTGGTCCCAACAAAGGGAGGCGTGGCAGTGGAGTTTTGGCAACCATGGGAGAACATCCCCGCTAACAAGGCCGACCAACACTTCTACGTTCCGGCCGCCTGCTTCGCTGCTTCGCGGGCCATGTCTTTCGAGCCCTACCTTGTGTCGACTGTTTTGGCCAAGATTAACAACTATGGCCTATTTGACAATGTTGAGCGGTGGGTCTTCGAGGGCCCAGCCATGACCATGGGCCATACAGGCTTGATGACAGTGGCAGAGGCCCGACTGCGTGCGACCCGGTGTCCAGCTGGCGAGGGCCAGAACAATTCCATCCAAATTGCCGGGTCCCCCAGCGCTGACGACAGCATCGAGGTGCCTCTCCTCTACCGGTGCTGGGGTGCTCCAGGCAATCGCATCGAGCAGATCAACTCCCATGATGCCTGGACTGATGTGGAGTTCTGGACGGACAGCGAGATCTGCATTCCCGACATCACCGCCATCTCGCAAGTAAACTCGGAATTCTACTCGTTTGAGAATAGGTTTGGCCACACTTCCATCTGCACTGATGCCAGCCTGCTGACCGCCTACCAGTTCTTGATCTCTGAGAAGTTCTTCACTGGCTGGCACGTATACCATGCCACCATCGGTCTGAGCTATTCGACTATCAGCCAGACCCAACAGACCGGAGTTCTGGGCCGCGGAGAGACCAACTACTTTGCCCAGCTGTTCAACAATCTTGACGTCGAGCCGACCGATGTGCAGCTGGGGGTGACCAACTTCCTGGAGAAGGAGTTTGAGGCAAGTTGCTAACATCCGCAACCGGTGTGAGCCTTGTGACCCGCTTCGCGCCCCCTCGTGACTGGACATCGCCAGTATACGATCTTCAGACCGTGGCTCCAATGATGGCAGTAACACCTGCCCCCATCGTTGATGCGTTCGTGTTAAAGTACGCGGACAGCCTGCCCACGGCCTACATGCCCTTTGTAGTTTCCTGCAACGGCATGGGCAACGTGGACATTTGGAGCGACACTGCGTCTGGAACCACTCGCGAGGGGTACGTGGGCCCGGACATATATACAGTGTCTTTGACCTACGATACTGTTGCATACGAAGACCAGCCCAACATCGGAGACAGCAGTATCTGGGAGAACGGACTGATGACTTCTCCGCCCAAGTATCGTCTGTTCAACTACCAGACCTACGAACCAGTCCAATCTGCACCGCCGCCCGGCTACGCTCCCATCGGCATTCCCCGCGGACGTGACTCCTGGTCTGGGACCTAGTGAATATCATGTCTCAAGAGGACAAGGCATCAAAGCTCTTGCAAAAACAGTAAGCCTTGCTGTGCGTACCTCTTTCCGCGAGAATTGGAGCCCACGAGGGCACGGAGCCGGGGTCCAAATATGGAAAGTTTTGCAATGCACGACATGCAAGGCCAAAGGACACAACGAGCAAATATTTTTAGTATAAAGACTACATTATAAAAAAAGCTGTATTTCTAATTAACAGGCCACAGCATTACAGATCGTAAACCAATATACCGTATAAATTATCATGACGCCGTAGTTTCATACATCACATGACGGCTAGTCGCTGTGCCTTCTTTGCATCTGCGTGTTCGCTGGTGTAGCGAGTTGGAGCCTGTGCGACATTCACATGTAATAGCTATTTTTAGTCATTTCCATCTGTGGAAAGTAACGACTCAATATCAGCCTATTCGAGCGGTTTTTGGTGATGTAATATGCGGTGTCTTGAGTTCATCAGTGCCGATCAAGGGACACCAATTTCCTCGGCTCTCTTTTTTCCATTTTAAGGCAAGTGTGGCACTTATATATTTGAAATATAAGTGAACGTTTATCCCAAACGTTTCCGTGCTTTACGCACTGTGTTACACGCAGCTTTTAGAAGCACAAGCAAGAACTGTTGTATATTGTAATATGCTTTGTTCTGTTGTATGGCGCCAGGGGGCGCCGCCATTTGATATATAAACACCCTCGCTACAGCCGATGGTAAGTTGGGCGTGGTGTGGAACTGTGTGTGTGTGTCGTTCCTTTTCGGAGCACCACAGGTGCTCGGTGCCTTTCCATCGCAAACACTACAATGGCGCAGTCGACATGCGTTTTGAAAGCCTTCCACCCTCCGCCGCTCACCAACGGCAACCAGCAGCCATGAAGCAAATCATCGGCAACACCAGATGCGGTGATACCCTTTCGGTCCGCTTGCATCGCGCCCTCGCTCTTCGGCAGCCCTCGCTCTTAGCGCATCGCCGCTTATCGCGCCGCAGACAGCGAGCCACCGCCCCCACGAAGGTCAGCGAAACGCCAGGTGATAACGTAACGCCACACAGCTGCGACATGGCCGACTTGATAGGAAAGCCGCCCGGGTTTTGGAACCATCCGGGAACACCAACAGTACCGTGGACGCGGTGGCTTGAAGATTTTGAAACTTATTTGCTTGCCGCTGGCAGCGAAAGTTTTTCCGCAGAACGCAAAGCCGCACTGCTGAAAACACTGCTTGGAGCCGAAGGTCAGAGGCAGGCACGGGTTGCACTCGCCGCGGCATCGGAAACGCCGGGATCAACCAAAGACGCCTACTCCTCATTGGTGCAAACGCTAACGGCCAAGTTCAGCCCTCCAGAGGCAGTATCCACAGCCAGACTCTCGTTTCGGAACCTCACGCAAGGCGAGTCTCCACCCCAGGATTTTCTCTTCGAATTGCAAGATACAGCTAACCAGTGCGACTTCGGTGAACTGAAGGATCAGATGCTGCTCGAACAATTACTCATTGGATTGACTTCTACGCGACTTCGGGAACGGTTGCTTGTCGAGGAGGCCACGATCAATATCAAGTCATAGTTACCATGCTTTAGCGTGAACCAGCCAAGTCAAACCGCAGCCTAGTGTGTCCTGCATGGTGTTGTGCATGTTAGCTGGTAAACCACGATGTTCACTGAAGTGATGTGATGAAAGTGACGCGTGTCTGATCAGCTGTGCGATACGAAGCCCTCTAATAGTTATCTTGAACCCGGATTCGTGATGTCACTGACCTTCACTACACTACAAAGCAAAGGCTAACCAAAAATCAGACCGTGTTGCAGCAGGCAGCCATTCAATATGCTGCACATTCACTTTTTAGGAGACTTCTAGCCCTCGGCAACGAATACTCAGTGCCTTTAGCATCACTTCCACAAGTGAGTGACCCTACACTGCAGCCACAGCCAACGCAAGGGGAAGAACCGAAGTTGAATCCCGGCTGCTTATTAGCGCTAGCTGTGAACTTTGCAATCGAATATGCGCTGCCGTGGAAAGCCCCAGAAGCACTGCAGAGGTTACTTGCATATGTTTTGCGAAGAAGCGATTTACCGGTAACAAAGTTTCTCTTCAGAAAAAATGCTGTTATCAGCATCGATGCAGCAAAATTTCATTTCTATTGTATTAACTGCAAGTCTCTCGTCTGAGACATTGGACCTCCTGGGTGAAAGGAATAATACTCAGGGCAGCTGCAGTGTGTGTACTTAAGTTTACAGTGGGAGATGCTGCGTGATGGACCCTTTTATGTCAGCCTCCCGCTGTGTCAACAATTAGAGTCCATACTTTCCACACAGGAAGTTGCAGTTGCGCTATGAAAAAGGCTGGATCAGATCCATGACTGCTGTAGACGGAGAGAAAAAAATGAAATGATGGACATTATGGACAGAAAGAGCAAACAGGTCATGCGCCAAAAACTAAACATATGACCTGAGTGTGACCGTCAACTCCGACGAAAGTACGCTCTTTCAGTCCTTGAAGTATGCCATCTGTCCAGTCCAAGTAACAATAAATGAGATACCACCACATCATCGTAACAAACATGTGATTACAACCACACTTTGGTATGGACAATCTCATCCTCAAATGGAATTGCTGATGGGAAATTTTGTGCAGGACTTAAAGCACCCTGCGCAAGATAAGACAGCACGTGTTATCTTTTATGCTGTCAACACACTGACCGTGCAGTTTAGCAACCCTTTCATTACCGGGTTTTTTAATCTCTGCTAGACGCTCCCTGGAGTTTCTGTCCTGCCCGTCATGTGGAAATTTTCTGTTAGCAATGCAGTAGGATGCTCTAAAGGTCATGTAAACATTTTTATTGGAAATTATCGCATCAAATTAAAAGTACAGCTCATTGGACGCAATTACCAAATTAATAAAATTACACATAATTCAAAGTCGCTGTGACACTATCCATTTATTCGAAGTCCGAATTCATAAGGCGCTCCTGAATTTCTTCTGTTAAATCGCGCGCGCACGTGGCATGCCGACTCATCATAGCTGTGCTGCTGAGACGCTGGCAATACAGGGAAGCCGACGCTAATGTGCAAGCACGACTAAGTTTGGTGTCAAAACTGTTTTTACAAGTTATTTGCTCATATGTTCTCTCTATAGATTGCAGGACACACCTGCATTATTTTTTGTTTTGCAGGAGTGGTCTCATGAGTGGCAGGGAGTGATTTAAAGAGGAAGAACTAGTACACACGGGATTGCCAGGGCTTGTGCGTGTGTCATCGCCCGAGTTATCCGGGGATTGCCATTGAAAGGGTTTAAGAAGCACAAAAGGAGTCTTACTTACCGTAATGTGCGTGTTGCCGACTAGGCCACATTGTCACAAACAGCTAGAGACCCACAAAAGTGGGAATACAGTGT
Organism: Rhipicephalus sanguineus; assembly: GCF_013339695.2. Lineage (NCBI taxonomy): Eukaryota > Metazoa > Arthropoda > Arachnida > Ixodida > Ixodidae > Rhipicephalus > Rhipicephalus sanguineus. Next base: position 5,693,186 of record NC_051186.1, read on the forward strand.
GAAGTTCATATATATATATATATATATATATATACCATACGTCTAACCAATGAACAATTTTCCCACCACTTCCGTAGATGGGAGGAGCAAGAGGCCATGGCACACTGAGTATAGAAACAAAAAAAAAAAAAAAAGACTGGGCAAGTGCGAAAAGTATTTTGGGGCATCACATTTCCCTGTTGTTAGTAGACGTCTATATCACTCTTTAACACGAAAGTGTTTTATGCCGGGGCCCACCACGGCTCCACTGACGTATTTCCGTCAAGGATATGACGTTGTAAAATATACACTAGCAGATGGCAAAGACAAATACCAGGAGAAACAGTTTCGTAGCCGGGAGTCGAACCCACGACCCCTCGCTCTGCAGAGCACGGTGCTAACCACTCTGCCACAGAGCGTACGTTCTCCAGCTTACTAACGACAAGCTATTTATATACACCATTTACCGTTCACGGTACTGAGAGCTCCATGGCTTCAGCGTGTTATTGTTATCACTAGCGAGATGGCGCAAAGAGCGCGCAGGGCTCGTTTTAAAGGTCGACGCCCCGCGGGTTGCGATGCGAGCGCGCTTCCACAGGCGGTGCCTCTTGTGCGCGCGCGTTTACCTCGTGATGGTGGCGGTTTGTACCTCTTGCCCTTTCACCGTAAGTTTCCGCTGACATTAAACGAGAGCGCAAAGTACACTTCGCTCGCTGCAGCGGCCGCATTTCCGAAAGGAGCACGCTATGCGCACGCAAAGAAGTCACAATTGTGACATTTTTCAGTTCGCGCTCGTCCAGTGTATGTTCTTTTTGTGGGTCCTTTCTACTTTAGAGCGCGCTGCATGTTTCGAGCTGCTTGCCATTCTTCGCGTGACATTACAATTTGCTGCTATAGCATTCAATACTTTGCCCTTGTGGCGAAACCATGCACAATAAACACTCAACAACCCCTGTGAAGACATGTTTCACTTTCGTGTTACACCGATTCCTATGAAAGGGGGATCAGCCATGTTTTTTTACTACTTTTCTTTCTCAGCGTGTATACTCGAGGGAAACCTTTAAAAGTTTTGTGAGCACTCATGCCTACGTTCACTTCGCTCGCTACGACTTATTTCTGTGTCCGATGCGTGAATCTGTGTTGAAAAATGAGCTACCGTGGCGAAGCCACCTCGCTGAAGCGCGAGTTGAACACAACCCTCACCTACTTACCAAAAAGGTCCGTGTTAGAATTCAATAGACACAGCATCAACACAAGAATGCCCAATACTGGCCCACGGAGGAACCAGTAAATTGGCAGATAACATCTTAAGATGCGTCCATCTGTAAGCCAGTCTTGACGGAGGATGCTTTAGTCACCAAACCTGTGCACTCGATCTCTGGGAATCCACACTGACAAAGTGTGTAAGTGCGACTATAATGCAGTTTATCCATGAGTCGAGAATTGTATGTGTGCTCCACTAAACAGTACATACGACTTATAATCCACATTTACAGTGCTGGAACCGCCACATCAGAACCAGACATGGACTCATTCAGATACACTGTAACAGGTGGTTCTGTCAACTACAGGTCACTTAATTACTATTACAGACTCCTCTGTTTATGGCAACAAGCGCAATTTCAAGATGTCCAAAGTTCATTGCATACCGCCAAGTCTACCGGACTACACGGGAAACTTCCAGATTTTGACCATGCTCTTATCTGACGCAGCAGATGAGTAGCAGATTGCAGCTAAGACAGGTGTGCCACATCGAGCACAAATGAAACACAATTTGCTAGAAAAAAAGAACAACATCCATGAGCAAGCAACGACAATGAGGTATGTGTTCTAGAGCAACGATATAGCTATGAGAGTCGAGACTAACGAGAGAACCCAGCCAGCTATAGTTGGATCAGGGCAATCACGTGACCGTTGTTGGTAGCATCTCGTTCCAATGCTCCAAAGATTAAAAAAAAAATCTGACTAGAAAAGCCTTTTGCTTAACAAAAACAAGAGGTGGTAATAATTTGGGTGATTCCTGAATACCCCACCTACAAATCTCGAAGGATAATAAATTTTGAAATTCGGAACACGTCATAGACACCATTTGCATTTTCAGGCCGTGCTGCACATCAGACATCCGCTTCATCTGTTTATGTAGAGTGCACGCACGTGTGTGCACGGGTAGTGTGTGTATCTGTGTTCTGGCAGTGATGGCCATAACGCCACTGAAGCACGATGCATTTCGGAAAAAAGAACGAGCACGCTGGGCCGATGTATTATGCATACGTAACAATTCTCAATGACTGTAAATGTCACATTCTGCCCATCAGTGATATAAAAATTTCAAGCCGTCACACCCGAGCGATTTCAAGCCAAAAAAGGTGTATGATGCTAAATGGCAGGATGACGTGCAGAACAACTTTTTCGGCGCCCAAGTTGTGAAGCTGTTCGATAATTTTACAGTTTTTTTTTTCCCTTTCTTTTGCTGTATAGCTAAGCGATGTAGATGTTCTTATTTGTGTTGTGTAGCTAAGTAGTCCTAACGCTGTCGTAGCTCCATGTGCATTGCACGCCTTTTACCGTGCATGGAGCTAGACGTGCATTTGGAAAAGTTTGTTCCTACAATGCATCCTTTGTGTTTGCAATAACCAAGCTGTGCATGCTACCTAGCTAGTCTGCGCTAGTATAACGAGGAACGTAGCGAAAGGGGAAATACAGGTGTTAGATCGTCAACTAAACCTTTCTTGTTTTCCGAATTATGTTGCTCGCAGTTGTAATTCCTTTGCGCACTATAAGTGAAGCACTGGCTGAACTTTAGGTGCCACTAATGTGAGGCAGCTAAGAAACTCGAGTAAAAGAAAAAGGCTCCCATGCGGTGCGAGTAACATTTGGAGGATTCTGAAAACTCATAATTAAACACATTGAGAAAAAGCTAAGGCATTTTGTTAACAGCTTCGTTTAAAAGTCACACCATTAGGATACTGGCAGATTTTTGTAGTGTAGAGATTGTTCTGCTGGTGGAACATATGTAACCGTCTTGCCTTTTGTTGCTCTAACAGAGACATATGAAGAAGCACAAAAGGAAACATCAAGAAAGAGGTTGCCGGTCCCTCCTGTTGAAGTCTCATCATCTAGCGACAATGACAGCAATGTGTGGGTTTGGTAAACTTCTACTGTCGTTTCATCCCCCCCCCCCTGTGCTCAAATACTCCAACCTTTCCACGACCTGCTGGTCACTTCACAACAACGCTCAGACACCCCCTTTTGGTTTCAAGAGCCAATGGAAGCCTTCCGCAAGGTCAAGGACGCCTTGGCAAACACCGCACTGCTTGAATACCCCAGGCCCGACGTCCCGCAGAGTGTAATGGTGGATCCCTCCGATACAGCCATTGGGGCTGTCTTACAACAGCTCGCTGGTGGAGTCTGGCGCCCGATTTCGTTCTCGAGGAATCTAACCCCCACCGAGTGCTGCTACAGAACCTTCGGGAGAAAACTGCTGGCCATGTATGCTGCCATCAGACATTTTTGCCCTTTACTGTAAGGTACAGAGTTTTCGTCCTCGCCAACCACAAGTCGCTTACTTATGCATAGCGCTCACTAAGCTCCAACGGTGCAGCGCACACAGCACAGGAAATGCACGAAATGTCATATACCAGAGCTCACGACAGGCATCCACCATGTCAAAGGTGGCGACAGTGAGGTAGTGGACGTCCACTCCTGGCATCCTATCAACGCCATCGTGCCTACACCGCAGGTTAATTTTTCCATTTTGGCAGCAGCCTAACACCAAGACGACGACCTGAGCACCTGTTGACAAGATCACTGGCCCCCCCCCCTGTTCTTTAGGCCAACAAGCACAAGGAATCTGTTCAGTGCCTGTGGCTGCAGTGACAGAACTGGCTTGTCTGTTTAAAATAGAAGAATGGCACATTTTGTAAGTATTGCGTTCTTTTCACTCCATCTTAGGATGGCGTGCAATTGCCTTCCGGAAAACTTTGCAACTGAGGATTTTAATGAGCATAAGATAAAGACGTTTCATAGAAACACCGCCCTCGGTGCAGACAACTTTCAGGAAAATTCAGAAGCCAAAAAGAGGATCCTGACGGCTGACTAAAACAGCAAATAGCCAGAAATAGCAGAATAAACCAGACTCCTGTACTTAGGGCAGTACCCTAGTGTGGAAGACTGGAAGTTGCTATTTGAGGTCATAGAGATGGGCAGCGAATGGATGTGTCAAGCGAGCCTCTCAAGAGCGAAGAAAATTTCAAGGCACTGCTTATGGCGTGCCCGCAATGGCAATGAACTTCTAAAAAGTCATCTAGAAGAATGTGAAACAAACCTAACTTAAATGAGTTGGAGAACCCAAAATGAGATAATTTCAGCATGCAATAGCATTATTTTGTTGATAATGCTGTAAAATCCTTCACAGTATTGACTGATGAGATAGCAGATATAACCAGTGTTGAGCGCCTTTCGCTGTGTGCATGCTGAGGGGCAGTGCAAAATAGTCGAAATCTAAAAAGCGTTTCTGCAGTTTGCTCCGTTACTGACCTGAAAAGAAGGGACCTGGCCAACACAATATTAAAAAGTTTATATGATAAAGGAATTGCAAAAGAGCACCTCTGAGCTCAAGGGACAGTGCAGCCTCGATGAGCAGTGCTTACAATGCCATTCAACCAGATGTCCAACGACAGTGTGCTAACGCCACCTATGTTCACTGTGGCTCTCACCCTGAATTCGAGCCTGTCAAGCGCAAAACTTCATGGGAGCCATGGACAAAGTTTGAGTTTTTTCATACCAAGTCCAAAATGCTAAGCTACCATAGGTGCCCAAATTGAAATGTTAATAGCGACTGCTTGAGTGACATGCATGAAGTCGTTTTGTGCAACACCAGTGGTTCAGAGGCACGATGCTCTCAATGTGTTTGTAAATCATCTACTCTCCAAGACATTAGCGGGAACTGGAATGATTGCTAATCCTCGTTGGAACGCTCAAATTCTACAGAGAACTACTTGTCACTCTTGGTGAGACTAAAAATATTTCTGGTTTGAGCTCACTGTCAGGCAAATACTTGCCAACTGGAAACATGGATCTTTCATCACCTCTCAAGTTGGCCGTACCCTCAAGCAGCGGTAAAGGTAAAGGCTGAGCTGATTAAGGTATTCCAAACTGTCAGAAAAGAGGGTGATAAGTGTTGCATTGATGTATCAGCACTGATTTCATTTATGCTGAATCCAGTAGAACGCTTGCTGCTGTACCACTGTGAACTTAAACCAACTGAGCTTGTGAGGAGTGATGTGAAAGGCTTTGTAACAACAAAAAGGCCTGGGTAACGCAGAAGATTTTTGAAAGCTATGCGAGAAGACTAGATCGCAAATTTGATCTAGAGGGCCGCAAAATTTTGTCGTTTGTCGACAACTGCGCTGCGCACGGGCACATAAACAACTTGAAGGCTGTGCGCGTCGAGCTCTTGCCACCAAACATGACAAGTGTACTACAACCGATGGACCAGGGTGTCATACGCACTCTTAAAGTGAACTATCGGTCACGCTTGCTTTTGCGTGCAGTGGTGTGCCTCGACAGCGGAAAAGTGTACTCGGTCGATTTGCTTGGGGCACTTAGCATGCTCGCCGATGCGTGGAAGTCGACGGCATCGAAAACGCTGCGCAACTGTTTCCGCCACGCAGGATTTGTGTTGAATGGCGAGTCGGCCGCCTTGGACGAGGACAGCGTCGTCGACCAAGTGTCGGGAAGCGAGCAGCTTATCAACGACCTTCGCACTGCAGGCGTCGAGATTCCATCAAATGTCTCGTTTTCAATGTTTGCGTTTGTGGACAGCGAGTTAGAACAGTTCGCTGGCCCCACGGATGAGGAAATCATTCGCCAAGTGCTTGCGGAGTCAGAGAGAGACGATGACGACGACGACTTACCTGCAACAGCACAGCCGACGCAAGCTGAGCTGATGCAAGCTGAGCTGATGCAAGTGCTCGCAACTCTTTCGCCAGCTTACATCGACACGACAACTCTAGCCGAAATGCGGGCAGACGTGCTCGCACGGAAGCGAAGCATGGTCCAGAAGAAGATAAATCACTTTTTCCGCCCTCCGGCTGAATATTAAGCAATAAAGTGAGCATTTGGGGGGCACATTTGCTTTTTCGGACGGCCCGATTTTTCGTACATTTTCACGGTCCCTTGAGGGTTCGAAAAATCGGTCGTCGACTGTAATGGCGATTTCCCTTTACAAATGCTTTGCGAAGAGACCAGATGGCTTCTTCCATGTGAAAAAAGCCTGCTCGGTGTGGAAAATATGCACGCATGTTACCAACATATGGTTAAGCTGCCAACCAAGGTAGTGAGTAAAAGTGAAAAAGTAAAAACTGTTTTCTTCCCAACCAGAGAGAATTCTGTTGAATGTTAAACGTTGAAGGCTATCAACTGCACACCCGCAGAGATTCCAGGTGTTATGACAAAGGTCCTAGAGCACAAGACCTATGGCTGTTGTAGTGTTTTGACAGCACTTCGTTTTGGTGCAACATAACCTTCACCCTGCACCCGAATGCATCTATCACTTCCTGGTCCCTGTAGGTGCCAGCAAGACATAATACCTAAAGTATGGTTAGGTAAATCAAACCTTGGTGGCCACAAAAGGAATGTACAGTGCAGACACTGTAGCTTAGATTTAGCCAGCTAGATTCCATTTGTGAAACACCAAGGAAAAGTGTTCTTTTCTCCTTGTTTTTTTGTTTTGCTGCAGTTGTAACAATGTATGAAAATGAATTGTTCGCAATCACAACGTTCAACTCCAAGTGGCAAGTCTCCTTTCCCATGGGAACTTCCAACCTATCACGTCATGTGGTTGCACATAAACTCCTTTCCTCTTTTTGTTTAAAATGACCAACGCTTACCAGTTTTGGTTATTTCGTCTAAATGCATTGAGCCGGTAAAGCAAGTCCTAGGAACCATTTGTATATGTGCTGTTTCACAAGCCTTGCATCTCTTCCTTCCCCTTTCTCTCTTCCGAAGAAAATATACTTTGTGCTGCCTTGAAAAGGAAACATACTTTGTATTTCCTTGATTTCACTATGCACTCCAAAACTTGGCACTCATGAATGTACTTACACGCGGCCAGGGTTCTCCCCACTACTCCATTGCACAGCACATTGCTGTGGTTCACCACCCACCGCTTTCACAAGACTTTACACCGCTCCAACTAGAGCAGAGAAAACCCTCTGCTCTGATATTAACATCCGAAACTTTGGGAAAACGAGAAATGGTGAACCACATCAAGAAAAAACTCAATCCCACTGAATTGGGGATCCAAGATGCCATAATGAAGGAAGGATGACAAGGCATCATCTTAACAACTACCTCAAAAGAATCATCAGGAAAACTCTAGAGCCACCTCCGAGTAATGTCAGAGTTTCACCAACTCAAGGTTAACAAACCAAATGAGAACAGGCTCAACATTAAAGTAGCTGGTGTCGATGAAGACATTGCCAATGACACACTCCCCCCACGTTTGGTACAGCAGAACCACCTCCAATGCAATCCCGATGACCTCTTGGTCAAAAAGAAATGGAAGGGTAGACAGGGCGCAACAGTGGTTCTTGCTTTAAACAAGATGGAATTCAACGCCCTTAAGGGCAGGAAACACATCAATATTGGATGGACTAGATGCCAAATTTTTGACCATATCGTCCTTCCTTGTTGTTCGAGATGTGCAGAAAATGGACACACGCATTTCGACTGCCAGGAGCCCCTGCGCTGTACCGACTGTGGTCAAAGGGGACACAGGCGGGAGGAATGCGATGACGACCCTTACTGCAGTGTGTGCGAGAGAGAGAGGGCCATTCAGGTGATAGAACTCACTCAATGATGTCCTGGCAGTGCCCGGTCAACGGGGACAGCCTGGAAATTGAAAAGAGAAAGATCCTAGCGAGACTGGACTGAATACAGCCAGTACTAATTTAGTTCACTTTCATTTTTCCCCTACTTCATTTACATCAGTTTTCACCTCAATAGAACCATGGCTAGCAAGTTGAAAGGAAAAGCCTGTCTAACTTCACTCCAAATTATTCAGGTGAATTTGGCACACTGCATGAAAGCGAACGAAGTACTAAACTTACAACCGCATATAACACAACATGACATTTCAATAACACAAGAACCCTACCATTACAAACATAAGGTTATAGGCTTCCCCATAAAACAAAATAATTGCAAGTGCCTCACCAAAAACAGCCATCATTATTCACGATCAAGACATCCAAGTTTTTCCTATGTACATATCCAACACAATCATTATGGCAAAAATGAAATGGAAAAATCACAGATTCACTATAATAAACACATATACAACACCAAAAGCTAATTAAATAGCGCAGAGACATAGTGTGTACATAGGGTGGTACAAGTGTCGAGTAGTGGAGAACGTGCATCTCCCTAAGTGTACGTATTGTACGAGATTAGGGCACAAACAAGGAAAATGCTTCGCAAAGGAGACAAGATGTACAGAATGCGGAGAGCCTCACTATTACAAGGAGTGTAAGGAGGAACAAAAAAAAAAAAAAAAAAAAAAAAGATGTCCCATGTGTGTGGACACAGGGAAACAAGAGGTGGATCATTCGATGTCGAATGGCCCACGCCCCCATACGAACAACGATACCAAAAAAGGAGACAAGAGATTGGTTTCATTTGGGACAGTCCTAAATAGGGACAATTGAGTATCGCTAAAGATAATAAACTAGAAGTAATCACATTTCCCTAAATTTCCCTTTGTTAGTAAAACAAATAGATGTAACGTTTCTACAGCTGACACAGAAATGCCGCCCCTCCGTGTAGTTCAAGTTAACTTAGCATACTGTAGGAAGGCAAACAAAGCTCTCAACGTCCCTCGCAATTGCAATCATTTTGATTCTTCTATTCTTCAAGAGCCTTACCATTACAAATATAAAATAACTGGATTGCCCCTCAAGCACACAATTATATGTTATAAGACAAATCCAAAACTAGCAGTTATTATACATAACTCAAATATCTAAACATTTCCCACTTTGATTTTACGAAGTGTTATAGCATTAAAAATATATTGGAATAACCACGAAGTTCTAATTATTAATGTATATGCACCTCCTAAAGGAAAGATCGATGAAATCTTAAATATAGTTGAACCTATCATTACCACCTGGAAATCAAGTATTAATGGCGGGCGACTTCAATGCCTTCAATAAAATTTGGGGTGGGAACCAAAACAATGAATGAGGGGAAATATTATTTGAAATTGTAATATCACATAACCTGCAGCTATTAAATCTACCAAACACACCGCCTACATTTGAAACTAAGACATAGTTGGATCGATTTTAACTTCTTCTTCTGGGGAACTTTATCCCAAATTATACGACTGGCACATAAATAACGAAGAAAATGCTAGTGACCATAAATGCATTCAACATAACATACCGTATTTTCCGGTGTATAAGATGCACCTTTTTTCCTAGATTTTCGCTGGTGCGTCTTATACAACGGTGCGTCTTATATACGCAAAAAGTCACGTGATTCTGCGAGACCAATTTGTTTATATTTAATTTATGAGTACGATAAACTGAGCTCGAGAGCATTTGTAAAAATATATCTAATTTTGTTGTAACAATGAAGCGGCTGCGATCTTAGATGTCACCTACTTGCTGTTCAAGCAGCGCGTCGACCACGGAGATTACGGCCGCAATAAAAGCCACCACTGTCGCATGCCCCATTGTACTGTTTGAATTGTTTGTTCTTAAACGAAGAATTAAGCCCACAGAACTGAGGCAATAAATAAAAGAGCACCACAACGGTCCATTGTAACGTTGTAGCGCCCACAATATCAGTTACACAAGCGAAAGTACCACTTCATTATCATCATCATCAGTTTCCGTGTGAGACGTCGCTGCAGTCCAGCAGTAGTCGCAGCTTCCGCCTTCCGGTCGCCATTTATGTTTTGTATGCGTGTGTAGGTGGTATTCGACGACCGTGTGATAACCGTGCGGCGCGTTCGTTGTTTATGTGTTCTCGCCAAGTCTGGTAATGCCCTAAAGGAATGGTAGCCACCATAGTACAGGCAGTGCCAACGATGTGCTTCAAGGTGCTTACAATGTTGCGTAAAAGTTACTCAGAGGCTGACGACGGCAACCCAGCGATGCTGCCAACCGAGGCGGAAGAACTTTTGACAGTGCGCCGGAGGATGTGGCTTCAAATCCAGTAGAATAAATAGTGGTTTTCTGCGCCTTAATAAAACTGCTGCTTACAGATATTCAGTGCCGTGCGTGACTACGCATTTCGCAATCAATGTACTCTGCGTGGGTCATTGTGTTTTATCATGTCGACTGAGTTAAAAATAGATGCGTCTTATACAAAGGTGCGTCTTATATATCATTTTTTCTTTCGAAAGTCGTAAAAAGTAGGGGGTGCGTCTTATACAAAGGTGCGACTTATACACCGGAAAATACGGTATTTAGTGAAAAAATTAGAAAGGAAGAAAGATTAACTCAAAATGGAGAACATAGTTTACTTAAGGAGAGCTATTCCTTCCATAATACTGAGGAGCGAGAGTGGACAGAGGGCGAACAGCCGAATCCCCATGCACAGAAACTTTGACAACTTTCCACACACAATTTACATCCTTTGCTAACTGGAGGAAGTTGGGAACCACCCTCTACCACATTGGAAGTAGACAGTTTTTAAATACTTACGAAGAGACATAGCACCTGGACTAGACAATCTTCAAACTGAATTCGTCACAGCGGCATACAATAAACACAAAAACCTATTTTCTAGATCTTTACACTGCGTGCCTTCCTAGTTTAATTCCTAGCATTTGCAAAATATCTAGGGTAATTTTAATACACAAAGGCAACTGGGAAGAAAAAAAGCGGTGAGAGGAAGATATCGACCAATTGCAATTAATTCCAATTTTTTGGAAAGGTCTCAGAAAAACTCCTGAAAGACAGGCTTTACTTTTTTTAAAAACAATCACATAAAAAGCAATTTGATTTCCAATATAACACAACAACAGAACTTCTCAAAATAAAGATGAGAATTGGAGAGAATAAAACAGTTGTCTAATCCTTTCATTGTTTTATGTGTGCAGGATCTGACTGGCATGTCCTAGTAAATAACTTTGAAGGCCTTTTAATATTGAACCTGCAATGAGGTGCTCAATGGCAGCCTACCCAGAGTTCCTGGGTATCGACGCAACATAAAAGTTGTTAGACCTCGTGACGCCAGTATAAGTCATACACATGGCAGAGCCGAATGTAGCAACTGAGCTTGTGTGCGTTGGAACTCTTGTGAGAAAGGACGAGAGCAGCATCAAGTGGCTCATTGAAAAAGTCCAAGAACTAATCCATGTCGAATACAGACAAGACAAACCATAGACAATCCAGAGGTGACTATCTTGGACACAGGCAAGATGCATCATGACTGATATATTGATTCTGTCGTGCTCATTCACAAGCTGCCAGCAGTGGCTTTGACAGGGCATATGTGCTCAGATCGACTTTGCATTCTTTCCTTACAGATTTGTCAGAGCGAAATATTTTGAAGGCGGGATTTCCCAATCCAAATGTTTCAATCTGTGCGTTTCACACACTGACATGTCGCACAGAAATTACCAGGGCAAAATTGGGAACAACAGCCGCAGAACGTGGCAATGCCTCGCAGCTTCAAATTAAAGGTAAACATTCGGTGGAAGTCTGCCTGGCTTTCCTCTACTGCCAAGGCTTGCGACAAGTTTCAGCAAGAAGGCGTATATATAAGCACCGTGCGTCTCGGGCCGTCTCACCCCTGAAAAAGAAGCCGGTCAGGCTTCGAAACGTCTGGTATCCCAAAATAAATTTCTGGTTGGGGTTTTCTCTTATCTACGAGCTTCTTCAAAGAATCATCTACTCGGCATCAGATTAATTTTCGAAAAATGAAGAAAAGCTGTTTGCCATGGCACCACCTCCTGTTCTAACATATTACAGTAAAAATTGGCAAGACATCAAAGAGGACTGGCACAAAGGGCCACAATTCACAGATGGGAGTGTCAACACGACCAACCACCTGGAAAGCATAAATTTGCAGCTTAAGAGTGTGATGTCCCTTCACTGCTCTCTTATTTCCTGCCAGCATTGTGTAATGTCTTGCACGGTCTACAACACGAGAGACCACCTGACTTTGTACAAACATCCTGCCCATTTCACGGCTAACAGCAACTTACAACAATACTAGCTGAGCTTGACGTCCTATGCGTACCCATTTGTAAAGAAGCAGGAAGAGCTTTCGCAGTCCATTTCTGTGCAAAAAAATGGCCAAGGGCAGTGCAACAGCAATCACGATCAGGCGAAACATCAACGACAATGGACTACTGCACCTGCACAATCATGCTCTTCACAATGTTGCCTTGCCAGCAAATGTTCGCAGTGCAAAAGTCTCAAGGCCAACCCCTCTATGAAGAAGAGCTATAAAATCTGAGGTAGAGCCAGGAATATTATCGTTCTACTCAGCGCCTTTTCTGCGAGGAAGAGACAGATATGAGCCTTCCAGAGGCGTCTGCGACACTTGTTCGCAAAAATAACCACCACAGACCCAGCAACAAAAATACAAAGCGGTATTCCCTCTCTGTAAACTGGCATCAGAAGAAATGGGAGAAAAACATGTGCAGCGTGTGGACATTCTCAACACAAATAATTAAGTATTGGGAAGCCAGCCACTGTGTTCGTGTTACCGGAAAAGACCTTGATGGAAAGAATCGCTGTGCCAAAACGGAACTGGAAGCTGAGAAGTTAGGCTCCCCTGAAAATCCAGCTTCGCCATTCAGCGAGGATTTTAAGGCAGGTGGACACCAATAATAAAACGAAGCTCATAATGCTCAGATGCCATCATCATCATCTAATAGATCACCATCATCTAAAAGTGCATGTGAGCCGTTACTACAAATGGTTACTGATCAAGCAGCATCAACAGCTTGTGCAGAACGCGCTAAAAGAAGAGATTCAGAAATTCAACGAGACCTCGTGTCTTTCGGTGGTCCTTCAAAAAAAAAAAAAAGCGGAGAAGCCATTCAAGTCGACCCCATAACAGTTCAGACAAGTGACAGCCACTAAGATGAATCCACAGGATAGTTGACTTCCCAGCACCCCAAAATGCCAGAAAGGATAATGCCTCGTGGCCGTCCAGCAAGACCCAGCATTACAGTCATTGGGCTTCCAAACAGAAAGACTCCAACAGCCTTTGCTCATTTGACTACCACAGACAAAGGATTCTTGTGTGGCTAGTGGGAGACAAGAATGCAAGGTGTGCCATGGACAAAGTAATTCTTTTGAGCACGCGGAAAAAGTTTCACGTTTTCATTTTTATATGCAGTCTCCATTTCCTTACTTTTCCGTCCTCCATGTAGACTTCTCATATTCTTCCACTGTGGAAAGTGCCGAAGGTTTGTGGTGAGCATGGAAACTCAAAATGGCTCCATTAGGACGCTTCACTGAAAAAGTGTTCTGCGAGACCTGCTGCACTGCTTACACGATGAGTGCACCTCTACCTAAGACATCGAGGGACAAGGACGCTTGCCTTGCCTTTGTACGGAATGGCTTTTCCAACTGGAAGAAAGCTCTGCAGAGATTTAAAAGCCACGAAGCCTCAAATTTCCACCGTGCAGCCTTAGCAACTAAATTATCCATAGATGAGGGTGTGAATGTTCTTTCCAGCTGCAGTATAGGAAAGCAAAAGGATATGAAGGGTGCTAGAAAGGCACTGCTAGCCATTGTATCCTCTGCAGTATTTGGCATCTCAAGGCCTAGTGGTAAGTGGCCATTATGATGATGCAGAAAGCAATTTAAGGCAGCTCTTGGAACTACATGGAAACACCATAACCGAGCTACTATCTGGGTAGAAATGGCTTTTTGACGAAATTTTTAACGAACTGTTGGAAACGATGGCCTGAGACGTTCTTTGGTCACAGACAAACAAGGTCCGGGAAGCAGGGCATTACACCCTGATAATGGACGAGGCGACGCATACAGTCTGAATGAGTAGGTATCCATTTAATTTAGGATAGTCACAGACTGTAGCGATCGCGCTTTGCCTTGACCCAGCGGGTCATTCGCCCGCCGGACCAGCGCCAAAAGGATTGTCTCGCCACGGCTTGACGGAGGAGACGACAGGGGCCGACTACACGAGACGGCGCCCACAGATTGACGACGACGGCGCTGGTCAAGGGATTAACTCCCCCGGAGTGATTCCACGAACCTGGCACATCTCGAAAGTGCGTGCTGAAACTTTCCCGTGGGAACGCAGCGCGCGGCCGGCACCAAAGGGGTCGATGCGCACGTGCATCTTCCGTTCTCCCCCTCCCCGTTCTACGGCGGCGCTGCGACTAGTGGCAAGGGTGTGTGTGTATGTGCGGGTCAGTGTTGTGCCTCTGTGAACATACATGAAGGGCGTGTCCCTTCCCGAGGAACTTCCACATCACCATTGGTCCGCATTGTTTTGTGTAGTGATCCCCAACCTAGGGAATGGGGGTCAACAAAAAGGGCATGCGGCGCCTCGCCCAGAGCGGTCTTCTGTCTTCATCTCGACAACTCACTGTCAAAATGTAAATAAACTCGTTGAGTTTGCTCTAAGCTCTCCCCTGGTCCTGATTCGACGGAGCGACGGCGACCGGCCCCGCTACCCGCAGACAGTGGTCGCCACGACGCGCTACAAGACAAATTCAGAGTTACAGGAGTTATTTTCTGGCTTATATAACCCAGCAGACACGAGAGAACCCACACTCTTCACCATCCTCAAGGACATACTCTGCCGTTTGAACTTGCCAATAGTCAGGGGCCATGGGCAATGTTTTGACGGCGCAGCAAACACACAGGGCCAGCACAATGGGCTCCAAGCACTCATGCAGCAGGAAGAGCCCCAGACGTTGTACGTGGACTGTATGGCGCATGTCCTTAACCTTGTGGTGCCCGACTTGAACCGCAAAGTGAACATGTGTCGCAACCTCTTGAGCATGGTAACCAAGCTCATAAGCTTTGCACCGTTCTCTCCCAAGTGTGTCAGTTTTTTTCAAGCACTGCAAATGGAAGACAAAACAGTTTTCCTCCAATGCTGGTATGCTTTTATAATTTTTTTTTTGTCATTTGCATGACACGGCGGCCACCCACTAGTATTCAAAGACGTTGCATCGCTTTTTCAGGCTTGACATTCGCAGGCAGTCTCTGACAAGCCATTGGAAGCTTGGCTGTTAGCAAAAGAGGATGGTGAAATCTTAAATGTTCATTGCACTTGCAAGGCAGGCCTTGGGGAACCTTGTGCGCATGTTGCAGCACTACTATTTTATGTAGAGGTTATCTAATGGCATAGTTCACCACTGCCACTAAAACCTCATCACAGAAATCGCGTACAGTCGCGCCTCACGTACCCCGCGAGTACGTTCGCGAGACTGCTTGCGGGGCCAGCTGGGCGACCACAAACAAACGTGCAGCCGCTCTGATGGTGGTGCCACCTCGGGGGCCCTGCTCCTGTGCAACCCTCCTACACAGAGCCCACAAGACAACCATCACTGTGGAGCGACTGTACAACAGTATCAGCAAGCACCCTTTTTTTGGAGGCCCATGCAGGAGTGCTCCACACTAATCTGTACAGACAGCACATCAACCCATCATTGGCAGACGCTACTGTGCAGTGCCTGTGGGGAGGACGAAGAGAACATTGACCGCATAGGGCTCCAGTGCTAACACCTGTGCCCTCATCAGCCAGATGGCGCCACACTGCCCGAGGCCCAGCATGCAAAGCGATAAGTTTTTCCTTTTATTTGTTTTTTCACTTGTTTTGTTGTTAGGGGTGTTGGGATAACCAAAGTAAATACTATTATTTTTCGGTTTCTTGTCCATTTTGGTAACTCCTAAGTACCATGGGCCACGTGCAACGTTGCAGTGACACTGACCATGTGATGAACGGGCTAGGCGGTAGTTTTAAATAGTAACAGTGAATTCGGTGTGCCCGTTTGGTTGTTAACAGTGTCGGGCTACCCGAACACCTATGTATATGTGGCGGCCTCCAGGTATCACAGCAGCAGCCAGAAACCCTTTCCCATCTTTGACTGTCAGTAAAGTCTTCTCGCATTGTGTGTGGGAGAGGGAAGTGGTACAAGGGTGCACAACCGAGCCGTAGAGGCTGTACGATCACGGAAATAAAGTCAGCTGCTGCTTGTTCTTCAGGGATGCACTACTTGCATCTGTCTGCTGTCCCGCATATTATATGTGTGTGCGTATGTGTATATAGATATATATATATGTATATATACACACACCCTTTTTTTCCACTTAATCTTGTTTGGTAAGACCTGAACAAGAGGAGAAGCATGCGCAACGTTACTAGTGGCGTTGAACACGTGTGTGTGTGTACGGTGTTGGTGGCTGCTTTAAACAGCTGTAGATGTAGGAAGGCTAGCAGAGGTGGCCAGATAAAGAGATTGCGGTGGGGCTGAACTTTGGGTTCTGTTCGGGTGTTCGGTTCGATGGTAGGGCAGGCGATGGCTAAGCAGGCAAGCAAAACCACGGGCGAGAGTGAGCCCGTGCAGCGCAGAGATGCAAGCGCTGGTGCTACATAAACGAGACTGCCTTCGCGAGTTTAACCGACACCGAGGAGAGCTTCGCGTGCAGGCTGTGCAAGGGACCGAAGGCGGCCGTGCAGCGCACGGAGGCTAGCATTGAGTAGCTGAAAGGGGAGTTGAGGGTGAAACGAGAGCGGCAAGCAAGCAGCCGAGGACACAATGCAAACACGGCTGTCACTTGCTGCCACCAGCAGCCTCCGCCGTCGTTTGCGCCTGGTGTCGAGACCCATGGGAGGCTGTTGAAACGGACCACTCACATTATGCACTTGTCTCACGAACAAGGTCCGTGGAAACAGACAGCTTGTGGAAACAGACAGGAACAGACATAGGAAAAACACTGTCTGAGGACCTAACAGGGCCTGCATGCAACTTTTACAGTGGGCTTAGCTGTGATGGTTTTTCGAAACTTGTGGCCACAGTGTCCCTAGCTGGACCTAACAAGATTATGATCACCACAGCAGACCAGGTCCCGTTAACATTGATGACGCTGCGACTAGGGCTGCTGTACTTTGATTTCACAATGAGATTTGGTATATCAGTGTCCCAAGCTGGAAAAGTTTTCCGTGAGACAGTTGATGTGTTGTGCCGCATCATGCAAAAAAATCGTTTGGTTGCCCATGAAACCATCCGTGTTACCATGCCACAGCCCTTCAGAGCAGCTGGATATAGCAACACAACATGCATCATTCATTGCACGGAGGTACATATCCAGTGACCAAACAACATGCTAGAGGGCAAACTTTCATTTTCACCAGGGTATCCGACATCGTTGACACTAATAAAAAAAGCAACACTAGTGGCTATCACGTCGTTCAGTGTGCATTTGAAGCTTGTAAAACTAGCAAGTGTTTATCAGTTAACGCAGACAATAAAAAAGGCTCCGATGGATGCTTTAAGAATTGAACTACTATTGTTGCACTGTGCACTTCACGCAAACCACTAGGTGACTGTGGTAGCGCCGCACTTCAAGAACTTTGATACATTTCCAGCTCTAACGTGAATTAGGAAAAACACATGCAACATGGTCCAACACAAGATCCCAACATGGTCCTAATGATCAAAGATTTGATGGTTGCAAGAGCTTGCTCTAAATTGGCTCTGGTGGGGAGAGGCCCAACCAATTCAAGATGAGAAGGCAATTAAGATCTCTCAACAGATTCTAAAAGGAGGGTGATCTCCTGATGACTAAGCACGGTAACCTTTTCTATTCGCACTTTCCAGATGCGCTAGCGCCACTGCGCGGATTTTTTCGGAAGGCAGGAGACGGTGGTGGGTTTCCCACTTGCCACGTTTGTGTGCATATTTGTGTGGGTGCCGGAGCGTCGTAGTAGCGCGCCACGGAGAAAAACGGGCTAAGAGCGATGGGCAATCGCATGTGCAGTGTGCCACAATGCACAAATCGTGCAATATTTGGAAAAGTCAGCTTGCACCGCTTTCCAAAAGAGAAAAAACGACGGAAGTTGTGGACAATCAAGCTCCGCATTGGGAAAGAAGTTAGCAAATGGTCGTGTGTATTTCAACAAGGACAACTAATATGTGACTGAAGTAGAAATTGTTATTAAAAGTCATGGTTGGGAGTGCAACAACAAACGCCAGATGCAATTTCATTTCCTTTTATTGCAGTGATGCCTCTATGTTTGTTTTTACATTGTAGCTTTTAGTACGGCATATCGCACACATTCACTGTTAGTCCCTCGGTGCACATAGTAGAAGACAACCAACAAAATATGATAAATTCATGTCGTTAAAAGGTTTTTAACCTGTTCAAATATACCAGTGTGGCAAACACATGTTTGCGACCGGCCTTGCATGTGCATTCTCCCTGAAGACAAATCAATGCTAAGCTTGCAGACGACAATAAAACTGTGGTAATTTTCGCGGGGTAAAATGCGACAGCTGCCACATGCATAATGAATCCGGGAAGCTTTAAGCAACATAATGCTACTTTTATAACAATAGAATGAAGAAGTGACAGTGTCTCCCCACCACCCCACGGCACGGGAAAACGCCAATCGTGCGGGAAGCTGGGTATTGGCATACCTCATCATTGCGCTCATATCTGCCGAATCACCAATACATAACTGCTTCCGTGTCACTCTTGAACAATCATTTCACAGCTAAACCGGCGCGGGGAACCATGTATCTCGCCGTGAACGCACACACTACATTTTAGGCAGCGCAAAAGGGGCTGACGGTGCTTTGTTTACACACGAGCGCTACCGCTGGTTGGTGTCAATTCTCGTACATCATATATAGATTACAAAACATAAGAAATACTGACATTTACGGCACCGGTTGCGTTGCAGACTTGAGCATTTATTCTATGCGGTGGGCCTTTTATGGCACTTGTCTGCAGGCAGAGGGACACCACCTGGACGGCCGCGCCTGTCGTCTCGCGTACTCCACAAATTATATGGCCAGCGTTAAACGCCGCCTCTCCTTCGACAACACATCTCTGTGTTTCCTTGGCAAGGATCGCGCTTAGAGATACCAGAGGCTCGTAAGCCGCCTGGTTCTCGAGACGTGCACGCTTTCGTGTCGCTTCCATCACCTCTCGTCCCGCCATATTGAAACGTTCTCCGCGCCACCTATAGGTGCTGGAAAGTGCGAATAAAGGAGTCAAAACTGGTTGAACCTGCTGCCAATTTAAGGGTGTTCCAACTTGGCCAACAGTTCGATTCTCGGATTCGAATTTCGGACGATTTTGAGACATTCGTTCATGGTTCAATCGAGGCACTGAAGAAAGAGGATGGTGTAGATGTAGGGCCTCTTCTTGAGACTGTTCTCCACGAAGACAACATCGAAATCGTCTTCCTTTTTACGGGTCATTCCAACACTGGGGGCACCCATTCATCGACTATGAGGCTGGACTGCGAAAACTGTTTCAGAGGGTTCACAAGCAGGTGACCGACAGAGTATGCCAAACTTCTCACAAGTGGCCTGGCCTACAAAGTGCTCTCACCAGAGTTCGGAAAACAGAAACGTTTGTCTGTGGGTCCCACCAAACTTCCAAAGAATCATCCATGCAGAAGTCATGTGATTCAAAACACACGGCCAAGTCTGAAATTGAAGATTTTGGGGACCATTGGCATGAACTTCCCCTAGTAAAGTGCGATGAGGTGCCAGGCTTTTTAGATCCTAGCTTGTACACTGACAAGAGCCCTTCCATCACCCACTCTGAATTGGTTACACACGTTCCCACGTACCCCGGGACCCCCGATTCCTTCTGGTCTAAAAGAGGACCATCTCATCATCAGTTTGAAGCCAAAGGAGAGAGAAGTCGAGCTAGAAGGGCATTTTTTTGCCCTTATGTCGTGGCGACTCAGAATACTTTGTGATAACGGAGTATTTGATCTAGAGATTCTACTTGCCTCTCTTTCCAATTTAACAACGGCCGATGATTATGTCACTGTTGTAAAGAAGCTGCTGACCTCTTCTCAGGGTCAAGGCCTGGTTGGTCATTCTCGCGTCTGTTATTGTAATCGTCTGGATCAGTGGCCGACTTCCTCTGGTGGTTATTCCACGCGCTGTAATCCAATCTTCAAGGTCATGGGAGAATTTCTGGGTTATACCAATCATCTTTTCTGCCGGACGCACGAATTCTCCAAGCGGTCTTGGATTTATTTTCCGGACCGGGGAGACGCTCTAGCAGTCGGAGAAAATGGAATCCCCTATTGCCAAAAAAACCTATTCGTTTGGAACGGTCAAGCCGGTGGGTTGGAAGGGCTTGTGGCATGCGACCCGAGCAGTGGTCAGGAGACACGAGAAGAAGAGACGCGACTGTTCGGTGGAGCTTCGGACTGAGAAGGTCAAGGAAGTTAGTGTCGCAACCGCGATGAAAGCAGCGGGCACCCGGTTCCAGAGGCTGCTGGCATGAGATGAATCATGTAGGGCACCGTGGGGCAGCCATGAAGTATCGCCAGTGAGCCGACTTTACTAAACAGAACAAGACTAAGTTAGTCTAGTGTTATTGTTTTCTCTGACCTCTTTTACATTACTTAATTACCCTAATACAAATATGGCTAACAATTCGAAAGAGAATTCATCTTTAACTTCACTGCAAATACTTGACATTATCCAAGTAAATCTAACACGATCATTCAATGCAACAACATCATTAAAACACTACCTGGAGGAGAATGAACATCATATTTCAGTAATACAGGAACCCTACGCATTGAAGAACAGATGGTGGAGAAGAGGACGGTGAATGAACTCAAACACTCCAAGAGACAGTGGAATACATTCTAGCTAAAACTCCATCCAGCTAAGGAGAGCAATTCCTTCCGTAATACCGAGGAGCGAGAGTGGACAGAGGCCGAACAGCCGAATCCCCAAGCGCAGAAAGTTTATGACAACTTGCCACAAACCACAATCAGTGGACATCCTTTGGTAACCAGAGGAAGTTGGAAGCCACCCTTTACCACATTCGAAGTAGACAGTTTTTAAGTACTTACGAAGGGACGCAGCACCTGGACCAGACAATCTCCGAACCAAATTCGTCACAGCGGTATACAATAAACAGAAAAACCTATTTTCTGAATCTTTACAATGCCTGCCTTAAACTAGGTTATTTTCCTAGCTTTTGCAAAATATCTCGGGTAATTTTAATACACAAAGGCAACTGGGAAGGAAAAAGCGGTGTAGGAAGATATCGACAGATTGCAATTGATTCAATTTTTGGAAAGGTCTCAGAAAAACTCCTGAAAGACAGGCTTTACTTCTTTTTATTTAAAAACAATCATTTACAAAAAAAAACAATTTGGGTTCCAATTTAACACATCAACGACGGCACTTCTCGAAATAAGAGGAGAATTAGAGTAATATGTACAAAAACAGTTGTCTAATCATTTTATTGTTTTATGTGTGCAGGATGTAACTGCCATGCAACATAAAAGTTGTTAGACCTCATGACGCCAGTACAGGTCATACACATGGTAGCAGGCCTGTAGCCAGGAATTTCTTTCGAGGGGGGGGGGGGGGCACTTGCTGAAAACCTTGACTATTTAGGAAAAACACCTACTTCACCGAAATTTCGGGGGAGGGGGGGGCCAGGGCCTCCCCCGTGGCTACGGGCCTGCATGGTAAAGTCGAATGTAGCAACAGGGGTTGTGTGCGTTGGAATCCTTGTGAGAGAAGATGAGAGCAGCATAAAGTGGCTCATTGAGGAATTACAACAACTGAATCCATCTCGGATACAGACAAGACAAGCCACAGACAATCCAAGGGTGAATCCATCTTGGACGCAGAAGATGCATCAAGGCTGATAAAGGTTTGCTAGAGAGAAATATTTTTTAAGGCGAGCTTTCCCAAGGAAAATGTTTGGATTTGTGCATTTCGCACATTGAAGACATTTCGTAGAGAAATTACCTTTGCGAATTTGGAAAGAACAGCCGCAGAACGTGACAATGCCTTGCAGCTTCTTCAAAGAATTGTCTACTAGGCACCAGATGAATCTTAGAAAAATGAAAAACATCTGTTTGCCACAACACCACTT
Source organism: Rhipicephalus sanguineus (assembly GCF_013339695.2). NCBI lineage: Eukaryota > Metazoa > Arthropoda > Arachnida > Ixodida > Ixodidae > Rhipicephalus > Rhipicephalus sanguineus. The sequence continues at coordinate 5,715,271 of NC_051186.1, forward strand.
CCTGTTCTAACATACTAGAGTAAAAATTGGCAGGACATCAAAGAGGAATGGTACAAAGGGCCAGAATTCACAGATGGGAGTGTCAAACGACCAACAACCACCTGGAAAGCATAAATTTGCAGCTTAAGAGTGTGATGTCCCTTCACTGCTCTCTTATTTCCTGCCAGCATTGTGTGATGTCTTGCACGGTCTACAACACGAGAGACCACCTGACTTTGTACAAACGTCCTGCCCATTTAGAGGCTAACAGCAACTTACAACAATACTAGCTGAGCTTGACAGCCTATGTGTACCCATTTGTAAAGAAGCAGGAAGAGCTTTCGCAGTCCATTTCTGCAAAAAAATGCCCAAGGGCAGTGCAACGCCAATCATGATCAGGAGAAACATCAACTACAATGGACTACTGCACCTGCACAATCATGCTCTTGACGATGTTGCCTTGCAAGCTAATGTTCACAGTGCCTGTATGAAGAAGAGCTATACAATCTGAGGTGGACCCGGGAATATTATCATTCTGCTCAGCACCTTTTCTGTGAGGACCAGACATATGAACCTTCCAGAGATGTCTGCGACACTTGTTCACAAAAATAACCACCACAGACCCAACAACAAAAATACAAAGCGGTATTCCCTCTCTGTAAAGTGGCATCAGAAGAAATAAGAGAAAAACAGGTGCAGCGTGTGGACATTCTAAACACAAATAATCAAGTATTGGGAAGCCGTCCACTGCTTTCGTGACACCGGAAAAGGCCTTGATGGAAGGAATCACTGTGCCAAAACGGAACTGGAAGCTGAGAAGTTAGGCTCCCCTCAAAATCCAACTTCGCCATTCAGCGAGGACTGTCACGCAGATGGAAGACATTAATGAATTGAAGCTCCGTAATGCTCAGATGCCATCACTATTATCCAATAGGTCACAGTCACGTACAAGTGCATGTGAACTGTTGCTACAAATGGTTCCTGATCAAGCAGCATCAACAGCTTGTGCAGAACGCACTAAAAGAGATTCAGAAATTCAACGAGACCTCGTGTCTTTGGTGGCCCTTCAAAAAAAACAAGCGGAGAAGCCTGCCAAGCTCGCCTCAGAGGACCTGGACCAACAACGACGTCTCGTCGCCAGGGCCAAAGAGAAGGCCAGAGGGTTCCTGGAATAAGACCTCCCCCCTAGGGTAGATGCAGGACTAGCACCGCAACACCGTTTCGTGCAATAAACGTTTACTCCTCCTAAGCCGTTCAAGTCGACCCCATAACATTTCAGACAAGCGAGAGCCACTCAGATGAATCCACAGGACAGCCGATTTCCCAGCAGCATGCCAAAATGCCAGAAAAGATAATGCCTCGTGGTCGTCCAGCAAGACCCAGCATTACCGTCATTGGGCTTCCAAACACAAAGACTCCAACAGCCTTTGCTCATTTGACTACCACAGACAAAGGATTCTTGTGTGGCTAGGAGACAAGAATGCAAGGTGTGCCATGGACAAAGTAATTCTTTTGAGCATGCAGAACAAGTCTCACATTTTCATTTTTACATGTAGTCTCCATTTCCTTATCCTTCCGTCCTCCATGTACACTTCTGATATTCTTCCACTGTGGCGAGTGCCGAAGATTTGTGGTGAGCATGGAAAGCTCGTGCAGTGCAGAGAATGCAAGCGCTGGTGCTACTCAGACGAGACTGCCTTCACGGCAGCCTTCACGACAGCCAACGCTAAGGAGATCTTCGCGTGCAGGCCGCGCAGTGCATGGAAGCTAGCATTGAGGAGCTGAAAGGGGAGCTAAGGATGGAACGAGAGCAGAGGATTGAGCTCCAAATGCAATTCTGAGCATTACATGAGCTCGAGGAGGCTACCGCCAGCCTACTAGAGCAAATGGAAGGCAATTTCAGGGAGAAACAGGAAAGGCGGGCCGAGCTCGAGAAGCAGGTCAAGGCGCTAATGGCGCTTGATCCCGTTCCCGTGCGGTGTGAGGCGATAGGCGAGGGCAGCACGGATTCTCAGGCAGACACAGGCAGGAAAAGAGATCTAGGGGCTGCAGCAGCACATGTGGGAGCTGGCGACAGCATGGAGGCTTCAGGAAGCTACAGGTATGTGGCGCAGCAGTCTTCCGGCGGGGCAGAGCAAGGGGCACCGGCAGCGGGCTCGTTGCCGCGAGTCGCAGACACATGACTGACGGGGAATAAGTGAGCACGAACAGGAGCGCAACAATCACAAGCCAGAAGCGAACGATTGGAACATAAAAATGTCCTAGTGGTGGGGGACTCCAACGAGGTCAGGGTTGAGAAGGGCGTCTTCACGACAGTGAAGGCAGACACGTGGGTGAGAATGCAGGCCCAATCAGGGAAGTGCATGATGGATGCACTGGCCAAAGCTCAGGAAGTGGCAGTGGACAGCATGGAGGGCGAAAACATCATTATTCATTCTGGTCTCAACGATGTGCTGAAGGGAAAGAGCCAGAACCTTCTGGCTCTTTCCCTTCAGACTCGCTTCGTTGCAGCATAGGCTACAAGCTTTTGAGGCAGTTCTGAAAACCACCTGGAGAGAAGCCTCGCAGAGAAAAAAAGAAAATGGCAGCCATCCCCTACATTCATGGCGTTAGCCACAGGCTCAAGAAAATAGTAGGGCGATCGGGTGTTAATTTGGTTTTTTCGGCCCCCAACAAACTAAGCAGCCTGCGCAGACAGGTGATTTGCAGTCATCCCGCTCAAAAACTGTGCACCAAGAAGCACACGAAGCCGTATGCTGCGTGTAAGGGTGAGGTGGTGTATGAGATCCCATTGTCCTGTAGACGCTCATACGTAGAGCAAACGGGGCGATGCCTCAATGATCGCCTATGTGAACACGCGTGTGACGTCCGAAATTCCGCCGGGAGCACCTTAGCCGCCCACGTTTCCGAGTGCGCATGCCGACCTGCATTCGAACAGTGCCAAGTCTTGAGCCGGTATTCGGACAAGCTGAGAAGGGAGCTTCGAAGAAGCTTTCGAAATTCACAAAAGAGGGGTGCATCAGCTCTCCGTCCATCAGCCAGCCACAAAACGAACTCTGTTTTCTTGGGAGCCGAGCGCAGGAGTGGGGGTAAAGAACCTGTTGTTGGCGTGCTTCGCGACGTGTTTTTCCTCTTTGCTCCTTGTTTCTTTCTTTTCTTTTTCCTCCCCCCCTTTTCTCACGTTTCACAAAAATAAACCTCAGTTGTTAGTCAGCGCTGTGTCTGTGTGCTTCTTGTAGCTTTCTGTCCTGCCTAAGCGCGCTGTTTTACGTTCAAGATGTACAAACTGGCCAGCGAACAATCATTGTTACAATTAACTTCAGAGACAGAGGGTTGGATGCGTAACCTTAGAGAAGCTTCTGAGAGTGTGCCCCCCCCCCCCCACATGACCATATGCACAATCCCAGAGGTTCGGGGGCAGTCTAGCGGGATGGAAAGGAGAGTGGTGGAGGCTAATACCCCTGTCACATGGGAAATCTAATGTCATTGACATTGAATATCATTCGTTTGTAATGTCATTTGTTTGCTGTGAAACGGGGAAACTAATGCCATTCGATGAAAACAACATTTTCTGTCGAATGAGTTCACGAAACACATTCGCATTCGATTATGGACCGAATGAATAGTCTCGACGCCAGGGACCTTTTAGGGAGATGGCTGTTGACCTATGCATACGCTGTATTGTTTACTAGATTAAGTGATTACTGGCCTGATGGCGTAATAGCACGTGCAAAAGTTTCTAAAAGAAAACTACTCTCAACTTCAGCGGCTGGACACCAGTCACGTTTCATTTGTGCTCTGTTATCGTTGTTAAGCACTGGCCAAAGGGAGGAACTCAGTGCAGTTCTTCATGAGTATGGAGAGGCGATGTCGGACCGGCCTAGCCGAAGTAAGTTTGACGAGCAGAAAATATCAGCCGGTGCTAAGCAGACACGACCACATATGTATAGGGTGCCAATGGCCTTAAGGGCGGAAGTTGAACAGCAGATGCACAAACTGATGACGTGAGACTTTATCTATCCGGTGCAGAGTGCATTTGCCCATCCAGTGGTGTGTGCGGCCAAACAGGACGGATCCATCAGAATATGTGTAGATTACACGAGCTTGAACTCCATTACAGAACCTGACCAAATCTGCATGGGAAATGTGACCGAGTTCCTGTACTCTATAGCCAGGGCAAAATATATATCAGTTTTGGACATGACCCGCGGGTATTGGCAAATACCGCTAGACCAAGAATTGCAAAGGCTGACAGCATGTGCAACACTCAGTGGCTTGTATGCATGGAAGATTATGCCTTGCGCATTGTGCAATTCTACGGCAACGTTGCAGTGAGTAGTAAATGAGTTGCTCAGCAACCATCATCAGTATGCGTGTGCTTACGTTGACGATATAGTAGCTATATATTCTGAGACATGGCAAGATCACATGCGCCACCTGCAGGCAGTATTGCGAGCAATTCGGGATGCAGGCCTCACGGTAAACCCATTAAAATGCAAGTTCACTCAGCCACAGGTTAAGTACCTCAGACATGTGGTGGGGTCAGGTTTACACGCTCCGGACTCTGACAGGGTACGCGCTATCCAATGGCTGAAGCTGCCTACGACAAAATTTGAGCTGAGGACTGTCGTACGGCTTCTCAACTGCTGTTGTGACTATGTGCCTAACTATTCAAGGCTGGTCTTGCCACTGACAGCACTCACAAACAAAAGGGTCCCGAACGCACTGCCATGGAACTCGGAGGCACAGGTTGCGTTCGATTCAGTTAAAGAGGCCCTCGCTTCAATACCTGGGCTGACAGCACCAGACCCCAGAAAATCCTTTTGCTTGGCTACAGATGCATCGGAAACGGCAATTGGAGCTTGCCTCTTCCAAAGGATAGGTGAAACTGAGCGACCAGTCACATTCCTTAGTAAGAAGTTGAGCCCGTCGCAACAAAAGTGGTCCACAATTGAACGAGAGGCGTTTGCAATTGTGTGGGTGCTAGAGTCTTTGGGTACGTGGCTATTTGGCACAGAGGTCAAAATAATAGAGAGCTGTGAAAATCGGTCCATGTCCCATGTCTGACCTTTGCAAACGCCATTATATGCCTGTCAAGCAAGACCCGTGAGTGGCTGGAGCGAGGCCAAAGGGACGTGGGTCGTTTGGCACTAGGCTGCCATGGAAGGATCGCAGTGGAGGCCATCCAGGTAGGTTGGCCAACGTTTGAGGCAAGGGAAGCCACAAGCAAGATCGCCTATGACGGATGCCTACGCTTCAACACCCGTGGGTCCATCGCACGTTCCACTACCTACACTTTATGGGGCTCAGAACGCAGTCGTTAAAAAGAATCTACTTTCTTCGACGCAAGTACAGAATGTTAGATCACTCAACGCTCGAGAACATGGAGCGCAAGTTTACCGTGGCAGTTCGGAAACGGATACGTGAAGAGCGCACAATGGCAAATGTCGCTGCAGCAAAAGGGTACACTCCAGCTTTTTCGAACATGCAAAGAGGCCACTGCCCCGGAATCTTTGTATGACAACAGTAGTGGAAGTAGGCTACTGTTCGAAGCGTGCGCGGGAGCGCTTCACCCGCTGGCATACTGCAGCCGCTTCGACCCGAACATCGATTTTGACTTTATGTAGAGCGTGCGGAGGAGAACACGAGACAGTGGAGCACTTGGTGCTGCAATGCCAAAAACTCTCACCCTGCCTGCGAGAGGCCACGACACGGACAGGAATGCAGAAGCCGTTACCGCCACGAAGGCAAGGCTCCAACAGTGGTGGAAGTGGTGCCAGAAGTGACTCTTTTGTGCTTTCGTTCTTTTTTTGTTCCTCCTTTTTTTTGTCAATCTTTTTGTTCTCTTTTTTTTTTATTGCTCCGTATCTAGGCTGGAACACAACATGTGTCCACCCATTACAAAGGGCAAAGCCACTAATCATCATCATCATCAACTGCACTGCGGGTGCCTATACACCTTTCCACTGAGGCGCTCTTGGACGCCGCGATAATGCCAGATAGCTCATCGCTAGCGACGTCTTGGGCTGTTTGCTCTCCCTTCTTTCCATCGAGACCCATACATTCGTCGCATCGTGTGTCGTCAAATGTTTGTTTTAGTACTGTGTAAGCTTTGCGGAGAAGTTAGTTCGGTTCTTTTCTGACTCTGAGCTTTCCTCACTGACAAGACGGTCGGCATCGAGTGTTTTGCGATTTGTGGTATTTGTATATGAACGGTGCGCGCTGTACGGCTGTGTTCACATTCCGATAGCTGGTGCTGCGCCTAAGGAGCCCGTCGACTTAGGAGGTAAGATCACTCAACATGTTTCTGATTTATGTCACCACATTAATGTTCACGACAACATTATAGTGAGAATTCTCACAGCGAGCACGATGAAACTGCACTTATTGCTCGTCAAATGCTATTATTACAACGCTGCATACCCGTGCCGTTGCCAGAAAATTGTTCACCTAGTTGCAGTAAATGTTGCAGCGCAATTACGCTGCACTTGAAGGCGAGCGCTCGCAGTTTCTGCGTGACAACAGTTCGCTGTACTTTACAGACATCGTGCTTGTCCTGTTTTTCAACGTTGTAAAAGTCAGCAGTATATTGAAGCTAATCGAGAAACCTCGGTTTGACATGCCGCGACATGCTGTCGCATGAGGCTGAGTTCCGTGGTCAGATTTTTTTGTTGCTATCAGAAATTATTAATTGCGTGTCGCTCGTACAATTCGGATCGCAATAGTTGACTAAGGGAGGCATGCGACTACCTGCAATCTCGAAGGATGGATCGTAAATGTGTAGATGCGGATCGAGAAAAATCGCCATCCATTGTTTTCGTGCGAGCATTATGCTAGTGTGGACTTATTGTTGTGAGCAGTCGTTGTATCTTAGGAGGTAAGCTGTCACGCTGAGCTCGTAGACACGGGTTCAGTTATCGATCACGCCGATCGCATGTTCGTGAGGGCTAAATGTGAAAAAATACTCGTGTACCTACAATTACGTGGTCACAAATAAAACCTGCAATTACATGAGGTGTCGTTGCTCTTCTTGCCTTTATTATTTTCCACTTTCTGTGAAAAATAATATATTCACGCTAATTACTACCCATCCGAGGAAACCAACAATTCTTCTGTTAACTTTTTTCCAGATGGCAGGAGCCATGACCATCCTAACATGGTGAATGAATGGCTGGACGACATGCGGGAGTGGGCTACGAGAGCCCCTGACCAATTTGCTGCTGATGGCGGCAAGTGACAGCCATGTTTGCATTGTGTGTTCGCTTGTGTCTGTGCTTTTAGAGCTGCTACAAAATAGTGTCCTCGGCTGCTTCCTTGCCGCATACTCGGAACAGCAGTGCCATGTACAAAAATTCTTCCTGGCAGCACTGTGCCTTCATTGGGTGCGCGAACAACCAGAGAAAAAGGAAGCAACTGATGACACAGACCTGCGACATTCACGGGAACATGGGAAGCTTGTGTTTGTGTGGCATATACCTATTCACTGCATAAGTTTCCCATTGCGCCTGAGAAGCGACACCAGTGATTAGTGGCATTGAACCGAAAACACTGCGAGCCAAGCAAAAGCGCTCGTGTGAGTGTTCTTCCCGCTAGAGCACTACATACACGGGCCGATTTTTCCGGCCCGGGCCCGGCCCAGCCCGAAAACGCCATGCTCCGGCCCGCCCGAGCCCGGCCCGGTGTTCTTAAATGTGGCCCGTACCCGGCCCGGGCCCGAAAGGTTCGGGCCCGGTCCGGCCCGGCCCGGCCCGTTTCAGCTAGTTATGCCTTGAGAATAAAGGAGGCACTGTCCAAGCTTCAGTTATTGTGAAGATACCTGCTGCAGACAAGATATTTTTTCTAGAGATTGTTTTAGGAACTTCCTTCAGTGCCACGACTTTCACTGGTACTGTGCATACTTTCGGTGAATTACGCGCGTAACACTCTTGCGAAATGATTGCAGGGCAATATAAAATATAATTAGTCATAGCTGGCTATTTCATGTACGCACGCAGTGCTAACCACGCAATCTCATTTTTGCATTTCAAAGAACAACTACAAAATATAATACCTGCATAAAGTGGAGAAAAACGCATGGCAGAAATTTTTAGGTTGAGTCTACATCAACTGCATACGAGCTAGGGCTGTTGAGTAAAAGTAGCAAGTCTCCTGCAAACTTCATCTATTGCATAATGCAATGAAAAAAAAAAACGTGCTCTAGCTGCTTCTGGGAGGAATACGCCAGGCTGGGCAGCGTTACATAAATTAAAGCTGTCGTGTTGACGCCTCGGCAGGCAACTGCACCCAACCTACACTACGTTTTTGTGTTCAAAACAACAAGGTTCTTTGTCCCACCCTTCTTCCCCAAGTCACCGCCACCGCCACTCGGGGAAACGAGTGTCTCTATGGTCTGGCGCATCACCACTAGTAATGGGAAAATCAACAACGGCGTTTGCCCTGGGTTAAGAGTCGCTCCGCATCTTGCACTTAAAATGCACGAAAAACAGCTCCTGAGATATTAATGACTCACAAGTCGTGTTGGCCAGTCTACGAGCATGCGAGCGTAGCTGCATACTCGGAATGTTTCCCTAGGTACCAACGCGCACATGTTATATACACTAATCTAGGCAGTTTACCGTTGATTTCCTTACATGGTACCCAAGAAGGTCTTTCACTCACTATAATGGCGGAAGCTTATATTAGGCGTTTCTCGAAATCCCGATTAGCATACCGATGGAGCAAAATTCTAGACGTCTGGTACTGTGCAATTTCTGTGAACGCCAATGCACTCCAGGTGGTTTAAATTACCCAGAGCCCTATACGACGGCGTGTCATATAGCCTGGGTCGCTTCGGGAAGTTAAATCCCACAAAACAACAAAAACGAAGCCACACAACGTACACACGCAATTATACCTATACGTATGAGACCCGGGCCTAATACGGGCCTGGCTCAGACCCGAGCCCGAAGATCAAGGGCCCAAGCCCGGCCCGGGCCCGATCCAAGAACCCCTTACCCGGCCCGGGCTTTCGGGCCGGCCCGGGCCCGTGCAGTGCTCTACTTTCCGCTGCTGTCAACAGCAAGCGCAACTGTAAACTGCTTTGCTGCAATAACGGTGCTGTTTATGGCCTTTTCGACCTCTTCGTGTTAGATTTGCAGGGTGCACTTTCTGGACGGAAAGCCCACAGAGGTCAACCCACATCTACAACTTCAGCTTGGATACGAAAGAAAGGTGAGCGAAGAGCGATCGGATGCGCATTTGTCGCCGAGCTGGCGAATGGGCAAGAAGCTGCACAAGTTGCATGAGGACGGCTTTCGCATGTTGTTTTTCTTCGCGCTTCGCTACCCACAAGTGAGCCTTATCAAACCACCTTGTTTTATAATTCGCAGCACGTTACTTCAGTGTACTGCAACAGCGAAAACTGGAGGCAGAACAAGACCGTTGCTTGTACCGAAACGCGGTGCGCATTTCTGTGCAAGCGGATGTTTTTCTTTTTCTCCACGTAGTCAATACAGCCACAGTGCTTGGCCTCAGACACAGCCAGCTAAACGCTATCCTTATACAGTCGACGTCCGATTTCCCGGACGCCCAAAATTTCGGACATGCCTGATTTCCCGGACTCATCTGTGGCACCGTCAAGTTCCCCGTAGAGTCGATGTATTAAAAAGTCCGAAATTCCGGACGCTTACAGCCTTCGCCATCAGATTTCCCGGACTTTTTACTGTTAACTGCCGACCCAAAGTCACCACCGACGCCACCATCAGGGTTGCCAGGTACTCGGAGAGCTACCCGCCAAATTTCCGCCCATTAATAGCCCAAAAGTAGCCAAACGTAATTAATAAAAAATATATATTTATAATTTATACACAGAAAGTTTAGACATGTCTCCAATTGTGCTGCTGCTTGCAAGGTCGCGTGTGTGGTGCAGGTAGTAGAAATAGAAAGGAAATGTCACTTGCTGGAATTTCTGTTTTCTTCTTGCTTCTCATTAATTTGTTTGTTTTCTTTGAAGTGACGACACAATGTGAGGATTGTAGTCAAAGGAATGGAGAACCCCATGGAGGAGACGAATGTTTTTAGTAATTGCTCGTTTGTTATTTCACGGCCGCTACGTTTTTTTATGTAGCGGCCGTGGTTATTTAAAGCGAATAACTAAAGCTAAACAATGCGGATCACATTCGGAGCATACGTTGGAATCCATATCAAGCTAAGCTAAAGTAAAGCAGTAATGCATAAAATCTGGTGATAGTAGGCATAGCACAGAAAAACGTTACGAGGCTCCAAGTTACTACGTGTGTGCTATCATTTACACTTTATATTTAAATCCACAAATTCATTCGCCATGAGAAGGAACAACTCAGCACCATCGCGAAATCCGGCAAGCTAGGAAGCTTCGCCTTAAAAGAAAGGGAATGGATTCATTAATACTGACTACCGCAATTGTCTGGTGGAGGCTGCTGATACCTAAAAAATGCAAAAGCACAGGTAAAGGATAGTAGAAAGAGTGAAGTAAAGATAACTGTGTACGTCAACACTTGATTCACAACGAACTTGAGGCACAACCACCACTAAATAGGAGGAAAGGCACTGGAAAACAAGCGTTTGAAGCGAAGGCAGGTAATAGCCCAAAAGTAGCCAAATAGCCAACGACAAAAAATCCCGCCAAGTCCCCAAAAATGTAGCCCTATTTGGCTATTTATAGCCCAACCTGGCAACCCTGGCCACCATTTTGGTTGTTTTCATTTTCATATCCTTGAACCCACCATACTCGCATCGCAGGTGTGGCCAGCAGCACCGCCGCACCGCGCTGCAGCTGCCGTAACCTCGAAACCGCACGTGTCAATCCGTTGCCAGCCGTAGCTTAGCCAAGCCAAACCTCACTGTGGTCGTTGACGTGTTGTTTTGTCAGCTGTGCCAGCTCTGCGGTCGTGTCTGCAGATGATCGTTTGCTGCTGCGCGCTACCTTCAGTGATCACGTTTCCCGACCTTCAGCATCCACCGAGTTCCTAGCTGTTTCATGCTGCGCTTTTCGTCGAGCGGATTCGCCGTTTACAGCAATGGCACAGACTGCTCCTTCGTCTTCGTCCGCGCCTTTGAAGCGCACAAAGCCACCTCGTAGGCTCACGATGACGAACTGCCATCCGCAGACGTTGCCTTCGACGATCTGCGCGCTGGCGGCATGTTGATTCCAGCCGAGAGAACCCTTGAGGGCATCGCCGACGCTGACAAAGACCTCGAGCTATGTGCGGAGTTGACCGATGACGAAATCATTCATCAAGTTACGGAGGATTCCGATGACTCCGACACCGAGAACGAAGAGCCAGCTCCTACACAGCCAACAAGCTCGGAGTTGACACGAGCACTGATGACACTGTCATTGGTGTACAGCGGCAACATGACGTTGACTGAAATTGAGGCAGACATGATCGCGGGCAAGCGGACCATGCAAAAGAAAATAAGCGACTTCTTTGCGCCCAAGTGCTGACCTATGAGGTAGTACCGGCCACGTCGTTTTTTTTTTATAAGTGGCTCTTTTGAGAGCCACCTAAACGATGCATTGGTGGAATTGCTATGGGAATCTTGTACTCCAGCTGTGACCCTCTCCGTCAGCGAAAAATACCTACCAAAAAGGTGCGTTTTCACGTGCATTCGTTTTTCCGGACTGCCCGATTTTCCGGACGTTTTCGCAGTCCCTTGAGGGTCCGGGAAATCGGACAGTCGCGCGTGGCCGCATGAGCTCAAAGACTGCGCATGGCTTCAACTTGCTCTTATTTCATGAAACAAACCACGTTCTCGCACTTGGGGATGATCCCTATCGCAGAAAATATCATTTGGTTTTGGAAATACGTGACGTTGAAGCCATGTGCAATCAGTGATCTCATGAGGCTACGCGCACCCTTGTTGCAAGTCATATTGAGCGCGACCTTCCAGTTTTCAGCAGTGGTAGCATCTGCGATGGCAACGTACTGGAGAGAAGAGAAAATAAGTAATGCTCATACATTGCAGTACATGCGATCTTAGGTTCCTGGCTCATACACTCTATCTTGCTATTTTAATCACGGAAATGCCTGTGTTGGTCAGTCTGACGAAAACGTGAGCAGTGAGACATGTTTTTCATTGTAACGATAGTCACAGGAGAATATCATTAATGTGATGCAGGAGATACGCGGAAGGCGAACTATCTTTAGAGTCGATCAGCCATCCGGCAGTGCTTCAACAGCAGCCCCCTCACAGGAAGCTCGCAAACAGGTAAAACTGCTCATGTTTGTACAAAAACACAGATATGTTCTTAGCGAAAGCTAATAGATGACCTTCGTGTGAGCTATTCCTATGACAAATTCTTGCAATAGGTGCTAAATCTTTCACGAAATAATGTCACTTCTCCTAGAACATCGAGGTTCATTTTTCTTGAAAAGTCTCCTTTAACGAAAGTGTGCTGGCTACCGTTATCCAGAATGCCTCTTATATAGCAGGAACCTTTTGCGCCCTTTATCCATCCTCTGAATGTTTGCAAAAGTATGGCATCAAAGTTACTCCGCCTATTTCCATCTGACACAGTGTACATGGAAGTACTGCTCGTAGCTTGTTGCGGTGTCGTTATGTGAGAAGCTTCAGCATTCTTTCTGGAACACATCGAAGAAGCGTGCCTTCATTGGCAATACGAGCAGCTCACCTTACGTCGACAGTCTCTTGCCCGATGTCCCTTGGTTGTACACCTGAAGCAGCCAGCCAGTTGTCGACAGAAGACGTTTTTATTGCGATAGCAATTATATGGACAGTCTCGGCTGGAAAATGTCCGTCCCCGTCGCCGTCATTCACCGTATATGTATAAGTATGTATATATATAGAAAGCCCACAAAGAAAAATAATTAAGAAATTCTTTCCGACGCGTGGAATCGAACGGACGACCTCTCGGTTTGCAGCCCGCCGCGTTAGACGTTAGGCCACGACAGCACTGTCTCTCAGCCTGCTAACGGCGAGCTATTTATATATACCACGTAATTCAGCATGCTTTCTTAGTGGCCACAGAGATGGCGCGACGTGTGCGCGTGTTGCGCGCTTTAAAGATCGTCGCCCCGCCCCTGCGAACGAACGCCGTTGCTGTTCGCTCTACAGGGCGTCGTCGCTTTTTTCTCAGAGTCAGGAATCGATGCATTGCAATCCAGCATTGAATGTGACTTCTGGCAGAAAAGGCATGCCTCCTCCTTCGTTAAAAGGACCCTAAAACGGTTTTTTGAAGTTCTGTTAGCGTTTAGGCAAGAGCATCCCCAAATCATTCACACCAGAAATTAAGCGATGCACCGTGTACCAAGGCCGCTACGGACAATCATATCTATACCCCCCTCTTCACCACTGCCTTGCACCCTCAACTCACAGACACGCTGGCATCACCGGCGATTGCAGCACTCTCATGAGTGCACTCGACGGTTTGAGCTTCGCCCAGTCATGGCCTCCGATATTGCTCGCCCACAGGTCGCATGCTATCTCGGAGGCCCAGTGTGCCCGGCAGCACACCGTCTGGCAACAAAGACAAAGCTTACAGAGTGGTTGATATCTCCTGCAACAGGTGCTGCTACACTACCAGCCGATCTTATTTTATTCTCTGTACGGCGACAACCTGTAACAGCATGCGGACAAACAAAAATAATTAGAGAACGATCACCGATAAGCGTAAACTCGGGCAATGCGGTTGTGTCTTCAGGAGTGAAGTTACAGCCGCAGACACGTGGATCGTGGCGTTGAACGGATACCGAGAGCACGACGCTCACTGCAGCGACGAGCTGAAGGGATTCCGCTCGCCAGATGCTTCACAAACATTGCACGATGTTGCAGCTTTGTGAGTCACCAATTGCTAGATATGTGGTACACAACATATCTAGGGCAATTCATTGTGTCGAAGAAAAGACACCTCAAGATAAACACAGTCGCTCAGCTCACGTAAACACGGATCACGATGTAACACAGGCAGACGACGCTCGCTGCCCACAGTAAGTTCAGTGACGTGGACTGGACATATCCAATCAGATCAGCCGCCTGCATTACGTCGCGCTTCCAGTATGACATGCACTGGAAATGGGCTATTTGAAAATGCGTTTGGCTGAGCCACTGTGATCGGTGGCGATTCGCAGCTTTAAAGCCTGTTATGACTGGCAGTCAGTGGCGATGCGCTGACCATGAGAATCTGCGGGCGAGGCGTTCTCACACTGCTAGAACACCTGCATCCTTTCACGAAACGGAATTTCTGGGACGAGTGACCAACAATGGGCAGAATCTTGGCCTCAAAGTCTGGGACGGCAAAGCCGTAGACAATAGGCCACCTGGGCTTGGCTTGGTACGCTGCCGAAGCGACCTGACGGGTATGTTTGGACGGGAGTCCCCGCAAACCTTCTTCTGCCCTTCGGGGAATAGAAGAGCCCGAGGAACTTGTTGTCCTGCTTACCCCACCTGCGTGCCGCCGACCACCGGACACTTGCTGCTTCAAGAGTGCAACGACCCCTCAGCGACAGTGAAATGGACTGTGCCATGGTGGGAGGTGTCGTGTTTATGATTGGTGGTCATCAAGAAGGAGGAGCCAAACTGAGGGGTTAAAACGACGGTGCGGAGTGAGAAATGGGGCTCTGAGCCCTCGGTAACAGGCTCATCCAATGCGCTCGTCGCTGAACTCTTACCTTGTCACTATGTAATTGAGTGTTCAAAAGTGCCAGTAAACTTATTGTTTTCCCATCTTGCTAGCCTCAGTTCCTCAACCCGGAGACTCGACTACGCTACCAAACGGAGTCCGGGTATGACGCTGCCCTATCGTAGCAACAACCTGGTTGCCGATGGGGGACGGATCCAAATAACCGGTCGCAACAACTGGTTGCAGCGGTGAGATGGATTCAAATACCCAGGCACGACAACTGGTGATCAGCGCTGGGATCTGAAGCTACAAGCGACAACAACAGTCGGCCTAAGGGAATGCAGCTGTCTCGAGACATCGATCACGTGTGGGTGAGTGCTTGGCTTTTCCTTTGATGTGGACCAGGTTCTAAATGAGGGTTTTAGAACTGGTAGATAACTTTGCCGAGAGACTCAAGGTTCCGTACTCTCGGATAGTTGTTTTGGAAGTAGCGGGCACTCGGGACGATCATGGATTTGCAGAAGCTGCAGGAGCCGGACTTGTTGCTGTTGTGTAAAGAATTGGGGATAAATACAAAGGGTTTGGCACGAAAATCCCTAATCATACAGGCAATCATTGATTTGGGGGTCGATGATGAGGAGCTCTGTGAAGAATGGGAATACGCCAACCAAAATAAGGAAGAGCGGCTCAGACACTGGGAGAGAGAGGAACTCCGCGAGCGTGAAAGAGAAGAAAAGGAAAAGGAAGAAATGAGGCGTGAGCGTGAATTAGAGGAACGCCGCGCGAAATTAAGGAAGCGCGAGATTGAGCTCCGTAAACTAGAAGTCAAGGTAGGACTCCTGGAGTTGAGTAAGAGGTCGGTAAGTTGTCCCCAGCGTGTGGTACAGTCAAACGCCGCTACAACGAAATTGACGGTGCTCGGAAAAATGTTCGTTGAAGCGAAGATTTCGTTGTAGTGAAATCGAAAAATATATGGCTGACCTGAGCTAGTAGAACAGTGAAACTTTTATTTCCAATATTCAAAACGTGTCTGCTGCTTCCTTTGCGTCCCCAGCAGCGTTACGACGCGATTCACACGTATGCATAGTGACGCCACGTTGAAAAGCACGCAGAAACAATGGTTTCCGCGAACGAATCAAACAAGCACGGGCGCGCAACACGAACTGCACAGTTGCACCAACACGCTAACACTAGCTATTCGCCGACAACGTCGACATGCAGGCGTGCTATCGCGGAGCGATGACTTACGCCTTATTCTATGCCATTCTTATCCACCACTCGCGGCTGGCTGATCCTGTTCATAATGCGGACGAATTGTTGCTCCGACCACCGGTCGCACTGGCCAAGCGCGAAAAGCACGAAAAGCATTGGCATTGGAAAAGGCACTATTCCGCGACTGCACCCCAGGGCTGCTCGCGTTGATAACGCGGATGTGGCGGATGTACCGTCACTCTGAGCACTAGCGAACCACGAAAAGCACGAAAAGTATTGGAAAGGCACCGGAAAAGTTATCGTTTCGCGATTGCACCCCAGTGTCGACAACTGAGCTTTGGCTTCGGATTGTCTGCGACTTAGAAGCAACTCAAGCCAGTTGCAAAAGCAGGGCAGTCTGATCGCCGTCGCTATCAAGCAATGGCGGCCCCCATGCTCAGTCAACAGCGGCGGTTTCTGGTGGTTCCAAAACGCGATTCAGACTTTGAATTCGTATTTTTATGTTCTAAAATGCATCAAAATGTCCGAGATTGTGTTTGTTACGGTAAATTAAATTTTTGAGCCCCGAATGGAATCATCAAATTTCACTGAAGCGGAACGGCAGCAGAAAAAGTGTTCGTTGTGGCGAGCATATTTATGCATTGACTCCTATGGACTGTTCACGGGGAACCGAGAATTTTTCGTTGTACTGGAAATTTCGTTGAAGCGGAGTTCGTTGTAGTGGAGTTCGACTGTACCTCTTCTCAACAAGAAGGCAGAGTTCAAGATGTCAAGGTATATGCAGCCATATGTGGTATCAGGGGATATCGGCTTATATTTTGCTGAATTTGAACAAATGTGCGAAGAACTGTCTTTTGAGCGAGACGCTTGGTCTCGGGGGTTATCAGTTCTGCCCAGTGAGGCAGTTGAGGTTGTTGCGCGACTCAGTGAGAAGGACGTGGACAGCTACGATGTAATTAAGGCATCTTTATTCCGGAGTTTCGGAATATCTGGTATAAGAGAAGAATGGCGCGCAGAACTCGAAAGGGAGAAAGAGAGACAACGGCGCGCAGAACTCGAAAGGGAGGAAAAGAGGCGTGAGCGTCAAAAAGAGGGACGCCGCGTAAAACTCGAAGCAAATAGACAGGCGTTCGAGGAAAGGAGGCGGAAGCATAAGAGCGAGAGAGAGAACAACGAGCGACAGATCGCCATTGGCGCGATCGCGCCAGAGAAAGGCCCGAGCTTTCAAGAGTGCCTGAACGTAAAGAATATAGAGAATGAGGCCCTGGCCGGTCTAGAGTTAGAGACAATTCCGAAAGACGTTCCTTGCGTGGATGAGGTTTGTACCAGTCGCCCTATTGGGCTCAAGGAAAAGCTGGAAACCTTCCTCGTGCCGCAAAAGGACGTTTCGGAATCGTCAAACGTGAACACGGTTAGCGTGCTGGCTAACCATAGCAAGGATGCGAAGCTTCAAGGGTTAGGCGATACCGTCGGTGAGGACCCAGGTTCAGATTTTATCAGCGCTGACGCAGATAATTTGGCCCGACAGTCCGACGTAACGGAGAATTCAAGTGTGAGCAAGATAGGTGTAGCGGAAACACCAACGAGCTGCACGGCTCCGCATGTCGCGACCCGAAGCGATGATGAAGGCGTCGAGGGAAAGGATGTTTGCCGAAAGCGCAAGAAAAGAAAGAGGCGAAAGCGTTCGGCGGACGTTTCAGAACCGTCAAAAGTAGACACGGTTGGCGGGGCGGCTGACCATAGCAAAGACTCAACGCTGCAGGGGTGCAGCGATGCCATCGGAGAGGGCCCAGTTTCAGAATTTGTGAGTGTTGACACAGATAATTTGGCCAGACAGTCTGACACGGCGGAGGAATCGAAAAGCTTGCGCGAGAAAGGTGCAGCACAAGCACCAACGAGCTGCAAAACTCCGCATGTCGCGACCCGAAGCGATGATCGAGGCATCGAGAGAAAAGAGGTCCGCCGACATCGTAGAAAAGGAAAGTGGCGGAAGCATTCAGCTCAGTGTAAGCTTAAGAATGGTCCCACCTCGGCGCGAGAAAGACGCAAGCGTAGGCCAATGGACACTTTGCGGAAACGTAAATTGAGGCGTTCATTCAGCCGCAAGCAGCGAGAGGGGCGCAGAGGAAGAAAGCAAGGTGCGCTCCCACGACGGAAGGCGAGGTTGGGATTGACAGCTTTGGGAGAGCAGGTGGGTCCGAGTCGTCAAAGTCGAAAGGCCAGTGTACGGCGGGTAACAAAGCACCGCGCGGAGCTAGAAAGCAGGCAGGACCGCGGCCCCATCAGGTACGATTCAAGCGAATCTAATTGAGAAAAGGGGAACGGTCAGTTCGAGTAATTTTGCACGTGTGTGCAAACTAGGATTACTCATTGTTTTGGTTAGGAATGTAGAATTCAGCCAGTTTAATTTTGTGTATTACGAGACGTGGTGCAAAGTTTTAAGAAAAACCGCGCAGTAGTAAAGGGCTGAAGAGAGCATCGAAGTTCTTTATTCATTAGGATGAACTTCTGATGAAGGTGTTTTTAGCGCGAAAACTGTATTTTTTCTAGTTTTGTAAAGTTTAGTGCGATATCGTATGCGTTCACTTCCATGTCGATTTGGGGTGAATAAGCATTTGAGGAGAGATATCAGCATCAGTTTCCGAAATGAGTTTGGCACTGAGCGGTGCAGTTTTCGTTACGTGCTATTGGAATTGACAGGCATTTGGTGCAAGGTTTTAGCATAAAACCAATGCAAATGTTTTGAGGTGCTTTTGAAGTGTATTGCACCTGGGGTTATTTTTTTTGCTGTACAATGTGTGTTTTTAATGTAAGGATCAGCTTTTAGAAGAACTTAGAGGTATTATGTGAAGGGTTAGTTGTGCTTTGTCTTTTGCAACGCTATAGGAATGAGGTATTGAGGCGCTCAGGAGAGCACAGTGGTTTTTATCAGAGGCGTTGGCATGGGCAGGTAGCTTTAACCGAATGAACCTGTTAGAAGACAGCGTTTATCCCATTATGTTTTGTTCTTTTCTTTGAAGAATTAGTTATCAAGTGATCACATGAGCGGATCAGTAAGGTTTCTGAACGTTACGGCGTGAGCGATTGTTCCGGCATGTATGAGTCGCGGTCGAACCTTTTGTTGGGGTTCTGACTGTAAAGTATGAGAAGGTAGTTTTGCAAGTGCAAACGTAGACTATTTAAAGTCACGGCGTAGGCCTAGGTTTCAGGAAACCTAACGAGCTTGAGAGCTCAGCAGTAGTAGACTATCCGCGGCCCAAAACAAAGACGGACAAAGGGGCGTTTTGGGGCTCGCTGGAATGCAGTCTTTGCATCGGACGTTATTCATCGTTGGCCACAATTTGACCGATGTTCTTCGCGGGACAGAACAGGCGAAAGTGGTCTAGGATGAAGAGAGGGAAGCTGCCTTCTTAAGCGTGAAGGCGGTACTGATTAACAGTCCGGTTTTGCGAGCTCAAGATTACGACCGAGAGTTCACGGTCCAGAGATATGTGAGTGATCGAGGCCTAGGTGCCGTTAAATGTCAGAAGGATGACGAAGGTAATGAACATCCCGTGCTCTACTTGAGCCGAAAATTGAGTTCTCGTGAGATGGCGTACTGCGCTTCAGAAAGGGAGTGCGCTTACATAGTGTGGGCCATTCATTAGTTGCAGTGTTATCTCGGAGGCGTCAAATTCAGCGTAGATACGGATCCCTTTGACTGGCTGCAAACCGCGACATCAAAGAACAGTCGCCTTCTGAGGCGGAGTTTGATTCTTCAGCAATATCTTTTCGACATTAAGGATAGGAAGGGCCAATTTGAATGGAAACGCTGACGCGCTTAGCCGCTCTTTCTAAGCGATTCTGGGGTGCTCTTCCCAATGTCTCGATTATTTGAGTTTTTTTTTTCTTTTTCGTGCAACTATTTGTGTCATTGAGTAATGTAGCCCGTTTGGTTCCTCAGCATAAGTAAGTCCTGAGAGTTTTGAGTGTGAGCTTTTCGTATAAAGCTAATAATGAAAGTTTGTTTACCAACACTCTTTTGGCCTGGTTTGCTCGGAGGCGGCCGAGCGCTTGCTCTGCATGTGGTTGAGTTTCAGAGAGGCCGCAGAATTTGGGTTGCAACTGACCAGACAATGCTTCAATCGAAGACGAGCTTTGGGCATTCAACGGTGGCGAATTATGTCGACCCTTCGAGCAGCAGCGGTGGCTGCTACCCTCCGTTTCTCCATTGGCGAGGCAGGAGGCTGTTATGACTGGCAGTCGGTGGCGATGCGCTGACCATGAGAATCTGCAGGCGAGGCGTTCTCACACTGCTAGAACACCTGCATCCTTCCACGAAACGGAATTTCTGGGACGAGTGACCAACAATGGGCAGAATCTCTGCCTCAAAGTCTGGGACGGCAAAGCCGGAGACAATAGGCGGGAGTCCCCGCAAACCTTCTTCTGCCCTTAGGGAAATAGAAGAGCTGGAGGAACTTGTTGTCCTGCTTCCCCCACCTGCGTGCCGCCGACCACCGGACACTTGCTGCTTCAAGAGTGCAACGACCCCTCAGCGACAGTGAAATGGACTGTGCCATGGTGGGAGGTGTCGTGTGTGTGATTGGTGGTCATCAAGAAGGAGGAGCCAAACTGAGGGGTTAAAACGACGGTGCGGAGTGAGAAATGGGGCTCTGAGCCCTCGGTAACAGGCTCATCCAATGCGCTCGTCGCTGAACTCTTACCTTGTCACTATGTAATTGAGTGTTCAAAAGTGCCAGTAAACTTGTTATTGTTTTCCCATCTTGCTAGCCTCAGTTCCTCAACCCGGAGACTCGTCTACGCTACCAAACGGAGTCCGGGTATGACGCTGCCCTATCGTAGCAACAACCTGGTTGCCGATGGGGGACGGATCCAAATAACCGGTCGCAACAACTGGTTGCAGCGGTGAGATGGATTCAAATACCCAGGCACGACAAGCCTTATAATAAATTATACACTTTACGCACAGAGCTTAAATCGGTCTGTAAATGATCCTTAGGCCTTGCTCTACCGGCGCAATGTGTTCGTACAAAATCATCAAAGCCGTTTCAGGGTCCCTTTAAGGCACTGTTATCGAGGACTGCAGCTGATGCCGTTGGCTGATTCTTACGGCTGCTGGAAGTCTGCTGTTCACTGCTGTACGACACCCGTCGCTGGTAGGTGGTCTGCTCCCCGCACTCGACCTTGATGCAAAGGTACTTGAGCAATTACTGAAGTTCTGAGCTCGGCGGGTCGTTCGCACTTGACGGTTGAAGTCGCCGCCGTCGGTAATATTCCACCATTATGTCTTGTGGAATCAATTTCATCATCAGCACCTCGCACAGCATGGCAGCGCAGTTCGACTCCGAGGCCTTTGAGTCACCTTGTGTTTACTTGGACAAAGCCGTAGGGGCTTCTGTGGGCACTAGCGTTCGCCGACAAAGTGACGGGACATGGAGTGCGACTGTTTTCGAGGTGTCTCTGCTCAATAATTCGCACATCTCCAAAATGCTCCTTCACGGTGAAAATGACATCCTCGTAACTGTTGTCTGTTGTCAGTATGCCTGCAATAGCTTTTGCCACCAGGCCGTCTAGAAGAGATCGGAGGTAGTGAAACCGATCGACGTTGTTAAGGCGCAGGTTCTCGTGCATGGAGTGGCGAAAGAGGTCCCAAAATGGAAGCCATTTTGTTGGGGACCCGTCGAACCTCATTAGGTCCAGCTTAGGAAGCCTTGCTCCGATGACGACAGAAGGTTCTCTCGGGGATGCTTGACTCAACAGAGAAGAGCCGGTTGGCAACTCACTGTTGGGCCTTGGTGACACCGAAGATCGGAGAGTTAGCTCCTGTATGTGATGTCGTAGAAGGCCAACACTCCCCGCAGCTCAGTCCTCGTACCCTAGCACAGAGTCGAAGTCCGCAAGCACCTCGTCATCAGTCATCTCTGTGTGCAGTGCTTCGTTTGCTTTGACGAGCTCGTCGGAGCTTTTCTCCAGGCGCTGAAGAATGCTGCGAAGCCCCGCCAAATCGAACTCATTGGAGGCTAGAAGGCCACCGACTTCATTGATGATCTTAGTGCTGGGTCGCCGCCAAGCTGCTCGTGTTTCGCAGGCGTTCCATGGTCCTCCACGAAAACCGGGTCAGGTTTTGGCACCAATGTAAAATCTGAAGCCAGGTTTTAAGGACAATATGCCTGAAGAGATAGAGCAGCGCGTCTCAACGCTGCCGTTTATTCCAGCCAAAGAAGAAGCCCCTCGTCCCGCGCGCTGTTCCTCGTCTCTCTCTTCTAGCGCGCACTATGTTTTCACTTATTAACAGCTTCGATTGCCGTTTCAACAAGATTTCACTTCAAAGCTTTGAGAACATCAGTATTGTTTAATACGGTTTAACTAAACATGGTGCTACAAAGAAATTTTGGTGTGCAACTCCAACATTGAGCAGAGAACGTAATTAGGCTATTAACAGCTTCATTACTTGCTATGGTGATTGGTGACAGTAGTCACTGAAAAATTTCACGAAAACTCAGCACCGGAAAGACCACAAGCAGTTACAAGGAGTACTGAATGCACCTGTCAAGCAGATCGCCTTTCTTTAAACATTGTGGTGCAGTCTTGTCGATTGAAAAGACGCCAGCGAGTTGGCAAAATTTCAGCCTCTTGAAATGTGGCATTGCTTGTGACCAGTTTACTTGCTCTGGGAGGAATGATGCTGCCAATTCTAGCTGTTCTTGACATCTTGAGGGTTGGAATTACATATGTAGCTGCACTTGCTCAGAGTTCACTAGGTGTAGGTCCATCATGGAACACTTGCAAATGAACATTGTTAAGTGCATTGTAATTGTCCGAACACAGAAAACACAACGATGCAAAAGGAGATCTTGTTTTACTAAAGCGAATATTAAGAACATCAAAAGTGTTGAATGGCACAAAAAATAGTCCTAGACCTCTAAGATGGCTATTGCCCTGTCAAATAAACAGTAAGAGGCCAGCGCTCTTTTCTGTCTGTTGTTCCTTCCCACTGTTGTCGTGCTGTACCTACAATATTCAGTCAGAGGCCACTTCATTGACTTGAGGCCATCACCAGTCTCCCAGATGTGACCAAATGGCTAAATGTAGCCCTACTTCATCAAATCTGCACCGGGTCAGCTGGCACGACATGGGGAGTCTATCGTTCTGTGCATTCTGTGGCTTCCTTGTGACACTGAGCATTTGCTAATTTAGCACCCAAACTTTTCTCAAAAACACACAACCTTGATACATGGACCCAATCATAGAGCAGCACCGCACACAAATGTAAACGAGATTTTGTTATTCCATTGTCACTGGATGTTCCGAGAGGTTTTTGCTTACTATTAATCACATTTAATACTACATTACGATATGGAAGATGTGTGGTAATCTACTGGCTATTCTGTAGTTCTAGTTACCGCTGTTGCATTCAGTGTCTCTGTAATACAATGCACGTGACATATGAGTTACATGTGCTGCTTTTACTTTAGCGAGTTGACTTCCCTTCTCTACTTTACTGCCTTGTGCTTGACTGTTACTTATACTTTAAGTGTGTCTGTTGATTAGGTATTGAATGTTTTATTATAGTGCGCAGCCAGAACATTGACAAGCACTACAATGCTAAGTCCACCTTTAACCAATTAACATTCCTCCACTGTGTGCAATGCAATTTTTCTGCAGTCTGTGCACAATGCAGAACAGAAGACCAAAACCCTAAGGCGTGTCGGCTATGTGCATTCGCTAACATTGTTGCCGAGTATATTGCATGAAGCTTGATGAAAGCTGAAAATGCAGTTTATCTAAAAACAGTGCATTTGCTATATTTGCAGGGTTCAGAAGAAACTGCCTCTGGGTCTAATGCAAGGGAGCCTCCTGCATCAATTGAAGCACCAGGCTGCGGATCTCCTAATCCATGCCAGCAGCACAAAGAGAGTGATGTAGCCATGGGGCTTGAGCCCCCTGACTTCAGATCCAGTAAGCAAGCCGAAAGCACAATTGAAACGACAGAGCAACACAGCGTGAGCTGCCAGGCTGAGCCTAAAGTTAGAAGCTGCAGTGTACAATGGGAAGAACCATGGGAGGCTGTTGAAATGGACCACGCATATTATGCACCTGCCTCACAAACAAGGTCCGTGGAAACACAGGCAGGAACAGACCTAGGAAAAACACTGTAATGCAGTAGCACGCCATACACAGATGCAATTAAAAAGAAATGATTTCTCTAATTTCCTCATTCTACAACAAACGTGATTAAAATATGCTGTGCTATGTGAAATACTGGTACATTTCTCTCAAGCACCAGTCTGTAGTAAAAATCAAGACTAAGCCTACTGACTCATACTCTTTCAAGATGACAAGGCGCCTGCTGTGCACTTGCATGCACAAAGTCGATGCAAGTAGTGTTGAAAACAAAAAAAAACACAAAATCTTATGTTGGCAGCTACAAAATATCATACGGTACATTGACTAGGAATTAGTTGAGTGATGACCACACAAAGAAATCGCATTTGGTTCTTTCGGTGCAAAACAAACTGTACTTGATAATAGTAGCCATTCTTCCCATCTTTGGCGAGGAAGTAATGGCCATTACCATCCTTTCTGACATCATATCTGCCACTTTCTACCAAGCGTCGGTTCGTTGAATCGTATTCACGAAAATTGAGAGCTCCAAGTTGCGTTTTTTTCAATCGAAAAACTCGTTCGCTTAACGTTTTTCTCGCTCTAATTTGTTCACTGCACTACACAATTCCACGGTAGGTGCACGAGCATCACAAAGGTGTTTGTTTCAAAAAATAATTACGGCAGTTTACTACGGAGAGGAAGGCATAAACAAAAAGGAAAAGTTCGTACTACATCATCGAAATGAGACGGTGAAAAAGATTAAAAGACGGACACGTTTCCGCTATCGGATATAAACTCGTCTCGTGTCATGGCCTTTGTCCTCGCCATGGATCGATGCCAACTCGCCCATTTCTCGAGATTCCTTCTCTACTCAGGGCAGCGCAAACGGACAAGAGTAGCAAAACTTTCTAATTGATACACTACGATTTGACGCATCCTACGTCGCTCAAAGGAAGGCGCTACGGCTTACCTTGTACGCCGCGGTGCACTGTCGGATAAAACGTCGCTGTCATGTCCCACAAAGGAGCGCGTTACGCGCGCGAAAGCACAGCAGATGCCGCTCTTAATAACAATGCATGTCACTGGATGCTATGAAGACGTTCCGAACTCCGGGGGTCCTCATAGTTCAAATCCAACACACAGCGCACGTGGGAGCTCAAGACATCCCGCTGCGCTGCCATGCTGCTTTCTTTATGCTTTTCGTTGGCATTTTTTCCGTTTTTTTCTTTCTTTTATTGAAACGTTAAGGAAAGATAACTAGAATGATAGGCTTGCTTTAAATGTTGATGCGCGCCGCCTACGGAATTTCTATTGCGGTGTCAACACATACAAAACAAAAACGGATGTTGTTAATTTTTCACAACAAACAAATTAAAATGAAAAAAAAATTTTAAGTAAAACAACTGATGTCTGATACTTCCCAAGTCGCAAGTGCAGATCTCGAAGGCAAGGCTTTCACGTTCAAGCATTGCAAATATATAAAACCTGCTGTCAGGCGCAGTCAGAAGCCATTTAGTAAATTTGATAGAGTTTCTTAATTGTTGAAGAATTGAAACCCTCATCTCTCCAGCATTTACAACCCTCTCAAAGATGGCCGCGCGCGTCTCTCTGTCAGCTGCGAGTGCGAACCAGAGCCTAACCTGATCGTTGCCTCCTTCAAATATCTCGCGCATTGTGGGTTTGTGCGTGTGTCGAAAGCATCGAAAGGGTTGAAAGTACGGTGTGAACATGGCCGGCGTTCCGGCGGCCGCTGCGCCCGTGCTCGACCAGGTGGAAGAGGACGCGTCGGAGCTGCAGTTCCCCAAGGAGTTCGAGAACGCCGAGACGCTGCTTATCAGCGAGGTCCACATGCTGCTCGAACACCGCAAGCAACAGAACGAGAGCGCCGAGGAAGAGCAGGAACTCTCGGAGGTGAGTGCGTAGTGCATTCCCGGCTACTATCTATCGTAGTTGCGCATTTGTACTACTGCGCCGTTTCGTTGGCCTGCTCTCCGAACGGCAAGCGTGCACTCTTCGACCTATCGCGGGAACTTCGTAGTGCTCGAGGGACGCGATGCGTCGTTTCTGATGACACATCATGAGCGCAAGTAAAAGACAGGACAAATGTAGACACACGTGTGCACTTGTGTTTACGTTTGTCCCTGTGTGATATATTGTGTAGTTCTGTTAGCAGAAGTAGTTTCAGGATAAGAAGGACGCATATTTCTGCAAGGGCTCAGTTTTAGGAAAGGTAGGGGCGAATTCAAGAAGTGATGGAAGCGCATTGCGTTTTTAATATAATATCTGAGGTTTAAGGTTCCAAAACCACGCATTGCGTTTCTAACGGAAACGAATGCGCCTGTACGTCTGCCGAATATGCGAGCGCTTGGATAGATGGACGGATGCCGTGAGCGTCACTGCTTAACATTTCATATTTTCACATTATGTGGAAATCGCTTATATGGCTGCCGAACATTAAGCGAGCTTGTGCGGTATAGTTGGTAGGAGAATCGAAGAATCTACGCACCGAATGATGTGCAAATAACTGTTGTGTAGATTCTCTTGACTCTTTTATTCACATCCAAAAGCAGTCGCGTAGCCAGAAATTTTTTTTTCGAGTGGTCTTCAACCACCCTTTATGCTAAAAATAGCGGACAGAGAAATGCACAGCCCTGACCAAACTAAGGATGTATTCATCAAAAATTGTTCTGGCTTCCACATGGGAGCCTTGTACACAACCATCATAGTGATAATTCTGAACAGGACTCCTATGCGCGAGCTGAAACTTCGATTTGTTTATTAACACATTCTTACTTCGGTTGGTGCTCTGTGTTTCTTCGTTGATGTTACTCCCCAACCAGACAGGATTCCGTCCAACTCTTCATAAAAAATAGTGTCGCTGTTTTTATTCTGCATGTTTATTGTCCCTCTTTGGCACTTGCACCTTCCCTGTCGAATAAGAGTAAACATTTGCTAGATTGTTCTTCATCTTGCGTGTTTTTACATTGTTCTCCATTTTCACATAAATTGTGGCGTGCAACTTGTCATCCACAGTGTAATGAGTTTTTCCGCAACAACTTGTCTTACTACCTGCAAATCAGAGTGATTACAGCACTAATACCGACTCCGCAGGTGTTCATGAAGACACTGGGCTACTGCCAGCGGTTCAGCCGCTTCAAGAACCGGGAGACCATCACGGCCGTGCGCCAACTGCTGGCACAGAAGAAGCTGCACCGCTTCGAGCTGGCCCAGCTGGCCAACCTGTGTCCCGACAATCCCGAGGAGGCACGTGCCCTCGTGCCCAGTCTCGAGGGACGCTTCGAGGACGACCAGCTGCGGCAGATACTGGACGACATCCAGACACAGCGCAGCTTCCAGTATTGAGACGGCCGCCATTTGTTGTAATGTGTGGTGTGCGTGCGGGCATATACGTTGTAAATTTCCTTAAGCATCCAATAAATATTACCAGTTTTATTACAGCTGAGCTGCTAAGATGCACATGTATACCCCATAAAGTGGACGGGAGGATGGCCGCTGCCGTAGCTCAGTGATATAGCATCGGACGCGTTATTCGAAAGTCACAGGTTCGGTCCCTCCGGCAGCAAGTTATCTTTTCGTCCACTTTACTTTCTTCACATTTATATCCTAATTACCACAAATAACACCCCTATACTTTCTTTTGCATTGTTGTCTGTTAATTTTCATTAATATTGTGTCTAACAAAGAAAAAACGAGCCCTTAAAAGTCATCTCCTTTCCTTCATGCATATTGTTAGCTGCTCGAAACAGTAGTGATAGCTACTCAAACAGTTTATGCCACTCCTACTTAATATTCCTTTATTTTGAAAGCTTGCCCCCTAAGCATAGTAGAACACAGTGTCATAGATAATGTACACGTTTGCTTCATACAGAAAGTCTTTATTGAACAGCGAAACTGTCCGTGAATCCAAAGATCAAGGTCGCATGGTCAGCCGGGTCCGAGGCGCGTTGCACTGGGGTGGTGAAGATGGCTTAAATGCAGGCCTAAGAAATTCCAGAGCAAGTTTCTGAGTGTGACATTGCGGATTGTGTCATCACAGAATGGGCACAACACAGCACGTGTACGTGGTGCACCTACTTCTGCACGAGTGCTGACAAGAGGGACTCTGGGAGCTTGAGTACTCAAGCTAACCTGATGGCCTCAAGTCCGTGCTTTCCCCGCAGCGTACCTTGACTGGTGTCAAAAATTACTGCCGATTAAATATTTACGGAAAATATTTACTGTGATCATGGAAGGAAGTGAATGTAAACGTCTGATTTAAAAGCTTGTCTTGAAACAGAGAAGACAACAGTGAAAAACACTATGTCCTCATTCACAAGATTTTAGATTTCAATGAGATCTAACGGTGTAACGAATTCCACTCGGATGCCAAGCAGGGGGATAAGGAATTGAGTGGAGGAACCATCTTCGTAAGAAGCGCAAAACCACTCACACGGACAGCTAGAAAGAAAGACACTACACAAGCGCTTGACTGCAACTAAGCGTTTATTCGGAAGCACGACATATAAAAAGGAAAGAAAGAAGACAAACAAAACAAAAGCCCACGTGTCATATCGGTTATTACTCATCCATTATTGTCCAACACACCATCCAAAAAACGAAGTTCCTTCTGCGTAAGCGCGATAGACGGTGCACTGACACAATCAATATCATCCCGTTTCATTTCTGCAGCTTCAACTATTAATCTCGTTAACATATCTCTGTTGCGATAAACGCTTAGTTGCAGTCAAGCGCTTGTGTAGTGTCTTTCTTTCTAGCTGTCCGTGTGAGTGGTTTTGCGCTTCTTACGAAGATGGATCTATACCAACTAGCCCGTTACACTTGTTTATTGAGTGGAGGAAGCTGGCCTTGCTTCTTCACGTACTGGCAAGTTAAATTTCTCCAAGTTTTACTTCTTTTATGCAATCTTTAAGGCGCGAAAGAACTTGTACTCTGGGAGCGGGTTCTTGAAATACCCTCCCTTTGATAGACAAATCTTCCCATAAGATAACTGTACATAAGAATACAAAAAATATGAGAGTTAACGAGAAGATAAAGGATTGAGGTGATCAGAAGCTTTCAAGGAATGTCGCTGAAGCCATCGTCTGCACGTGTAAATGTTGGCTTCATCCAAGTTCCTTGCACAACAGCTTCTGATTGCCTTACTGTAATGTGCTAGCTAAAACGACAAATTTCTTCGCAGATTATCCTATTGCGATCACACTCGTGGTATCTCAACTGCCAGAAAAGCTTTAATAACCAAGAAAATAGCGAAAAACTAAGGATAGCTGCTGACGCCCCTTTGAATTTCCCGCACTAGACATTCGTCATGCCAGAGATCACAAATGCAGCCTTGCTACAATTGATTGAGAGCTATCTGTCAGCGTTAACAATAGTGCAAAACAAAATGTCTTCCAGAGGTGAATGCAAGGCTTTGGTTTTTGTTGGTGTGGGCAGTGGCCCACCGTCAGTAACACCTTGATCCGTTTGACCAAAGTCGCATAAATTCAATCCTGCTTTCCTGGCGAGATTTTCGATGCGAGGTTCATCATAGGAAATGACATCCATCGTGGCAAACACTGAAGCAATGACCATTTACGCATACAGCAATGTGTTACCACACCCTCTGATTCGCTGGGAGCAATGAAATCCGTGATGACAGTACTTCAATGCTGAATATGGTCTGAGGGAAATTGAGGAAGGGATAATTGGTCTTCTCTCCACTAGTGGTTAATCATTTTCTGGATGAAACAAGTTCTTCACATATTTCTGGATTAAGAATTGGAGATCACCACGCCCGTACATCAGATTTTTTTTTTGTATTGCAACAGAGACTTGCCCTTAAGGCATAATATGCTTATTACGTTTCTGTGTTTAGAAATTGATTCTTGGTAATTTACAAAAAAAATTGCATCAAGAGGGAAAAAAAAACAATAGTAGAGATACAAGACATGTACGTACGTACTACTACCAACCATTTCCATAGCATCTGAACTAGTACAGTAGTACCAAAGGGCCACCTAGTAATTTAGAAACTCCTAAGTCTGAAGCACCTAGATACCACAGTGCGAAAAATGTTTGCACCCTTTGCCGTATATCTTGTCTCCAAACAATAACAGTCATATGCATTGCGCACATTTCTGTAACACTGCGCACCAAGTAGTTCTAGATCACGAACGGCACACACTTGGTCAGCATGATGTAACATTTGAGATGGGTAAGCACCACTGTACAACCTCGCAGTGCACTCGGCCACACACTCGCGTGGCGTAGCTCATACCAAGCGCAATAGTACATAGCTCAATCTTAAAAGTGGGTCAATCCATGTCAAACGTCCCAGCCACTGTGACAGCCATCTTAAGTGTATTAGAAAAAAATCGTGCTCATTTAGTGCATTGAAAACAGTGAATTGCTAGAATATTTAAGAGAAAAAATTTTGTGGTCACATGGGAGCCTTTCGAATGTAGCAGTGTTGCCCGAGTGTTGTTTGACAGAAAATTTATCCTTAGAGTACAGTTTGGTGTTTCAATAGCAAATTTGGCTTACATGTTAAGCAAACGCGTTCGTGTAAGGTGTTCAAAGCTTAATAATATTACCGCAATTTTTCTGCCATATACACCTCCAGAAGTTGCACTGACATGTTCTATGTTTGCACTTTTTCCATTGCAATAGTAGTATTGTGCGATGTATGAATATCTAAATGATGAATACTTGCTCTATGGAAGGTGTGTTTTGTGTTAAAAATATTTTCAGAGAACTGAAGTTTATAGGTATTACCAGAAAAAATTGCGAATTTGATAAAATTATTTTGCTGCACATTGAGAAGCAATTTACGCCATGTGGTGCTCCAATTAAAAAATCGCCTTGATACGACAATCAAAAGCAAGTGACTACTACTTATTATGTGGCAAGTTTCATAATCACAATTTTTGTTTCAAGGAAGACAATCATTTTTGAATTTCCCCATTGACGGCTACCTTCCCATTTGTTCATACGGCAGCTTCATTACTGAGGTTCCCCATTTCCATCAATGGGGAACTTCAAAAATTATTTTCTTCCACCGGTGTTTCCACTTCCACCAGTGTCTTGTGACATGTTCTGGCTGGGTGTCAGTCCCTTTAATATTTATAACTATGAAGTCGGCATTCATTCCACAACTGGCGTCTAAACTATGGCAGGCCTGATGGCTTTGGGTAGCGCAAGAGCACCTGTCAGTCTGCCTACTCCTGAAGTTCTCGTGTTCTACATGACCATGATGGCAAAATCGCAACTCGAACGAAGATTAAGCAATTCCAACGTGGGCCTTGGTCTTCATTCTTGTTCATTTTCTGAAGAAAAACGGCACACAACGAAATGCACATAGGAAGGAGAGAGAAGACACAGAGCGCTTTTACGAGGGAGACGCACAACTTGCCATTCCGCTCTAGTTGCACTTTTGCTCTCATGAACCAACACACCCAGACAGCAGCACTACACGATGCCACCGTGAAACAAGCAGACTTCACGTTTGCCGTCATGGCCACAAGTGGTTCTAGCCAAACCTCCCAGGATTACACATGCATTACCAAAAACTTGGCAGAAGGAGCAGCTGCTGTAATGGCACAACTGGCAAGGAGTTGCAAACATTGCTTGATGGGCGTGGGTTCACTACGCACAAGCACAGGTCGGCAAACGCACTCGTAAGTCGACTCACTCAAATTCACTTAGACTCAGATCGGGCCGTCTGAGCGAGTCCAGGTGAGCAATATTTCGGCGAGTTTGAGCCCAAATGAGTCCGGTAGAAGAAAATTTTAGCGAGTCCGAGAGAGTCGGGTTGAGGAAAATATTGGCGAGTGCGAGTCCGAGTCAGCAAAATACATTTTTTAAGAGAGTCTTAGCGAGCTCCACCTTTGATTGCCGACCTATGGTCCTATCTACTCATCTTCAGCATTACTATAACGGCCTCATATCGGCTTATGTTTATACTGGAGTTTATTCACACATACCTCAAAGCACTAGCGTTCATGCTCCGTCTCAATATTTATTGATCAGAGGTGTGAGTTAGGGGAGGGGTTGCCATAATTACTACACTCCAGTTAAACTGTACCACGGATATTGCATACAATTTATTGCCATAAAAGCACCTCGGTCCATCTTGTAGCGCTTCGCAGAATGCGTAGCACAGCATAAATTTTTATAGTGCTTGGAATTTGCGTAGTTTTTACTGATCTTGTAGATTCGAGTTTCTGCTTGCACTCAGACAGGGGTTCATCTAGGCTAGAAGTTCCAGCGCCAACCGCCACGACGTCATAGATTTAACGGCGTCTACTAGGGCCCACAAAGTTCCCAATTGGTGAACATGTGGTACATTATCCTTTGCGGGGGTCAGAGATGTACCATACAAAGTTTTAGGATATTTCATTGAACCAATGCCACCAAAATACGAAAAAAGTAGTGTGAAATTCCCGACGTCGCTGCAGAGATTTTGGCGCGAAATTTAAAAATGAAACTTCGACATTGATTTTTCTCTTCTACTAATAAATCTATGGTGGTGAAATTAGCGACAATAAAGCTTTCAGAGCATAATTTATCTGTCTAACCTGATTCATTGCTTCACTTTAGTGTCCTTTTAACCTCCGTGTCTTTAAATGACTGGATACTTGCTACCCAATTTCCAGCTTCTGCGCAGCGTACCATGAATGTACAGCTGCCACGGCACGATTCCAACAAAGTCCTAACAAAACAATGAACATGCGCATTTTGCAATAAATTTATTAAAGTAACTAAAGAACTGAAAGCATAAATAAATAAGAAACTCTCGCACTCTTCTCGACTACCATAGCCTTGGGTGCATTCGAGTTTGTGGGTGCACGTCAATGTTCTTCCTTGAAGTGCCCTTTCTCCTTCGCTTGGTCCCCTTGGACGTGCAGTCCATGCATTTTTCACGGAAGGTAGCTTTCACTTGTCTCTGTAAAAAGTAAATAGTAAAGCATTAGTAAGCATTTGTTGCTAGAGCATGTAAACAGGCTACCAGCACGGGACAAAACGAACAGTCATGGACGCTGATGTGTTAAAAGGGCCCTGCAACGTTTTTTCGTCTGCCTTCTCTAGCACTGGAGTGCGTGTAGTGTTGAATACTGAGATGGACGCAAAAATAACGATCAAAATTGGTGCACGGGAAGTGATGTTACTAGTCTCCGAATTTCACGACACCGGCAAATGAGCGAAAAATGCTCCCTTTCGCACTTCATGCTGCTGCCAACGGCCGTTTCCAATCAACGCGCGCCTCTTGTAGAGAACCGCAAGCCTCGCGTCGTGGTGGCCGTTGCATAGTGCGCTTAGCGTCGTTTTGCAATTGTTTTAAAAATTTCATATTTGAAAGTGTAAATCCTTTGGTGTCTGAGGAAGTATAAAAATGTTTACAATTTTTGACGCAGAGTAGCATGGCCTAGCTGGGACCATATCAATATTACATGCGACCTGTCGTGTCAAGCCGATCAAAACATCCAGCCATTGCCATCACTGCCACATGAAGAAACATTATTTCCAATCACCAAAACAGCCGTTCTGTGTCGCTGTAGTCCGAAATCAAAGTGGTTTCCCCGTTGAAAGTGGTAACGCCAACTTTGTTCTCGGCGTTACCACTTGTGGAACACTATAAGTGGTGCATTCACAGTACCAAAAAGAAACAATGAAAATGACATGCTTAATTTGTCTCGAAAGTAGGCATGCGTGAATATTTGAGCACTTCAAATATTTAAATGATTCGAAATTTCAAAGTATTCGAAAGGAATGAATAGGCGTATATTAGACCGCATGTAACCCCCCCCCCCCCGTAAAGGTGGTTTTACTGCAGCGTAGGAATGCTACGCCGTGAAAACAGCTATCCAGGAAAAATCTGCACTGCCGCAAGACCCACTTGAAGGTTAAATC
Organism: Rhipicephalus sanguineus; assembly: GCF_013339695.2. Lineage (NCBI taxonomy): Eukaryota > Metazoa > Arthropoda > Arachnida > Ixodida > Ixodidae > Rhipicephalus > Rhipicephalus sanguineus. Next base: position 5,749,076 of record NC_051186.1, read on the forward strand.
AACACATTTCCCTCACATCGATTAATTATTTTTTAAGTTGAAAAGCTTGTTATATAGGCTCATATGCACTAGGTATAGTACATTTTAGAATTTAACGTATTTTACCGGTTATCACTAGCATCCTCCTGAAATTCAGATTCTTCTGCTATTCAAAGTTGCTTCCACTTCACTACGAACCAAAGAAGTGACATTCGCACAAAAATATTGTGCAGGTTAGTTGGGTCATGACAAATATGTTCATTTTTCTTTATACGCGATATATACTATGCTTTTTGAACTATTCGAATCGAAATTATTCGACCAAATCACTATTCCCTTTGAATTCGCTTCGAACCTAAAATTTACTACTACAGTCTACGCTCGTTACAACGGATCCGGGAACAACAGACTTCCGGTTACAACGGACCATATCCGTAGGTTTGTTTGGTCACCACGCATTTTAAATGGCATCCACTCCGCTCACAACGGACCCTGCTATAGCGGACTATCGGCTAGAACAGACTAAATTTAGGGGGAAAATTGTTTGGATCGAGCGTATACAGCGGACTTACGCGGGCCGACACCCGATATGCGCTTTTTTCCCACTTAGACGGGAAACAACTAGTATGTCTGGCAACATTGTCGGCATCGAAGAGGTCGCTGGCGCGGCCGAGCCAATCCAGTGAAGTGGCTCGCTGCGTCCATTTTCTTCTTTGTGTTCGTGCGGCGGCTGCGCTTGTGTGAAATGGCTGGACGCAAGAGGAAGCAGATTTCACTGTCAGAAAAACTAAGCATAGTTAACGCTGTCGATAATGGCGAAAAACAGGCGGACATCGCCAGAAGAATGGGCCTGTCCAAGCAGACAGTTAACTCTATCGTGAAAAACAAGGACGTCGCCGAAAAACGCGACTCCGGCGAGGTCCAGGAAAAGCGCTTTCGAATGCGCAAAGCGGCGCACCCGGACGTCGAGTCTGCTCTCCTGATGTGGCTACGGGATGCGCGTGCTCGTGGGATTCCAGTCAACGGACTTTTGCTCAGGAGCAGAGCTGAGCAACTCGCTGTGACTTTGGGACATGACGACGTCACCTTCAGCGAGGGCTGGCTTAGCCGTTTTAAGGCACGGCATGGTGTTGTGTTCAGTGCCATGTGTGGAGAGCGTGATAGCGTCAATGAGAGCGTTGTCTCGGATTGGCAGACAAATCGGCTGCCTGCCCTTCTCGCGAAATATGAGGACAGGAACATCTTTAATGCGGACGAGAGTGGGCTTGTGTACAAAGCCAGGCCGAGCAAGACGTACGCTTTCTCCGGCGAAAAGTGTCACGGTGGGAAGTGCTCGAAAGAGCGCTTATCTGTCCTTTTTTGCTGTAACATGGACGGGTCAGAAAAGGTGAGACTTCTGCTGATTGGAAAGTCAAAACGGCCTCGTGCCTTGCGTCACATGCAAAGCCTCTCGATCGACTGGGAGGCTAACAAAAAAGCATGGATGACGAAGGCTTTGTTTAACGCTTGGCTGCTGAAGTTTGATAAGAGGATGGCAAAACAGAAAAGGAAAGTACTTCTCTTCCTAGATAACTGTTCGGCACACATGCAACCCCCGTCACTTGAGGCAACGGAACTTGCATACTTTCCGCCTAATGCGACGTCGGCACTGCAACCAATCGACCAAGGTGTGGTCCATTCCGTTAAGGTTGCGTACCGGACCCGCCTTACAGAGCGACTGCTTTTTGACATGCAGGAGAAGCGGGAAACCAAAATTGACGTGAAGTTTCCTGTGGAAGTTCTTCCGGCAGTGTGGGCACAGCTGAAAAGCGATGTTATTCGTAACTGCTTCCGGAAGGCAGGCTTTTGCCGAGCGAATAACGCACCCAGCACTGCACCACAAGATCCATGTGTGCCAAGTGTGTGGCCCCAAATTCAAGAAGCTTTCGGGGCCGAAGACTTTGCCGACTTCGTCAGTTTTGATAATGGAATCGTCGACAGCGAACAACTGACGGACGACGAGATCGTAGCACTCGTGAAGAACTCTTCTGACTCTCTATCAGAAGACGACAGTAGCGAAGAGGCTGAAGCTCCTGCTAAGCTTTCTTCGTCCCAGGCCATTGACTACATTGAGGCCGTGAAAGGATATTTCCTGCAGCAGCAGCAAGGTGACTGCTCCGCGGAAGTTCTGCAGCTCACAGAAATGCAGCACAAGGTGACCGCGGCTTCTCTGGCAGGAGCTAAGCAAGCCCTCATCACTCACTATTTTGTGAAATAAAAATGAGTCATGTTCAGTGAAGTTTATTTCCTCGCATGCACCTTTCCCATACGATGAAAAAGGTAAGAATTACCTCAAGCGGGGTGATGGTACCAGACCCTTGTGTACAAACTGCCGCTGGCGTGCGGCGTTAAACTGGTCTAATCTTTGATTCAAAGCCGTAATTCGTACGATTATTTCGTATCAGCTGTTCTACTGGCAAGAACGCGAAAAAAAAGATTATGTTCCGGTAACATTTCTATGCGGTAGTGGCCACACGATCGCCCCCCCCCCCCCTCGCCCGCCGTTTGGATACTGCATACTACGGATAAAGCGGACGTTTTTTCCCGGATTATGAGGGTCCGTTGTAACGGGCGTAGACTGTATTCGCACATTCCTAGTCAGAAGGTCCCTTCAAGAACAGTTAATAGAAGCAGAAGGGGGAATTGTACAAACACCGAACGGCAAATAAATTATTATCCATTCATACATACGTATTCTAATATGCATTTTAAGGTGTGAAGTAGCGCACGGAGACAAGACAAAAAAGAAACGATTCGACAGGACAGGATGCTTCGACGTTTCTTCCTTTTGTGCGTTGTCTCCATACGCTGCTTCGCACGTTAAAATGAACTGTCACCAACCGGCCCAACTTTCAGCTTTACTGAACTTCGTATCCTAATAAGCATAAGCATAAGGTAGTCTTCTTGAGTTGCCGCCATGTGCCAATTCCTTTCTCTCCCATCATTGGCAAAAGCTTCATTTTGCTGAGGGTGCCGTGGTAAAGGAGGTCTTGTCTGGCACACTGGAACAATCTCGGAGTGCTCGTGTTGGTCCAACCCACCTATTCACTTCTTGGGTCCAGTGTCACGTGACCTGCCCTTCTGAGCATGGCCTTCCATCGCGTTGAGCAGAGTTGCGTAGCACACGTTGTTCCTGAAGGCCCTGAGGAAATTCAGGGTGTCTGCAATGAGCTTCTCGCCTTCCTCGTCAAGTACCACAGGCGGCACGCGAGGTGGAGGCACCTGCAACGACACCACAATCCGTCTAGTCTCACTGTCGCTGTTGCCAGCCTACACTTATGGTGAGGGTAGGCTTAGAATGCTGAGAGAAAGTGTAAACTTTACGTTTTAGAAGGAGAGAGTTTTGTTAGCAGAAGGAGAGACGTGCAACGCTAGGGCACACGTGTCATTTCTGAAAAATGCGCACGTGACGAGACTGGTTCAATAATAAATCGCTGCCCATTATTACGTAGGCTGTAGTACTACACAAATCATTCTTATTTGATGACTAGAAATGCAATAAGGTTTCATTCGATGACATGAAATGGAAGCTTCGAACCACCTGATATGCACGCAGAACATTGAGCATGGGCTGCTTGGAGAGGACACTTTAACGGGTAGCCAATGCACACTTATCACACAGCAATTAGCAAAAGAAGCTTAACCACAACTTGATGGGACTCTCGAATATAACGCTCGATTGTGTCCTCGCCATAGTGAGCTCTGTGCATACATAGTTCATAAGTTTGTCAATGATGTGAGCCACATGCCCAACTTCTAAAAAAAATCTACAGGAACCAGGAAACACTCGACGTAAAGGAGGCCGAGGAAACTGCAGCCACTGATAATTCAGTCTTGAGCTGCTCCAAGGATATAACTGCAAAAAAAAAACAGCTGTCGTGGTATTGTTACTTTGCCAACCAACAGTTCTTTTGTATGAAAAGAGACAAAAAAGCCAAAAAATGTACGCATCGTGGGATCACTAAGTTTCATCAGAATCCAGAACTTCTATGGGGCTATGACACCGCCTTCAAAAATACGTAGATGAAGTGGCAGTGGTTCTAACCAGTCTCGTGATCCTGCTGAACCATTTCACTACGTGCCGCACTACACTCATCCACGAGGATCGAATACCAAAACAGTGTGGTTTTTGAAACCTGGTCACATGTCAAGGGTGACATTTCAATGACAATCTGTTTTCTAGTCGCTGAACTCATTGGTTTCACACAGTTCAGCAGTCATCAGTAATAAATGGAGGCGAGATTCCATATCATAGGTATGCCTCGATAACTTCCGAGCGGAAAGCATCACAGCTGTCGTCATCGAAGCAGCCTGATTGGCTGGCGAGCCCGAAAATTAATGGCACCATCTAGTATTTCTGGCGACGTCAGTTTTACATCACAGTGCCGTACAATGCTCGTGACGCACCTCAAATAAATCGACAAATCTTTTCACTGTCGCTTGGTGGTAAAGTCTAGAGTTTCAGTGACATAGATGGTAGATGCTAGCATTGTTTCACGAAGGATGTGCACAGCATTTTTTATTTTTTTTTGCCTACCTCGTTACATTTCAGTAATCATGGTTTTGCAAGCACACATTTTGTTGGGGTATGAACATGCCACCGGCATGAACCACACGTTGCTCGTATGGTTTATCGTGCACCGGCAACATGTCGAGATGTTGAGACGATGTTGCTGCGGCCATACACGATGCCTGAACTCTGCGAGTGTGCTGTCTAAACATATGGTGGCTGGTTTGCTCCAGTCACCATACGAACTGGATGCTCCTCAGACAATCGCATTTCATCCAAGGCATTGAGTCTTTTCACGCATGTGTGTTAGAAGAGAATAGATAAAAATTGTAAAGCTTTACGGTACTTCCAGCTAGGTGTGAAACGGAGTATAGCCACCATGTTACCAGGTCTGTCCTCCAATGTAGATCACTGGCAGTTCTCAGAAGTAGACAAAGTTACTGCACCAGAGGCTTAAAAGCAGAGCCAAGTTACAGTGATGAAAGCCTGAATGCTCTTATGGTTTTGTAATGAACTGCAAAGCACAGCAGTTCGTAGCTTTTTTTTAAAAATAAACGAACACATTGGAAAAGATATAGAGGGTGGCTGACACAAGAAGCTGCTCACCTGCCTGGCCCACAGTATGCACATGGTTGCCACAGTTAAAAGCCATAAAAACTAGGGGTGTGCAAATATTCGAGTTTCGAATTCGAATCTAATAATACTGAATCGAATAATTCGATTCGACTTTCGAATAGCAAGTATTCGATGTTTCGAATAATTCGACTGGACGAATACACATCTAAAACATAACAAAGGCCAATGGTGCAAATTGGTTAGAGTGGGGTGGCTAAAGCTAACGCCGTTGCCGCAAGCCTTTCTTTAAAACTTTTACTGATGTCCTGGTTCAAAAGTGAGCGCATGTTTATTTTAAACTAGATTATATCATTTCCGTGTGAAAAAAAAAAAAAAAACACGAGAAAACCATCAAGTCCTTCACAACTTTGCTACCAAAACGAAGGCACGGACTACTTGCGTGGTTCGGTCGCGTTCTCCGCAAGTGCCGTAAAACGTCCTGACTTTGGCCTTCGAAACACTCAGTGATCGGCTTCACTTGTGAAAACTTGTTCACGCTGTGCAGTCGCCATTGCCACCCCGCACCACTCGTTCAGAAACTCCCATCATTCAGGCGTGCAGTTAGAACGCTGCTGTGAACGGGCACTCGACGATTTTTGGGCCCCAAAGCACTCCTCACGATGAAACCCAGCATTACCGTTGTCAGATGAGCCGTAAGCCCCGTAACATCACGGCGAGAGAGCCTGAAACCAGACCATGTGAAACAGCTTGTGTTTCTGCGTGACAATTCATAGTCTTCCGGTAGCCGTCACTAACCGCGTAATACGTCCGAGGACATGAGCACATTTCATTTCCATCTTTTAATTTTCAATAACATGTTTTGTATTCGATATTCTATTCAATATTCGACATTTTTGGCCACTATTCGGCACTGTTCGATTCGAGAAAAAATTTCACTATTCGCACACCTCTAATAAAAGCAACTACTGTATTTTCCGGGGTATAAGACGCACCTTTCTTCCAATATTTTCGCTGGTGCGTTATATATGCAAAAAGTCATGCGATTTTCCGAGACTGATATGTCCATATTTCATTCGCGAGTATAATATACTGAGTGCGAGAGCATTCGTAAAAGTATATTTAATCTCGTTATAACAATGAGGCGGGTGTGGTCTTAGATGTCAGCTAGCTACTTGTTCAAACAGTGTGGCAACCATGCAGATTACGTCCGCAATAAAAGACACCACCGTCACGCCCACTAGTGTACTGCTCAAATTTATTTGTTCTTAAACGAAGTATTACACTCATGCCACTCAGGCAACAAATAAAAAAAGGGCACCACAATGGCTCATTGTAGTGTTGTAGTGCCCACAATACCAGTCACAAAAACGAAAGTACCACTTCATTATCGTCATCATCATTCGTTTCTGTGTGGAGATGCCCAAGAGTTCATTTCAGTCCAGCAGTAGTCGCAGTTTCCAGCTTCCGGTCGCCATTTACTTTTTGTACGCGCGTGTAGCAGTTAATCATGTGGTGCGATCGTTGTTTATGTGTTCCCGCTAAGCCTCGTATTGCCGTAGAGGCAACGCCAACGATGTGCTCCAAGGTGCTTACAACGCCGCATAAAAGAGTTACTCAGAGGCCGACAACAGCAAGTCAGTGATGCTGCCAACCGAGGTGGAACAACTTTTCACAGTGCGCCAAAGGACGTGGCTTCGAATCCAGTGGAATAAATATTGGTTTTCTGTGCCTTAGCACAGCATTATTTACAAGTTTTGTACTGCTGCTCACGGATACTCATTGCCGTGCGTGACTACACATTTCGTAATTAATGTATTCTGCGTGCATCTTTGTGTTTTATCATGTTGACAGAGTTGAAAATAGATGCGTCTTATATATATCATTCTTTTCAGCGAAAGTCGTAATAAGTAGGGGGTGCGCCTTATACAAAGGTGCAACTTATACACCGGAAAATACAGTACGTTGCGAAAAGGCAGGCCACCAGGGAACAGTTGGGTATTGTCCTGAATACTGTGAATCGCAATCTCTTCAGCTGCAATTGGCTCAGAAGGCTGCTATGACACCTCTCGGTAGTTGTTCTGGGCATCGCCAAACATTGGTATTTTGAGCGAGTCGAAGGCTGTAGCAGCCCTACAAGCCAACAAGGTGGCAAGTCTGTCAAACTCAGCAGCCCAGCGTGGAAATCTGCTAATGGTGGTGCTAATCTTCTGCTCTGGTAGCGTAAGGGCAGCCAGTATTCAAAAGCCAATGTCTTCCTACACTGCAGCCCACCTACACACAAACTCTTGGCAAATAGGCCTGGCGTGGTTGCTGGACCTTTCAAGCAGGTGGTAGCTCTTGGCAAGACCCTTGTCATAGTCAGCTTTCGCCACTCATAACACTCTACCCATACAGGAGACAGCCTATGATGCGGCGAGCACCATCTTTACAGCGGAGGTTGTTATGAGCTCGCAGCCAGTTTTGGTGGCAAAGTTGACCGCCGCCACCACTGGTGTCCGTCACAACTAACACAATGAGAGAAAGAACAGCCACTCTGAGTGACAAGCAAGTGTTTTACCACACAGCCCCACCAGTGCTTGAATATTTGTAGGAAGATGACCCTATACACTCGATATGTTAGGCAAGGAGCCAGGTTACCAGTTGTAATATTGCATGGCAGAAGAGGAGAATTGCACCAGGCATCACACCATGTGAAGTGCATAAAGAGTGGGTAGTTTAATGTTGCCAAGCCATTATGAAGGGCCAAGTTAAAATCCTTCATTATTCTCACCATCCGCCACAGCAACAACAAAGTGCAGCTACATAGGTGAGCGTAATGCCTTCGAGACGTGCAGTGGGTGCTTCACTACTTCACAAAATGTGACGATTTATTGTGCAGTGGGTGCCTCGCAACTGTACTTGCAGTAGGTGCCTTAGGAGAGTTCACACAAAGCTCTATGAAGGCCACTCCTATGAAGGTTACTATAAAGGTTAATCCTAATGACTGGCGGTTATCTTGCCTACACGCTACATGCCCTGCCCATACCCACTTCTTTTTGATTTCCGCTAAGATGTCCTTAACACCCGTTTGTTCCCTGACTCACTCTGGGGCCGTATTCTCAAACAATCGCAAAAGTGTTGCCTTTGGTGCGCACTGGTTTGCTAGTGAGCAAAACCGGAAAAGTGAGGGCGCCTTCTAGTATTTCCGGCGATGTGACGGCGCTTTACGGCACTCCAGACATGCCTGGAATAAACGAACACACCTTATCACCATCGGTTGATGGTCAAGTCTAGCATTTCAGTGACGTAGACGGTGGCTTCTAGTATTCAATCCTTGGTGGATGTGCGCAGGATTTTTTACGCTGAAACTTTCAGCAAGCATTACCGTGGGGTGTTTTCGATACTCGTTATTTGCCAGCGCGTGTTTTTTCATGGTTTGAACGTTCCAGGAACATGAACTGTGCGTTGCTTCCTTGGTTTACTGCGCACCGGCAACATATTGAGATGTTGAGGTGATATCGCTGCGGCTGCACACTACAGTTGAACTCTCTGAGTACGCCGTGTAAACTCTTAACGAAAATACATTTCACACAAAGTTGCATTCTTTAAATATTACACTGTGCATTAAACAATTGCACAAAAGATCTTGAAAGCACTTTCAACACGTCTTATATTTCAAGTAGCCACAGCCAAGCCTGGCCACTGCATAGGAGCCAGCATACGCTCGAAAAAGCCACACTCGGGTTGCTCTGCGCTCGTACAGTATGCTTACTCCTATGTTGTGAGACATTCGTAACACCAACGGCCAGTGCAACAATGATGTCACAGGCAAGTGTTCCTTCAGTTATTAAATGCATCAGATACGTCACCAAACGCGATACTATCGCCTTTTGCGATCGTTTGAGAATACAGGCTCTGCTCTCTCCTTTTCCCTTAAGATTACACCTATAAGGTTAAAGTTACACCTTATGATTCCTTAAGGTTACACCTATCATTTTCCTTTCCATGAGCAAGGTAGCTGTTTGGGCAAGTTGGTCAAACATCGTAAAACAGTGCACACACACAAATAGAAAACAAGCAGGACAAACTGAAGACGCTGTTTCCTTTCCACGGCACGCTGCATCGTCCTCAATTTAAGTTGAACCCTCTTTGTAAGCCTCCAGGTTTCTGCTCCGTAGGCAAGTACCGGTAAGATGCAGCTGTTATACGCCTTCCTCTTGAAGGATAGTGGTACACTACCATTCACGAATACTTCACACTTTGGCTGTGGCCTTGAACAAGAGTTTGTCAGACGTTGCTTACCTGTGCCATGCAATCGCCAGCCCTGGCAAGTTCCTCGGCAGCTCGACGGTACCTCGCACAGAGCGGCGCGTCCAGTGGTGGCTCTTCGGGCTCCTGGGATGCCTCCAAAGCAGCCAGCCTTTTCTTGCTTACCAGGATCGCCTCCTCCAGCTGCTCAATCTGCACGTACAAAGTTCACAAAGAAGACTGAGCTTGCCCGAAGCATCAGTAACCGAAGTGTGCAGCGACACCTCGCTGTTCAGAGGCAGAACTGGGCTTGGGATATTTTCCTTGTAAAGAAAGCTCAGTTACTCTCAATAAACCAGATGAGTCTGATCTTAAAGGGACACTAAAGTGAAACAATGAGTTGGTAAAACAATTTTGCGCCGAAATCCCCGCACATAGCATCACGGATATTACAGTGTATTTTTCGTATTTTGGAGACACTGGCTCAATGAAATTTCCGGAAACTTTGTATGCTAAGTCTCCGGCCTTCTGAAAGGACAATGTTTCTCATTTTTAATGATTAGGAACTACACTCAAACCTCATTATAACAAAGTCGCATCTGCCACGAAAATAACTTCGTTATAGCCGAAAATTCGTTATAAACGTTTATTTGTAACACTGTAGCTATTACAAGATTATTCATTTACTTCGTTATAACCGATAATTCGTTATATCCGTGTTCGTTATAACGAGGTTTGAGTGTACCTAGGACCTAGTAGATGCCTTCAAAATTCATGACATCATGGCATTTGGTGCGAGAATTTCAAGGTGGCGTCTCCGCTCACATTTTCTTTTTGCCCATTTTCTCTCTTACCAAACGTCTTCTCACGGCAAGCGTGGCGATTCTGAATTGTGAACGAGTAATTTACCAACACGAGAAACATAGTTTTGCTCTTTAGTGTCCCTTTAAGTGCATCTTGTGGGCCTTGTTTTCACTGGCTAGCCTAACTGTTGCGACACTCTCGTCTGTACTTCAGAAATTTGCCAAGAAAAATAAGGCAGACACAAACCACTATTTCAGACCTGTCCTCCGGCCAACGATCCTGAGAAATAGACTAAAACAGGGACCAAAGAGAGCTTCACAGAAATATCTTGCTTCCTATGTAGTAACAGGAGCCAGAAAATAGTTTACATAGCTCCCTTTGTTTTATACTCCGTGACTCCTTTCCCTACATCACAAAGGTGCTGCTCCTTTTGTAATTAAGTCTGCCAACGGTTCCTTATGCTTTACAGTAATTACCATATTTCTGTGCACTTCCGCGTGATCAACCAGTGTCCGGGCACGAATTTTTCATACCAGACAACTGGAAGGCACGTCTGGTGGAGCAAATGCACCCACTGTACAAATCAGGCTCACGATGCACGTCAACAGTGCCGCAAGAACCGCAGTTGAATACTGTTATTGAAAATTGAAAGCTCTCTTTCAGACATAGGTGAAGACAAAAAATAATGCACTCCCGAAACACAGCACGCACATTTGTGGTAAGCATTACTTTTTATATTCGTCTATGCCTCAACCGAAGTACTGTCTTCAAAGTGATAAAGAACAACCAACTGACACTCCAATACCTTTTAAGGTATTGCCGAGTTGCTCAGATATAAAGTACAATTATCAGGCAAGCACAAGAATCTATCCATAATTTCGATTTAATGATTAGATTTAACATCCCAAAGCAAGACTTGGCATGGATATGTATGGCATGATTGTGAAGGGCTCATAAATAACTCTGGCTGACCTGCCATGGTGGCCTAGAAGCTGAGGTGTTGCACAGAGGAGCATGAAGGCGATTTCCAGACACAATAACCGGAAATTACCTTCATACTTGATACTTACTTACTAGCTTGATACACCTTCATACTTTGATAGGGATGAAATAGAAAAATGCCCATGCACTCTGGTTTAAATGGTCCCTGAAAATATTTGACATTTTGTCAGCGTTCAAGCTGCAGCGTGATCAAATCATTTGCACCACAAATTAAGCCATGCACCTTGTGTGAAGTCGGCTACGGGCAATCGGATGTACCCCTCTTTCTCAGCATTGCTTGTCTCACTTAATATGTCGAACGCACACGTCGAGGGCAACAGCAGCGCATTTGACTGGTTGAGCAGCGATTCTCGCTGTGTGGCCTCCGCAACCAACCCTAGCAGCATGCTGTCGTGCTGTTGAAGCGCATTGCGGAGGCCGCGTAGAAGGAGGTGCACGACTGAGATCTACGCCACTATGTGCCCCAATGATACTCACTGCTCACATGTTAATTTCCAAGATGACAATATACTGCAAACACCAAGAAGTATATGGACTAACTAAACGTATCCGATATCCGAGAAGAATCACCAATAAGCGTAAACACGGGAAAAGTGGTCACGGTGTCTTCGGAGGGCGAAGCTTTGGCTGCAGATGTGTGTATCCCAGTGTTGATCAGAGTGGATGAGCGCTCCACTCCACCTCTTCGTCATTATTGATTGATTCCCTGTGCTTCGAAAAAATTTTTGGCGACAAAACAAATTGCGGATCTCTTTCCACTCATCAGGCAGTAATATATAAAATTTGGAAATAAATTTAAGAGGTCGACCAGCCATCGATTGTTCCATCTTACATGGAATCACCCAGCATTATACACCACGGCTGATGAATCACGGAGTAAGTAAAATTACCGAAACGCGCTCCTGGGCTAGTTGGTACATATTTCATAGAAAAGGAAGCCACAACAAGAACACATGGGACACAAAGAACGCGAACATATTCCGTGTCCTTCATGTCCCATGTTTTCTTGTGCCTCCCTTTTCTACAAATTGGGTAAAATTAATTGAAACAACCCTTTGGTTCATTTAATTAGTTCCCATCATTCAGTCTTAAGCAAGCGACATGATGTAATTTTTTTTTTTGGTAAATGAAGATCTGAGACTTACAAATTCCAGGGCAAAAAATCCCGGAGGTCATCAGAGCATCATAAATACACGACAGTTTTCTTTACGGCCAGTTTGAGGTATGTTGTCAGGTAGCTACTGTGTCACGACGCAGAAAGGGAGTCGGGAGGGAACACTATATTGCTACTTTAAAGCCTAGAAAACCGCAATTGGCAGCAGAAAAACTACTAAACTATTTACATTGCTCTTAGTTGCATGAGCATTTTTTTGTTTGCCATAAAGTAGCCTCCAAGAGGCCCTGGGCGGCTGTAACGTGCTCATGTACAAGAAATGCAAAAACTTCAGAGCAGCATTTGCATTTGCTCGGTGTTTGCAAAATCAGCTTTGCAACAGCAATTAATTAAATTGGATGTGGAAAATCCATGACACGCGTATAAGGTACAACATAGTAGCAGTTCCCAAAACTATTTTGACAGCAAGCGTTTCATCTAGCATGCACCAAAACATAAGTACAGTGCTCGTCAAATGAAACCTGCACACCGGCAAGCCTTTGCAGTGGTATAGTGCGCGCTGTCCAGTTATCACCATGGACAGGTGCGCATATGCGCAGTGCAGTCAAACCGGATGCGCGCACCTGTCAATGGTGATAACTGGACGGCGCGCACTATACCATGTGAAGGCTTGCCGCTGTTCGGGTTTCATTTGACGAGCACTGTACATGGGCATTTTTGCATCTCACATCCGTGACAATATGGCTGCCGTGGTTGGCGATCAAACCTACGCACCTTTGCTTAGCAACACAATGCCATACTCTCCAACTCCCCGCAGTAGGTTGCACAGGCAGTTTTGCAAATGCAGATATTGTCACGTGGTTGTGACAATATCGGAAGGTTCCCAGACCTTCGGCAAGGCCTCTGCCAAGTGGTGGTCACACGTGTAACAGCACGGTCAAGTGGAAAGAGGCATGCGTGACAATATAATAGTGCTTCGTGAATATATAAATCTATCTCGCTTGTGTGATAACTCCCCTAAAGGGGCCCTGCAACACTTTTTCAGCATGGTCACAAAACGCTGCCAATCGGTTGTCGAGGCTCCCGAAAACACGACAAGCCAAACGTGATAGCACAGCACCAACCTGAAATTTTGAATTAATTCTCAAAGTCAGCTACAAATGGCTCACTCTTCTCTCTAAGTGATACCATAAACGCGCATGACCGCACCATAAACTCAATGTCGATGACAATTGGCTGGTTTGAGCATCCCGAGCTGCATAGTCATTGCAGGGGCTGCGGGATGCCGCCATGTGCCTGTGATCACACTAAAAGTAAGCCGAGTGTTCGAAGAAGAAAGAAAAGAGTGCTCAAGGTCATGACGTGTGCTGTCAAAAGGACGCATCTTCTTGCCTCCTTGTCATCCCCCTTCTTGCGTAGCTTTCAGCGCTCGCTGATAGGAAAAGAGAGAAAGCGCCTGAAGCATGCGACAAATCCCCGTAACTCCGCTTTTATTGTTGCTGCAGTCGATTGGTGAAGCAATAAGCTCCCTTAATAAAGCCATTCGATGATGACTCAGAAAAGTGTTGCACGGCCCCTTCAAGACTATTTCATAACACGTTCAGATCAATGTCTGAAAATGTTGTGTAAACCAAAAATCTATGGCTTCAGTAACTTTCAATGAAATACAGGTCAGCTCTGTAGACTTGCTAACACCCGCGACTAGCACCAGTCGTGCGCCCAAGTTAGTCTCAACACAACTGGTCGCAAAGCAACTGCTTTGGCTCAGTCGCTCGATGCTTCATTTTTCAGTTGCATGACTGCAGTAGCAAACCTCTGAACCCATCAGATGGACAGGAACGGTGTTGTACAGAATGGCGTTCCAAGGAACGACGTTCCAGGAACTAGTTCCTTTTTGGAGGAACGGCGGAACGTCACCGTTCCACTAAGGATCGGTGGAACTGTAACGGTAACTCATTACGTTTGCGTAGGAACGACTGAGGGAACGGCGTTCCTTCTGTAAATGTTCCTTAACACTGAACAGGCACACGCACGCAGCACATCATGCATGACAGGGCAGATGGGCGACAGCGTTAGGTACAAGAATCTACCGCTCACCTGTCACTTGACTATGCTGCATCCTGATTTTCACTTTAGGGCGTCCACCAGGGGCACAGGGAAGAGCGCGATGATGAGACCGACCACGTGCGGGAAGGCCTCGTCTGACACCCGATTGTTTTTTTTGCTTGAGCCAGTCTGACAGCAATCAAGCGCCATTCTGCAGTGTAGGCACACATTGATGAACTTCTACTAGTCATTCGGGAATCATAGAACCCCATTGTAAGGCCGGCGCCAGGAAAGGGCGCGCTATTTTTTTACCTCCGTGACTTTTGTTCGGCCAACTCAAAAGCAGCTTTTTGTGTGTGTGTGTGTGTGCGTGTGTGTGTATTCGGGCAGTTCTGCTTGTTCTGCTACGCGCCCTCGTGGTCTTGTCAGCATAGCGAAAAGTGGAGGAGCCAGCTTACCATAGTCGAGGCGCCTGCACATGGTTCCGCGGAGTCCTCGAACGGCGCGACTCATCATCACGAATCTGGTGTTTCATACTCTTGGGACAGAGGACAGGAAATCACAACGCTAGAGGCCGCAGAGATTGAGTGAAGCAGCGACGTGCTAACCACCGAAATCCCGTGCGGTGGCCTTCCACTGCGCATAAATGGTCTTGGGCCCCAACGTAACGGTGGGACCCAAGTTATGCTTTGGTTCCATGCCTTGGGAGTGATCGCCTTGCCGTGTGCAGCGTACGATTCCGACGTTTTATTGGTTTTATGTTCACGCGTTTGCCGACTGTGAAGCTTCGGCCCATTCCCTGGGAATGTTTTTCTCGTCGCGTGGTCTTTAGCGGCTGGCTCAATCGTCCCTTTAGTATCTCGTGCATGCCGCCAGCAGCTATCGACAAATCTGTGTTTTGACACAAGGTTGCGTGAATGGCGGCGAAGAGGACTAAAATGCAGTAGATGTGGGTGCCGCAATGGCGCCTGCCCAGTGCCTTCGATGGTAGCGTTTGGGCAGGCATCCCTTCAAAATGCTAGTTATCTCCGCGGCTATCAGTCAAATTTTTATGACAGTTCAGTTCGACAGCCGCCGCACCGATACGTCTGTCATGCAGTAAATACGCGTAGTACATCAAGCGCTACATTCTTGTTGCGCCCGGTGAGCCTGTCCTCGCCCCTACGACCTTGGTTGACTTTGTTCGTATTTGTGTACAACATGGCAGTACGTACTCTCAAGCAACTCGATGGAACCACTCTTCAGCATTAGCAACGAAGTGCTCACGAGAAAACATTCGTTTGTCGGACACCAACATCAAGATGCAACTCTTGCTGAGTGCGAACAAGGGACTCTACTAAGCTGCGAATGTGTATTCTGGACATTATTTTCTAGTTACACTGCAGGATTGAATCAGCGCTCATTAAACACCTATGTATTGTTCCTTTTGATGCGGTTTGCTGAGCAACATCGACAACTGGGCTAGTTGCTAAGTTGGTAAATTGCTTAACCATAATGGATTTTGTGCAAGAAACTTATTTATAATGATGCACGTGTGGACATTTCTATTTGGATATCTGAAGCGCAGCATTCTGACTGCGCATTTGAAGACTGACGTGGAAAGTGCCATATGTGCTGTACTTGTTATAGATAAGCACGAAAGTTGCAGTTAGACATGTCTGCAGTACGGCCGGTGGTCTCTAAAAAACCTTGTCTAGGAGCGTTTCTTTAGATTTTTGTTATCTACATATAACCTGCTGCCGCCGATGTCACATTCGTAAAATACACGTAGTTCGATGTGAGCTTTAAATTGCTCACTTTATTGTGCCTTAAGATTATCCAGCGGTGATTGGAACTATATTTTGATTAAAAACTCAAATGTAACGTTAATCTAATGACACATTCCAATTTTTGAAATGTAACTGGACCGAATTCCTTTCGCATTAAAGGAACTTGTAACTGGAACTCGTTGCAAGATTGCGAAGGAAAAAGGAACGAGCTTTTGTTCTTGTTTTAGAGGAACGTGTACAACACTGGACAGGAACAGCACGCAAGCTTAGGTTACGGGGCAATGGCAATGTTAGCAGACGTGAATTCAGTGTGACGACGGGTATGGTCGCACGCAGCTGTGAACATCAGTCGCCCTGAGTCACGTTGTAGCCTCCCGTTACACATGGTCGCGTGACAGGTGCCAGTCACAGATGTGAAAAGAGCCTCATGTCTGAGCAGCATACCACATGGTCTACAGGATCTGTCCCAGCTGCTGACTTTACTCCAGGTGCAGCCAGGTCATCAGATTGCCAGAGACACTTGGCAGCCTTTCCCTCGTGCTTCATATTAGACAATGAGGCCACAGTCGGCTCAGCCTGCGAGAAATAAAGTTAAAAATTTCGTGTCTTGTATTACATCTCACTAAACCGAACCATTGGCACATATACACAAAATCATGCCTTACTTACAGTTTATGAGCAAGCACCTATCAGTTTGTAAGCACTATTCTAGACTTAATAGGATAGAGAAGTACTGAGAACGGACTTGGCATAGAAGAGACGGCCAAGTGCTCAAGCATGGTTGGCTCGACCACATCAACAGGCGTGCTCATTGCAAGAGTATCGCAGAAAGACAGGCTCAGGTGGGTACGTGCCTTGCATTCAATTTCTGGGCGACAAACGCTGAGACCAAGCTTAGTGCTGCAGTAGCAAAGTATGTATGAGAAAAAAAGGCAAGCAAACTGCTATTCTCTCCCTTCAGCTGAAGTTTGTCGGCACTGGCAAGCCGAGGCGCCTTCTTTAAGTACAGCCGGTTACAAACTCTGAAAAAATTAAGCACCACCAAGAGACCTTCGCCAGTGGTATACCTTTAATTGCTGCCACGGTGGTCACATATCGATGGAGGCAAAATTCTAGAGGCCCGTGTTCTGTGCGATGTCAGTGCATGTGGTTAAAGAACACCCAGATGACCAAAATTTACAGAGCACTCCACTACGGCATGCTCATATACATACTGTAGTTTTGGCACATAAAAACCACACATATTATTGTATAATCAATATCTGAAAAAAAAAAATGGAGCCATTCCACGCTGTAAAGGTGGGTGTTACCTAAGAAGCTGTAAAAGACACTATATTGTTAGCATAATGTTTTTTTCTGCTGCATGCAGAAAAAAACAGTTCGAGTTTAACAGTTCGAGTTTAACTTCAAAACTGTCAGAAGTTCGGGGGAAGATGGAAGCTAGAAGTGATGAAAAATTTGCGAACTCAGGGTGTCGCTGAAGCCAATGTTTCGACAAGTGGTCTTGTCTTCAAGATTGCAGCCTTGAAGAAGACAAGACCACTTGTTGAAACTGTCTCCATCAACACCCCGTGTTCACAAATTTTTCAACACTTAAAAGTGAAAAAAAAAAAAGGCACTCTAACGTAACGCCCACGGCATTCCCTCGGGTGCTGCTGTTGCTAATCTCTTACGTTGAGCATGTTGTTCACAGACCTGAGGTCTTGCTGCTCAGTACTGACAGTTGCACTACTGCATCAGCTCTCATCACTGTTCTTCGCAAGTGCACCGACCTTTGGCCTACTTGCAGTGCATGGTCAACCCCTACTTGCCACAGACGACTGCACCAATGGAGCCCCTCGAGTGGACTGACGTGGTGATACCTGTACGCAATGTGTACCGACAGGTTTTTTTTTCCACACTAACGCATTAGTTTCTTCGACCGCTACATGCAGGACGGCAAGGGCTGCACTTCAATGGTTAGAAATGCTTCAAAAAAAAAAATAATCTTCCATGCTGGCCGAAGCATAATTTCTGTGCTAATGAAAATACAGAGCACATTGGAAACTAAAGAATTGTCATTCCTGGATAAAATATCTTTAGCTCAGTAACTCGGCAACAAGTAGTGCTCACGCACCTACCCACCATAATAACTACTTATGTAACCGCATTGTTATATTTTACAGGTTGTATTCACAAGGAGCGTAGCCAGAATTATTTTTTCCGAGGGGGAGTGGTCAAACAGTCTTTATGTATGTCCATGCGTGTGTTTGTATGTGTGCCTGCATGTATCAATGCAAAATGAAAAATTTTCGAGAAGGGGTGGGGGACGGGGGGAATATGAACCCCACCCTTGGCCACACCAATGGCAACAACCATCCACCTGCGGCATGGGCGTAGAGGCCACCGTGGGCTTGAACGTCATGTCCGCTGCGCAAGATGCGGCAGAGGACCCCGAAGATCCCTCCTCAAGATTCTGGACGAACTCGGCGGTGCCCAGGAGCAGCTCCCAGATGGGCTTCTGTTTGCTTACAGGAGCCGTGCCTCTGGCGAAAGCGGCGAACTCCTTGACGCGACGCGGGTTCAGATGCGACAGCACTGACGTCGCGCGCTTCGTCAGTGCCGCTGCGCTGTCCTCGCCGGTGTTCAGTTCTCGTTCGTGTTTTCCCGACGGGTCGATGGCGACGAGCACCCAGCAAAGGAGCTCCAGACGCTCGAGTCCGGGAGCGAAAAAAAAGTCGTGGATTTCGTCGTCTCCGTCGTCGTTGGTATGCATGTTGAACGCACCCAGCAGCACGGAGGCGTCGCGGCACTTGACTAGGTCGGCTACCGACATTCCACTCATATCGACGATGCCCTTGGCCGGTTGAAGCAGGCTAATGTTGTCGAAAGAAACTGACAACTGCCTACCGCAACTACCGCAACGATTATTCTAGTACACTATAACCGCAACCGTCGAGGTCGAACGCTGCCGCCTTTTCAGCGGGAGAGTATTTCGGCCGCGCGTTAAAAAAGTCACGTGGTACACAGAGCTGCTCCGCGCGCGGCGGTCGCGGTTGCCTAGACGACGAAGACGCGGCCGCGGCGGCACTCCGACCGTCGTTGGGTTCTGCGGCAGTGCCATGTTTCCTTTGGTATTACAAAGTATTCAGTGGGCATTGCGATGAAGCAGTGACTGCATGAGCTGCACGTCACAGCGCACAAATGCAACATTCAAGGGTAAAATTTAGCACAGCTTCACTGACTTGGCGTCGCGAAGACTGATGAAACTGCGGAGCTGGTGCCTTTTCCTTGGCTTTGGGGTGCGTTTTTTACTAAGTACTATTTTAGCTGTCGATACAGTGATGATAATATGACGCCGCTAAACGGTCCGTGAGCTCCTGCTTTGGCCACTCGCAAGTCAGGATCGGATTCCCTTCGTTGCTGGGCGGCCGACGTCTCTCTTCCCGACGAGTTTTGTCGTGCAGTTGCGGCGACACGCTTCTCTCACTCGAAACTCGGGGTCGGCCCGTCATCGTTGGGCCCATATGCTCTAGCGAATTCCCATCATAATTCCCGCCGCGCCGCTTCTTCTCCCGAAGACAGAACCTTGTTCGTACTCGCCATACTCGTCGCCGAACGTCGTAATGCTCTGCGCCGACAGTGCACGCTTTTGTACTGCTTTGTTCACTCAGAATTTATACTTGCAGCAACAACGAAATGAAACAATGTTAGTGCTGTTAAATCAAGGTGTGCGGCCTAGAGGTAGGGGGCACTCTTGTAAGCTCAGTGCGAGCAGTCCGGCCGCATTAGAATTAACACCACAATTAAAGCACGATATGCAACACGTACGAACTGACGGTCGGATGTCAACAAGCATGCACGCTAGCAATAAACAAAGATAATGATGTGCGTCTATCCTGGCCTCTCCTAACTCCATCGCACAGTAGTCAGGGAACACCAAGCCCAGCTTTTTACTCTGCCGAAATAACATAACACTACCGCAGAAGGGGAGCGCATACTATCGATACGATGGCCGGAGCCACCGCGTCTACGCGTCTCGCCGGTCTCGCTCGCCTGGCAACGGCCAGACGCCCGCCAGAGGGCCGCACCGGCCGCACTTTTTTAACGCGCGGCCGAAATACTCTCCCCTACAGTGTACTAGAATGGGGCAGTGGGCTCACTGCCGTATCCCTGCGCCGCGCCGCCGCGGCCCTCTCCGCGTCGACAGCTTGAGCGCCCGCCAGGGGCGCTGCCGCCAGTTTCTCCTGAAAACTCTTGCGGGGTGTGGAGCGCGTCCCCTTGGTCGGTGGGGGTTAGGCTGGTTACGCTGTAGTTGCGGGGGTATCAACAAACGCGGGCTTGGTGGCGGGGAGAGGGCCACCACAATGACACAAAAAGAGATCACAAAAAAAAAAAAAAATGAGGAGGGGAGGGAGTCGAGCATTTTATTCTTTTTTTTTTAAACTGATCCAAGTAGTTGAAGCTGCTGTTTCCATTTGTGTGTGCCCTGCAGCGCATGTTCACTCCGTTCATTCGCTTGAAGGACCTTTGTCGGCACCCCGCGTGCCGCTTTACTGCACTTATATATGCTTGTTTTTCTGAAGGATCGGCATCTGTGTCTATCCGCAAATCGCAACTGTCTCAAAGACGGCCCGCCGCTGCATCTGGACGGGAGGGACGCGCTTTTTTACAGCCTCAGGCGGTCGTGCACATAGAGCATGCAGCGTACGTGCGGAGAAATTTCTGGGGCTGCGTTTGACAACAAAAAACAGCTGGACCCAACGAAGCTAGGAGTGACCGCAGAGTCAAGTGTGAAAGCAATAAAAGCAAGAAAACGCGCGAGGGTGGTGACAACAAAACCATACTCGTGCTTTAGTAAAAAAAAAAGGGGGGGGGGGGGGGGGGGGGGGGGGGGGGGGGGGGGGTTAGGGGTACTTCTAAAAAAATAATAAAGAATGCTGGTACGTCGTTGCTTGTTTCGCTATCGAAGTCCTTAGCACAGAACTATACTGACGGATGAAACGGGCTGGATAGTGACGTACAGAAAAAGGAGATGTAGATGGGGGCTGAAGTAGCTCTCATTAGGAAGCGGGGGAGGTCCAAAGGGATTGGGCTCTCTTTGGGATGCCCCAGTTGCTGGTAGGTCGACGTTGTCGTCGGCTGTCGACTGCAAACATCGCCGGCGTTTCTTGCTGTCCTTTATTTTTCATTTTCGTAGTCGACTAGCAGATGTTCATACACGTTTGTTGCATCTGTTTATTGTTCGACCACGAGTGACATTTTCGGCATTGATAATTCATATTGTGATATGGCAAACATTTGCGCATACATAGGCAGGGTTTTGTGTATATAAAATCAGTACGTCAGTGCGTGACACTGTCGAGTGTTTCTTCGTGTCCTGTTTTATCCGCGCTGGTGCAATTCCAAGGTGCAATAAAAATGTGTACGCACGTGATACATGTTACTTGTTATGTACTCATATTAACTATGTATAAATATTTTTTTATTGGGTATACGAGTCCAACTGCAGTTTTGGTAACCTTGTACGATCTACGTCTGTAAATAAAAAAATTTTTAAGCGTACGGTGCGGATACATTTATTACGAAGCCGAGTGATTCCGCCCATTATTGATTCGCGAAAAAAAAAAGAGAACATTAAGTGGGTTAGTTACACAGACCAGCTAGATCATATATACGCGAAAAAATTTTTTAAATGAGGCGTTGTTTATATTCGGCATAGTGGGGCTCGAAAGGCGGGAGTGAAGTCGGTATGACAGCTACAGTGGCGAAAGTGCATTGAAAATCGTATCGATCAGCCGGACAAAAAAAAAAAAAAAACCGAACGCCCCCAATTACACACCTATTGCAGCGGCTGCGTGGAGGAGCATTCATTTATGCAATAGCCGCTTAAAACATCGCTCGCCCTCCGTAAATCAGTCACAACGACAGTAATTTATTTCACAACACACAGAAAACTTGCATCAAAAGAACTTCCGTGAGTTGCGCACCGTAAGATTGACTTTTCTTGCGCGCAAAACAACAACGCGCGCTATCCGCGCCCTGCAACCCGCCGGAAAGTTTCAGGTGACGCTGTGAGCCGCGCCGCCTGTCGGCGGCCACATGAAGTGCGTCACGCTCCGCCGCTCAGTGAGCGCACTATAAACTTCTAGAACACTGTACTCTCCCCTTTTCAGCTGACAGCTGCTGCTCTTGGTTGCTAGACACACGACTAGACCCGTCAAACCTGCGTCCAGCGGTAACCAGTGGTTTGTCATTTGGCAACGAAACATGGCTGCGATGACGTAGACGACGTGTATTCTGCCCTTTTGCACTCTTTCGTAGTCCCGTTTTGTAAAGTGCAGCCTTTGAGATCACTCTTTAGTACTTAGTAGACAGCCGCTCTCCATATTCAGATCCTGAGGACAGTTTTGTCCGAGTGATTCCATATGGAGTGATTCCTATGGAACAGCTATGGAATGACGCTACTGTAACTCGCTGCCCATCACAAAGGTTACGCTTTTAGGTACTGCGAGCCGCGACCTACTGAAACTCGTGCTTCGAGCGTCCTAAAAATACAAGGTTTAGCCTGGTTTCAGTGCTGATACATCACTTTTACCTGCAGAGTTCTTCGATCATATGAGTTGCGAAACTTCTCCAAGTGGGGTTTCAACTTCCATGCATCAAAATCGAACTACCATGCCAAATACCCATTGGCTGAAATCGCTGAGTTTTGCTGATTGTCGCACCACCTTTAGGCGGAAAAACAAGCTAATAATTTTTTTTTTTTTAGTGTTCCCATGCTTAAAGTTTACAAGTGGCTACAAGCGATGCTGCAGTGTGTGTTTAGGTTTGCGGCTTACATTTGGCAATGTATTCTTAAGAAATTGAACGCTTCGGCCTTTCTTTACAGCACTTCTCTTAACTGCGGCAACTCGCGCTTTCACAGTGATGACTGCAGCGATTGTGGCGATGCTGTTTGTTTTCTGCCGTCGCTTCCAGGTGGCGCGTCAATTTGCTGTTCTTCTAGGGTGCCTTGATGCCCGCGCGCTCCGCTGGTCTCCGCGAATTCATTAATCGGGGTTTCGAACCGGAGTTTCGCGACTGGTATTATTGAAAAACCCGCGGAGTGAATATGATCTATTCACAAATGGCCTATAGCCTTTACGAAATGCTCCTTGGCCCTTTGGGTAATTGAATTGTAAGGTAGCGATTACCTAGCAGTGGCGCACCGACGGGGGGGGGGGGGGGGTTCGGGGTTGTAACCCCCCCCCCTAAGGCCGACCCCCCCCCCCCCGTAACTGCCCCGCTGTCCTTCTCACCGGGAGTCCAAAGTTCATATCCAGAGGTGTCCTGAGGTCGACTTTTCCTGACTGGCTCTAGAAAAGTGTTGTATTCACTCACCTACTCCTAAATTGAAAAATAAAAAAAACGCACACCGCATGCTCTATGGCTCTGCGTTCCTAAATTTCCAGGGAAGCAGCTTTCCAATAATAATATCTGTGGTTTAACGTCCCAAAACCACGATATGATTATGAGGGACGCCGTAGTGGAGGGCTCCTGAAATTTTGAACCCCTGGGGTTCTTTAACGTGCACCTAAATGTAAGTACACGGGCCTCAATCATATTTTCGCCTCCATCGAAAATGCAGCCGCCGCGGCCGGGATTCGATCCCGCGACCTTCGGGTCAGCAGTCGAGCGCCATAACTTATCACTAGACCACCGTGGCGGGGCGCAGCTTTCCAAGAAAAAATATGCTTTCACTGGTCGTCAGTCTGGCCCCTTTTTTATTTTCTTGCCCCTTTGATTACTACAATAGAGCATGCCATGGCAAATATAAGAATGGAACACATCGAGGGACGAGCTCTCATTTCACTCCAGCCGCAACCAAAAATATTTCTCAGATACGTCTAAACGACTGTTTTTCGATCGTCAAGAGATCCTACGTCATAATTTTTCTCTCTCATATAAATTTCATTGAACGAGAATTTAAATTCGCCCTTGAAACATAAGACTCTCGGCCGTGTTTGAATGATCCCATAGCCGGAAAATAAAACGCTGCAAAAACATCTACACAAGTCGATATCTTCTGTTTTCTTCAGACCCCCCAAAAATGCGGAATATATTAGTCTTAGACATTAATGCGAAGAGCCGGAGCATAGTGTAGCGCACAACGTGAAAACAACAAAAAAAAACATGATATATTCAAGAAACTCACCAAGAACATCTATGGAAAGTCTTTTATTCAGAAAGCAGTTCACTTCCAAAAACACGACGCAAGCGATAAATCCAGCAACCCCCCCCCCCCCTTTTCCAATCAACACCACCACAGAAATGCATCAGTCTCTAGTATCCGAGTAGTGATCGAAACCATCGCTCTCAACGACCGGCCGCCGAAAGAGAAAATTCAAGACACCAGCTGAACCGAGAACCTGAAAGAAAGACGGGAACGACGTCCCCAATTTTGCAAGAGATCGCAACCCCATAGCCGAAGATTCCGAGGACGCGGACCGCCGAATCAATTTTCCTTAAACTACAGTTTTCGCAGTTGAAACCAACTACCGGAAATGAATCTTGACATATGTTAACGACCCAAACAACGTGAACCGCGCTCAATGCAACCTACCCCTTGTGTACAGCGCACAAAAAAAAAGAAAGAAGAACAGAGAGAGAGAGAGGCATCTGCGTACCCACTTCGACGCGTCCATCTAAAAAGCTCCCCACCCCCTTCACTGTTCAACTCATGCCTTCCGGTCAAGCCCTTGCACTGCTCTGTTCTTTTGCCGACAAGCACCGCCGCCGCCTGAAGCACCCTTCCATACCCGCCGAACAAGAAAAGAAGCCCTTTTCATGTGCTTCCCTTCCTCAAACTCCCAAGAGGGAACCGCATGGCTTCTGAAACGTCGGGACAATGCTCACTCAAATTTTAAAGATAAGAAGGCGTCGGCGGCATCTGCATGATCCATCCGCCAAGCTTCGACGCACGTGTTTTCTATTTTCTTCGGGGCTGCTGGTGAATGGTACCGTCTGCAACGGAGTGGTCGCGCACTTTTCTGAACCTCGTTGACAGCGGACGAACGAGACGTGTTAGTGCGGCGAGAAGAAAGGCCACCTCGCAAGCGGCTCGTTCATCAAAGCGACCGCGAACCCACGGAGGCTGCGTAGCACGAGCACACGACGAGTTTAAGCACATTGAGTGGTTCCTGCATTTCTGAGCAACCCTTGGAGCAGCTAGTGTGTGCGTCGCCAGCCATTGTCGCAGCATCGCACGCACACAGTGACTCTAAGCATGCCATGCGGAGTCCGGCCGTTGCAAAGATGGGAGGAGCAAGAAGCCGTGGCAGAAGGAGTAAATGTTTTGAACGACGTCTGGTAAGAAAAAAAGAACCTTGGGAAAGTGCGGAAGGTCTGTTGGGGCGGCACGTTTCCTTTTCTTTTTCTCAGTAAACGTCTCTCGCCCATTCTTTTTACCACTTCTTTTTTGCATGCACATCGGACAGAAACTACAAAGTTTGATGTGCACACATGCGTGCACGTTCAGTTTGCTTGCTAGAACTTGTGGCCGTGTTTGCTGCGTGAATCTGCGTTGGCAATGACCTACCTCGCCGAAGCCCTCTCTCGAAGCGCCAGGCGAACGAGGCTATGGTCGAACACATCCTCACCTACTACCCAAAAAGGATTTCGTGTTCATATTCAAGCGACGCAGCAACAACACCGGAATGCCCGATTACGTCCAACTCAGCGGATATCGTCGTCTCATGCGTCCATTGACCAGTCAATTTTTACTAAGGATGGTTCAGCCGCCGAACCTATATGCGCCGGAGTGACCTGGGAATCTACGCTGGAAAGTCAGTAAGTGTGGTTATAATGCAGTTTATCAGTGAGCTGAGAATTGTACTGTGCTATTTATAATCAATACTATGTAGTTTATAAGTAATATTTATGGTGCACTTTGAAATTTATAGTTTGGCGAGACTCCAAGGAAGCGTAGGAAATTATCAGCTGCAGCGTTTTTTAAGAGTTGAAGTTGCCATGCATGCGGGCTTGTTCGCATGACATTTTCTTATTACACTGGTAGTGCAAATACACGGGACACAAGAAACGCACACGAAAACACACACACACGGCGCTGGGTGTCTTCATGTGCCTTTCTTGCGTCCCGTTTGTATGCGCTACCTACCTTAGTAATAAAGTTTTAACATCATTGCGCGACCCGCCAGCCAGCCGACATGTCGGTTCAATATATGTAGCTTATTTTCTACGTGCACAGCTGCTCCACTGAACGGTTTTTTGGCCTTGTCAAGTTATTTCAAGACCTTTCTGTAAAACGCTGAATAATCATCATCATAATTCATGTTATTATTATTATTATTATTATTATTATTATTATTATTATTATTATTATTATTATTATTATTATTATTATTATTATTTGGTATTTAATTTGTTGCCGCATTACCCCAGCTGAAGCAAGGAAATGGCATATTATGCAATGTGCTCCCCCCCCCCCCCCGCCCGCACTCCTGTAATCATGTCAGAAGTTCAACCCCCCCCCCCCCCCCCCCCCGAGAGAAATCCTGGGCGCGCTAATGTTACCTAGTGAATACCTTGTAGGCAACGGACAGCAAGATCGGCTTGCATATAATTTTAAATGCGTAAGCATTTTATATGCCGATCCAACGAACTAAAAGTCACACGGTCCCGATGTAGATGTAGACCTTAAAATCTCTGGCTCACACCGACGACTCGAAGCCGGAAGCCATCTTCTTCTTTTTTCTTCTTGGTCGATTGTCTCGATCTTTGCGCAAATTACACCTCAGGCATGCATTTCGATGACCGTGGGATGAACCTTCCGTTAGGCACCTTCCTGGGTGGAGCCACCCGGCTGAGCTAGCGGGACCTCCAGTCGCGTTCAGCTTCTGCCACTTTTGGACCACAATAAAGTTCTCACTCACTCACTCACTCACTCACTCACTCACTCACTCACTCACTCACTCACTCACTCACTCACTCACTCACTCACTCACTCACTCACTCACTCACTCACTCACTCACTCACTCACTCACTCACTCACTCACTCACTCACTCACTCACTCACTCACACACTCACTCACTCACTCACTCACTCACTCACTCACTCGTTAGGCTGTTGCCGCCGCTGACGGTACGCTGCAAATAAGAAGAAACACGCCGTGGCGATGTCACCCGAAATCAAAGTTCAAACGGTAAACTAGTACGCTTACGCATCACTTAGACAACTCCCAAAGAGACAATGCGTGTTTTTTTTTTTTCATGTCCTTGACGTCCCTTTTCTCATATGGATTAAAGATTATTCCCATACGCTCATAGACAAGAGGCATTGCGTATATAGGGGCAAGGGCGTAGCCGGGGGGGGGGGGGGGGGGGTTGTTGGAGGGTTCAATCCCCCCACCGCAAAATTTTTCAGTTTTGCTTGCGTATATATGCACGCGCACATACAAACACACGCTCGAACATACATAAAGTATGGTTGGACACCCCCCGAAAAAAGTGTCTGGCTAGGCCTCTGTAGGGTGGGCAGTTATTTCTAGAACAATCTGCCCTCCGTCTTCCGTCAAACCTTCACTATATAGTCGGATACAACTTTAGAAGGCAGCAGCATTTCCTCCTCAAAGGCGAATGAACACAAGCCTGCACCAATGGGCGCGTACTCGGGACTGACATCATGAGCGGGACGGCCGGTGGCTCCGCCTTCGAAGAACATCGGCGCGCGCATGAGCGGGACTATTTTTTTAGACGCGGAGGCGGCTGCCGCGCTTCGGTCGTCTGGGCGGGGCCTCTCCTGCCTTCTAAAGTTGTATCCGACTAGCTGTTTTGCCCTTTTCGCATAGGCGTGCGCAGGGTTCCTCATTAGGGGGAGCGAAGGTTCATCGCAGCGCCCCCCCCCCATCCTAAAAAGTCCATGTATGGGGCAGATTCTGCGCCCCCCCCCCCTCTTAGGTGACTACAAGGGTCAATGTACTGGGCAGATTTTACGCCCCCCCTCTTAGATGATTAGGGGGGGCGGCCGCCCCCCCCTCTGCGCACGCCTATGCCTTCTCGCATTCCTTCCAAGGCTCTCTTCCTCTGTCGATAAATGGGATGTCTGAATACTCTGGATAACTACTTTTTCCATTATCGCCCTTGTTATCCCGGCTACGTACTGTACTGAAAAACCAAAAAGACGCGTACCATCAAGGAAAAAAGTAAGGACAGGACAGAAAGGGCGTCACTCGCAACTAACTTTATTCCCAGAACATCAGCATCATATATAACCACAGCGACCCTGCGCGCGCACATCGCCTCACAAGCTCGTCAAAAACCCGCGATAACAAGATTAACTAATCGCAGGGTCGCTGTGGTTATATATGATGCTGATGTTCTGGGAATAAAGTTAGTTGCGAGTGACGCCCTTTCTGTCCTGTCCTTACTTTTTTCCTTGATGGTACGCGTCTTTTTGGTTTTTCAGTAAGCATGTACCAACTAGCCCAACAAAAAGTTCTATTACGTACTGTACAGATAGAGCTCCTCGGCTGCCTCAACTCTAGTATCAATATTGGTAGTGGCACTGCAGTGTTTCTTCTCTCTTAGCCCATACAACCGGTTTTTGCCTCAGCCCCTTTCTCTTCAGCGCTCCTATGTTTGCTTCATTCTTCAGAATATGTCCACGTCTCTCATCATTATGCTTTCTAATGTCGGCTACCTTTCGCCTATTGATTACTTCATAAGCATTGCCAGTTCTATTTCGTCTGTTAATTGGGTTATAGAAGCTTTCATGCTCTGTCGTTTCTTGAGCAAATCTTTCGTCTCCTGAAAGACCTCGACAGTCTTACGATCGTACCTGTGGCTAATTATACTAGCTGGAAAGATTATCGTTCGTTACGTGGACGCTAAGGACCGCTTCCTCGGTTACAGCCGAATATCAGTTCTGCCACAATATCCAGAATATTTTCTATTTTCCCTGTTGCCGCGAGCTCACTGATGTGCTTCTTCTATTCCATTGTGCCCCCCCACCCCCTCCTCAAATATAGGATAACTCGCGATCTTACCATCCTGTGGTTATTACATCTGATCTAGCCGAGCACCTCCACATCCTGCACGATGCCAGGGCGAGCGCATAGTATGAAGTCCATTTCATTTCTAGCCTCGCCATTCGGGTTTCTCCACGTGCAAATTCGGTTGTCCCGTTTTCGGTAGCAGGTATGCATGATATGTAAAATATCTATTTTATCAAACATAAACGCCTGTACTTTTCGTTCTGGTTCCTCGAAAAATAACTGATGGTCTTACATAAGCATATAAGTATTTCGGCCCCTTGGAAAGCCCCCGCGAAAAATATCAAAAGATCGATTAAAATTTTCAATTTCACATACAAATGCACCCACGAACATACATAAAATATGCTTGAACCCACCCTTCCCCCGAAAAAAAATTCTGGCTGCGCCTCTGGACCTTCGCATACACAGCGTGTGCGAGGCGCTCTTTAACAAAGCCCCTCGTTAGTGCTAGTGTGCTTCCAGGGACTTGTTCGCTTTCACTTTATCACGTGTAAGAAAACTTAAGTGTAGCCTGCACAAGGCAACCTTACTTTTGCGGAAGCCATTACGAGTGCGGTCTCTAAAGAAGCTCAGTTCCAGGTGAGCGAAAGACGGTATAGGCGCCGCTGCGCTTTGCCCATGCGC
Organism: Rhipicephalus sanguineus; assembly: GCF_013339695.2. NCBI lineage: Eukaryota > Metazoa > Arthropoda > Arachnida > Ixodida > Ixodidae > Rhipicephalus > Rhipicephalus sanguineus. The sequence continues at coordinate 5,778,801 of NC_051186.1, forward strand.
ACTGAAGGCGCACACAAGGCCTATACACTCTAAGAAAAAAAAGAGTATGCGTGACTCTTTTCGGAGAGTTCTGACTTGCCACGTATAGGACTCTCTTTAAATAGTCACGGTGACTCTCTTGGTGGGCCAGGGTCGGCTCGCTCAAGGAGAGTCCCCTGACCCTCTAGAAAGAGTGCAAAGACTCTCATCGGGAGGATCACGTTACCACTCATAGGGAGTCAGACGACTCTTGCCGGTAACGCTCCTAGGGGAGTCAAGGGACCCAAGCTACTCATTTGATCCTTGCTCTACTTTTGCGCGACTACTGTTGAAAATAGTGGAGCATTCATTTTAAGCAAGTCGAATAATACTTGCCGTTCTGCCCAGCGACTGTAAAAAAAAAAGAATAGTTCAGTTTTAGCATTATTTTAATAAAACTCGTCAAAAAAATACATATTTTCCAACAAAGTTATATAGAAAGCGCGAAAAGATGGTCTGTGATTTCCAATTAAGAAGTTTGGGTATACCTCATTTGCATGCTTCTATGAGTATAGCCAACTAAAATGAGTGACTGTGATGTGCACAGTGTCATATATGGTGCTAAATGAACAGCAGAAATCGCCATCATGTTTCCATATTTATTCCTTGTGATTAAGAATAAATAAAAAAGTGGTGACGGCTTGAGGCATCAGACTTGTGGCTTGCTAGGTTGTCGCTCCTGTCCAGCGCGAGCACCATGAAAAACGGTATCTGAAAAGCAGAACGTGATATTATGAAGATAAAATGAAATTGCAGTAAAAGTTTGCAAAACCTACACAATAAGTTGTTCACACAGACATAATAAAGGCTAACAACAAAACAAAAAAGCACATCCTCCGGCAGCCAGGGGCATGCCATGAGCGGTTATTGACCGCACGTTTTACAAACGTAACCCATCCTTAAATACTCAGATAAACAGATGCGAGTACTAGGGCCCGAACGATACCCAGCGCGTGCGTACGCCGTCTACGTCGAGATCAGACATGTCATATGCTAGAATTAGCGCACATAACGCCCACAATCACGTATACACTCACTCGATTCTGTTATAGCGCCCAACGTCATCGCTGCAGTGTATGCAAACCACGAAAACAGCAAACAGAAACGAGGGAAAAGAGTGCACGCCGGCGGCCGGAACAACGCGCGCCGTCGAAAGTCTAGAGCTTTTTTCACTTTACCGGCGAGACGTGTCCAACTTGAATGACTACCGCGTACATTCTGGAAGCCACCGTACTATATATCTGCACCTCAAACTACCGTCTTTAAGCCAACAAAAACCATTACATATAGTGCGTCTGAGCGTTCTGTACACAGGGTTTTTTTTTTTTTCGCATTCCCACGCGTGGAAGAACGCCGCACACTCAAGGCCGATGGAAATGTTATTATGACGTAGACTAAAGTGCACCTCAAAACGACATTTGCACCTTGAGTAGTGCAGACACGACGTGCGATCAGCAAGAAATGACCCTCGATTATTGTTTGCATCGCTCACTTTATGGGAGCTTGTACAGCAACGCGCATAACGGTGGCAACTCGTTAACTGACAGCTTTAGTTGGACATCCGCAACAGCCCCGCGGATACAGGCTACTGTTGGAAATGACGGGCAGATTCCGCAGGGCTGCTGCAGACGCCCAGCTAAAGCTGTATAATTAGTACCTACGAAAGCAGTACACTCACCGTTTACTGGCGCCCGTTGTCGGTGTCTGCAGCTCCATGAACATTCCTCCCTCCAAGCGTCACTTCGTGTACGGAGCCGGCTTCAATGCCACCGAAGACGCGCAACCAACTCATCCACGCAACGCATTCCAATAGACCAGGAGACCAGGGTTGCCGTTGGGTAGATTTGAAAAGGAGCCAGAATTCAAGCTAAAAGTAGCCAAAGTAGCCAGGTCTTTTAATCTTATCGCCAAACTTGTAGCCAAATGGCAGAAAAGCGGTATTATGAAAAGAGGTTTTATCATTGAACAATATATAATGCCATTTTGTGTCAGCAATAAAATAGCATACGAGCACAGTTATTTTCTCCTTCATGCTTGGTCTTCAAGCTGTAAGCAAGTTGCAAATAAATGAACATATTATAAGTTCCGTGCACCTGTATACATTTTATATAGAATAGATATAGTAATTGCCAGAGAGACAGTAAGAGTGAAACATTCCAGCCAACCAGTCAGTAGGAATACTAATGGTAAAAGAAGGTTGTGCTTGAAGTCTGCGACTTCAAGCACGACCAGCTTCAAGTAGCGATATCCGCTGGAAGATGACCGGTCCAGCTTCATTTTGTAGCGGATCTCTGTGTCTGTCAAGTTCACCCGAAAACACGCGCCGTGCATCAGAACTACAAAACTGGCTCGTAGCGTCAGCATAGATGGCGGGCAGCGTGAACAGCGTACTAGGCACGCGTTTGCCAACATGCGTGCAACTTCGTCAGTTTGATCTTAGCCAAAAGGCGTACTTAAATTTCATGTTTAATTTATTTGTAAGTTATATTTCCAATTTCTTAATTTTTCTTTAAATTCATAAAACCACCGAATTCATGGCCTATCCCCCATAGTGGGTGTGAGACAATGACTGGGCGAACAAGTACTTCATCATTCCGTCTCGGCAGGCGCACCGCGCGTTGCGTTCAGGTGCCTCGATGAGCACCAGACTCATGGCGGGGCTAGGACACGCGCTTACACTGGCTGACGCGTCAGAAAAGCTTGGAAACAAAGGGTAGTCGTCAGGCTTGCTTGGTATTTTATCTGCAGATAATGAGAAAAATGGCTACTGAATGCGCTAAAATAGAGGTTCAAAGTAGCCAGAAAGTAGCCATGGCGCCAACCTGAAATTTTTGTCGCCAGACTGGGTCGTAAAGTAGCCAATTTGGCGCAAAGTAGCCACCAACGGCAACCCTGCAGGAGACTGAGACGACTGAGACATGGGTGTTCTCTGACTGAGAGAAGAGAGCGGCGCGCCACCCCGGCGCCAACCCCGTCTGCGTCTGCGTCGCCGAGCAAGGCGCCACAACGGCGCCAAAGGGCGAGCATGCGATATGTATGGCGTATACGGCGGCTCTTCCGTATACCGAAGCCAATCGAAACGCGCTTCAGGAGGGTCCAGTGACTCCTTCCCAAATGCGAACTCCTTTTTTCTGCCTGTACCTTCCAAAAGGGGTCAGATGGACACCCGAAGGGAGTCACGGTTCCATGACCCTCTTTTGACTCTCTTTTTTCTTAGAGCGTACAAGGCACACAAGACGTACACAAAAGGCACACAATGAGGCGACTGCTGTAGCACAGCAGCAGTAGCCTCACTATGTGCCTTTTCTATTCCGAGGCGTCTACATGTACACTTTTGACCGTTGTGTTTCAGTGGTGTGCAGGGGCGTAGCCAGAAATTTTTTTCGGGGGGGGGGGGATGTTCAATCATACCTTACGTATGTTCGTGTTCGTGCGTGCGTTTGTATGTGTGCGTGTATATATACGCAAGCAAAAATGAAAAATTTCGGGGGGGGGGGGGGGTGTTTGAACCCCCCAAGCCCCCTCCCCCCCTAGCTACGCCCCTGGTGGTGTGCGTCCTTTGGCAGTGCGTGGACCTGTATGCTGCCTGGTATTCCCACGTGCTATAACAGTAAGTAGAAGTCTCTGATTCTGAGCGTGGGGCGGTATACATATGGGTTCATAGCCTAGAAGCACGAAGGAATGGTATTTTACCTTATTCACACATTCTCTTTACAACGATTTGTCTTACTTGACAGACAAGCGCATGGACTAACAAAGTTTCCTGTTTGACTCGGCATACAAATGCTTAGGCGTTCAGAATAGGCCCAACAAGGCCTTCTCTTCGGGCGATCTCCCCCGTAATGGGTGTGAGGCATTATTGGGAAGCAAGAAGAAGAGCGACGCATGTGAGTCCTATAAGTCGGCATTATCAATCTTCTCTCCCTTATTATGCATCGGGTAGTTTGATTTTAGCCAGATGGAGGTGGTCGATGCCTCCAGGGTCGTCCCGAGACTGTAGGATACACGTACTGTATCACAAAGTAAACAGAGGGAATGGCCTCTCCAAGCAGACGATGTACTCGTATGCGTAAGTGCTCGGCAATTGCTAAATACGCCACAGTCGGTCAGGTGGCAGCCGGGTGCTTTTGTGCGCAACCGGCGATCGCTGGTGTCACCGAGCTGTCGCTGTCTCATAATGACATAAAATTACAGAGACAGCTCTGGTAGTGAATTGCGACGGCATTGCCACCCCCACCCCCCACACACATACTCGCCCCAGTAAAATGAAAACTGTGTCTATTACCGTCATGTCAGCTTCAAAAAGAAAAAAAAAAGATTAAGTAGATCCAACTTGGAGTTTTTGGTTACCATGCTATAAAAGGTGCGTGCACCACTGTGTGGTATTCATGCAGATACAAATTCTGAAACTGGAGAAAAGCGGGATTTATATATAATTGAGCTGATTTCTTGAAATCACCAACCGATATCTTCCTTCTAGTCGGATAGAAGGCGTGCTCCTTTTGTGCGCTTCCTATGTGCCGTGTTACTTCGATATGTTCTGCACAGAGAGATTCGCTCAGCTATACCCCGCATATATACATTACCTCTTCCTATCTTGTTTCTCACAACATGGTGTTTTTCACGTGCCGTCCCTCAATATTTCATCCTACACTGTACTCATACTACGACAGAAATTACGCCCGAATTCCATGTCCGTATAGCTATTTTGTAGGGAGTAATTTTGCTCCACCAAATTTGCAACTTACAATTGGGGTCTTGGTATGATTTCACGGTCATGACGCTTAATTCAGCGCCCCCAGAAATATTTCCGGTGTGGGGCAGAATGACGATAGAGAAAGAAGTTTGAAACTTATACGAGCTTTCAAAAGGCTATCAGAATTAGATGACATCACACTTATGTCAACTGGACTATCATGTACATGTTATTGAAACTTCGCCGGTATGGTGTGCTATGGGTGACGTTTTGTGAGACCGTAAGTAACCCGCGCTAACCTAGACGCCTAGTAAGTACATTGTTTAACTGTAGTGTTTTATCGCAGGACATGACGAGGTACGAAAAACATCGACAGCATGCCCGCCACGATTATCATAAACGGGACCAGCCAAGGGATCGCGAGAGGAACGGCACCCATGGTACGAGTGTGTCTTAACCGCGTCTCTCGTGTGTCTATTGAGGCCAGCTGTCAATCGAATGGCTATTGAGGGCATAGAAGAATGTGCTTCTCGCCTAATGATATTTTCTGCTATGAATATCAACGGGTTTTCACCATCTTTATTTCAATGTTGGAACGATGATTGCGCTGTGCATGCCGCGCCAGTTATTTGTCGGCGCGTACGGGAAAAACTCTTGCACTCATGTATCCCAATGCTGTGTGCCGCAAGATTTGGTACCCTTGTATCTTTTATTTTATTGAGGGTTTGGCCGTCGCCGTCGCCGTCATGTTTCCTATAAAATGCAAATCGATAACATCCCCCCATGTGTAAGGCTGCCATCGAATGCTGCTCAAGCAGAGGAAGCGCCCCGCCCCTCTTGAACGAGGATAAAGTGACGCAGAAGGGGGGGGGGAGGTGTTGCTTCAGCACCAAACTCTGAACTTTGATTCTAAGTGCGCGGCCGCGATCGCTGGCGCGCGCGTGCTATCTCGGCAGGCACCAGGGGACGGCTCGTATACCCTTCTACGTCCTGCGCTCTCAACGCGAAGACACTGCATGAAATCCTCATCTCTCCCTGGAGCGGCCGCAATCTCTGACACCAGCGTTTTTTGATCGCGAATGATATGCATGTGTCCGCAATGAAGACCCATTCTTACTGCACCTAGCTGGTAAAACATTAAATAAAAGAGGCCTCCCTGCCCCCCCCCTCCAGCAGAGCTATTCAAGATATATATATATATATATATATATATATATATATATATATATATATATATATATATATATATATATATATATATATATATATATATATATGTAGCTATAGGGGTGGTCGAATATTCAAAACTTCGAATATTCGATTCGATTCGCAAGGCATTTTTACCGTTCGAAATATTCAAACACCCCGAGTGTTCAAATAGTAAGTATTCAAATTAGTGCAAAGAATTGCATGCTTGGGCTAAATATCGTCTAATTAGATGTAGACAAATGCATAAGTTAGTTTCACTTAACACATCAGCCTCTTTCGCCCCCACCCCTTATTGTGGTTTTGGAAATGAGCCAAGATTCAAATGTAGTGGTCAGAGCATGACATCGTCTATGAGGCCGAGCACGTCGATGCATTAGAGTGCCGAAATTATGCTTAATATTAACACCACCGAAACAAGCGGGGAGCCATTGCAAAATGAAGAAGAAAAGTCTAAGAATAAGAAACCCAGCACTATTATGGGTTATCTTGAGATGAAGCACCTGCATGCACATGGTGCCGGTCTGTTGCCATTGCTCCTCCCAATTCCGAAAGCATGCTTAGAGGACTAAACTATGAAGGCAGGATTAACACGTCAGCACTATAGCGTACCTATAGTGAGCGGCTGTTTTCGTTGTCTTGAGGAATGGTGTCATGAACAGCGATGTCGATGCTTCCCAAACATACCAAGCAGCTATCTATACTCTGTGACAACATTAAATAACTGCGTGGGTTGTACTGTAAATGAGTAGTGCTGCACAGTGCATAAATTTATTGTGTATTACTTGCTGTTCAACACACTTTCTCATCTCTTGCGAGTCAAAAAAAAATCTTTTTGAAGAATTCAGCATTTGCACAATTTGTATATGAAAATATTCGATTCGATTCGCGCTTGGTTTTCATTGTTCGAATTCGCTTCGAAGTTGAAAACTTGATATTTGCACTGGCATAGTTCTAGCCACTGACACTCGGAGAGCGTACAGCACTGCTATTCAACGAAGACATGCCCGAATATCGGCGACTGGCACCAAAACAGGTAGGCTACATTGAGGAGACCCTGACGCCATCTTATTCACTTTCCTGGTTGAGTACAATTTGCTATCAGCATTTTTTTTTTACGAAATACTTATTACGACCGATTGCCTTGCGATGCACGTTGGGGAGAGACTGATAACCGCCGTGGTGACTTAGTGGCAGTGACGCTATGCTGGGCGCGGGTTGGATTCCCGGCAACGTAGTCCGCATTGTGATGGGGCCGTACTGCAGGAACATTTTACTATCTAGAAAACCACATGTGACCAATGTTATTTTGGCGCCCTTCACTACAGCACGCCTTATCATCATATTGTGACCCTATATTCGCCGCGAGATCGCGCTACAGGTGGCAGCACCGTCGCCGCGCCAGTGTGGATAGGCGGTCGTCGGCGCGTACGCAAACGCACACAACAGCGCCGACAGCGCTTCGTTGTGAGCGATTTGACCTGATTTCCGCCAAACAAAATGCGTTGGCTGCAGCTTCTGGTAATATGTGCGCTCTTCATTCCCGAATTAAAGCACGAAGCGCGCCGAACGTTACTATTACTTGTGAGCGAAGCGCATTCTGCCAACGAACGGGGTTGCTCTCCTTCGGCAACAGTCGGCGTTTTCGCAATGGATGACGTTTTCTTGTTTTATTTGTACATGTTCAGCTTGTGTTCCACCTACTACGCACTGCTGTAGCGCGACTGAATTAAGTATTTACTTGTTCATCTGGATACCCCCCAACAAAAAGAAAGCCCGTATTCCTGCACGATGAGTTCAAATAGCACTTTGTGCACTGCGTGCTTAAATATTCATCCGCATTTCTTATTCAGTTCTCTAATGTAGAACATATGATAGGTTTACTGAGTAAAGCTACGTGGCTGACAGCGCTTTAGCGCTACAGAAGCGTTTAACACGCACACGCTTGTTTTTATTCCAGCAAAAGTACACAAAGGTAACTGTAAAGCATTGAACTTTCTTCGATTAATTACTTGCTCGACAGTAATGGAACAAAGCCCGGTTATTTCAAGGGACAAAAGTACGTTTTTTCACGCGAATAATGTCCACTGCCTTCCGTCAATCTATTACAACGCAACACAAACGTTCAAGATAATGTAAAGCAAAGAAGATGTGGCTTCGCGTGAAATTACTACGACATAAATGTAAAGTACGCCGTTTGGATTAATTTTGACCATCGGGGCTTTTTAACGCGTAACTTAATCTAAGTATGCGGGTGTTTTTGTATAAATTTCGCCACATGTTAAAATTGCGCAAGACAACTCAGTTTTGCGATTTCCGTACATTCCATTTTCTGTTCTTTTTAGGGGACAATTTAAGTACCGAAGTGTCAGACGTGACTTGACAGAAATATTTCTGTGCAGTGGGACCAGGACCATAGACAACTAAAGCTCGTCGCGTAACCTACAAACGACAGTCCCGAAGTTATACACCTAACCACAACCCTCAAGTGCATGAGAGCCCTTTTTTTTACCACTGAGCCGCTAAAAGGCTATATTCACATGAGATTTAATACTTCTCATCTTTAGGGCAACGCCAAGTGCACTTTGCTATGCGCTTGAACCACAGAGCGGCACCTACACTGATGTAACTCTCGTGAACGGAGGGTATACGACGACCACACACAGCACTCTTGACAAGTGCAGTCATTGATCTTATTGCAGTACATATACTGCCGATCAAGGCGAAATGCTTCTTTACGTCGCGTTAGGCATACGTACGAGCGGTTTAAGTTGCACTAACGCAACGGAACAAACCGCCTTTTGAGGACCTGCATGACGTACGTGCACATGCAAACACAACGTGGCTAGCAGACTACACATGGAGCAATCCACACTAGGCGCGGTTCAGTCAGAAGCCGCCAGGTGGCGGCTCCGCTCGATTTCGCGGCCAATAGCAGGTAAAGCCGGAGAACTTGATTGTTTCAATGCACACGAGAGAAAAGGTGTCTTTCTTACCATAATGTCAGTCTGCTTTTTAAAATTACGAACTGCGTAACGGTATCCGACGCAACTGAATTTTATATTTAGATCTCATGATCCGTCGCATTGTTGCCTGTTTAATCTGGGTATCTCTTCTTCAACGAGCGTAACATATGCTGGTGCTTCATTTTCTTGCTGCAGCTTTTGAATATAAGATCATGAATATAAGATCATGAGCTATCATTGATATTACTGTCGTTCTTACGCAGGTACTGCAGCGACAAACGTACCAGTGGCCGCAGTCCCCAACGAGCCGCCGGTGTCGCTCGTGGCCAACGGTCCAGCGTCCCCTGCTGGTCCCGCTTACGCGCAAGGCGCCGCCATCGGTCCCAATGTGGGAATCCCCTTCCACACTGAGGGACTGTACTTCCCTCCGCATTACTGCTTCCTCCCTCCCGACCAAACCGGTGTTACTGCAGCGGTACCCGCAGATCCGAGCGCTGGTCAGGTTCCGCCCGCAGCTGCGGTCAAAGGTAGGGACCATCAGCGCCAGGCGGCTGTGGGCAGGTGACCGCGTGCTATAACGATCAATTATTCAGGCGCAGGTAAAACCTTTTAAATATAGATTGATATCCACCCGGGCCACACGGGCATAGAAAATGGCATTAACTTCCTAATGCCTTAAGATTTAATGCAATTTGTGCGGTGCCAAACGGGAAAATCAAATGGCATTTGTTTTAATGTCATTCGTCAGCTAATGCCTTCGCTTGAACTCATTAGAAATGTCCACTCTTGACGCCAAAGCTTGCTAGTGCAGTGCACATAAAACATTTAAAAGAGCATCTATCGTGCCAAAATATTTTAAGCATGACATTTAGCACATAGGATGTTATTTACAAGTTGCACTATAGCGAAATTCACTTCAGAATTGCAATGGCTTCGACATGACAGGCGCCATGCCGGATTCTAGGCTTCGGATTCAACATGCAATGGCCGAAGTTGCTATGGTTGCTTGCAATGTTGTGAAAGACAGGAACAAGTTCAAGCTAATGGCACCATAATATACTTACTTCTATATTTAATTATTCGTGAACGCAGAGTAGAGTTGTTAAAATGAGTGTTTATTTTTTATTATTGCCCTAAGATTGCCGATTTCAAAAGTCACTGTTATTGACATCATCAGGTCAGATGCCATTAAGTTTAGACGTGTGGCAGCTCGGCCGAAAAAAAATGTCATTCAGGAACTCAATGCCGTAACTACTGAATGTCATTTCTTGTGCCTGTGTGGCACGGGTATTAAAGACTACACGGGTACCTACTATGAATAATGATTGCTATTCACAATCTAGTGAGCATTCCACAGCGGCCATTTGTTTTAAACAGCTATTGGCATTCAAGCATGCCGTTTTACTTGTGTGTTGTGGACCTCGACGCAATTGATTTCTTCAGGGATATGGAAATAGCAGTAGTGCCGCTCTATATCAGTTTTCGGCTGGATAGGAAAGGAATAAAACTATATTAAAGTCTGCTGGTTGGTCCTATGGGCACCGATAGGGAATGACGAGTAAATAATATAATTATCTTCGATAATCATCCATCCTTTCTTGTCTCTCCAGACCGCCAGAACAAGAACAGCTGTGAAAAAAAGATTTTTTTTTTGTTTTTCGCAATATTTACGCTGGCGCTGTACACACGAATCTTTAGGTCGAGAAGAGGGTTCAGGGAATCCGGACATACCCTTGAATTCACCAGTAATAATCCTTATGACATCTTTTTCATGTGCACAACTATTGCACAGGCAGAGGAACAGCTAGAAAATCATTTTCCAGCGTTGTAAAAAAAGATCGATATAGTTTCGGCATTTTTAGTCGGGGTCAGTGCGCTTCAGACTGAGTAGCGAAAGTAAACGACGTGATTAGCCAACAATATATGTTGGCCGCATCCTATGTAAACGACGCCCCTAGCAGTGAGCGTAAAGTATAACAAATGTAGCATACGTAAGTGTAGTCGCGTCAGTATAAATATATTGCATAAGGATCGAAAGAGAAAACAATATTGGGAAGCGACCCTAACGTTTGACAGGTGTCTCGCACTGGCATTCGCACGTCGGCGTTCCCGTGTCCCGGCGTATTCCTTTGCCTGAATGTTTCGTCGCGCTGGCAAAGCGGGTCTCAGAGATCACGTAGAGAGGCGCAACGATCCAAGCTACTCTCTAGAAAACCGTGCGCTCTTTCAGTGAACTCAATCAGTTAATTTTCGTTGCAGTTAATTGGCCTTAAGTAGACGTATCCACCGATAACACGTGTATCTAATATAACTCTTAACTTCAATCAGAACGATCGATTTCGTAACCGGTTTTAATTGTTGCAAGTAGTAAACAACTTTATTAGGAAAGCCGTCGGTTTCCTAAGCGGAGATGGCTGTCAGGCCGTGCCTGGTTGCCATCTCGTCAGCGCGTTTGATGGCCCGGAGATGGGTGTCCAGGCTTGTGGTCGTGAGGGTTCTTGTCTTTTTCTTAATATTCGGAAAACCGGAAGTGAGTGCTCGACCGGAAGTTCTTGGAAGAGGAACAAGAGTGTCCCTCATTGCTCGTGCCACTAAAAGGATGGGCGCGTTAAGTTAGCACGCTCCGAACTCCAAAGGAACACGCTGGAATGCGCTCGAGTGCGACGCCTTCGGAGCTTAGCTTAACGGTGGTTTCCGCCTACTGCTTTCGGGGGCACGAAAGCGTCACACGGCGAATGCTATCTTGCTTCCGCGGGAGCTGCGAGTGGGGAAGGAGAACGCACTTTTGGATGCGAAGTATCTTATGGCGGAGTTCAATCCGGTGGTGGTGGTGTGCGGCGTGACCACCATTACTGCGCATGCGCATACCCTCTCCCCTTCTCCTCTCCCCTTTCTCCCTCTCCCATAACCCTCTCCACTTCCCTTCTCCCCTCCCCTTTCCACACTTCTTCTGAAACGCGGGCTTGACATGCGGAAATTCTCTCCTGCGCAATGCCGCGATGAGCCCCTGCGCATGCGCGTCCCCTCCCCCACTCTCTCCTCTCCTACGCTGCCGCCCTCTCGCGTGCCTGTCTACCGCGTTCCCCGTTCGCCCTGTGAGAATTCACGGCCAGGCTAGAGGGAAGACAAGACGCGCGTAGCGTTTCTCTTCGCGTTCCACGACGCGAGGTCGGTAGCATGCCCAACGAACGCCAACGGAACGCGATCGTGCAAGTGCTCCGGCTTTGCATCGCCTCATGGTCCCCTTTAGCGGGAAATGGTGTAATATTTATTGGAGGAGAGAGTCGGAAATACGTCACTTTTCCGGAAGCCGTCGCAGGCGCGAGCTCTTGTGCACGCCCTCGTGCACCGTCTGAGGGTTGCAGCGCGTAGACCGCGCTCCGTAATCATGCACCGGAAGTCGCTTGTGAACCGTTAGGTTTACAAGAGCGCAATGCGCCGACTAGAGCGCGTTCGAGCTACTTAACGCGCCCATTGTGGTTCGTACTATGCTCAAGAATGAGCAATGCAGATGAAACCATGCGTAATTCTTTTCTTTTGAAGACAAAGAAATCCGACTTGGTGGAGTGATAAGGTGGAAAGGTGAGTCGACTTAGAATGGCGGGCTAAACTTCGGTTTTAACAGAAATTTCAGTCGTGCGACCAACGCATCGTGCGTGAGCAGGAAAGAGCACGATAACGGGTTTGGTTGTCGTGCTATTTCCTCGTGAAGTCGTGTCCCGTATTTCTTGCACGTCTTAATTTCGCGCTGTTTTTGGCTGTTAATAGGCACCAACTATTTCAAGTTCCAACGCCTTAAAAAGACATACGGAGGTTGAGACTAGTTAGAAGTGTCACGAAATGCTGATGGGCGCAGGTGAGAAAGGAAACGAGCAGAGTACGAACTTTGATTTTCACTGATTCACTCCAGTAATCTAAAATAAAAAGGAAAATGTCACACGCACACACGCACGCACTAGCACACATGTATGTCTACACTGACCGGTTCACTCCGGCCGAGTGAACGAAATAGCACCTCTTTCGCACGTGCGTCGTCTCGAGGAGGAATAATGATTAGCAACAGCGTCATCAAAGTAGTACCTTAATTATGCCTGACAGGCCAATACAATCGCATAATAGACGCCGTATTTTCGGGCACACGACAGCAACGCTTCTTGTGGAAAAAGTTCGCGCTGTGGTGGCCGCCTCTAAACGGGAACGAAACGTGAAAATGTCCTTGTTCTGAGGTTTAAAGTGACACTATTCTAATGAACCCCACGTTGTCAAAATTAATTGACGGTCACCCACTATACGGCGTGGGCAGGAGAGCCATGTGATGCTTTGGCGTGTCAGGCACTGCAGTGATTGAGCTCATTTGTCACATTTAGTGTCCGTGTCCTTCGATCGAGTTGCCCATCAATTCGGCCTTGCGCTGTTCTCTGCCAACATCCTGGGTCGCTCGGGACCAATACCTCAGAAAGGTGTTGGTCCAGGACAAACTTTCAGTTATCTGAAAAGCTTTCATCCTGCTAAATCCGCTTTCCCTTGCACCTTCAATCAATAAACGGTTGGATTATATATGTATTTTTTCTTTCTTTCACGACCATTACCTGGCGGACGTCTGCAGAGCCACTTTGCCACTATGGGTCCATGTGTAAATGTCACTCGCTATCGCTCCTATATATGCATTTCCAGGTGCGGGAATCGCCTTCCCTCAGCGGTTTTGCTTGGCGCCCCAAGCCCACGGCGCTGGCGGAACAGGAAGTGCCCCCAACCTCGTCGCTCAAGCTCCTCCCGCAGCTTCGGCGACGGGACCAGCGGTGCAGCGGCCTCCGGTGGTACCCGCCGCTCCTGTGGCCAAAGCTGCGGTTCGTCGCCGGAAGCAGCGATCCACGGCAGCCGGTAGGTGGCTGACCGCGTCTCACGTTTGCTTTGAAGACGCTTGCAGTCCGAAATCTATTAGACAACTAATGCTTGAACCAAAAAACGCCAGGCCTGCTCGGAAAGCGCAGCACAGTCACAGCGAAAGCTGGAAGAGCGGCATTTCTAGAGCCCGTTATAAACTCTCTTGTGGTTACTAATACAAGTACATTAGGAACGTACCCACTACGCCACAAATCATAATTTTTTGGAAGTTGGGAAGCACCCGCCACGACATTACTCGTTATGCTGCGGAGAAGCGAGGTACCATCTGTTAGGCATTATGTGCATTTTGTTGATGCGATGGTTGATGACGACGAAGAATTAGGGCTGAGCACTTTGTAATGGGTTGGAAGCTTTAAACGGCCCACTAGTTACGTAATTCACATTGTGTGAATCGCGGTCGTTGTTTAACTATCCCACCACGCTTTATAACATACGTTAACCGGAGAAACGGAAAAAGAGAGGGGGAATTAACTTTATTGAGACCCCGAGGAAATGGATCATGAGAGCCTCATGGGCTTCCTTGGCAACCAATAGAAGTGCACTTTCAAGGAACCCACTACGCTATAAATCATCATAATTATTGTGAAGTAGGGAAGCAGCCACTATGCAATTTCTCGTCATTCTGCGGAGAACCGTGGTACTCGCTAAACACCCGTATAGGCATTATGTGCACTTGTTGATGCCATGGCTGATGACGATGAAGAATTATCGCAGAGGCTTTTGTAATGGGTTGGAAGCATTCAACAACCCACTCGTCGCGCAATTCGCATTGCGTGACGCCCGGTTACAGAATTCACGTTTTTGTGACGCCTGGTTGTTATTTTACTCTTCTACCACACTACATTACATATGTTAATGTGGATGACCTGCGTGGTTCTGTGGTAGAATATGTTAATGTGGTTCCTTTCCGACATGAAGCCTGTATAGGGTCTTTTTGCAACGCAGTTTCAAGCACCGGCATGGCCCTGAGGTAGAACACTGGGTTCCCACGCAGAGGGCCCAGGTTCGAGCCTCGTTCCATCCTGAAATTTTTTTCTTATTTCCTTTTTTTTTAATTCGTGCGATAGCGGTTGCGGACACCGGCGGCGGCGGCGGCGGATAACTACGGCGCCAAAAACGGCCGTTTAAATGATCTCATAACAGCTTTCGCTGTAAAAAAATTGTGGCCTCCGGGATTACCTCCGGCAGCGCGCCGCCCTGCCGTAGATAATCGGGGAGGCCACGCGAGAAATGTATTTGCCTCGAGGGCGACCACTGCAGACAACGGCGCTGCCCTCGCTGTGACTTAGTAAACGGCATCACGTGGACCGCCAGCGCAGTTCGCTTGCTTTTATCCCCAAGGAAGTTCATTTTCCTGTTATTACATCATGAGTTACTGCTCGGTGCCACATTGCCGAATGTATTCGAGCGAGCCCAGTGTGGATGAGTCACTCCAAAACGTCGTGGCAGAGAGATGCTTGACTAATAAATTGGGAACCAGCCCTTCGTTCGTTATCGTGCGTGCAGCACACGCTTCCGCGAAGATGAGTATGGTGTTCGAGATAAAATGTCCAGTGCGTATGACGTGGAACTTCCAGAGGACACTAATTTTTGAAGTTCCACACTGACGGTTACCTTCACGTTTCTTCGTACGGCAGCTTCCTCGTCGAAGTTCCCCGTTCCTGTCAATAGGGAACTTCAATGTGGACCAGAATTTTTCTCATTTAAAAAAATTTTTCCCTCATAAGACTTACAAACTTCAGTGGTATGCAAACATATTTAACGAAAAATACACCTTTTGTAGTATAAGTATTGATTATTCAGATATTCATACAAAGCGAAATATTCTCAGGGGGAAAATGCAAACAGAAGATATTGGCAAAATTTCTGGAGGCATGTGTGGACGAAAAATTGGGTAACATTATTGAGCTTCGAACACCATACACATATGCATTTGCTTAATATGCAAACCAAGTTTGGTATTGAAACGAAAAACGATAGTCTCAGAATATATTTTCTGACAAACATGATGACTCAGACAACATTCTGAGAAATTTGGAATAGTCCAGCGTAACCAAAAAGTGCTTTCTCTACGCCATGTTCTAGAAGTTCACTGTTGTCAATGCAATAAATCAGCAAGATTTTTTTCGAATACGTTTGAGATGGCGGCCAAAATGGCTGGGACATTTGGCTTGGAATGACCCTTACCTGTGTACCCACAGACCTTGAGAAAGCTTGCAGATGCCACTGCTTGTGGGACTCGGTGTACAAATAGCCCTCAGGGGTCAGCAAAAGGAAAAAATCACAGCATATCCACGGAGTGAATGATGATGAGTGGGCGAAGCTGCGGAGGTTCATCGGTAAACCGTGAATCTTCCGTGAATTCTGCCCAGTACATCATCACCGACGTGAGATCGGGCGCGTTTATACTAAAGGTTCGATGAGTTATGACGACTTGCAGCTCACTTTAATTTTACATGTACGCTGTGAATTTTCATTGTTTAGAAAACCATTGCTTTAAAAAACATCTGGCGTCTTTCGTTAAAGGCCAACTCCGGCGATTTTTTGGCCATGTCGAAGTAATGGTGCTTTTATGTTCCTGAGACGCTCCTGTTACGGGCCCGATAGCAGAAATACTCGGCAAATTGGAGAATAATTTTAAATAAGCAAAAAAAGCGCAACACCGAAACCGAAACCCAACCGAGTGTACTGTCTACGTATGACGTAGACGTTGTTACGAACGAACCGGAAGTCGTGCAAGGCATGCCAGTCACGCCGGCGCGGAGTATGAAAACTGCGACAGCCGGGACGACCAGCGAAGCGCCGGCCAAACCAACGCTGTCTGTCGCCTTGTGCACAGCAGACGCTAGCTGTAGCGGCCGAAGCGCCGAAATTAGCGGTGCCCTCGGCTGCGTCACCTCCGCCGCCTTGCCAATATTGACATCACAGACGCAATGTTGCCAATAATTCTGGGAAGCCAGGAGGGCGTTTGCAGACAATCTTTAAAATTCATTTGCAAACAATCTGCCCATGTCTCAAGCCTGTAATTTGGCATAAATGACGGAAACGTGCAAAGGAACGTACCCAGCGAATTTCACTGAGATCCATCGACCTCGAAAAATCGCCGGAGTTGGCCTTTAATCAGCTGGCGTCTTTTCGTTTTGCTTTAGAAACATCTGGCGTTCTTTCGTTTTGCTTTTAGAAAACATCTGGCGTCTTTCGTTGGTTTATTTCATCAATCAATGGCGTTTTGAACAAAATTTTTATTGTTTAATCACGCACAGGAGAAATCTCACCAGGCACTACCTTGGAGGTAAACAATGGCTGCTAATGGTTATGAGAGACAGAAGAAGTCGGCTTTTAGCTAACACTTACACTTCTACTTCTACTAACGTTTCCTACTGGAACATGCCAATGGCTGCTAATGGGGAATGAGAGACAGAAGAATTTGGCTTTTAGTTAACGCGCACGCTGCGATTTTTTTATTGTTCAACAACGCACAGGAAAAATCTCCCACCGGCACCACCTTGGAGGTCAAGATCTGGTACTAGCGTTACGACTGGTTACGCACTACGACTACGACAACTACGAGAACGAACGGGTGCCGCGTTAAGGAGCTTCGCCCTAAAATGGTGCACAAGAGACGCGCTGTAGATTTCACTGACGCGTCACCACGGCACGGAAGGATTAGCTACAAAATTAGTCTTATTAATTCCTCATTCGACTTGAGCTGTGCGCGTATGACGGAGGAGTGACTTCCAAGTGAAGCGTAACTGTAGTTCGTGAATCTAATCTCAGGTCGTCACGCGAGGAAGAAACCTGTCGCTGCCTCCAGTGGCAGCAAGTCACGTGGCGGGCGAAAGTCCGCCAGCGTCGATACCACCGCAATGAGCAGCTCGGATTCAAGCAGCGTCAGTTCCTCTCCTCCCGAGGCGGTCACGACGGTCGGCAGTTCTCGCGAAGAGGAGGCCAAGCCGGTCGCGAAGAAGGACCTGCTCAAGTTGATGCACACTTCCAACCTGCCCCAGCCGCTTCCCGAGGGCGAAGCCCGCAGGAAGCGACTGGTCACCACCCTCATGGGGGTCGCGGTCCTGGTGGCGGCCCTGGCGGCCACTGCGTGCCTTCTGGCCCTTCTTAAAGACAACTGGAAGCACGGAGCGCCGACCGATGGCGACGAAGAAACGTGAGAGAGGCAGCGCGCTTACTCACACGCACGCCGCACAAATATGGATGCATAGCAGTTCGGCGCACGCAAGCTTCTGCAGAAAGGTGGTTGTTTGGGCTAGTCGGTGTTTCGTGATAAACGAGGGTGGACTGCGAAGGCCTCGTTCGTCATGAAACGTCAGCTATCCCGAACCAACCACGGTTATAAGTTTCATGTATACACTTTTTCTGACTGCTTGTTTCGAAGCGCCTGTCGCTTGTCCGCCATATACAGTCTACGCCAGGGGCGTAGCCAGAAATTTTTACTTTATGAATGTTCGTGCGTGCGTTTGTATGTGTGCGTGCCTATATACGCCAGCAAAACTGAAAAATTTCGGGGGGGGGCGGGTTGAACCCCCCAACCCCCCCCCCTTGGCTACGCCCCTGGTCTACGCTGTCCTTTTTTATCGCG
The DNA here is from genome assembly GCF_013339695.2 of Rhipicephalus sanguineus. Classification (NCBI taxonomy): domain Eukaryota; kingdom Metazoa; phylum Arthropoda; class Arachnida; order Ixodida; family Ixodidae; genus Rhipicephalus; species Rhipicephalus sanguineus. Next base: position 5,797,186 of record NC_051186.1, read on the forward strand.
CTTTACCCTCGTTCCCCAGAAACCCTTTGCTAAGAGAATAGACACTGTGTCCCAACGCATTAAAGGCTGATGAAATAAAAGACGCAAGAAGTACTGCCATGGTACCAGAGGTAATGTATTTTTGATTAGCCACCGTCGAGTACAAGTGTGATTCTTTACAACTGCACTGAATCACATTATCAATGAAATTGACTGAGAAGAAGGGGAAGATGGCTTCCGCCTTCACGACGTCTTAAGCGAATGCATAAAGGACCGTGTGACTTTCCTTTTTTGTACGCTATAGCTTTCCTCCAATTATCAGAGCGCGCGCCTTCGCCCACGAAGAAAGCAGTACGTGCCCGCGCCTCCCGCGCGCGAGACAGCGGCACTATGAATTCACATGCTTGAAACTTCGCATTAAAGCACATGCCTGTCATTCAGGTCGGGACGCGCTGACCGGAGACGCCGCTTCACGCAGCTGCCTGCTTGTTGTAGCAACCAGCAGATGAATCAGCGCCATGTCACAAGTTCTAAGTCGTGAAGGAAGACACTGCTTAACAAATGTTTCTAAAACGCACGTCGTGAACTCAGCTATTGCGCATGCATGAGGATCAGGTGCATAATCAATTGGATGTTCAGTAAAACTTCTGCTGGTACATAACTTTTGATAGGTTTTAAAAGAATGCACGAGACAAGCAGTGTTGATGTGCTTGTCTCATCTATTTTTTGTGGTCCGTCCTGGGTTTGCGCTCAAGGTTTCGCCTTAAAAGCAATTATCGGGTGCTATTCGCGTTTCGCGGCGCAGCATTGAAACGCTGAAGAATGGAGGAAAGATGACGCGAGCTGGAAGTGATTGCACGTGGTGCTTCCGAACGACACGCACAAAATGGGACATGCGAGCTTCGGCAGTTATGCATATAATTATAAACTATGATCCGAAACTTTCAGTTTCGAACTAATCAATGCTAACAGAATAATTCAAGTGTTTGCGCAAGGCAGCATTACCAATACATTGTCGCTCCAATTTTCCTAGTTCTCTGTCCCCTAGTCCGCGGCCTTGTGAAACCATAATATTGGTTCGAGTCCACTCGGATGCGCTGCATAAGGGTAGCCGCAGCAAAGTTTGACCGAGAGAAGAGTAGCCTGTGGTTTCCTGTCATTACCAGAATAGAGAAGCAGTCAGACATCGCTGGTAGGCTTATTTTAGACAGTCGTGCAAACCACCGCCGCCTGTACTAAACTGTGTTTGCGATTTACCGTATTCGCGTTGGGTGCTCGCAGCGCAGTTAAAGCTGAAAGCGAAAATGCTGGACGCATCATAGGCGTGCGCACAGGGGGGGGGGGGCAGGGGAGGGGGGCGGTCGCCCCCCCCCTAATCACCTAAGAGGGGGGGGCGCAAAATCTGCCCCGTACATTGACCCTTCTAGTCACATAAGAGGGGGGGGGCGCAAAATCTGCCCCATACATTGACTTTGAAGGGGGGGGGCGCTGCGACGACCCTTTGGCCCCCCTAATGGGGAACCCTGCGCACGCCTATGGGACACATTATACTTAGAATCCGAGAATATCCGGAGGCGGCCTAGTAACGGTGTGCCCGCAAATTCAGTTTTATCCCCAACGTGGGGGTTAGATAAACAACTAAATTCAAATGCAGATCCAACTGGATCAATCGGTGCTACTTCATGCTCAGCCAACGCCTCGGAGGCGCTGGCTCAGCGAACGATAGCTTACAAACAAGAGAAAACGAAAATTAGGGATGATTCAAGCGGTGCATAGTTTGGGGACGACTGTGATGGTTTTAATTAAGCACGTTTTCGTATCTCCATCTGTTTTTCAGGAATGCGAACTCGACCATCCCAGAGCCACAGTCCGGGCTCGGCTCGCTGGAAGGAGTCGCGAACAAAAGTTTGGCAGAATACGACATGCTGCCGAACGAATATGGCCCGTTGCAGCATTCCTAAGCGGTGCCCGATACTTTTTAGACCCTATTACAGCGTTTGATAATAGCGTGCGGTTATCACTAATGCGAAATAGAAAAAATAATTAAAAAAAGCGAAGAGCGCCTGACTTCTATTGGTTTATGAGGAAGGGAAGACAAGACGAAGTGTTGGTCGAATCCTAGCACTATCCACCTATCATGGAATAAATCCAAACAAGACAGAGGAGACTTGAAGCGATGAGGCATATTTGGTCATAAAATGCCGTTGGAGCCGACGTTTCGGCAAGTGGACTTGTTTTAGGCGATTGGCTCCCTTGACGAAGACTAGTCCTCTTGCCGAAACGTTGGCTTTCGGCTCCAGCGGCATTCCCTGGTCAAAGATGTCTCATCGTGGTACAAAGGAAGGCTCATGAAGAAACTGTCTACAGAGGTTCATTATGGGTCGTGTTCAGCGCGCACATAACAGACAAGGACGTTAAAGGGACCCTAAAGGGCAAAACGATTTTCCTCATATTGGTAAAGTACGCGTTAAGGATACCAAAAACACTACGCCTGCTGCGAGAAGACGCTTAGTAAGCGAGAAAGCGCGCAAAAACAAAATGTCGGTACGACACCACCTTGAAGTTTCCGCACCATTCGCCGTGACGTCACATGCTTTGACAGCCCCTACTAGGGTCTGCGTAGTTCCTAATCGGTAAAAATGAAGTACATTGTCCTCTGAGGGGGCCATAGATTTAACATACAAAGTTTGGGGTAATTGTGTTCAGCCAATCGCGCCAGAATACGATAAATACGTTTTGAAACCCGTGACGTCGCGCGGGGAGACACATCGACAAGAAGATTGTACGTCCTGCCATTCAGATTTTTACAGCAGACTCAATGAGATTAAAACTCTAAATGCAGAATTCAACTTTCTCTCCAACAAATTCTTTTACATATAATATTACCATGGTTATTATTTTTCTGAGGTTAGGTATTCTTAAAGAGTCACTTCGACCACCTTGTTTTTATTTCTGGTTACGTATTGCCAATAAATAAACAAAATTCATTACACAAAAAGCCACAGTTTCGGCGCAAGGGCGAAGTAATGAATGCGATAGCAACTAATTAGAATGTTATAAGAAATAAGGCTAGCAGTTCTCTTTTATGCAATGCGGCCGCTCCAGCGAGCGTAGTGATCGTCTTTTTGTATGTCTTCAACGCAATTTATTGCGAAAGTGTGAGCGGTAAAGCAGCACGAAGGGAAAGGTAATGCCAGGACAGACCTTTCCGTCCTGCTGTTCTTTCCTTCATACCTTTACAATGTGTTGCAGCAACTGGTGCAACACATCACGATCTTGAGCTTCAACACAAACTTTGCGGTGAGAGAACAACACACACAAAGCTATGAGCCATCTGCTGATCGCCTTTAAACACACGGGATAGGGCACGCACGACCGCAGGCGACCAAGACCGGTCGGTCAACCAATGTATATCTGACTTTACACGTTACAGCAAAGAAGTAACCGATTACAACTACAATTACTTCCTTTAAAACGTAACTGATTGCAGTCGTCAATTACAGCTCCAGAAAACTGAGCAAATGTAATCCATTACTTTTGCGTTACTTTCCTTCAAAATTTTATTGGTGTTACACAACAGCACAACTTTACTCAAACTACGACGACCTCCTGCGGCTTGCATGGTAGAGAGAAGGCTAGAGGCTTGCGTGAAGGCTGGGACGCTTACTGTGGCTCCTGCGATATAGTGTTACACGTTGTTAAAAGGTACCTCTAACACTTCTTCAGCATGGTCAGAAGACGCTGCCGATCAGTTGTTGAGAACACGCCTGCACAGCGCGTGGTGTGGCATTCACAATTAATGATAAAAATCGGCTAGAAATCGTTGCGTCTTCTCCCTACAAATGACGCCATCAACCCAAATAACAGCGCCATAAAACCAAAGTCCACGGGCTTTAGCTGATTTGAGCATCATGAGCTGCACAGTTACCGCGGCAGCGGCGGGACGCCGCCACATGCCCAGTCGTGCGCTCGCGATCACACGAAAGTAAGGTGCGCGTTAGAAGCAAAAAAGAAAAAAAAAATGGCTCAAGGTCATATGTGCTGACGAAGCGACGCATCTTCTTGCCCCCTTGTCATCCGCCTCTCTGCGAAGCTTGAATCGTGCGACAGATCCCTGTAAAGACCTTCCACTCGTACTTGACGGGCTCTTTTTACGGCAGTCTCCAATCATATTTGCAACGCCTCCTATCTTGGAGGCATTGGAAAGCCACGTTAGGAGCAGAAAGGTTTCGGTTGGGGCAGGGGGAGGATCAATACATCGATAAAAATAAAAAAGAAAAGATGGCTTTCGCCTTCGAGTCGTCGTAAGCGTAGACGTGCGCAGGGTTCCCCATTAGGGGGGGGGGCAAAGGTTCATCACATCACCCCCCCAACCTACTATGTCAATGTATGGGGCAGATTTTGCGCCCCCCCCCCCCCTCTTAGGTGACTAGAAGGGTCGAGGCTCTTGAGAACTCTGTTGATGTCAGCACTGTCCCGTGTCTTCCTTGCGTTAATCGTCTGGTTTGTGCTGTATTTTACCCATGAACTATGCATCACCAACTAGCCTGCCAGCAAATGTTATAGAAGGGTCAATGTACGGGGCAGATTTCGCGCCCCCCCTCTTAGGTGATTGGGGGGGGGGGCTGCCGCCCCCCCCCCCCCCCTGTACGCACGCCTATGGTCGTAGGCGAATGCATAAGGGACCCTGTGAGTTATCGCTGTGCTTATAAATTACAAAGGTTGCCGAAGTTTATAGCCTTTCGTGTGTGGTTCCTTCTGGATGTTAAAGCTGTTGATAACAAATGCTAGTTTTGTCTTCGATAACCAAGCAGTTTTTCTAACGTCTGCAAGAAGACATAACTTTAACAAGCATGCCATAGTTTTGTCTTCGACAACTAAGCAGTTTTTCTAACGTCTGCAAGAAGACATACCTGCATGGTCTCATTTCGTTTCACGAGCCTGCGTAAAGATCCCTCCAAAATATATGCCTGTCAAGCGACAATGAACTGCTTTTCAGTTTATCTGTTTATCGTATCAAAATTAGCGCCCTCACAGGGTGCGCGCACAAACGACACACAAGACGCACAGCTAGGCGCAAGGAATGCTCAAAGTTGTTCTAGTGCTAATGCTTTGAGTCTTGAAAATGGCGCCAACAGGAGGCGTAAGGGCGCGCTCACGGAGACCTCTTGCTATGCTTGCCCTTGTTCTCGACCGCGCTCTTCCAGATAGACTGCCGTTCTGAGTGGGTACCCCTGATGACGCTCTGTATGGCCAGCGGGCTCTTGGGGCTCGTGGCGTGGTGGCTGATGGGGCTTCTTGGAGTCGCTGGGCTTGCCACGGAGGAAATTTTTCTGGACGCCGGCTTTCGAGGCGACGAATGCCGCTTGTGATGTGGCGATGACTTAGTCTCCTTGGTCCGCTCCGAATGCTTGGCTTCCTCGGCAGCCTCGTCGAATGCCTGCCTTGTGATCGTTTTCAGTGTCTGCGACAGACAAGCAGCCAAAGCAACATTGTATAGCCATGTTCAACGTGCCGAGGTGCATAAGCGCGCACAAGGTTCCCCATTAAAGGGGGGGGGGGGCGAAGTTTCATCGCAGCGTCCCCCCCTCCCCCCTGCGGTCGAGTAGAAAGGAAAGCGTGTTTCACAACAGATAAAAAAATGAAAATGAAAAGATTACGAGCTTCTTACAGTGGCTTGCCTTTGGTCCCTGCCTTTCCTGAAGTAAAGATAGGAGGTAAGCAGTTCTTGGAATAGAATAGATCAGGGGCCTGCGGCCGCCATTATCGTCAAAAACCTGCGTGGCCATAACTGAGTAAACGTATATGGGGCAGACGAACCCCCTCCCCCTGTGTGAATAGGAAAGGGGGGGGGGGTCACACCAATGCCGAGGTGGTTGTGCAGGATAAACAGACTACGCAACAGCTATCATCATTGGCACCTTCCTCGTCACACCACGTTCATATTTGCGGTTCTATAAAAGGTGACTAGCCCGATAGAGAGAGACAGGGACTTCAGGTTAATGATATCTCCACACCCTTGCAACCCATTACAGAGCACAGCACAGCGTCGGAGGGAAAGAGAGAATAAAGGAGCAGCCACCTTTCGAGATGGGCACCTGCACTACTGCAAGCAGAAGTAGCGGTGTTTTCAGGGACGCGCACAAAACCTATCATTAACGTGATCAAAGCTTAAAGTTTATTTCCACGTGGTTCGTTCTTGCAGTAATTACCGGTTATTAACATAAGCTCAGGCGTAATTGGACATAGTAAGGTTGCCGGCTGGGTGGGGAGCTGGGCAAGCGCACCAGTGCGGCCCCTCCTCGCTTGCAACTGACGCGCCAGCTGTGTTCATTGTAGTTGTCTGCTAACGCCAGCACCAAAGAGCCAATGTTATTTAATCGACAGGCATGCCGGTTGGCGCATTGTAGCGTTCCCTATCCCGCATTCAAGTTGCCTAAACCGCATTAGAGTCCTTGCCTGGTATAAAATGAAATAGCTCGCTCGTCCTTTTTCCTTTGTGGACTGCGTGTCCCTTGTCGTTAGGCCTCGTGGCGGTGGCCCCCCTTAAGGTTGCGTCGTCAGTTCGGATACCAGAGTACTTTAACGTCTTTAAAATTTCCTTCTGGGTTACCGGTAGTCAGTGTTGTAGCCGTTACCGAAAAAGAAGTAACTAACTACTCGATACGCTAACAAAAAAGGAACGCGTTACCGTTACAGTTACCGAAAAATAAAGTAACAGACGTTACTTAATTCCGCCGTTATTCCATGGTCAGAAATTTTAATCGGTGAATTTTCGCTACAGGAATCCCAAGTGACAGTTTTAGAACGCTGATATTTAATATAAAACTTCTAGCCCAAAGGGCAATTTTACGCGAAGTGCTTATTTAACGAGAATAAATTGCACAAGTGTGTCGTCCCTTGGCAATAGTATAGTGACCTAAAACCGCCTGTACAGCTACATGTGACAGCTTCCAAATCTGTAGCACATGGTAAAGCAATTTTTCTCAGCGTGACAATTAATACAAAATGAGAGATTATCATTAGAGACCGAATTTTAGGCAAAACTTATTTTATTCATAGCGTTCCCCACTTTTATATGTAACATGAATTTGAGGTTTAGAAGGACTTTTGTAGTGTTTTTATAGTCCTTATAAAGGTCTCTGGCGTTTAAGTCTAAATGCCTGTAAATACCTGTAAGGGCTTATTTTCAAAATCTGCGCCTATACGAACGCTATTTAGCCTCAAGTTTTGTTTTCGGGTGCAGTTAAAGACCGTTACTTATACTAACCAGCAACATTGACTGTTCGGAACTCTCTAGGATTCAACCTAACCCTCTACAACCAACTGCAGGAAAACAACCGCTCGCAGCAATGAAGGCGGACACGCCGGCCGTTAACATACGCCGCCGCCATACGCCGCCGCGTTAACAATGCCGTGAGTGCTTGGCGAATGCGAAACCGCGGAGAGTCGCTAAGGAAAAGGAGGGTGAAGAGCAAAAGAAGAAAGAAAAATGTAATGTCCAACGCCGCTTTTTTTTTGTAATTTACTCTTTAAGGTGTTCACCACCAGGGGACCAATTGGCTCCACGTGATTCGACCTGGCCAATAGGAGGCATCCCTCAAGTCTCGTCTATTAGCAGTCTGACTACCTGCCCCTGCTCTGTCGTCCTCAATCATGCCGAAAAGAATAACACCCAGGAGTGTGTCGATTCGACAGTGGACAGTTGACGCACCACGCTACAGAATAAACGGAGAGACCGTGTTCTGCGAACCGTGCAGGACACAGTTGCACGTCTATGTTTAACTGTTGGCGCCATTGTGCTAACATAATAATTTTTTTTTTCCTGTCGTACATACAGGTCGAACGCGTCTTCGTTTGCAGTTTTCATTTATGCAAAAATCTATTGTGCCTATGTTTACGATGTCGGGGTCGTAAAGCGTTGTTCTGCCCGCCTGTTTTTGGGCGCCTAAAACGCGCTTTCTTAATGCATAAAAATCTGGTATCTAATCATCATCAACGCTCTCCGTGAAGAAATAAAACTCTTAACAAATTTCGATTAATTCTGACGGCGTGCTTCTACTAACAAGACAGATGCTCAAATAGTAAAGTAATAAATAAATACTCAAACGACTTAGTTCCGGGGAAAAATATTTGTGCACATGTATACAATCTTTCCCCTTTAAACGGTATAATTGCCGCGAAAATTGCGAGCGCTTATGTGAAGGTGTTCCAAGGCCAGCCTCATTCGCTGAAAAATTCAGTAACTATAGAAACGTGTGCTTCGCAGTTGCCGATAGAACGAAGCAAATTCCATTTTGAAAACAAAGTTGATAACCAGCGCTAGATTATTGCATGGAGAACTTTCTAATAACTACTTGTAGAATTTAAGCAACAGCTTCATTTCAAAGCTGTCATCGGACAGATTGCCTCTCTTCTTAATGAATACGTTCGCACCTACGCTAAACAGGCGCTGGATGGACGCATTGGATAGTACTCCTATTGTGAACGCCTGGCGGCCCGGCATCAGTCCGCCGCTGCGACAAGAGAACGTCGGGACGAGATTTGCAATAGTGGCGCGTATGGCGCAAAGGAGCTTTGTGTAAAACTCCTGGAATAATTAATAAAAAAAATACGTGAGGAGTGACGTGACACTTCACGTTATCGAAAAATGTTAAGGTAAGTACGTTACCCGTTACAGTGCTAAAATGGTAACGAGTACGTTACTATAAGTTGCCGAAAAAAGTAACGCGTTACCGGTAACGCCGTTACTTGTAACGCATTACCGCCAACACTGCCGGTAGCACAACGGCACGCTTTAAGCGAGAAGTGCCTTACTTGAAACAATTTCTCCCAGGCGGCGACGACGGCGGTCGTCATGGCCGATCTGTTGCTCTCGAGCATCTGGGTCAACAGGACCGAGAAGAAGAGCTGAAAGTGCTTCACCTGGAGCCCTTCGAGGCGGGCGTGCTCGACCGCAGTCTGACGCGCCAGCGACAAGAGTGCTTCGTAGTCGTCCACCGACTCGATGATCGCAGCCAGCTGTTGGCCAACCGCGTCGCCGAACGCCCGGAACTTGGCGTCGTCACGAAGCTTGCGCAGTTCGCGGCCCTTGAACTTGGGGAACACCGTCTGGGTGTCTGGGTGTTCAGTGAACATGGCCAGCAGCAGGAAACTGCCGAAGTCCGGGCGCTTGCTGCAGAACATGTTCCAGGTGCGGTGCACAAGCTTGTTCTCGTGTTTCGTCATGCCCGTCGGAGTGCTCGGCGGCTCCTTGGCCCACAAGTTGCCCATAGCCGTCTTGTGCTGTCGTCCGGCTGACGTGACGTCAATGTCGTTCTCGTCGAACGCCCGAAGGCTCGTGGCACGTGCGCCCGCAACGGGAATACTGGCTGATTGGCTACGAGACGAACCGCTTGGTGGCTTGGATCTTCTTCTTCTTTTCCTTCGCGACCAACGTAATTATGATGAGCGCATGTCTGACAAACATTGATGCATTCCGTAACTCATTGACCAGTTACCTGGCCAACGAAGTGTAAACGTATTTGCCATTATCGCAGTCTGAACTCTGCGGTGTAACTTTTTTGCAATTTCTTATTGTATAGCATCGTAGTGTGTCTGTAAATGACATTAGATTTGCCGTGTGACAGGGGTATTAAGCACCTACTACCACGCTTTTTAAACCCTTGATCTGCCACCGCTGCACTGTTACTTCAGGTCTACCGGTCGTACTACTCTTTTGCAATAGCATTTGTATTACCAGTTGCAGTGCCTTTATGTTTAGCTTTTTGAATTCAAACACGTGTACTGTAACTTTTAAGCTTTTTTTGCCGTTGTACAGTAATGACCATTGTTACAAAGCCTTGTAAAGCGTTGTGGCAACTCCGCAAAAGAGTCTTGCAGGCTTCTGGGACACTGGGGGAACACCCCCCTCTCTCCCCTCGCCTCCTCCCTGCGGATAACGCATTTGTCACCCACACCTGCCGTCCTCCTCTGGACCGGGGGGCGCAGTGTTGCCCGCAAATGACCCTTCCTCGTATTTCAAGTGAGTGAGGAACGTGGTTTTGCTCGAAAAGATGATCATCAAATGAATGCTTCTGTTGGGGGTCTTTTTCGTAGGACCTGTTTTGCGAATAGTGGTCTACAGGTGTGCATTAATGCCATTGTTCGTCAAAATTTGACAGCTTCAAGAAGGGACAACCCCCCACCCCCCTCCCTTCACTCGTGGCGGATATGGAGAGAGGCACAACATTCATTTCAAGGAGCTTAAAAGCACTCTACTTTCACGGCGGCGTTTCAGTGCAGATACTGAACACTTTTATTCTCGGTGCTAATGAATAGCGGAGGTTGTCAAAGTTCGTGTTATACTGGCGGTCTTGAACGTGAAAGAGACTGCGCAGACAGCGTCATTTATTCTCACGTATCTTGGATCCCTCAATGTTTGTTGCTAACAGTGTTGTGTTGTCCAGGATAACTATAGGCTGTTCCCCTAACGCCAGGAAGAAGACATACCTGTTCGGTCCCGTTTCCTTTCTCGAGCCTGGACAACGATCGCCGCAGAATATATCCATATAAAGTGTCATCAAAACGTGCTTCCAAATAATCAATCTGTTTATCGCATCAAAATTAACGCGCTTACTATGTGCGCGTCAAAACGGCACGCAGACGCACAGCCATACGGAAGGAATGTTCAAAGTGGTTCTAGTGATGAGGCTGTGCGTCTTCAAACTGGTACCAATGGGAAGCTTCAGGGCGTGCTCATGGAGACTTTTTGCCGCCCTTGCCTTTGGCCCCGCTCTTCCAGAACGATTGCCGCTCTGAGTGGGCACCTTTGATGACGCTCTTTACGGCCAACGGGCTCTTGGTGTTCGTGGCCTTCTGGGTCGCATTTGCCGGGCTTGCCAGGCTGGAGGTTACAGTGTACGCAGGGTTTCCAGTTGACGAAGGCGGCACATCCCGTGGTGCTGACTTGGAACTCGCTGCTCGCTTTGAATTTTCAGCTTCCTTGGCAGCCTCGTCGAATGCGTGTTTTGTGATCATTTTCAGCGTCTGCAACAGACAGCGAGCCAAAGAAACGTCGCATAACCAACTTGGACGTGCCGAGAAGGTTGTACAGGAAAAATAGACTGTGCAACTGCTATCATCATTATCACCTCCCTTGTCGCACCTAAAGTCCCTAGATTTTTTTTTCTCTAGGGAATTTAGGCGCACCGCATTCTACATCGGTTGTTCTCTGAAACCCTTCCACAGTGTTGACGAGCCGGATAGAGAGACATGCGGCTTTGAGGTTAGTAATGTGACTAATTTTTGCAACCCATAAGAGAGCACAACGTGGCGGAGGGAAGGGAGGAGGGAGCGAAGGATAGATGAGTACCGACACTGCCGAGCGGAAAGTGGGGATCGAAAAACCGGCGCGCGCCTGGCAGCACTGGGAAACCAACCCAATACCTCCTTTACTGCAGGAAGACGCTCTGCGACCTCACTACCGTTGCGACGAAGGAAAGAGTCACATCGCACTGCAGGAACAGGCTACGACGGTGGCCATGACTAAAACCCTTACATCTAACCGCCTTGTCGTCAGAAAACACGGATGGAGCTACACGTTGGTACGGACTCAGCAGACCTGTTCAATCGTCAACGATCTTTATGAGTTGATCTGTATGAGACGTACCAAAGTGAAACGCAAGCACAACACAGAGGTCAACGCAACACTTGATGTGGATCGGATTGTGACATTGGGGTGTTTTAGGAGCGCCGGTTTACCTTACGGTGTGCACGGATATACCCCTTCCCTGCTAAGACACCCCATTTGTACAGCCTCTCCGCTAACCGCGGTGACTGGCAGTACTGCTTTATAAGAAGGATGTGTTTATGGACAGCGTTGAACTCCCGATATTTCGATACTGTTGGGGCGGACTTCCATCGCCGTGCCGGCGACGCACCGCTAAATGACTCCGGTGGCCCGTCTTCTATAAAAAACAACTCGAAAACCTTCTCTCCGTACGAAAACCGCGAGAGTGACAATAACGTGTAGGGGCGTTAAGGCAGCACGGGTAAGGCCTAACGACAAAATTCGTGCGTTTTGCATGGATTTGAAGAAGTTTGACTAAGTTTTGCCCCATGTAAGTTTGGCTTGTTACTGTATCCTGCTTATCAGGGGCGGATGTTTCCTATTTTCCGAGGGGAAGCGCTGATCCATGCGCCAGGGCGAAGGTACACTTCAAGCCGAAGTACCGTGTTTTCAGGTAGGCACAGACAGGCATAATCGCAATGATCAAAATTTGAAGCTTATTCCACGAGCTTTACTCTAGCAGTATGTCACGCGTAGAATGAAAGAATGAAGTTCAGCAGTAATTGGGAACAATAGGGTAGACGGCCGGGTGGGGGCAGGGCGAACGTACCTTTGTGACCCCCCCCCCCCCTTTTAACTGCCCTTCGGCTCCGTGCTAAATTCACCAGTAAGGTGTCATTGCTAAGTGACAGGCACGCCTATTGGCTCCTTGTACCCTTGCGTATCCCATAGTAAAAAGGAAAGCATTCCGTGCATAATATAAAACGATACGGTCGACCGAACCCCCCTCGTCAGCCCTCGCGCTTGTGGCCACCGTGAACGGCCGCGTTGTCAAATCCAATGCGAGAATACTCTTCAGTGCGCTTTGAACGCTTTCTTCGGCGTGTGCGAGCATAAGCGTGCGCAGGGTTCCCCTTCAGGGGGGGCGAAGGTTCTACGCAGCGCCCCCCTCCCTATTATGTCAATGTATGCGGCTGCCTTTGCGCCCCTCTTCTCGCCCCCCCCCCCCCCTACAATGTATAGGGCTGACTTTGCGCCCCCCCTTCTCGCCCCCTTGCCCCCCCCCCCCTGCGCACGCCTATGTGTGCGAGCAGTACAACCGCGTGGTTGAGCGCAGAATGACTCACCTCAAAGAATTTCTCCCAGGCGGTGATGGCGGCGGCCTTCATGGCCGATTTGTTACCCTCGATCATCTGGCTCAAAGCGGCCGAGAAGAAGCCCTCAAAGTGCTCTGCCTGGACTCCTTCGCGATGGGCGTGTTCGACCGCGTTCTTACGCGCCACAGTCAACAAGGCGTCGTAGTCGTCCACCGAGTCGACGATGGCAGTCAGCTGGCGGCCAACCGCTTGGCCGAACGCCCGGAACTTGGCGTCGTCGCGAAGCTGACGCAGTTCGCGACCCTTGAACTTGGGGAACAGCGCCTGGTAGTCTGGGTGCTGAGTGAACATGGCCAACAGCAGGAGGCTGCCGAAGTCCGGGTGCTTGCGGCAGAACGTGTTCCAGGTGGTTTGCACCAGCTTGTTCTCGCGCCTCGTCATGCCCGTCTGCTTGTTCGCCCGGTCCTTGACCCACAAGTTGCCCATAGCCGTCTTGTGCCGTCGTACGGCTGACTTGGCGTCGAAGTCGTTCTTGTGGATCGCCCTAAAGCTCGTGGCACGTATGCCCACAACGGGGGACTGAACGATAATTCAGTGGCTATACGAGAAATCAACTGATGATGAGTAGTAGTAGTAGTAGTATCCTCTACTGCATGGCTCATACCCACTCCGGGGGATTGGCCAAGAATTCATCTTATGAAACTTTTTTAGAGTGTTTTGAGTATTGAATGTTGATCGCAATAAAAAAAGAATGAATGAACGAAGGAATGAGTGAATGAATGAATGAATAAAAAATGAATAAAATAAATAAATAAAACAAAAATAATGTACGCAACAACGAAAGAGTGCAATAATAGTTTTTGAAACATTCAGAGCAGACACTTTAATCGTTCTCCCGAATAGGAATTAGAATAAGAATAATAATAAGAAGAAGAAGCACAATGATGAGTGATCGCTTTCTTCGTCTTGCTCTTCTTCTTTTGTCTATCATAAATATGGTGTTGATGACGTTGAGGATGATGATAATCCTTTTTTCATGGCGCATACCCGCTAAGGGGGATGGGCCAAGAAAGGGGTGACACGAGGTATATGCAAGAATGATTAAGTTAAGCGGGGCAAGAAACGGACGAAGTGAAACGAAACATGCGTTAACGAAAACATTGATCGTCCAAGCAGTCCGATTAACTGGTCGATAGTTCTCAAGGGATAATCATAAAAGAGGTGCAAAAGATTTAATAATGAAGATATGCAGGGTGCCCCAGCTAAATCTAGCCAGTGTTTAAGACTATGCCGACCGACTCTATGAAGACACGACGAAATGCATGTCGCTGACTATTCATGGAGTAAGTCAGACTACTTTTCAACGCGATAGCGTTAAAGAGCTCGTATCGCAGAAATTCCGCCGTCGGCGTCGGCGCCGTTGGTTGTGAACGAAAAATCATCTTGTCCGTGACCGAAAAATCGAAAAAGCTGCAAATAAAGTAAATAATAAAAATGTTGGGTCCGAGTGAGAATCGAACCCAGGCCGTCTGCGTGGCAAGCAGGTGTTCTACCACAAAAGCCACGCCTCTGCTTGGAGCTGCACTGAAAGTAACGTTCATACTTTCCAAAAATACGCGTCCTGTATACAGGTGTCACAGTACGAGATGTAATGTCGCAGTAATATTGTGTGGTACAAGCGTACATTGCCATCGGGCGTCACACCATGTCCATATCATAACGACTTGGTGGTTTAAAGACAGCCACCCATTACAAAAAGGCACACACATTACTACGCGTATTCCCTTAAGTCCACGTAGTGGGTGCATCGCAACTTCGAAAAAGTTTCTCGCGCATATTTGCTCCTGGTTAAAAGCATGCTACCCATTACATAAGGCGCACACCTTAGTGCGCGCATTCTGTTAAACACTCGTAGTGTTCGAAGTGCGCACTGGGGGCAGGTGATCGCTATCGCGTTCAACTCTTAAAGGCGAAGCTTAAGCGTCCCCCAATTTTTATTATACTGAATTGCATCGCGTTGCGCTGAAATACCTAGCACAGAAACAACCGCTCGTATTTGAACAAACCAGCAGTGTATAGTGGTACCGGCGGTGTTAGAAATAACTTATAAGCGAGGACAACATATACCTTGAAAATCACTGCCATGTGGTTAGCTTGTTTTTACAATAGACCCAAGTTGGAGTTATCACTAAATGTATATATAGTACGCCTACATAATTGTTTCCATTGCTTTAGTGCTATTGAGTTGAGCTCTGGCACGTTATTAAAGTGACGTCATTCAGACTCTGGTATTCGTTGGTGTGAAGAAGACCACCCCCGCATTTGGGTCGCACGATGCGGCGCGCCTCGCGAGTGGCTGCATTGCAGACCGCTTGCTATTGGCCGGTTTAGGCGCACGTCAAAGAACCCCTCGTGGTGGAAATTTACGGAGCCCTCCGCCATGGCGTCTCATAATTACATCGTGGTTTTGGAGCGTGAAACCCTAACAATTATTGTTCACTGTTAGTGCTGCTGCGGAAGTTGTAACGAGAGTGACTGCCACTCCGCTAGCGCGTGGGGCAATCAAAAAGAAGTGGGTTTGCACGCGCGGATTGGTATATTCAAACTAATAATAATAATAATAATAATAATAATAATAATAATAATAATAATAATAATAATAATAATAATAATAATAATAATATCTGCGGTTTAACATGCCAAAACCACGATAAGATTATGAGGGACGCCGTAGTGGAGGGCTCCGGAAATTTGGACCACCTGGAGTTCTTTAACGTGCACCTAAATCTATCTACACAGGCCTCAAACATTTTCGCCTCCATTGAAAATTCAGCCGCCGCGGCTGCATTTTCAAATTGTTCAGGTTAATAAGAGCCCCTATAACATAGGAAGGCAAGCAGTGCGAAACATTCTCCTTTATCTGGCAAGAATGTTACACGTAATCATGTATCAAGTAGCCTGAACCGAGGACACCTTATCGCTTCATAGTTAATTAATATTTATCGCTATCGGATTCTGCTGCTACATCTTTTCTTTTCCGATAAAGAATGACATACACGATCGCGCGAGCTGCCCGCATGCCGTCGCTACGCCTGCTCGCTCACCACGTACCCTTATCGATGAGCAGATATGAAACGCGAGCAACGTATGCAGCCATCCGATCCGGAGCCAGACTTCGTACATCGGCGCGCTACAGGATGAGGAAAAAAAAAAACAATTCGAATAACGCCTCTATGCTATATCCAGGCGCGATTTACAGTACGAGAGCGAGCGCCGCGGTGACGCAAGACGCCACAGGAAACGAGAGTCTAGCTTGCCGGCCCTTATCGGTTCCCACGACGCTTGCTGAGCGAAGTTTCCCTTTCGAGCCAAGAGAAAACGCCTTCGTTCCACTCGCAGTCGCGGTGCGTCGCGTTACTCGCGCCCCTCGGATATACACCATATACACTTTCTGCTTTGTTCTCCAACCATCGCCGTGCGGCATCATGGCATGTGAGTACACCGCTCCTATACTACAGTGGTGCGCAGATATTGGAAACAAATTTAATACCGAACTGAATATTGGTCTTCCGAATTGAATTTTGTTCCTGTATTGTTCGTAAAACAGTGTCTGTTGAATAATTTGTTAATTTCAACTGCATTTAGGTGAACGTGAATTTGGCACGAAAACACGAGTTTCATCGCCACCGGTATACTACTTAAGCATGAATTACAAGCGCATGCGTGGTGCGCTGGCCTGTATAGCTACTTGATCAGCCAGACTTTGACCGACTTATACAAATTGACTTATTATTATTTTAAGTCAATAGCGGTGGCCAAGAGCGAGAAATAGAGACGCGTTGGTCTTAAAGATAGCGACGCAGATTAAGTAGATTAAA
This sequence comes from Rhipicephalus sanguineus, assembly GCF_013339695.2. Lineage (NCBI taxonomy): Eukaryota > Metazoa > Arthropoda > Arachnida > Ixodida > Ixodidae > Rhipicephalus > Rhipicephalus sanguineus. The sequence goes on from NC_051186.1 coordinate 5,813,910, forward strand.
CGAGGCAGAATTTAAGCCTCGTGCGTAACTGTTATAAACAGTCAAAAATGAAATGAAGACATAAATATTTAGAGAGGAATCAGAGCAGGGTCAAGCGCCGTTAAAAGATCAGCTGCGTTCTCGGACGAGAAGATCGCACTGTACAAAAATTACCTTGTGCGCACTGTAGCTTCGCACAATGTATAGCATTGCACGGAAACAAAGGTCTAGGAGACGTGAAAACTAAGCGCACCGGGAGCGCCGGAATGGCGGCCTCACTTTTGTGTCAGACGGAGTGATGAAATTTCAATGAATACGCGACGTGGCCCAGACTTATCGGGGAAAATGGCGTCTCAAATATGCAAACGAACTGCTTAATCTTAGCGTGCGATGTGATGTGCTTGCTTATCTGTTCGTTTACTGAATTATCAATAGGCGCCAAGCATCCCTTGCTCTAGCACTCTATGGAACAAGCGCCGCAATGACTGATGCTGTATACGGAATCGGCGTAACCAGGGTGAGGGAGGGGGTGAACCCCCCCTCCCCACATAATTTTTCAATTTTGCATGTGTGTGGTGTAAATACACGCACGCCTAAAAATGGACTCCCAGTAACGAAAAAAAAAAATCTGGCTACGCCCTTGCTGTACAATGAAAGAACAGGTCGAATTTAAGGTTTCCTTTTGTACAGTGGAGAAGAAACAGCTAAGCACCAAACAGAACAGGCAAAGGTTAAGTGACCCCGCTTTGTAAGTAAGATGATTATGAAGGGTAAGAGCACACTGAAGACGAACACACAATTGTGTGTTCATCTTCAGTGCGCGCTTACCCTTCATAAGCATGGAATACCAACATGCCCACTTTACCACCTTGGTAAGTCACATGACTTGTCACTCAGGATACTGCCGCGAGGCGCCTTCACTCGAACTTCAGTCTGACGTGAGCGAGCACCCGCCTTTCCTGAGCTCCCGGCGCATGTGGGAACTCGATTATGAATATCTTGAATTGCGTGCTATTGTTTGAATTCCTGAAGAAGATATGAGGCTAGCATGGTTTGTGATGACCTAGAACGTTTCTCTATCACCAATATACCCTCAAGCACAAAATTTAAAATTGATTCAGTTTCCTTGGCTGCTCTATTCCGTGTAACCTTAGCAGAGGAAAAGTATTTTCCTCTCGCCGTAGAGCTTGCCTTAAAGACCAAAGTGGGCTTATGGCTTAGGCGAAGTTGGCTTATCAGACAAATTGTGTGATGGGGAAAAAAAAAGTACGCAACAGCCTGTCCGCTTCTTCCATCACCCTCTCACTCATTCTGTGTGTGGACAAGTGCGCACTCGCGTGCGCTTTTTTTGTAGATTCTGCGCTGGAAAACTATTAAGCATCCTGTAAAGCAGGGAACCCAAACACGCGGCCCACGGACCTTCCGCTAGCGGTCCGGCCCGCACATGACTGCCTTCGTGCCATATTTTCTTTATTGTCCTATTAAGTATGTTCATAAGCTACAGAGTTTAAAGCATTTTTTTTTCGTGAGGCACACCCTGTACTCACCATGTGTTGATACATAAACGTGAAACGACTCTATATTTGAGAAGCGGCTGCAAAAGTTCAGGCATTTTGAAGATCGCTGTCGATATGTTGTAGGAATCTTGCCGCCGAATCCCCTTCAGAAATGACCCATATATGTGAATATGGGAAAGGTCTTCTGTCAAATGGCACAAACAGCGACCCCCCCCCCCCCCCACCCCCCCCCCCCCCCCCCGCCTTACCTCTTCACTGTCCTGGCCCTTGCGATACCAAGTTTCATGAATGCGTGTAGCTGGGGTGAGCTGAGAGCCCTGCTGTAAAGGACGGCTCGACGAGGTAGGGGAGTTTCTACAATGGCTTCTTCTCGGAAGCGTGTCGCGCCGTTACTTCATGTTCGAGGCGGCGTCATGTCTAACGTGAGGCTTCTTTGATAGATCGGCGGGAGATTTTTGACAGCCGCACAGCATGCATCGCCTGAAGACGTTTTCCGGAAGCGGCGACCGAGGAGGGGTATGTTCTAATGACCGGCTCGTTACGCACTCATCGAGGAATTTACAAGCAGATGTCCACAAGATGGCCAAAAACGGCCGTTGTGGGAAGTGACTGAGATGCGATCGCTTGTTGCAGGAGAGCACAAAAGTATATATCTGCGAGCGGTTCGCTTTGCCACCTGAACTGGACGGTGCGGTTATTGTATGGGATGAGTATGCTTTCCGCAATGTGACTGCGAAACACTTGTTGTGGACTTGTACATGTAGTGCAATATATGCTATATACTTTTATATAGGAGGCACTGGTACAAAGGCCTGCATTTGACCCGTATTAGGCACCTCCGTGCAACAGGCCTCAGGCTTGGTTGACCGCACGACCTTGATCGCTGGACCTTCGGACCGTTCCACCGCTCACTGTTACAGTTCATACATGAAGCAAATTTGCGTGTGTATTTATGACACCGCGTAATGCTCTGCCTAAGGGCAGGCTTTCGAGATAAAACAAAAACACAATTGCCTCGTAGTTTCCCTCTCTCAGGCTGTTTGTATATGGAACGCCGAGAGAGACGGGGTGTTTCCTGCAATGTTCCTAATTTCGTAAGACCAAGCCTTCTTTTTCAGTTCGCGTACTTCCTTCTGCAAGTATAAAATATCGACAATCTTCGTTTTCCCTCAAACAAACACCGCTGTCTTCCTGTCTTTTTAACGCGTTGCGCCTAATATTTTTTGTTATTTAACTCTCAACGCCTTAACTTCTTCTCGAGCTTCATTGTTAACCTACAAGGTTCTGCCCCGTACACTAGTCTCGGTAGGATGAAGTGACTTCCTGCATCGTTTCGAGGACAACATTAAGCGGCCTATCATGAAGTCAGCTATGTCACGTAAATCTCTTTTCTTTGTCATAGCAGTTTTTTAGCGCTATTCAGTAAGGCCCCATGAAATTGTGCCAGTCCGCCCAACTTGCCACACCTGTCTCCACGACTTCCAAATATGTCCACTAAGCCCAGTGCATTTTCGCTGTCTATAAACGCTATAGAAATAGATTGCTTGTACTCAGCAGGTTCCTTACTGATCTGGCGGATGACATGGATGTGATTCACTAGAATATGCTCATTCCTGAAGCCTGATTATGTTCAGCATTACCATGGTGAATACCTTGCGTGGACTTATCAATCTTGTATCCCTTTACTTTTTAGTATAATGCTGATGTTCTTTGAACTCTCGCGTACTGTTGATGTGCTGAGGCACTGTGCTTAAAAGGTAGGAATATTTTGAAGGATAATATCGCATCCTTCTTTCATTATTTCGGCTGCTCTTGCACCAGATCAGGACGCTTCCTTGCGGGACGTGTTGCGAGACCCTCCCAACGTACTGCGACTATATTCTTTCGCTCAAGATATTCTTCGTGGCGCAAAGTTTCAAACAAGAAAAAAAAGGGGACAGGCAAAAAAGACAGCGGAGCACCAGCTACCAACTGTTTATTAACGGTCAAAAGTACAACAAGACCTGAAGTTCCGAGTATGAACAGCAGAGTGCAAGCATGACTTCACATATGTCATCACCAAAGATGCCTATGAAAAAAAGAACAGTACAAGATCCCTGCCGCGAGGGATTTTGAAGCATTACACATAAAAAGGAAAGGTTCCGCTTTAATTAGTGACACATTGTCGCGCTGTATGCCTCGGAAATGCGCTTTATTGAGATACGTATTTCTTCAAGATTTGTTTGGCGTCATGTTTACATTATGCTGCGCATGGTCGCAAGTTTACATTGTATTGCAGCTTTGAGCTCATTGAAAAGTTGGTGATTGGTGCTCCTCTGTCATTTACATGCCCCTTTCGTTTTAAACCTTGCACCAGGAACAACGTGTTAGGCAAGCTTGTTGAAACCAACTAGGCCAACAACGAGCAGCTTTACTTGCCAAGAACAAATTCTATTGATTATCTATCTCGCACGCCAAAGCGGGAAAGCCGAGGAAATGGAAGGGGGAGAGCGAATGCTCGGTTAAAGTTTATTCCCAATATTTCTTTAAAACAAGAAAAATTCGAAGCTCTCAACCAAACCTGAATTCACGTTTCTCGGCTTTTGTTCCAAGTGCTTCTTACAACGCATAGGCGAAGAACGAGCCTGCGTATCCGATGCATTGATAAATTCATTATCCATCGCATCTGGATACGTATCTACGAGCCGTTAGTGGTGATGCGTTACAAATGGTGTGTGGTTCTACAGACATGCGAAAAAGAAACCTCATGCGTGTGTATACCCTTGGGTTATTTGCAACGATATTTTCTTTTGATCAGCAAAAGTGCACCTCCTCCAAACCGCGAGAGGCCAACCCAATGGCTAGCATTCCAAACCTTCACTCGATTATAGCTCTGCAGGTTCTGATGCCGCACGCTTTTCCGTCACTGTTATCACCTTACTTGCCCCTTCAATTGCCGCTTCTAAAGTCAGCGTATTCGAGGTTTAATTCGTTTGAGTCATGCTGAGTAAAGGTGCACACTTATGTACGAAGTCAAGGCCGAAGTTTACCTTCTTATATACCTAGACTGCATCCAGATTGTCAACTCTGCTCTAGACTAATTTTGCCCGGTGTCTCTTCATTGTGACAACACTCCCAGCTCTCACTAAGATATGATTCCTATCCGTTACTCTACCTAACATTTCTAGAACCTGCACTGCGCTGGAGCCAGCACAGACCATAAAATGGATATTATTTCGTAACGCATTATTTGTTTGGAGTGGTTCCTTCTCGGAATTGTAGCAGCACCTGTATGATTTCTTTTCTAGAGCTTCTGGTCACAGGCTCAATGCCTTACGTGCCAGTGCCCCTTCCGCAGGTCTTGATTTACCCCTCTTTCACACTGACGTCGCCCGTGAATACTGTACACTTTGTTTGAATCATTTTCGTTGCAACTTGAACATCCTCACGCATAGGCAGCATTTATTGTTCACCATCGCTGGATGTTACTGCTTTGGCTTGCACAACATTTATTGCACTTTGCTTCATTACAAGTGCTACCTGTTTACTTAGCAGGGGCGTAGCCAGAAATTTTTTTCGGGGGGGGGGGGGGGGGGTTCAACCATACTTCATGTATGTTCGTGCGTGCGTTTGTATGTGCGCGTGTATATATACGCAAGCAAAACTGAAAAATTTCGGGGAGGGGGGGTTGAACCCGCCCCCCCCTTGCTACGCCCCTGTTACTTAGTGCAGTACAACTAAGTGTTGCTCGATATGTACTTAAGTCTTAGAGTTCTTACCCCGACCTCTATAACACAGCAGTCCGGCTCCGTGTTGCAGGGGTTACGGTTCTCGGCTGCTGACCCGAAGGTCGTGGCGATCGCATTTCGATGAAGGCGTAATGCTAGAGGCCCGTAATACAAATAAATATTATGACGCTAAGAAAATGGAGAAAAAAATGAAATAAATGAGAAAAAAAAGGAAACTGAGGAGTAGATTCATTCTATAAGTGAACATTTAAGAAACTCTTCTAAACCAAAACCAGCGAGTGATGTTACTGCCTCTTCTCCCTTCTCTCTTCTTCACCGTCAGCATGTTCCGTCCCATGGTCGAATCAACTCAAATAACGCATATGTCCTTTAAAAAAAACGCATAATCCAGCAAATTTTATTGAAAAACAGCTCGTAATTTCAGCAGCGTTAGTGCGACTCTCAATCAATATAACCTGGAACGCATGTCCAGTGATGTAAGTGTACAAGGATGTTAGACATGGAAAGTATTGCATGCAGCATAGTGGATAGGTCCTGTGCACGCGCACTCCTAATGCCTTCGGCCCTCTCTTTATTCGGGTAAGCGGCGATGTCGGGAAACCATCTAGGCATCGACGCTACTAGCTTGGCTGCACTATGTGCGTTCGTTATCGCAAGTCGCGCACACATCCTCTCCCTGCTGAGCAATCGTTTCCGCATTTCGTAATGCCCCTGCTTGCCACCAGTACCAATGAGGATTTTCCTCACAAATTAGGAAGTGCGTATGTTTGACCGTGAATCGAGTGTGTATTGCGCAGAAAGGACAAACAATTGGAGAATGTTGTCGGGGCGGGCACTGACTACAGCACGGAGTTAAAAAACAAAGCGTTTCTTCTGTTCTAGGATAATGTAGAATTGCAACAGGGTAGCTGCTTGGGCTGGTTGGTACTGCATTCTTTAAAGGAACCCCTTTTTTTGTGCGCAAAACGTTTGAGGAAAAAACTGGAGATAGGACAGAGCGCACACTTACAACCATTTTATTGCTCAGATGGCGGGAGAATATATACACGTTCAGATGGGTGAGGGGATGAAGCAACCATGAAAAAGCACCCATCTGAACGTGTATATATTCTCCCGCCATCTGAGCAATAAAATGGTTGTAAGTGTGCGCTCTGTCCTATCTCCAGTTTTTTCCTCAAACGTTTTGCGCACAAAAAAAGGGGTTCCTTTAAAAAATGTAGAATTTGCTCTCTCGATTAGGCAATAACCGGCGCATGCAAACACGCTCAAGTGTGGTGAAGTGTGTTTATAAAAACGGGCAGTGTATGCAGTAAAACCTCGGTGATATGAATCTCGCGGGATCACCAAAAATATTCGTATCATCCGAAATTCGTATCACAAGAAAGTATGGAAAATTGGCATGCGGCAAAGGAAAGCTGGCGTACATTTTTAGTTATTGTTTTTCAGGGCCGCAGTAAAGTCACGCACAGCTCTGAATGATTACTACTGAAGTTGTTAGACGTCAACGATCATACCTGCACTCGTAAATATACGGCCTGTGCGCGCGTGTGTAATTATTGAACCAGGTGTGTTGCGACTCGCGACAGCTAGTAGCCCTTTCCAAATCTCAGTCTGCTTTTCCGCGTGACACTAGAGTAGTGCGGGGAAAATGAAGGACAGAAAATTTCAGAACCGCGGTCCTATGTTATTTTTTTCTTATCGAGGTGGTGTTGGGGATGTTTTTCGAGAGATCCTCGAAATGTTTTTCAGATGTTTTTAGAGAGATTTTTCTTTCGGTCCTCATCCGCCTTTCATAGGATGTCTGATGCACGAGGACATCGCTTGCATGGAAGGACATGACTTGTAATCTAAACGCGAAAACACACGGAAGCACATTAGGGCCTCCAAGATTCGCGCACACAATATCAGAGGCTACGACGCGTCACTGAATGTTTATTGCGATCATTGTGTAAGAAAAGTATTTTTCTTACACCGTGATTCTGGCGATTCGGCGGTGCGGTGCATGCCCGCGCTTGCGTTTCTGCGCTCGCACGTGCTTGGCGCGTCTTCCGCGACAGCGCGGACAGCCCATCTTCGTACCTGCTTGGTAGCGTACGTTCGTATCAAACGTCGCGGGGTGAAAACCTGTTAGTAAACAACCGTACTCCATTACATTGCAGGCCAATGGGCCTCGGCCGGGACTAAAGAAAAATTCGTATCACCCCGAAATTCGTATGAGCCGTGATCGTATCACCGAGGTTTCACTGTAGGTAAATTCACTTATTAAGCACGATTTTCATCGAAAACTGTTGTGTTAAACGAAGCTGAGGGAAGGGGGAGGGGAAGGGGTTACGCAAGGCACGATATATAAAAAAAAACAGTCCGTGCAGTTTGAGTCGCAATGAACCTTGATGCGACGCTGTTTAAGGTTCGGCGAAGGGGCCTAAAGCCCCAACCTGGTTGCACGCACCTGTAATAACGCGTCGGAGCGTGTCGTGCAGACTCGACGTCGCGTTGCTATGGTGAGAACGGCCACGCTACTATGCGCTTCGTGAGCTGCCACGCGTCGCCGTGGCAAAGGCAACGGAGACATTTGCCTGTATCACCGCTAACGGTGGCATGAGAAAGATTGGCTTATTTGAATAATGGGGTGTCTAAAGTGTGTCTCTTCAACAAAGTGGCTCACAACAGTCAAACCACTCACGAGATCGAGAGCCCCGATTGCCCTACCAGGGTTGCCAGGTTTGGCTACATTGTGCCAATTTGGCTATTTTTTGAGGCTGCTGGCGGCAAGAAATACGTCTTGGCTACTGAGCTATTTTTTGGCTGCTTTCTTGTTCCCTCGATTGCAGCCTAGTGCTCAATATATTGCGACATCGAAGCCGCTGCTTTTCGAGTATGCGGTGTCAAAATATGGCGACAAAGGGGTATTTCCAGCTCCCGAAATTAGCACTTCCATTACACAAACGAAATTCACCTATTGCTGAACGCGACTTTTAAATGTAATTGGAATTGGACAGGACAAACGAAACGCTCCGCATCTAGGACGCTCTGCACTCATCGACATTGGAAATCGGATATCCGACGAACTGTACGTGTTATTTCTTGGAATTAGGTTCGTATTGCAACTCGGAATTATTGACTGCTCGGACTTCGCCATCACGCGAGAAACGACTGCGAAAGTGATTACAATTTATGCTTCAATCCCAGAAGTGTGATTTTGAGCACAATCATGGAGGACTCATTTTTATTGTAGTCACAGACTCACAGGGCTGTACTTCTAGTCCTTTAAAAAAAAGTCACGCTATAACCGTGAAGAGAGTGCCATTTCTTTAACAGCGCAAGAAACTTCGCCATCCTGCACGATATGATCGCTAAGATAAAAAAAAAACGTATGCTTTAATCTAAGCAATTATAATTTTGAGGGGTTTTTGCTGTACTTATTTATATGTCCACCGAAACGCGCTTCCATTTAGTCATTTAAGTAAAAATGTTGCAGTTTTTTTTTTTCACACACGCATGGCTACTTTTGACTATTTTTACAGCCCTTGGCTGTAGTTGGCTACTTTTTGGATAGTTTTTGCGATTTCATGGCTATTTTTTACCCTTTCGACTTGACAACCCTGCGCCCCACAAGGACGCCGGCCGCCTCAGGAAAGCGGTACGCTTTGCCTTTCGTGTTTGCTCTTCCCATAGGGGACATTGAGAACACTCTCTCGCTTTAAACCCCCTATTCCCCAACCCCAGTGCAGTGTAGCATACCGGATACAAACTTCTGGTTAACCTCCCTGCCTTCCTCTGCTCCTTCTCTCTCTCTGATTTGCGCAGTGTATAGTAGCAGGCTAGAGCATACTATCGCTCAGGCCGACCTCTCTGCCTTTCTGAAAATAAACCTCTCTCTCTCTCTCTGATTGCATATGTAACCGGACGACATTAGAATATAAATGTTGTGTTGGTGAATAATCGTGTTGGCGAAAATAAGCGCTGTATGACGAGCTCGCACTGGGTCGGAAACGGCATCGGCCGAGGCTTCCGCCTAGCTAGGGCTGCTGTGGCTTCCAGCAGAGCCGTCAGTGAATGCGAGCTACAACAGCTCGAGGCTTGCTCGTAGCTCACGAAGGAACGCTTTTATTGACTGTGTTCTTGAAAAAGAAAAACTACACCATCTCCCGCTAAAGGGGACCATGAGGCGATGCGAAGCAGCGTTTCGGCATCAGAGCCCGTGTTTCATCCGTAGCAGTTTCTCGCCGACATTGCCGTTTGCGCTGGGCTTCCCTAGCCCGGAGCTCCGGGTCCGCTTGCCGACGTTTACGTAGCCCTTCGGCGCGTCGAGCCTTCCGCTGCTCCGCAATATCGGCAAGCGTTAAGGTATTACTGCAACTGGCGCCGACGTTGACGTTGGAAGTCATGACACCGGCGCAGCCAGCGCACTGACTGAGCGTGTGCCGACGTAACGCGAGCCTTTTATCTAAGCGAGGAGGGGGAGTGGAGAGGAGGTGTGTGGAGAGGGTTTGCGCATGCGCAGTAAGGGTGGTCCACCACCACCATCACCGGATTGAACTTCGCCATAAGATGCTTCGCATCTAAAACGAGGTAGTGCTGCGCAAATCTGTTTTGGAGCTCTCGACAAGGATACGAAGTCTTCCGAACGTAGTACGTACTGATGCACTGGATATCTGGGCGGAGCACAGGCACTGCTCGTTCGTTCGTCCTGTGCTTTGAACCGGCGCGTACGCCACACGCCGGGACGCACTACGCCGGATGTGCCAACACTGCCGAGTGCACCGCGAGCCATCGACAACATCGCACGACTTCACCGAGATGATCGCACTGCTGTAGGTATAATATATAATCGCATGCACTCACGCAGCCAGCCAAACGTAGCTTGATGGAAGTGGTGTCACGGATGTCAAATCAAAACATCTTTCCGGAAGCGACACGATCTTGAGATGCTCCTCACGTTGGGTCTCTCAAGCAGGCGACGCCCGCAGCAGCTACCGACGCATGACGCAAAAAAAGAAAAAAAGCTTAAAGCCCTAGCTCTCGCCTTCGACGCGCGTCAACGCGTGATCCGTCCTCCTAGGCTGACTCTGACGTGGAGTATCGCGTGCTGACGTGTTCCAGCTTTTACGTGTGGTTGGGGCCTTGGCCTGGGAAGCGTGCAGACAGTCGCGTGGCTGAGAGAATCGTCAGGGCCGCCCACCACTGCTATTCGGCGATTCGGCGGCGGTTAACGATTACACCCTGACCAACACTTCAGTCTATTTTGACCGCATGTATGTAGAGTCTGCAGGTGTGCAATTAATAACATAAAATATCTTTCATGTTGCAGTGTGCTAAAGCACTTCCTTGATGACTGCTTGGTCCTGGGTACGATTGGCGTTTTACTGGTGCTCTTGTTAGTAATTTCTGTAGCTCATGTTGTATTTGAAATTTCTGGGGCTGTTTGCATCTTCTAGGTCGACAACTACTTCTTCAGGCGCGCATGATCCTGCGACCGGCACGGAAAGCCCACGGCTCTGTTGTTGGTGAAGCTGGCCATCAATGAGTGACAGTGCGAAAAGTGCATTGCGCTGCGGCAAACCTTACAGTACTGCGTAAGACGGACCAACCACGGGGAAATAATCTGTAAGGTTGTACACCGCCGTTGGGCCCTGTAGGCGCACTAAGCTGCTAGGTAAAATACTAAATGCCGGTTTCGATTTTAGGCCTGAGCAGTTCTAGGGCTAGCCATTGCCCCCCCCCCCCCCCCTGCGATGAAAATTTCTGTCCGCAACCCTGGCACCAGGTTGTGGAGTGTCTTTTTACTACAGGTGTTCATGCACGCGTTTTATGGGTATTTTTATTGTCTGTGGCACTTCTGCGGATACTTGTATGCTTAAAGGGACACTAAAGGCAAATATTAAGTCGACGTTGATTGTTGAAATAGCGGTCCAGAAACCTCGTAGTGCTGCTTTTGTGCCAAGGAAGTGCTTATTTTGAAATAAAATCACGTTTTAGTGGTCCGCATCGCGTTAGCGCGCTTCAAATCTCCCGCCTGAAAATACGACTTTCATACGTCACTGCTGCCGTGCCCAACGTTGCCCGCTTTTACTGCGCGGCCGCCGACACTAGTAGCAGCCGAGCGGAAGTAGCGGGACCCACAGTAGCAACAACGGCGCTGCGGCAAAGGCTTGCTCGGATGGGCACATTCAAAGCCTTCACCAAGTTGCGATTGGTCTCGTAATCCTCAGTACGAAAGTGCAGCGAGCACACACGCAGAGGTTTTGACTGTTTAGCACACTGGCGCAATGGCATGACACTAAGCCACTTCGAGCGTAAGGGTTCATTCCGCGGCACCCAGTCAAAAGACACACCGGTTTCCTTGCTGCAGCACTGGCGTTGTGCACCATTCGGGCATCCGGCAATATCACACGCATGCGGCATTTTGTCGAACTTTCTGTCAGAGCGACTTTCACGAGCGCGCAAAACACGCACGGCAGTACGCGATCCCGAAACTACCACTGAGACGGACGAGGCGCAGTTCGGCGAAAACGGAACCTTTGAACCAGGCGCGCCGTTCCCCATGGCAACGCCACGGAGGTTTTGTTTTCCATGAATCAAGCGGAAACGAACAAACAGCATTTTATTACGTCTTTTGATGCTCGGACTGTTCTTTTTTTACGGCTGCTAGTTTGATTACTAGTGATTTATTGTAGGCCGACTTCCATACGTCATCGGGATCACTTCGAAAATGTCCCACTCGTGGCGCTCATCATGTGATACATTTAGCTTAATTTCTCGGTAAGTAGGGCACTGCTGTTGATAATATTGCCGTTTTAGAAGTTGTCATACATTGGGCTTTCACTCTGACATAATTTGTTATTTGCCTTTAGTGTCCCTTTAAGCGTTTTTTTTTTTAGTTATTTCGGAAAATAACATTATATAGCGAGAGCCTTTTACAAGCCATCATGGAAACGGCAACCTGTGCAGCGTGCGATTCTGCAAAAAAAGTAAAAAAAAAACGGATGCAATACGCTTTTTGGACTGAAGAACTAATTTTCGTTCACCGAAAAAAAATTGCAACCTACACAGTCGCTCTTCTGTGAATACAAGAAAGCTTCTGCTATTTTAACGGCTACAAAAATACACAGCTTCAGTAGCCATGCGAATCTCCAGAAACGCTTCATGCCGATGAAAATACGTGATGCAATGTTCATCGATGCATCCTGCTGTAGAATCTCATGTGCGCGCGGTAGTAGTCGAACGGTGATGATTGCGTTTTATTGTCTGCAATGACACAATAGCGTGGTATTAGTCATAATAAATTTCTGAAGAAAACTACGGAAAATTCACATCACGGAAAATTACGGAAAATCACATCAGGTGTCGACCGGCGCCTAGGAGTGCTCATGCTAGAGAAATCTGCAGAAAGGAAACTGTCCTCTAACACATCGAGTGAGCGTGCTTGAACATCCTATGTAGCAATAGTCGCACAGTTATCCACGCTGAATAGCATCGCGTGGTTTAGTGGTGGTGGTGAGCAGCCTGACCTTCGGGTTAGACTGCTGACCCGAAGGTTGCTGGTTCGAATCCCGGACGCGGTGGCCGCATTTCGATGGAACCGGATTGCTAGAGGCCCGTGTCCTCAGATTTAAGTGCACGTTAGGAACACCAGATGGCTGAAATTTGCGGAGCCCTCCACTACGACATCCCTCATAATCGTATCGTGGTATTGTCACGTAAGACCCAAACAATTATTATTATATTCTGTTGCATCCCGTGGTGTTGAAATACTTAGCAGAGAAATAACAGCCCGTATTTTAACAAAACAGCGGCTTATAGCGGTGGCGGCTGTGTTGGAAATAGTAAATAAGCCACGACGAAATATACTTTCAAGGTTACTACCGGGTGGTTAGCTTGTTTTTACAGTAGACCTGAGTTGGAGATATCCATAAGTATAATACACCTGGACTGGTCTTCATTGCTTTAGTGGTATTGAGTTGAGCTCTGGCACGTGAAGTGACGCTTGCATCACGCAGTTCTTGGTATCCGTCGGTATGAACAAGTTAAACACTTCGCAGCGCAGGAAAAACAGACACAAAGAAAACGACACCAGACAACATACGAGCGCTATCTGGTGTCGTTTTCTTTTTATCTGTTTTTCCTGCGCTGCGAAGTGTTTAAGATGATCAACCAACAGGCCCAATTCGCCACAGGTATGAACAAGACCCTTCCCGCGTTTAGGTCGCACGATATGGAGCGCATCGCGGCTGTCTGCATTGCGCACCGCTTGCTATTGGCAGCCAACGCGTGCATTCCTGGCGCACCCATGGCCACAAGGCCGGCGCCTCGGACGAGCAAACATCGATGCGAGCTGAGCGACGCGATAACAGGCCTTCCCAGCTATCATATTACGAACAAATGCAGCTAGCGGGAATTGAAATGATGTGGTACAGCATTTGCAGGCACGTCGTTTGACCAAGCGTGAGAAGGATGGAATTGCACACTCATGAATCTGCCTGCACTTGGTCCTTTCCGCTGTAAGCGTTCCGTTGTTATACGATATCGATTAATTTCGAGAAATATATCCTTATAAGCGCTATATAATTCGCTTTTAGCATTCATGGATACGAGGCGTCTTGGTTTGCTACGCTTAGAAAGGTATTGTGTTTATTTGCAATACTGTAATCCTTCGCGGGGTCTCACGGGGGTTGGGGAGGATCAGCACTTCGAAATTTAGAAATTATATTGGCAATACGAGAAAGTTGGAAATCACAAGCACGGAGATTACAGAAGCCTTTGCAGTGACCAATTAACATTCGCAGCGCCAGAATTTCTTCTACTTATCTTGGTAGGAAGCTGCTCGTTTCGAGTCGTTTGCGAGCGGCGCTTTTAAGCAGAATTGCAGTTCAAGAATGGCGGTGTCATTTGTAAGCTGTACGTATCGGGCTGAGCAGTTGTCTGCAAAGCGAAGGAAATCGCGCCTTATTGTTAAACCACGCCATTGTTGTTTTGTTTACAGACTGCGAGAGCTGTCGTGCCAGACTGCCAGAGGAGAAGGACGCGGAAATACAACATCCCGTGAGTTCCGCCACGCGTGACGGCTATCTATTGTTTTGTGGCTGTTCTTTCATGAGGCTTCTTTTAACTACGTGTGTTGCTTGTTGGAGAACATTTATCGACTGATGTTTATTTATCTATCTTATTTACAAAAATTGATATCTCAAAAACAAGATGTCGACATCGTTAGCTGTACGGGTAAAAACCAGTGCTCTTTGAGTCGCCTGTATTAAGTTCGAAAGACATCATTTTAGGTGTTTCAAAGTCAAATACGGTCAAACAGACAGGGTCAAGGTCAAATTGACGGGATGACGACCGCCGCTTTAGCTCAATTGGTGGAGCATGGGACGCGTTATCCGACGGTTGCAGGTTCGGTCCCTGCCGGCGGCAAGTTGTCTTTTTGTCCAATTCAGTTTCTTCACATTTATATCGCAATTACTGCAAATAACGTCCCCTTTACTTTCCTTGGTTTGATTGTCTGTTGGTTGTCGTTTAGGTCGAAAACCTTCACCCAAGAAGGTATATAAGGCAAAGAAGAAGGAAATCTGAGGGCAAGATCAGTATGATAGCACACGAGACAGCTGTTTGGTATATTGGACGCGTGGGTTGTTTTCCTCAGAACAAACACTAACCGAAAAGAATACCCGCTATGGAAAGGGGATTGCGTCTGCAGCAACGAAAGTCTGCAAACTGCTCAACACATTGCGATAGAATGCCAAGATATTTACGAAGCAAGGCCATGAGAAGGCATCCACCTACACTACTCCCAAGCGGATGCAGGTATTCAATCGGTTAGTACAAGAGATAGGGGGAAAGAGAAGTGCAAGGGAAAGGCGGGGACGTTAACCAGATGGCACCCGGTTTGCTACCCTACACTGGGGAGGGCAAAGGAAAGGAAAAGAATGGAGAAAGGAGAGGACAACTAGTATGCGTGCATACACAGCTTATAGGTGCGAGAGAGGCAAGATAAGTTTAAAGTACTGGAAGAAAAAAAAAACATCAGGGAAGAGACTGATGGAGACACATTCATTACAAATGCAAGTTAACAGCGCAGTATAGGAATAGAAACTTGTATTAGGGAAAAATAAAAATCTCGGAAAGAGAGAGCCAGGAAGCTAGGCCGCAATGGATCAATTTACGCAAGCCAATAAGAGGCTATAGGTAGCCACATGTTGCCACTCCGTTCGGAAGGGTTTGTCTAACAAGATAATGATAATAATCAGCCCTTCATCACCTGTGTTGCATGCTTGCGTCGCGTCAGCGAGAAGTTAATGAATAAATATGTCATGAGCAAGCTTCATCTAACCCTCAGAACAAAGCAAAAGCGTTGCTGTAATTTTTTCGTCGTTATTATAGCAATTAGGTCACCTTTAACGGGTGAAGGGCCTCCAAGTGAAAAAATGCGCCGATTTTTATTGAACAGCAGGATCATGTGAAGAGTTTGGTACATGTGATCTTAAGGTGAGCGGTGAACGTGTGGACAGAAAATCACTCTGTGCTGCAGAACACACAAGTGTGCCGTCTGTAGTGATATCCAAAGGCACTCGCAGGATTCTCCATTATGGGGGGAAGGGGGCAACCTTTACGGCACTTCCTCCCCCCCCCCCCCGCTCTTTCCATTAAGGAGCTTCGCAATGAATGCAAAAATTCAATTGAATTGTTGGTGTTCTTCTCACAATGGCATATTTTTGGTATCTGGCTTTCCAGGGGTAAGTATGGGAAGACTGAGTAAATGTATGGGACAGACCCGGCGCCCCCCCCCCCCCCCCCCCCTCTAGCGCCGATCTACGGAGCTCTCCGCTCTGCCCACAAACACACACCTATAACGCGAATGAACTACACGCCGCAGGTATGGATGCTTTGGTGATGCGATGCCGTTTATTGCACAAGGTAGAAATCACCTAAAAATGGGTTCTACTATCCCACCTTTCACTTGAACCAACTCCTTTATGTGTGAACGCAGTTCAGCGTCGAGACGTTTCTGGACAGCGGCGAGTTCACGGATTTCGAGTTTCGGGTGAAGCCGGAGGATCATCCCGACATCCTCGAGCGGAAGTTTCGCGTGCACAAGCAGTTCCTGGCCATGAGGAACGAAGTCTTCCATGCCATGTTTTTCGGAGACCTGGCTGAGAAAAGCGAAGTGCTCATTACGGACGTGCACCCAGACGGCTTCGACTTGCTGCTCAGGTGAGAAGGTTGACCGGGGTCGCCACTTGCTCCACGAGTTCGAACGTCTTGGGTCTCATTTCCGACTTCTTGTACGTAGAGATGTTGTTATCGAGCTTCGGATCCACTACAAATTCATAGAAGCTATCCAGGTACCTTTGCTGCAACAGCTAAATGCCGCATAAGTTGCGTTTAATCAGTAGGTGCAAGACGACAAGTCACATAAGCATTATCGATTACTTTATGAAATGTTCAGTAATTCTTCCTTTTATACTAGAGTGATCCAACAACTCTTCTAAGGTTTACTGCGAAGATGCATGCGAATAGCTCCCGCAAATTCACAGTAAAACTGATATAATTAAAACAACACTTGCTCTTTAAACGCGCATAGATTTTAGGGGCGAAGCTCCTTAAGGCGGCACCCGTTCGTCCCTCGTAGTCGTAGTCGTAGTAGTCGTAGTGCGTAACCAGTCTTACGCTTTGACCTCCAAGGTTGTGCCGGTGGGAGATTTTTCCTGTGCGTTGTTGAACAATAAAAAATTTGCAGCGTGCGCGTTAACTAAAAGCCGAATTCTTCTGTCTCTCATTCCCCATTAGCAGCCATTGACATGTTCCAGTAGGAAACGTTAGTAGAAGTAGAAGTGTAAGTGTTAGCTAAAAGCCGACTTCTTCTGTCTCTCATTCCCATTAGCAGCCATTGTTTACATCCAAGGCAGTGCCTGGTGAGATTTCTCCTGTGCGTGATTAAACAATAAAAATTTTGTTCAAAACGCCGTTGATTGATGAAATAAACCAACGAAAGACGCCAGATGTTTTGTAAAAGCAAAACGAAAGAACGCCAGATGTTTCTAAAGCAAAACAAAAAGACGCCAGCTGCTTAACGAAAGACGCCAGATGTTTTCTAAAGCAATGGTTTTCTAAACAATGAAAATTCACAGCGTACATGTAAAATTAAAGTGAGCTGCAAGTCGTCATAACTCATCGAACCTTTAGTATAAACGCGCCCGATCTCACGTCGGTGATGATGTACTGGGCAGAATTCACGGAAGATTCACGGTTTACCGATGAACCTTCGCAGCTTCGCCCACTCATCATCATTCACTCCGTGGATATGCTGTGATTTTTTCTTGTTGACGTCAGCATAACTTGGTAAAAGTGAAACGCAATAAACAGGAAAGACAGGTGATACGGAAGGGAAAAGGACAGGTGATACGGAAGGGAAATAACAACGCTGACAATTTATTGAGAAGCATCAAAGCAGCTTGACAATGTTCGCATGAGCACAAGACCGTCGGTGACCTGACAAATAAAAAAAGGTTTTGCGATGCTTTCCAATAAATGTTCACTGTTGTCAGTAGCGTTCGTCCCATCTGTCTCACCTTCCTGTCCCGTTTGTGGCGCTTCATTTTACCAAGTATGCATCACCAGTTGGGCCTACCCTTCTGAAGTACACCAACATAAATACAGGGAGCAAAGGGTAGGGAATCGTGCAGTAATGCCGTTTGACCTGATGTATAAAACGGCAGCTTAGATTTAGAGGACAAGGACTAACAAAGTGATACGCAACGTAGGAGCTAACTTCAACCGAATATTCATCGCCGTGCAAGGCAGATTCGTATGTTCTGATCATGTCAAGTCACGCATGCGCGGAAAAGACGCACGGACAAAGAACATAACGGGCATCATGTGGAAACTCATATCGTCATACATGGAAAGACCAAAAATGACAGCCATACCATGCTAAGCATAAAACACGCCTAAAACACACACCAAGCCGTTTTACGGTTGACAAATTTAGAGCTATTGACTCTCAGGCCATCAGTTACGTAAAAGTTGTCTTTTTCGGAAAATGCCATTAAACGTGATTGCCATGTTTCGAAAGCAGCACCAAAAAGCAGCAACACGAGGCAAAGTAAACCAAGTTCGTCCAAATGTACGCTGAACTAAATGTCTTGACTCCGGTGCAGGGAATGACCTAGTGCGGGTGTTCGTAGGTCGGTAATAAACCACGGCAATTAGTGCATGTTTCTACAGCTTGTAATAAGGCAGGTGATGCAACGCGCAGATTTGATGACCATTGCTCCGTTTGTCAGAATAAACGTTATGGGAAGGTAAACGGGTAGTCGAGGGCGGCAGAATATCATGACCAGGCGCATGACGAAATTATCAGGCACATGACGAACTCGGCAATGCTAATCATGGATCATTGAATACTTGTTGACGATACGTTTGTCAGGCGTTCGTGCGAATAGCTTCATGACGATGGTGATGAACCGTTTTATGGGTGGCTCATGTTGACGCTTATAGGTATACAGAGCTTTGTATATGAAGCCATTCATGACGTTTAGCGTCTTTCTGATCTATCTTTCCATCCATGCACTCAGGTACCTGTACTCTGGCAAGCCCAAGATGAAGAGCATCGACGACGCTCTGCACGCGAGGTTCGCCGCCAAAAAGTACCTTGTTCAGGGACTTGTAGACGCATGTGGCACCTATATCGAGAAAAACCTGAAGCCGGATCGGCTGTGCTCCTTCATAGACTACTACATGCAGAGCCGCGAGCCAGAAATTGACGCCATCGCGGAGACACTTCTGACGTCCTCCAAGGCGCCGGAGATCCTCACGTCCAAGGAATTCAATGGCGCCCTGGAGGAAACGGTCCGATATATCGTGGAGAGGATAAGGAAGGTTTCCGAAGACAGCGTTACCAAAGCAGTGTTCGGCTGGGCCCAGGAACAGTGCGTCAACAGCCTGCATTCGGACAACCCTATCGAAGTGAAGGAGCTGATGCGCACTTTCTATCCTATGCTGCGATTCTTGACCATGACGGCGGAGGAGTTCGTGGTGGGACCTGGTTCCTGGGGTCTGTTAGAAGACGTCGAGAACCTCGCCTTGCTGCGCAATATTGTGAAGTGTGGCTCTCAGCCGCTGCCCGAAGGATTTTGTGACGTCACTGATGATCGCTTCTAGTTCCGAGGAGAACAGTAAAGTCCGTTGGTTGGTTGGTTGAAAAACTTTATTTTGTTTAGTAAAGTCCGTGTCGCACAGAAACTTTCGATGGCCGTTCATCCTGCCGTTTTACGGTCATGTGCATTTAGTGCTATTTTTTCCCAAGTGGTTGGCATTGTAATAATGTCTAAAGCTTGAAAATGCCGCAAATGCCAGTGATTGCCGGAAAGCGGCAAGACATGGCGTGCAGTGTATGATACTGTGGCTGTGTAGATATAATTGGCAGTAAACGTTTACCGGTAATGAACTATTTTTCGCAATATTTGAAGTGGGGCTTCGATAATGTACATGACAAGATGAATAATGAATTTAACGACTCCACTTCACTGCAAACCATTATCTGCATCCATAATTGGACGTAATATGCATCCGGTGTCACTATAAGCAATGTGTCGCCTTATTCCAGTAGATCGTTATCATGAATTGAATATAAATGAAGGCCAAGTAATGTACAGATTTTTAATTAAAATTAACAATAAAATCAACGGGGAAGAAGAAGATGGATTTCGCCTTCGAGTCGTCTTAGGATATATATTTAATTTTCTTAAAAACGCCAGGCCTTGCGCGGAAAGCGCAGCACAGTCAAAGCGAAAGCTCGAAGAGCGGCATTTCTAGAGCTCGTTATAAACTGGCATGTGGCTACTAATACAAGTACACTAGCAACGTACCCACTACGCCACAAATCATAATTTTTGTAAAGTCTGGAAGCACCCACCACGACATTACTCTTCATTCTGCGGAGAAGCGAGGTACGATGTGTAAGGCATTATGTGCAGTTTCTTGATGCGACGGCTGATGACGATGAAGAATTATGACTGAGCCTTTTGTAATGGGTTGGAACCTTTAAACGACCCACTAGTTGCGTAATTCGGATTGAGTGACGCCCGGTCGTTATTTCACTCTTCCACCACGGGTTTATAACCTACGCTAATGTGAGAAAGAGATAGAGAGAGGGAATTAACTTTATTGAGACCCTGAGGAAAGGGATCATGGGAGCCTTATGGGCTTCCTTGGCAACTAGTAGAAGCGCACTTGCGAGGAACCCACTATGCTATAAATCATCATAATTTTTGTGAAGTAGGGAAGCAGCCACTATGCAATTTTTCGCCATTTTGCGGAGAACCTGGTACCTGCTAAACACCTGTAAGGCATTATGTACACTTTGTTGATGCTGTGACTGATGACGACAAAGAATTATGGCAGAGTCCTTTGTAATGGATTGGAAGCATTCAACAAACCACTCGTTGAGCAATTCGCATTGTGTGACGCCTGGTTACAGAATTCGCGTTGTGTGACGCTTGGTTGTTATTTTACTCTTCTACCACGCTACATTACATATATTAATGTGGTTCCTTCTCGACATCAAGCCTGTATAGGGTCTTTTTGCAAAGCAGTTCCAAGCACCGGCGTGGCTCTGAGGTAGAATACTGGGCTCCCAAGCAGAGGGCCCAGGTTCGAACCTTGTTCCATCTTGGAAATCTTTTCTTGTTTCTTTTTTTTTTCTTATCACAACGGCGCCAAAAACGGCCCTTGTTGTGATCTCATAACAGCTTTCGCTGTAATAAGTATCTTCATGAGCTACACAGATGTCACTGGTTTCACGCATTTTTTTTTCGTGATGCACCCCATGCGCTCACCATCTTTTAAAACATGACTGCGAAACAAATTGCTGTACTTCAGAAACTACGTCTGGATTCTGTCATTCTGGAAATTAGTATGGATACGTTTCTCGAAACCTGACGTCAAACAGCCTTCAGAATGGCCCATAGGTCAGACATGGAAAGGGCCTTCTTTCAAATGGCAACGTTAGCTGACATTTTGTTAAAACTCTCCCCCATCCCCTCCCCCATATTCTTCACTGTCCCGGCCTCTGCGGTAGACTAAATGTCGGGAATGCAGCCGCTAGCATGTGTGGGTTTCATACCGCTGTCTTAGGTCAATGCATATGCAAGGGATGCAAGGGACAGTGTTACTTTTGCCAGCTGTGTGTATGCTGCCGAAGGGGCGACGGTGATTGGTCAAGTCCGGTAATGAGAGCGAATGAGTGGTCAGACCAGACTGCCGAAAATTATCCTGTATTCACCTTGACCCACTTAGTCAACAGAGGCTACATGAGCAAAAGACCGGATGCAGATCTCCCTACAGTTCTCAGAATCCGATGAATACCCGCTAACCGGGGAAGAAAAAACGATGCTATGCATCAAGAGGCGTTAAGTCTTAGCAGCTAATTATTTACAGTTATTTATATGTGGGGCCTTGTAGGCCTAAACCGCCATATCGTTATGAGGCATGACGTAGAGGAGGGCTCCGGAAGTTTCTACCATGTGGTATTCTTCAGCGCGCACTGACATCGTACACTACGCGTGCCTCAAGCATTTTGCTTCGATCGAAAGCCGCGACCAAACCGCGACTTTCGGGTCAGCACCCGAGCACTTACCAGAGAATGACAGTTACACTGTGGTCCACACTGTTTACTTAACGTCCTGTCCGCAATACAGAATGAAAGAGTGTGCGTGCTGAAATTATGGAATTCTTGATGGAATGGTTTCGGCGAAAAACTTCGACCGGTGAGCGAAAGGAAACAAGATAAGAAAACCATGAAATTTACATGCGTTTCGATGGATGAAAAAGCCAGCCGGTGCTTAAGTAGCTAACTGAGTGTTGATATCCACTCTTCATTTATTTTTGTTGTAGATACAGCGTTGTAAATGTTCCTACATAGAATTGAAACAGTAGAGAAGTTTAAGGGTGGATGGAGGCTCGAAGTGGTGCAAAATAAAAAATGTTGAACAGGGAATGTCGCTTGGCTCAACCGACGATCCCTGCTCAACATTTGTTTCATTCCTACATAAAACGAGTCATAGTGCAGGAGTGTGAAGTTTTGCTGGTCAGTTCAGTGACATTTCGAGAAAGAGAACAGCGCCAGCAGTGCGAGTTGTAAACATCAACAGCATACAGGCGTTTTTCAGGTGGGTTTTTCGTCTCTGGTCTTAGTCTTTGCCTTTGCTGGAAAGAGCATAACAAGCGAATACTGTCATACATATTTCTTATTTCGTCTTCGCATCTTCACGACTGTGGCGAAAATGTCGACGTTATTAAATTTCTGTTCTCGAGAAGCTTCGGAATTATAACCTGAATTGTGGTGATAGACTCTCTTTCGAAAAAAAAAAGAACGCAAATTTTTGCCAGAACGTATATAACCGCTGGCATGCTACTGTGCATATGGATGGGGAATGGACTTAAACGACTCCAGAGTAGAGGGAGAAATAATAAAAAAGAAAGTATATAAATATACAAGGAATGCGCAAGTGGACCTGACACTAATATTTAAAACTGGGATTTCAGGTAAGTTAGGCCTTTCTATATGTAGCAGTTAATCTTAAAAGTTTTCTTATTCGGCCGAGTTCGGACAGATAATGGAATAAGAACTCCATAACATGTCGCTACCTTCAAGGCCCGGGCATTAGACATTGTATGCGGCGTAACGTTAGCGGATCGTGACAAATCGTGTTCATTTGTCGCTCAAAAAGTCGCTCGTCGCGGTACGCGGAGCATTCAAGTAATGTGTTCTCCCCCGTCTCTATCTGCCACTGTTATCACTGTGGGAGACGAAATAGTAGAGAAGGAGAGGCAGTGGTTCACCAGTTTAGGGACAACCAGTTGGCTACCCTACACATGGGAACAGCATCAGAGAAATTGAAAGAAGGAGAGTAGAGAGAGAGAAATACAGCACATAACACAGAACACACACAGGCAGTCACAATCCGTTACGACTGCGTGGTACGCGACATCACTGTCACAGCTGCTTGCCCAAGTCTGTTTCTTTTAAAAACCTAAATAGTGCCTTCGTCGCCTTCAGCCGCGATGTATTCTGCGACGACACGTAAGAATGGTTTCAACAGACATTGGTCTATTAAGGTGAAAGCCTTAGATGCCTCAGCAAACGGGAAAATTGACCGTTGGCGTCGGCGGCGTCAACACGGGTGATGCTACAAATCATCATCACGTTATGACGCCACCATGACTTCATCATAACGTCACATAACGTGCCATCAAACCATGACGTGATGGAATGACGTCATTGCTTGGTCAAAGGTGGGCCGATCCCGGAGGCGGGGCAAAACAAGGTGAGTTGCCGAAAGCTTAAATGCCTCCGATCCCGGAGACAGCGCAAAACCACATTGGCCCATCCATATCCGTTCATGGCCACTTTTGCCAAATGGTTCGATTTAGTGCCGTTGTCCTCTCAGACAATGAAGTTGTGTCTCCAAGGGGCCGTTGGTGAAATGAGCTCAGTGTATGTCTTTCTTACTTTTCGTCGCGAGTTCTGATGGAAATTCACAAATTGCATTGCCCTGTAAACTGCCCCGCTTGGGCACGATTATGAGAAATACGCGAATTTCACTTTGCAGGTGACATAAAGCAGTATTCCGATTGGTCGATAACATGAAGTGATGCAATAAAAGTCGAGTCATCTATGGTCTTCCTGTCAGGTTTCCCAGCTAAACTATCAAACAAATTGATGTATATAGTTGTGAAGTATCTCGGCAGGCTGTGTTTGGTTTCAACTAGTCTCTCTTACGAAGGGTGGTCATAAAAGGGAGCAATAAAAAGCGCATTAATGAGGAAACTAGGCTTATTTCCACAATTTTGGGTGTCGGCGTAATTCATGTTTCGTTGAGCCGGCGAGACAAACAGTTAAATCTGTTAAACTAGTGGTGGGTGGATGGATCGATACATGAATGCAACTCTCCCTAACAGCATCCATTTATCAATCCATCCATTCGTACGCTCAGTGATGTGGACTCACACGCATAGTGCCCACTTGCACTCAATTCATGTCCACCTACAATAACACGTGCTCACGTTCATAACACATGTACTCATTCTCAACGATACACTTGTACGTTTACTTTACTCACAGTTACTCAGTAACGTTTTATACTCAGATATATAGTAACACACGGTGGCACTTATACCAACTCACTCAGCTTAGTCATTCACCAAGACGGCAAGTTGGGCCAGTTGGTTAGCGCCGTGTTGTACGCTTTCCTTCCTTTTGTCCGTGTTTAGTGTTGCGCTGTAACGAAGTTCAAGACGTAGTAATCTCATTACACACGCCCACGCACACTACTGGCATTCACTTACACCCATACTCACGTCTTCTCATAGGAATAGGCAAACGCTGCGATGGTCTAGTGGTTATGGTGCCTGACTTCTGACACGAAGATCGCAGGAGCGAATCTCCGCCGCGGCGGCCGCGTTTTCCGTGGAGGCGAAAATGCCTGAGGCCCGTGCACTTAAGTTTAGAGGCACGTTAAAGAACCCCAGATGGTCAAAATTTCCGGAGACCTCCGCTACGGCGTCCCTCATAATCAAATCGTGGTTCTGGGACGTTAAACCCCAACAGTCCGTCTCTATCATCTTCCTGTGCTGCTCTCTGCTGTTTTGGCAGGGTTTTGGTAGAGGCCGGGAGAACCGGTAATTGCAGAAGGAAAGCCTCCGAGATGGAGGGCCTTTCGCGACCTTTCCGCTAGGTGAAGGACGCATGCACCGTGGTACCGTGAATGAAGCGAATTACAATCAGAATAATAGGCGTTCTAAGGTTGAAGACTAGGCGTGTTGCTAAACCATCAGTTTAGCGCTCCGTTGTTTGTGTATCTTTCATGTGTCCCGTCGATAGTCGGGCGATACACTCTACAATAGGCATTCAGGGAAATTCTTACCCGCCTCTGCTTTCACTTGTTGACAATGACTTACCGCTGACTAATGCTCATACGCATGAAGTTTCCGTGGCGGCGCCAGAGTTTTTTTACGATGGGGAGAGGGGAAGGGGGGCACCCACATCAAGTGAGGTCATTCAGGGGGTAGGGATGCTGGGAACTTATGTGTTGTATTTTGAATACCTTTGCTGTAGGGGTAGAGGGGGGGGGGGGGGGTGGGACGGGGCGGCAACCAGATTAGTGGGGGGGCAGCTGCCCGCGCCCCCCGCTGACGCCGCCTCTGACACCTTTTCAAATGAGCGTGACGGAACGTACAAATGGTGGTGAGCTTAAAGGGACACTGAAGAGAAACAATGAATTGGCCTATATCGATAAATTGTGCTCCGGGATCTCTTGTGTCGTTAATTTCGCCGCCATAGGTTTATTAATAGAGGAGACAATCAAATTCAAAGTTTCATTTTTAGATTTCGCGCCGAAATCTCCCCGTGTGAAGTCACGCATTTCAAAATGTATTAATCGTATTTTGGCGCCATTGGCTCAACAAAATTACCCCAAACTTGATATGTTAAGTCTATGTCCCCCCCCCCCCCCCCCCCCCCCCCCCCAGAGGACAACGTACTTCTCTTTTGCCTATTAGGTACTACGCAGTCCCTAGTAGGCACCGTCAAAACATGTGACGTCACGGCGAATGGTGCAGAAACTTCGAGGTGGCGTCGCCACCCACATTTTGTTTTTGTGCGTTTTCTCGCTTAGCGTCTTCTCGCAGCAAGCGTGGCGTTTTTGGTATCGTGAAAGAGTACTTTACTAATATGTGAAAAATCGTTTTGCTCTTTAGTGTTCCTTTAAGTTGTGGCAAACCTTCTGAACGGTGCAGTGCAAAAATATTTCGCAGCATCACTGTTGGGACATCTGTCATCAGACTGACTACGACCACTGCAGGGCAAAGGCCTCTTCCATGTGTCGCCATCAACCCGTACCTGCAACCGACAATTTTAGAACAGCCCCGTTGACGACGTAATTCGAGTAGGTGTGTGCGAATAGTAAATTTTAGAACCGAATCGAATGCGAATCGAAGAGGGATGATAACGAATCGAATGCTAATACAAATTCAATAATATTCGAATAGTTTTGAATAACAAGGTAAACATTTTTAAAACGGTTCAATAATTCAACGCTATTTTATTTGCAACAAATAGTCACAAATGTTAACAAAAGAACGTTACGACTAACATTAACTGACAGAAAAGCCACAGTTATGTAAACTGAGGTAAGCTCGTATAAGCAGTGACAGCCTACGAGATATTTTGTAACTGTACGCTGAAATACAGCGGTTACTACAGAATTCACGGGAGTACTTTGTCGCCACCATTAAAATAAAACTGAGGCATAAAAATAAACAACGTTTGATGAATCAACATAATCATGATGAGCATGGCAGATTGAGGACACTTTCGCTTGGCGACACTAGAATTTTAAATAGAAGTACGATCACCTGCGATTAGTACAGCATCGATGGTCCCGTATGAGGATTGGCTGCATGTGTCTTATTAATCCAATATTTAAAACAAGAAACGTGCTCCATCGATGTTCCCAATGCGTTGTTCCTTTGGAGTTTTTCTGCCACTGCTGATTATTCGAAAAAGTCGAATAACATTCGGCCTTTCGAATGTAGACTATTCGATTCTAGTGCCGAATCGAATAGTGCGCTATTCCATTCGTTATTCGAGATTTTCGAATATTCACACACCCGTGAATTCGAGAACCCTGAAACGCTTCATTTTAATTACTGTAGCTGGAATAGAGAGCAATTATTGATAGTGGTATTTTCTTAAACGACGGTACGGCTGGAACATCTTGAGTCATCGTAATAAATGGTCGCCTGCGACTCCTATTTACCAACAGTTTCACTTACGTCGTTCTTGTCAGCGAGTGCGTACAAATGAATTAATACTCTTTAAATCTACGTCACGAACAGAACCGGAGGGCCCTGAGACACAGACGTACAGCGGATCGTTTATAAAAACATCTAAATAAATACAAAGACCCTTATTATGCTCGTTGGTAATGCCACATTTCACTCAGCACGAAAATTCAGGAACGAGATGGGTACCTCCTTCAATACAGTATGAATGAAGCTCTCAGCATTGCGAGTGCTAACACGCAAGCCCCTCGTGAAAGGATAGATATATGCTACCCGTGTCCACAACACACAGACGCCAACATTTTGCATGGGATCAGTATCATTTTGGACAGACAACAGCGTTATCAAAGCAAGGGAGAATACCAGCCAAATCGGGCGCGTAGCAGGCGCCTGCCACTTCTCGAGCGCAGGTTCAGTACAGCAACGCCTCTGGCGTCTGAACTGCACTTCGCACAAGCTTCACGCTTCCCAAGCATTCGCATCTTCGCATCGCGCGCCGCTGGGCCGCTCACTCTCCGAGCATTTTACAGTACGCACCACCCTTGCTCTCCGCCTTCTCTCTCTTTCCTATGCACTCATCTGTCTTTCCTTCTTGAAAGATGAGCCAATCGCCATCGTGTCGATCGTGTCACATTGCACCAGCCACAGCGCATCGTGGCTGGCCGTCGTTGTGGTAGCTGTCATCAGTTCAGACGGAGAAGTTTCGTTTTTGTAGGGGCCTGCAACAGGCGAAGACGTCCGCGATCCGATCGTTTTCGAAGGCGTGATTCTCCACGTTGACGACAGTTGTTTTGTAAGCTGCACCTTGGGAAGCGCCGACGATGACACGTGAGCACTGCTTGGTGGTTTTAATCTAGTTTTAATATGATAGTCGTTTGCGCCTTAGTGTCTTTTCGTCTTCCTGTGATAATCGCGAAGCAACATCGCCGCGCTGGCTTATTTGATTATCACCGATGGCACGTAAATAGCGAGAATGTTTCGGGTTCGCGATGAGACCCCTGCTTATGTTGTTATTCAGTACTCCTGGCGAATTCGATGGTGATATTTATTACGGCGAATCTGCAATGCGTATTGGAAGGCGGAGAATTGGCAGGAAATGAGAGGACCGCGACATTTGTAATGGTCCACGTTGCGTTCCTTCTCATTTACCGATCCGCCCAACACGCCGTCCTCGTGAGAATTTTTTAGTGGTGTGAATACATGAAATGCACCTTAAGATTGCGTATACCCGTTTGGAAGCTTGAATAAGTGGGTCTATTATTGATCTGTCCGATATGTAGTCGTGTCCTTGTACCGTCCCGTAAAAGAAAAAAAGAAAAACACAGTTGTTGGGGTTTAAGTAATATGGTGGTTTTTGAGGAGGGGCAGAGCATGGTGCTATCGTCTGCACGCTTGTTGGGCTCGCTCCGTGCGAGGTGCGTCCCCGGGATTCGCCCGCCTCCTCCCCTGACCTCGAACTGCTGCGTGCCGGGTCAAAGTGCGCTGCGGCGTGGAACGACGTTCTCGAATGTCCTCTTGTGCCTTTCTGAAGAGTGCCTTCTTTTCCGGAAATCTCGGTATACGGTTGTGCACGGCGCTCCGTCGGTGGTTTGTTTGCACTGCGGCTGCGCAGGCTTGCAGCGCGCAGGCGCGCGTGCTTTCTATTTCGTTCTCTGCTCGCGCCAGTTTTGCTTACAATAAGCGGGTTTGGGCCTCTTTCTTCGCCGAGTTGCTTGTCGCGTTTTTTGGGCTTACTTGCATTTTCCCAGCAAATAGAGTTATATTAGTGGTCATCACGTTTACCAATAGCGCGTTTGTCGATGACTTTGAGTAGTCGTGTGTTGAACGCAAACATATGTTGGTGGAATCAACAAGTAACGTTAATCATGCATTGGCAAACGTGCATTCAACCCAATGGAGACCACCCTGGAGACAATGTTAAAAAGCAAGTATGTGCTTTTCATTCAGAGTTGCGCATATTTTCTCTGTACAAAATAATTAAAGTTATTTTTTTCAGCTCCGCTTCTTATTTGAGTGACATTTTTTATTATAATTAAAAATATTTTCAAGAATGAGAAATTTTATTAAGTTTCCCCGTGTTTTAGGCTTCTTCGTGAAGGCCGCGCCGCTTTTTTGGGGCTTCTTTTGTGACGATTATTTGCTTCTTAGCACGGCACCATCTGGCAACCCTGTACTCTTGCTCGCAGTGCTCCTGTGAGCGTGCTTGCGCGCTAACCTCGCGCTGCGCTTGCTCTCATATTACATTTAACTGCAGGTCATGGTCGCGCGGGATCGGCGGAGATGGTGTACAGCGCGCCTTAGTCTCCCTGAAGTAGACGGGTGCCGCTGATCCTGCATAGCACGTCTCGCCGATTAAGCCGCCAGCTTTTCCACTGGTGGGCCTCGCGTCCAATACCATAATATGCCAGAATAACGTAGCCTAATCGCTTATTGTGTCTTGTCAACTCATCGCAAACCTTATGCTCGAGATAAGTCGCTGTCCGCGCTCAAGAGGAGTCGAGATTACAGTGCTCCCGTTTTATGTGGCTCCGAATGGCGAAGTTTAAAGTAAACGAAATGCGGTGACTGGATAGTGAGGAACATGACTGTTTCGAAAGATGCGCATCCTGGCTAAATTTCATTCAGAGCACTATTCATCTTTGAAGCCTCGCATAAACAAAGGCGAAGGTAAACGAAGGAAATAAGTGGAGGGGGAATGTCCTACAGATGGCGTGATATGCAACGATGGCATTCGATGCCTGTGCCGCTCTTTTTGCTCTGTGATGGGAGCCTTACTTCTCGTCTTTTTTTTGGTGCCGTAGCTATTGAGAGAACTGTGTCGCCTACTGCTCCAGGTTGGCGCTGAAGACTCGCGGTACATGGCTACCGTTCGGCAAAAAGAGGTGCATGGTCTGTCTGCTGGTAAAGAGGCTAGGTGGTGGCGGGGAGTCCGAGCAAGATGTCTTATATGTGTCCTGAATGTTCCAGAGTCAATGTGTGTCTTGACGAGGTGGTCTCTGGCGATCGCTAGAGAAGCCACCGTCGATGCGCTAAGAGGCAAGCCTAGGCAAATTCGAAGCGCTTGAGCCTGAACTCCGTGGTTCCTGACTCAGCCTATCATCAGCCTGGCGATACCTGGCATCCGTAAAAAGGCAGATATGTCGTCACTGGCTCTTAAACAGCTCGCTTTGCTCCTGCTATATCAGAAGTACGGAGGCTCAATGCACGTATACACCGACGGCTCCGTTATGCCGAACAGCTCAACAGCAGCTGTCGTGATACCTATGAAAGCTACAACAATCAAATTTAAGACCTCTCACCTTACGACACCGACAGCAGCAGAGCTCGCTGCGCTTCTTGCCGCATTATATTTCATTACTGATGAACGGTCACAGGAAAGGACGATCTTCAGTGACTCAAAGGCGGCACTACAATCACTTCTGTCACCTTTACGCCGCGGCCCGCCCGAGCAACTGGTATTTGAGATTGCAGAAAAGACGCACCATTTAATTGAGAAAGGCCATGAAATAACTTTTCAATGGCTGCCCCACCACGGTGGTCTAGTGGTTATGGCGCTAGACTGCTGACCCGAAGGTCGCGGGATCGAATCCCGACCGCGGCGGCTGCATTTTCGATGGAGGCGAAAATGTTTGAGGCCCGTGTACTTAGCTTTAGGTGCACGTTAAAGAACCTCAGGTGGTCGAAATTTCCGGAGCCCTCCACTACGGCGTCTCTCATAATCATATCGTGGTTTTGGGACGTTAAACCCCAGATATTATTATTATTATTATTAACTTTTCAATGGCTACCAAGTCACTGTGGCATTATCGGCAATGAACGGGCCGATCAAGGTGCCCGTTCGGCCCATACAGAAAACAGTCAAATAATAATACCGCTCTCTAGAACTGACGAGGCATGGAAGCTCTGCGTGCTTGCTCGTCAATGCACCACGTCGCAATTTAACGAGCCACACTTCAAGCGTGCGCGACTATATTCCCTGGACCCAACTCTCATCCTTCAAATACCTGCAGGCCTTCGCCGAGGTGACGCTACCCTCCTGTGCAGGTTATGGTTGGGTGTCGCATTTACGCGCGCGTACGCGTGCCGCACAGGAATGGACGACACCGCATCATGTGACCACTGCGGCAGTGATGAAACTATTCAACACGTTCTGTGCGACTGCCCACAGTACTGTTCACAGAGACAGTCACTTTGCAACGCGCTCGACAAATTGGACGACCGCACTCTGTCGGAAAAAAGAATCCTGCGCCATCGACCGGACCCAACGTCACAGAAAAAGGCTGTGCAAGCGCTATACTGCGATTTCTGCGTTGAACCGGTCTCTCAGAACGGCTCTGACAGGAACGTCTTGCTTGTGTGTGTGTGTGTGTGTGTGTGTGTGTGTGTGTGTGTGTGTGTTCGCTTTCATTTTATTTCTCTCCCTGTCCTCTTTCTTACCCCTATTTCCCCACCCCTGTGCAGGGTAGCAAGCCGGTCACTCGCGCCAGGTTAACCTCCCTGCGTTTCCTTTTCATCTATTTCTCTCTCTCTCTCTCTCTCTCTCTCTCTCTCTCTCTCTCTCTCTCTCTCAGGCTCGCTTTCCAGCAAAATGCATTGCTTCCTTGCACTTCTATTGACGCTTCTCGGTGTGGGCCTATTCCTCCTCTTCTATTACCCCACGAGCGTCCTTATTCTGTCTCCACAAGTCTTCTGCTTATATAGGGGTATGTCCTCATCAGGGACGTAGCCAGAAATTACTTTTGTTTTGGAGGGCGGGAGTGTTTGTTGTGACCCCCCTTTGTGTATGAGTGCGCGTGTGTTTGTATGTCTGCATGCGTATTACAGGCTGCCTCAGCCAACTCTAACCAACAATAATAATAATAATACCCGGGGTTTAACGTCCCAAAACCACGATATTGTCACGTGATACTGTAACGGGAACCTGTAACTAGCAGTACAGCAGGACGTCAGGCTGGTCCGATCACTGGCACCACGACCTCATCGTCTTTTTTACGAGCTCGTCCTCATCATCTTTTCGACAGCGGCACATACAAGCCTGCCAAGAACAGTGCTAGGCGATCTTTACTCGTGGCAATATGATTATGAGGGACATCGTAGTGGAGGGCTCCGGAAATTTTGACCACCTGGGGTTCTTTAACGTGCACCTAAACCTAAGTACACGGGCCTCAAACATTTTCGCCTCCATAGAAAATGCAGCCGCCGCGGCCGGGATTCGATCCCGCGGCCTTCGGTATGCAGTCGAGCACCATAACCACTAGACCACTGTGGCGGGGCGCCAACTCTAGCCAGAGTTTAAAAATATGCCAGCGCTCTTTATGACACTATCTTGGTGTGAGTATAGTTCGAGAAGATTCATATTTCACGAAAATTCCCCGGCGAAAACAAAAACACGGACACAATGAAGACAATGAACAAGACATTCATTGCGTTGTTCATTGTGTTCCTTGCGCCCGTGTCTTAGTGTGCGCCGAAAAGCTTCGGTGAAATATGAAACTCTTTATGACGACGCGACCAAATGCGTGTTGCTGACTACTGCATGGAGTGACTCACACTATCTTTTGTGTTGTGCTTGAGAGCTTATAAATAATTAGGGAAGATTAATTAATTAACTTCTACAGCAACGAAGGTGGGCAAGGAATTCCAATGAGAAAGCTGTAGATAGGTTTGCCAAACGCACGATTAGACAGTTTCCAACTTTCTATTAAGTATTAGTGTTTTTTCGCTTGCTGTGCGGTGGCCTCCAAATGCAAAAAAAAAAAACACCGCGTGACATGACCTCGCCGGCGGTCATTTCACGTGGTCCCCCCTTCTCCACATCTGACGTGGCCACATCGGGAGGAAGGGAGTCTTGGTGCGCGTTTGTCGTCCTAAAAGCTGATTCCCTTCAGCTGCGCATCGTCCTGAGCAAGCAGCGTAGCTTGTTTGATAGAATGGATACCCGGAAGGCACCTATGCTACCGCTGCTTGGGCCCGAGGGCCGCTTGTGGGCACGGAAAGGCTGTTGCCGGACTGTAGAAATCACTGGTTGCTCTCTACTCGCTGTGTGCGCTTACTTAACCTTTACAGCGAAGGTGTGTAGGGCTAAGCGAAACCGAAATTCGCCTTTGCTATCTGCGCAAAAACACATAGCGCCTACGTGCCACAGAAATTGGACAAGCCCCTCTCCTAACCACTGGTCCACTAGAAATGAAGAAAAGATCACGCGGGTGGCAGAAACCGACAAAGATTTCTGAACAGACTAACAGATAATTGAGAGATAATTTTAATTAACTGTCGGGATTAACCCTGTGATCGAGGCCGCGGCCGCGCGTTTCAGCGTCGCTGGGGAACCATGCTTGCGGAATTATGCTTGGGAGGTGATATTATTTGGTACACATCATGAGCGTCTAAATCTGTGAGTAAAACTGAGTGCCAGTGAACGTGACTAGGCACACGATTGAGCCCAATAAGTCGGGATTAAACTCAATGAAAATCTCACGTTCATACTAAGGATACGAGCACGAAAAAAATTCGGCGGATACCCGTTGTGGGAATCGGTTTCATGCGAAGCAGTCAGGGAGTACTACTATGCTGTATTTTATGGCTTTG
Source organism: Rhipicephalus sanguineus (assembly GCF_013339695.2). Lineage (NCBI taxonomy): Eukaryota > Metazoa > Arthropoda > Arachnida > Ixodida > Ixodidae > Rhipicephalus > Rhipicephalus sanguineus. The sequence continues at coordinate 5,847,562 of NC_051186.1, forward strand.
AGCCTAGCGTTACGAAGTGGATCGACGTGTTTTTGTAAGTGTAGTAGTTGTACGCACATGGTGGGCTTACCAGGCACGTCGACAACACAAGCGTTTAAAGAATAACTTATGGTCTGACGTAACGTCAGCACTCACGTTAGAGCACATCCGTCAGTATTATCGAAACGAAGTGCAATTTACGCTGAGATGACGTGAATATCATCCATAACTTTCGTTAGCGTATTCCTCCGGGGTCGAGCAATGCTTCAATATAGCTTGCTGAATCATTCGAATACAAATGTAATGTTTATTAGATTACTAGAAAAGCGGAGCCAACGCTGGAACCACAGATCTGGTATGACGCCTGTATCGCGGGAGTACATATGTAGCGTTTACTGCTTTCTTGTAAAATAGATAGCCAGCACCACAACCACAGTTGTCATTGCGCCGGCATTACGCCTGCATAGGCTCTTTTTGGAAACCAGTTTATAGACCTGGCATGGCTCTTTGGTATAATACCTGAGTGCCACGTAGAATGCTTGGGTTCGATTCCTGCTGAGGTCCTAATTTCTATTCTTTCCATTCGTCAGGTCAACGCAGCCGATGTCGGTTTTTCTTAACGCTGTCGCCTTTAAATGACCAATGTCTTTTCTCGCCTTTCCTGGGTAGATATAAACTGTCAATAACCTGTGGCGCATACCCGTACACCGTGGCCCGTGGTAAACGGGTATGTGCCACATGTGTCTGGAGGAATGGGTTTGACGACGTACGCGACAGGATTTTCACGTTTTAAATGCGAAGCATTTCTTAGCGAACCTCTGGCACTTTGAGCGTTTCTATCTACGTATCTATCTATCTATCTATCTATCTATCTATCTAGCCGCCTACGTCTGGGTGCTCTCATGATCGCCTCCTTAACTTGGTGCAGACCAAAATTTGCATGGCAGGGTAAGAGTATTTGACGAATATGATTGCCGGTTCAGGACATGAATAACATTAAAATCCTGTCGCGTACGTCGTCAAACCCTTTCCACTAGACACGTGTGGCACATACCCGTTTACCACGGGCCGCGGTGTACGGGTATGCGCCACAGGTGATTGACAGTTTATATCTACCCAGGATCAGCGAGATCAGACATTGGTAACTTAAATGCTAGAGCGTTAAGGAAAACCAACATCGGCAGCGTTGACTCAACGAATGGAAAGAATGAAAATTAGGATCCCAGCCGGAATCGAACCCAAGAATTCTGCGTGGCAATCAGATATTCTACCACTGAGCCACGCCAGTTATATAAACTGGTTTGGAAAAACAGCTTACGCAGGCGTTATATCGGTGCAACGTCAATTGTGGTTGTGGTGCTGGCTGCCTAATTTTAAAAGAACGCAATAAACACTACATGATACTCCTACGATGCAGGCGTCATATCAGATTAACGTCTGTAGTTCCAGTGTTGGCTCCGCTTTTATAGCAGTCTAATAAAGATTACATTTGTATTTCTATGATTGAGCAAGATATATTGAAGCATTCTTCGACCCCAGGAGAATACATTAACGAAAGTTACATATGATATCCTCATCACCGCACCGTAAAGTGCACTTCGTCCGCCAGAACGACGCAGTCTCCTCTTCATTTCTTACGAGGCTGGGCGATGGCCTCGTGCTGACCGAGGATGATGCCAGATTGATTGACAGCCGCTTTGTGGACTAGGCTACGTAGGCCACATACGCCCAGGTAGTCTACGAATACGACAAATACCAGCCACTGATGTTGGTCTACGTAGCACTATCCAGGCCCAGCCTCGACGGCCTACGCGAAGGGTTGCTTCAGGTTCCGACATGTCGCCGGCTCTGTCGACAGACAATTTGTCGACGAAATGACCGAGGCATCCACGAATTCCCAACAGCTCTACTATACCACATACTTCACTACACATGCACCCCTCGTCACCACGATCACGACCGGATCCTATACCAAGTCATGACCAGCTGCTGGTGCTCACTGATGACGGTGATGATGCCCTTGTTCAAGAACTGTCAAGAAATTCTTCCACACAAGCACACGGGTTCGTAAAACGTGCGTGTGTTCTCGGGACACGTATAAGCACTACGTATCAGCTCACCGCTTCTGGTGTTGGTAATACCCACGTTGCCATTGGCAGCGTTACCCAACCGTAAACAACTGGTTATATAACACATATGCGGCTCTTCAGCATATATATGTGTGCGTATAAAATTTATACAAATCTTTAGCATCATTTTGTAACGTGTCGCTGACTAAAAAAAGTTACGCCAGTCACCTACCCGCCGCATGCTTCGCATAACATTGACTCCCACGGTACGTGGGATCTGCCGAATTTTCATGTCATGACCCGACAGTCATATTCGTCAAATCCTCTTACCCTTCCGTGCCATTTTTTCTCTACACCAAGTTAAGGAGGCGATCATGAAAGCACCCAGACGTAGGCTGCTAGATAGATAGATAGACAGGTACGTAGACAGAAACGCTCAAAGTGCCAAAGGTTCGCTAATAAATGCTTCGCATTTATTATATGTGTCGTTGAGTATGAGCTGGTGGTTTTAAACAGGTTTCTGCAAACATCCCACTAAAACACATATTCCTCAGAGGGACCCCCTCCTCTCTCCCCTACTGTTTTCGATTTCCAGAAGACGGCTCTGAGAGGTGGCTTAGCTGTACACCCTTTCCTTCTCTCCCCCAGAAAGAAGGAAAGAACTAGAATCCCGGATAAAAGCCTTGCGTGAGTGCACATAAGTTCTGGTATGTGTCGTTCGGTGTTAGCTAAATCCCCCAGATATGCCCAATTATTTTATTGCCAATATGCAACAACTTCTCGCTGGCAGTGTCATCTGTGCATTCTTGAGTCACCTATGCATAGCAGACATCTTCGGGTAGTGCACGGCCGTTTCGTATCACGGAAAAAGGAGGGAGAAACGTTGAGTGAATCGACCGGGCGAAGCGTAGCATGAACTTTTATACAATCGAGGACCTGTTCTTGTGTCAGCGGTGTTCACCTATGTTCGCGATTCGAGCTAAGTTCGCGATTTTACCGATTCGAGCAAAAATAAAAAGTTGGCTAATTAAAGTTTGTGACTTAATTAGCGCTTAGTCATGAAAACATACAGGTTGTATGTACACACAAGTACCACTAATGTACAAGTACACATTTCCTAGAGCGCATGCCTTTTATAAAAATCTTGGTCCAAGTTGGCTGGGACAGCTGGTGTATATATATCGCATTGGTATATATCGCATTGGTAGGCAAACTCACTCATGAGTTGACGTTGACTCACTGATGACCATGGGCCAGTCTCGATCTGACCGATATATATATATATATATATATATATATATATATATATATATATATATATATATATATATATATATATATATATATATATATATATATATATATATCACGTTCACCAGACCTACTCATCCAGGATCTCTCGGTCAGATCGAGACTGGCCCATGGTCATCAGTGAGTCAACGTCAACTCATGAGTGAGTTTGCCTACCAATGCGATGCAAATCCATTGGCAAGTAATCGCCTAGTTTAAAGAGGTGGCCAAGCAAAACGAAGATATCCGCCATGCAAATTAAATCATATCAAACTTTTATTTTAAGTTTTACCATTCGCGTTGCTCAAGCGTCGGGTCCAAAAAGTCTTGAAATTAAAAAAAAAAAGAAATGTTCCGTAGTAATGGCCCAAACCGGTAATGTCACATAAGTTATTTAGCGCGACACAGTTTTACTCCCGCGCGTAAAATTCCAAGCACCCTCACCGCATCACAAAATTTGATCCCGAAATATAACGCCTGAGTATCTACTGCTCACATTGGCATATACTGGTACGATTTTTTCAGCGCGATCGGATATGGTCGAAAAACCACCGGGCTCTATTTACATAGAATGACCCATATATATATATATATATATATATATATATATATATATATATATATATATATATATATATATATATCGTGCTTTTTTTGCGAATGACTGCGACGAAAGTATCAGCGAAAGTATCAGGCATATTGGTGTCAGCGATTCGCTAGTTAGTGCGTTCGTTGGTTTTAAATGCGAAGCATTTCTTAGCGAACCTCTGGCACTTTGAGCGTTTCTATCTACGTATCTATCTATCTATCTATCTATCTATCTATCTAGCCGCCTACGTCTGGGTGCTCTCATGATCGCCTCCTTAACTTGGTGTAGACCAAAATTTGCATGGGAGGGTAAAAGGATCTGACAAATATGATTGCCGGGTCATGACATGAATAACCTTAAAATCCTTTCGCGTACGACGTCAAACCCTTTCCACTGGACACGTGTGGCACATACCCGTAAACCACGGGCCGCGGTCTACGGGTATGCGCCACAGGTGACTGACAGTGTATATCTACCCAGGAACGGCGAGAACAGACATTGGTAACTTACATTGGCAGCGTTGACTCAACGAATGGAAAGAATGAAAATTAGTATCCCAGCAGGAATCGAACCCAAGCATTCTGCGTGGCAATCAGGTATTCTACCACTTAGCCACGCCAGGTCTATAAACTGGTTTGGAAAAATAGCCTACGCAGGCGTAAGATCGGTGCAACGTCAATTGTGGTTGTGGTACTGGCTATCTAATTTTACAAGAAAGCAATAAACACTACATGATACTCCTACGATGTGTACTCCTACGATACAGGTGTCATATCAGATTAACGTCTGTAGTTCCAGTGTTGGCTCCGCTTTTATGGCAGTCTAATAAACATAACGTTTGTATTCCTATGATTCAGCAAGCTATATTGAAGCATTGCTCGACCCCGGAGGAATACACTAGCGAAAGTTACATATGATATCCACATCACCGCACCGTAAAGTGCACTTCGTCCACCAGAACGACGCAGTGTCCTATTCATTTCTTACGAGGCTGGGCGATGGCCTCATGCTGACCGAGGATGATGCCAGATTGATTGACAGCCGCTTTGTACACTAGGCTACGCAGACACATACGTCCAGGTAATCTACGAATACGACAAACATCATCCACTGATGTTGGTCTACGTCGCACTATGCAGGCCTACCAGCCTCGACGGCCTATACTTCACCAACGCGAAGGGTGGCTTCAGGTTCCGACATGTCGCTGGCTCTGTCGTCAGACAATTTGTCTACGAAATGACCGAGGCTTCCACGAATTCCAGCAGCTCTACTATACCACATACTTCACTACACATGGGCCCCTCGTCATCACGATCGCTGCTGGTGCTCACTGATCACGGTGATGATGCCCTTGTTCAAGAACTGTCAAGAACTTCTTGCACAAATGCACACGGGTTTGTGAAACGTGCGTGCGTTCTCGGGACACGTATAAGCATATCAGCTTACCGCTTCTGGTGTTGGTAATACCCACGTTGCCATTGGCAGCGTTACCCAACCGTAAACAACTGGTTATATAACACATATGCGGCTCTTCAACATATATATGTGTGCGTATAAAATTTATACAAATCTTTAGCGTCATTTTGTAACGTGTCGCTCAGTTAAAAAAAGTTACGCCACAGTCACCTTCCCGGCGCATGCTTCGCATAACGTCGACTACCACGGTACGTGGGATCTGCCAAATTTTTATTTACCCAATTTTTCAATTTTCGCTATTGTTTACGGCTGTATTCTGTATAAACATCTAGCGTTCCAGTCAGGTCAACCTCAGTGCTAACCGGCTATAATTTCTGGTTTCACTTTCACGCTGCCTTTTTATGCAACATCACACATACTGGTTTGTAATCTTTTTATGTCGTATACGCTTGAAGTGTATTAATGTTCCGTTGGTTTCATCCACAGACTGCAACAACTGCCGTGTCAAGCTTCCAGAGGCCAATAAGTGGGAGATCCAACACGCGGTGAGTCCTACTATGCGTGATTGAATGGAAAAAAAACTTTATTCAGGTCCATCGGGGCGTGAACTAGCACGTAGCGGGCCGCTCCCACGTCGGGACAGATAGGCTGATGGTTCCGCTCCATTTATAGTTTAGGTGGCCGTGCTAAATGAACTATCCGATGCTATTGGTACGATAGGCGGGTATGTTGCACTATAGCGTGTCTCGCCAATCAGTGACGAGCTCGCTGCATGCTCCTGCGCAGAGGTCGGCTCGCCCTTTGTTCGCCAATAATCGTTTCGTAAAGGTTCCATTTACTAGGTCCGTACTGGTTATTTGCGGACCTAGTGAATAGACCCGACGGGTAGCTTTTATATGCCACAGGTACTAACCATACAAGAAGAGCGCCTACCCTCTGCCCAAAAGAAAGAGCCACCCCTGCTAACCGAAGTGGTGGGCCCGATGTACACAGTCTCAAGACTCTGAGCTGCTCGTGGCAAGTTCCGCTTGCCGAAATGGTATGGTTAGCTAGAAGTGCATGGACGTCGTCTTGTAATGTTTACGCGCGTCACACTTAGCCATCTTTCGCATCCATATGTTTTCTCAATAAGTGAGAAACTGCAATATCCTTGCAAAAGCACGGCTAATTGGGCTAGTTGGTATTGGTTCATATTTAGACTGGATGGGGCGCGCACACAGACTGGGGCACAAGAAGGAAACCGCGCTTGTGTTGTTCGCATGGTTTCCTTCTTGTGTCCCTGTCTTTGTGCGCGCCTCATCCAGTCTAAATATGATGCAATATCCGTGCTTACCGAAATTACATACGCCAGTTCAGGAGTTGCATTGCATTGTACGCCCCCTCCGCGCATGCTCAGTCCCCGGCTAATGTGTAGGCGGTACTCGCGCTAATTACAGAAAAAAAAAGCTATTGTAAGTAATCCACAGCCACTGGGAATAGTTTCCGTTTGTATTATTAGGCATTAAGCATATTAGGCGTCAATATATTACGGTTATCGAGCACGATGTTTTGACGTGGTTGAAAGATGGCGAAAAGTATGTTCCACTCAGACTAGTCTCTGGTTGTGCGTGTTGACCTTTCCGCAAGAACTACAACTAAGTTCACGCATTCTATTATGCCAACTCCTCTGTGGACGCAGTTCAGTGTCGAGGCTTTCCTGGACAGTGGCAGAATGACGGACTTCGAGTTCCGGGTGAAGCCGGACGACGATCCCGACATCCCCGAGCGGAGATTCCGTGTGCACAAACTCTTCCTAGCCATGAGGAACGAGGTGTTCGACGCCATGTTTTTTGGAGACCTGGCTGAGAAAAGTGAGGTCGTCATCACGGACGTACACCCAGACGGCTTCGATTTGCTCCTCAGGTGAGATGAACGGTCACAGTGTCTCAGCTACAGCGTCCTGCAGGCTAGCAGGAAGTTTCTCCTTTGACATAGGTTATCGTGAGGCATGTCATTTGGCATCTAACTAAAACCAGCACAAATAACTATACGCAAGATGAGCCGCTTTTGATTCATTGTGAGTTGTGGTAGATTTAAAGGGCACTAAAGAGCAATACTATTTTTCTCAAACTAGTAAAGTACTCTTTCACGATACCAAAAACACCACGCTTGCGGCGAGGAGACGCTTAGTAAGCGAGAAAACGCGCGAAAAGGAAATGTGGGTGGCGGCGCCACCTAGAAGTTTCCGCACCATTCGCCATGACGTCACATATTTTGACGGCGCCTACTAGGGACTACGTAGTTCCCACTCGATAAAAATGAAGTGCATTGTCCTCTGAGGTGTCCATAGACTTAACATACCAAGTCCGGGGTAATTTTGTTGAGCCAATGGCGACAAAATACGATGAATACACTTTGAAGTTCGTGACGTCACGCGGGGAGATTCCGGCGCGAAATTTAAAAATGAAACTTTGAACTTGATTTTGTCCTGTATTAATAAACCTATGATGGCGAAATTAACGACATTAGACTTCTCGGAGCACAATTTATCGATCTAAACCGATTCATTGTTCCTCTTTAGTGTACCTTCAAGGTTGCGTCAAACAAAGATACGCCCTCAATCCCTTCCTTCATTTACCTGCCATATATGTCACTGTAATTGAGAAAAAAATAAAAACATCATACGAAATAAATGATGAAATCAACGGCACTGAGACTTTAAGAGTAAAGGCCCCAAAGGAAATGCGTCGAAGCCAGTGCGCATGCGCGAGACGCGTATACTTTGTTAAAGTTTTGCGTCGGGCACGCTAAGCCCGAATTCAGCGGGAACCCCAAAACGTGGGCCAATAGCTTTCCGTCAGCAACCATGGCGGCACTTACTGAAGCGATCGCTGTAATCTATATCCAGGCATCCTACCGCTGGTTAAATAATGACGTCATTAGTAAATACAGTAAAACCTCGGTGATACGATCACGGCTCGTACGAATTTCGGTGTGATACGAATTTTTCTGTGGTCCCGGCCAAGGCCCATTATCCTGCAATGTATTGGAGTACGGTTGTTGCGAACCGATTTGCACCCCGCGACGTTTGATACGAAGGTACGCTAGCGCACAGGTACGAACAGCGCTGCCCGCGTTGTCACGGAAGACCCGGCAGTCACGCGCGGGCGCGGGCATGCGCGCGGCGCGACCATGAACGGTGCGTCGTTGCCTCCGAGATAGAGCGCGCGAATCTTGGAGGCCTTTAGGCGCCCTCGCGTTCAGGTTACAGATGACGTTGACGTCGCTTTTTTTTTTTTCCCCGAAGCGTTGACTCGTGCTCCTGTGCTCGAGGCGGCAGCGTGTTTGTACTGTGTTAACTCGTGCCTGCCACGTCGATGCAAGCCATGTCCCCGCAATCAGAGGTTCTATCAAACAAGACTGAAACCTGGGCGGCGGGTTCTTCATGAAGTCCCATTAAACGTGGACGAAGACTCCAAGAGACGAAGCGGAGGGTCTTGGCGAAAGAGCTTGGCCTCTATCTATCATGTGCAAAGCGCTTCTTAAATCACTTTCACCGCAGTACTTTGGTGTCATGCGGAAAAGCGCAGTAAGATTATGAAGGGGCTACTAGCGGTCACGGGGCACAACACATCTGGTTCATTAATTACACAGGCTCGCATGCACCGTATATATACGAGTGCAGGTATGATCGCTGACGTCTAAAAACTTTACTTGCAATCATTCAGAGCTGTTCATGACGTCGCTGCGGCCCTGAAAAACACTAAATCAAAGCGTAGGCCAACTTGCTTTTGTCGCATACTGATTTCCCATGTTTTCTGGTGATACGAACTTCTGATGATACAAATATTTTTGGTAACCCCGCGAGATTCGTATCACCGAGGTTTTACTGCAATTTCTAGTGTAGGCCACGCTCTCCCATCTCACACATGCAACGAAGTTTCGTAGAAAACTAGCTGCTGCTTTTTAAGGCTGGTTGGCGGTTTGAGAGCCCCTAGGCTCAAGGTGGCTGTTGAATCAGGGATGGATTATCTTGGCTGAGGATCGCAAGCAGTTTTACTCACAGAATTGGTGACTATCAACCACGGACCCGTAACCATGTTTTAACTACAATTAACAGCATACGCGCAGCGAAGCCATATGGTTATATGAGGTTTTAATAACTATTAATCGCAGCTTCTCTTTCTAGTCGCCGTAGTGCTTCAAGTCCTAGGCGCAAGTGCAAGCGCAACACCCATTTCTAAGTTTCGTACATCCTGTGCAACCGAAAGATAAAACGTGCAAACTTTTGGCGCCCTTGTTCTAAAAGTCAGTCATGTCAACAGCGGTATTTGGCAGGAAAAAAATACATACAGAAAAAGTTCTGGTTATTGAGTAGGCGAGCAGAAATAAATTTGAGAAATAATTTTAATTTTTAGTGCCAAGTTGAATGTCGTGCTGTGCATTACTCTTTGAAACGTCATATTTAAAAGTTCGCGGTGAGTTACATTGTTTGCACAGTCGGATACAACTTAAGAAGTCTGTAGCGGCCCCGCCCAGGTTACCCAGTCGCGACCGCCGATTGCCGCAGCGACTACAGGAAATAGTCCCGCTCCTGACGGTCGGACGACGAGGTCACCGGCTTACGACGTTAGTATACAGAGCCCATTGATGAAGCCTTGCGTGCATTCGCTTTTGAGGTGGAAATGGTGCTGCCTTTTAATGTTGCGCCTGACTATACTAGGTCTTTCTGCGTTTCTGAGTTTGAACGCGATAATGAATAAAGATGAAACGAGCGTGCATCGTGTGCACGAAAGCAGTGCTCCATAGTAAGGATTTATAAATGTGTCACTGACAGGCACTGCTGGGAAAACGGGCGAAACATGCGAATCTGATGACGGTACATACATAAACAGTCACATGCATTGTCTCTTGTTCTTTCACATACGCCTGCGCTTGTTTATTTGTTACCCGTAGTCTCTCATGTTGCTGAAATACGAGGAATTGTGCTTGATGTCTTAACATTACGCAACTTGCCTTGCGTAGTGTGGTCTCATACGTGTCTTTCTGATCGACTTTTAAATCCATGCACTCAGGTATCTGTGCATTCAAATACATTGGGTTTTGTCCTTGCACGCACGTCTGCGCTTGTTTGTTTGTTACCCGTAGTCCCTCGTGTTACTTGAATACGAGGAATTGTGGTTGATATGTGTTAACATTACGCAACTTGCCTTGCGAAGCTAGCAGTCCGTGAAGTGTCTTTCTGATCGACCTTTCAATTGTTGCACTCAGGTTCCTGTACTCTGGCAAGCCTAAGATCAGGAGCATTGACGACGCGCTTCACGCGAGGTTCGCCGCCAAAAAGTACCTGGTTCAGGGTCTTGTCGACGCTTGCAGTGAATACATAGCGAAAAACCTCAAGGCCGATCGGCTGTGCTCATTTATAGACTACTACATGCAAAGCCGCGAGCCAGAAATGGACGCCGTTGTGGATTCACTCCTTACGTCGTTCAATGCCCCGGCCATCCTCACCTCGAAGGAATTCAACTTGGCCCTCGAGGAGACTGTTCGGTACATCGTGGATAAAATCAGGAAGGTTTCCGAAGGCAGCGTGATCAAGGCCGTGTTCGGCTGGGCCCAGGAACAGTGCGTCAAAAGCCTGCATTCGGACAACCCGATCGAAGTGAAGGCACTTATGCGCACTTTCTATCCAAAGCTGCGGTTCTTGACCATGACGGCTGAAGAGTTTGTAGCGGGATTCAGTTCCTGGGGTCTGCTTGAAGACGCCGAGAATCTTGCGATACTGCGCAATATCGTAAAGAGAGGATGTCAGAGTCTGCCGGAAGGATTCTGCAACGTCACCAACAATCGCTTCTAGTTATGGGGAGAACGGTTACGACCTTGTCGCACAAGAACGTGTGGTGGCCGTTGATCTCGTCGTGGTCCGTCCATATCCGTTAACTGCCACTTCGGCCACACGGTTGAATTTAGTGCCATTTTGCTCTGGTACAATAAAGTTATTTTATTAAGGAACTGTTTGTCTAATAACATAGTGTGTTTTTCTCAGAAGTCCTACAAATTCACGAATTGCAATGCCGTGCAAACTACCACGGGCGACGACTCGAAATAAGCGATTGATTGTCACTGCGAAGGTGATGTACCGTAATATTCCGGTGGGTCAATCGCATGAAGTGACGCGATGAAACGTGAGTTCTACGTGGTCTACCTTTCGCTGTTTCCGAACTATCATAGTGATGGATACTTGTAGCGTATCTCGGCAAAATAAAGATTTGACAGGTTACTTGGAACTTTAACTTGATTTCAAGTAGTCTGTCTTAGCAAAGGTGATCATAAAAGGGAGCAATGAAGCATAATACAGAATACCACAATTTAGGAATCGGTGTAAGCGAAGCTATGTGGAGGTGGCCTGGTGAGCTTACTGACCGGTGAAGCACTAATCCGATGAATTATGCAATACGTGTCTATAGCATGGAACCCTTTTCTGAAAAATAACATTCACAAGAATGAGCCTGTACAGTCTAAAGCCGTTGATTTTATACGCCGCAAATATGACAGATATTTTTCGCTTTTCTCTAACATTTCTAGTCTTAGCCTTGCCCCTTTGTCAACCGTCGCCACACTGATTGTTTAAAGTTTCTGTGCCCCCTAATTAACTTGACATTCCTCAATTGTTTAGAAAAATATGTCAAGTTCGCCGCTTCTTTCCGTACTCGCAACTCTCGCAAACTAAATGTTTTAATAAGCGGCGCACAAAAGGGCAACGAACACGTACATAAAAAAGACGCAAGCACAAGCGCTGTGTTTGCAAGCACAGCGCTTGTGTTTGCGTCTTTTTTGTGTACGTGTTCGTTGCCCTTTTGTGCGCTGCCTATTCGAAAATCATGGCGCACCAACTAGCCCATCAGTACATTTTAAGAAATGTTTTTTTAACATTTCAAACTAGAGTTGACATGTTAAAATGCTGGTTTTTTCCTCAACAATTGAACACTACAATGCTGGTTACCAGGAGGGGTTCGCCAATTACCGTGTCGTTACTTTTTGTCTGCACTTGAGGTGTTATGTATGATTCCCACTTCTGCAATAGTCCCAACGGGCTGCAGTCTGCAGAAATAAATAAAAAAATGAAAACACGAAAATCTGTTAACGCAGTCGGTGGATAAATGAATGGATACCACGGTGCCTCTATAAGGGAGGGTGACTTGTAAAACAAAGATCAAATATAATTCGGCCTCATGGCCTCCATGTTTTAAAGGGGCCCTGCAGCACTTCTTCAGTACGGTCGGAAAGCGCTGCCGATCGGTAGTCGAGGCTTTTGAGAACACGCGAGCGAAACATAGAGCAGCACGCGGCCTGGAATTTACAAATCCCAATGTCAGCTAGAAATTTCCCTCTTTATACAATTGATGCGAAATACCCAAATTCCCGCGCCATACTCCCAAATTTACGGCCATTGGCTGATTTGAGCACCCTGAGCTGCATAGTTACTCTGGTGGCCGCGGGATGCCGCCACGTGCCCGCAATCACACTGAAGGTAAGCCGCGCGTTTGCAAAAAAAAAGTGCTCAAGGTCATGACGTGCGCGTGACGTAACTTCTTCCCCCCCCCGTGCCATCCATCCCTGCTTAGCTTCCAGCGCGGTCGTCAGGACGAGAGAAGACAGGAAGCGATTACAGCGTGCGATGTCTCTGTGACTCCGCTCGTACTTGACGGATTCTAAAAATTTTTGCGGCGATTGATTCGTGAGGCAATAAACTCCTTTCATGCAGAGCCCCTTTACCGCAGTAGTATTTTCGTAAATTAACTGTAAATTCATAGCCTAACTTTCCGCGCTTAGTGGTAGAACAAAGTTGGTTTTGATGCTATTTAGATTTTTCTTGTATCTCTACATTCATGTCACCAGTCCTCTTCGGCTTTTTATTTATCTCTATCGCTGGCATTTACCATCCGCACGCACACATGCATACTAGCTGCCCTTTAATTGACGTCCTAATATTCACCACTCTGCCGGGCGCCGATACCGCATGAAAACGTTTGCGGAAGTTTCCTTCAGCTTCGTGTACATGAAAATTACTTTAAATGCCGCGGGAACATTGTAGATTTGGTCCACGGACCCACAGTGGTACCTCTCTGGTTGTCGCGCGGGATCCGTTGCGAAGATGCTCGCGTATCTTTATTACAGGTTGCGAAATGAAAAAGACATTTGCGATCCGAATTTATGACGTCATATTTCGTTCCGTTAGAATTAATTAAGACGGACAGGCTGGAGAAATCACAGTGCGAAGGTAACAAGTACTCATACGATAGACGATCGCAGATGCACTGGGTGTTTGCAAGATACGTTCTTTGGGCTGATTACCTTGTGTGGTTTCATCCACCAACGGTTTCGCTACTTTACACGACGTGGACGAAGCTTGCTTGTCTTCTTTCTTGATCTGTTTGGATCATAGTCGTATAACAAGTGCCGTGGTATGCCTGTATGCGCCATAGGGTGATGACCTGTCTATACCAACCAAGGAACAGAGAAAAAAAAGTATAAGCCTCTTTGCATGGGTTAGATAAGACCTGGGCTTGCCGTTCGTTATAGTTGTTAATCTTAATGTATGGGACAAATTCTCAAAAACGTGCTGCAACGACACTTAGCCAGCAACCACACGGTAAACAGATCGTGAATAAATGTATTACATCAACGGTTGCATATCAACGGTTGCACATCAACGGAGCTACCTCCGCCAAATATCATTTGGCGGAGGTAGCTCTTTTCTAACGCGAAGTATGCTTGCAGTGTTGACCTTCCGCCTTGTAACAGTCTAATAAACTTTAAATATGCACTACTATGACACAAACCGCTATAGCGGGCCGTTGCTTGTCCCAGCAGGCATTCGCCAACGAGCGCTGCTAACAATTCATTTCGGTGAAAGTGACATCTGTGCTGTAACGCGAGCGCCGACGTTACGCTGGACAGCAACGTGGGGCCCTTTACACGCCAGTGCAGTCCACATGCCTGGTAATGGCCCATTATGCACGCAATTACTCAAATTACACAAAGGCGGCGTAAACCTCGTCGGACTTCGCTCAAAGCCTTAAAATGCCACATAAGCAGCAACTCGCTGTCTGCTTCGTATGAAATGGATTCTCGCAATTTCTGGGATCAACCGGAATTACGTAGTCTTTTTCAAAGGTGTGCAGATCTTTGTTCGCCTTTATGTGTTTCTCGGACTTCGCGTCCGCATCTTGGAAAACCTTGCCTTCGGCATCGCTTTCGTGCACAAGCAGCTATACGAGACTCTTGTGTATTCGTGTACTTGCGCGGCCACCGGCGACCCGCTGGGAGGGGATCGCTCCACCTCTCACCTCCCCGACCCCGACCGCATAGGGTCGTTTTCCAAAGCGCTTTGATGCACTGGCGTCGTTCTGTGGTAGAAGACTTGACTACCAAGCAGAATGCCTGAGTTCCATTCCGGAACGAACTCCGAATTTTCTTACAGTCGTGTGTTTCAAGTGCGTAGCACTTAAGGACCCGGCTTGTCGTCCGCCGTCCCGTGCCGCATGGTCACGCAGTGGTCAATACAGTAAATACAGCCCGACAACAAGGCTAAAAATGCTCAAAACCAGTTCGAAATAAACTAACGAGGTCTAAAATAATATAAACTACAGAAATAACTACGAATTAATCGCATTAATTTACCGCAAAATCGCGACAAACGCTTCTCAAGCATCCGGGTGACACCCGTGCCGCGCAAGAGAGGGCGCCACCACCGCCTTGGCAGGCGCGCGATTGTGAAGGGAAACGCTGGGTTGTCCGTGCTACACTTCCTCGGGTTTCACGATAGTGGAGTCGCATTAAGCGCGGGATTTCGAATTACGCCAGAGCCTACGCGAGAACGACTACAGCGCTACATTAAGCGTATAAATTTTGTACCGCACGCCTCGTTCTTAACGCAATAGCGTTAAATAGCTCGTTTCGCAGGCATTCCGGTGCCGGCGTCGTTGTTTCTGAGCGAAAAATCATCTTCTTGTCCGTGACCGAAAAATCGAGAAAGATGCAGATAAAATAAATAATAAAAAAATCGGCAGATCCCACGAAACGTGGGAGTCGATGTTATGCGAAGCATGCGGCGGGTAGGTGACTGTGGCGTAACTTTTTTACTGAGCGACATGTTACAAAATGACGCTAAAGATTTGTATAAATTTTATACGCACACATATATATGTTGAAGAGCAGCATATGTGTTATATAACCAGTTGTTTATGGTTGGGTAACGCTGCCAATGGCAACGTGGGTATTACCAACACCAGAAGCGGTAAGCTCATATGTAGTGCTTATACGTGTCCCGAGAACGCACGCACGTTTTACGAACCCGTGTGCATGTGTGCAAGAAGTTGACAGTTCTTGAACAAGGGCATCATCACCGTGATCAGTGAGCACCAGCAGCTGGTCATGACTTGTTATGGGATCCGGTCGTGATCGTGGTGACGAGGGGTCCATGTGTAGGGAAGTATGTGGTATAGTAGAGCTGTTGGAATTCGTGGATGCTTCGGTCATTTCGTCGACAAATTATCTGTCGACAGAGCCGGCGACATGTCGGAACCTGAAGCCACCCTTCGCATTGGTGAGGTATAGGCCGTCGAGGCTGGGCCTGGATAGTGCTACATAGACCAACATCAGTGGATGGTGTTTGTCGTATTCGTAGACTACCTGGGCGTATGTGGCCTACGTAGCCTAGTCTACAGAGCGGCTGTCAATCAATCTGGCATCATCCTCGGTCAGCATGAGGCCATCGCCCAGCCTCGTAAGAAATGAAGAGACACTGCGTCGTTCTGGTGGACGAAGTGCACTTTACGGTGCGGCGGTGTGGATATCATATGTAACTTTTTGTTATTGTATTCCTCCGGGGTCGAACAATGCTTCAATATAGCTTGCTGAATCATAGGAATACAAATGTAATGTTTATTAGACTGCTATAAAAGCGTAGCCAACACTGGAACTACAGACGTTAATCTGATATGACGCCTGTATCGTAGGAGTATCATGTAGTGTTTATTGCTTTCTTGGAAAGTTAGCACCACAACCACAATTGACGTTGCACCGATATTACGCCTGCGTAGGCTGTTTTTCCAAACCAGTTTATAGACCTGGCGTGGCTCAATGGTAGAATACCTGATTGCCACGCAGAAAGCTTGGGTTCGATTCCTGCTGGGATCCTAATTTTCATTCTTTCCATTCGTTGAGTCAACGCTGCCGATATTGGTTTTCCTTAACACTCTAGCATTTAAGTTACCAATGTCTGTTCTCGCCGTTCCTGGGTAGATATAAACTGTTAATCACCTGTGGCGCATACCCGTACACCGCGGCCCGTGGTAAACGGGTATGTGCCACACGTGTCTAGTGGAAAGGGTTTGACGACGTACGCGACATGATTTTAACGTTATTTGTGTCATGACCCGGCAGTCATATTCGTCAAATCCCCTTACCCTCCCATGCAAATTTTGGTCTACACCAAGTTAAGGAGGCGATTATGAGAGCACCCAGACGTAGGCGGCTAGATAGACATATAGATAGATAGATATGTATATAGAAACGCTTAAAGTGCCAGAGGTTAGCTAAGAAATGCTTCGCATTTAAAATGTTAGGTTCGAGTGCGAATAGAACCTAGGCCGTCTGCGTGGCAAGCAGGTGTTCTAACAGAAATCCACGCTGTTGCTTGAAACGGCTTCGAAAGAAAAAATACTGTGGGAATGTCATGTAGCGGAACGAAACTCCTTAACGCACGTAATATTGCGTGGCAGAAGCGTAGAATCGCGCCAGGCGTCAAAACATGTGAATTGAGCAACGAGTGGGCGTTTTAAAGGCCCAACCATTGCAAAAAAAGCGTTCACACATATTTAATCGTCATCAGCTGCAAAAACATCAACAAAAGTAACAGCTGCGTAATAATAATTGTTGGGGTTTAACGTCTACAAATCACGATATGATTATTGGAGACGCCGTAGTGGAAGGCTCCGGAAATTTTGACCACCCGTTTTTTTTTAACGTGCACCTAAATCTAAGTACACGGGCCTCTTGAACAGCTGCGTAGGTTCGCGTGTTGTGTGTCCTCCGCTGCTTCGCAAAAGGAAGAATTATGGCGTAGTTCGCCCTCCGTAACTTTACTTGCCGTAGGCATTCTAGGATAGTTTGAAACGGCCAATGTTAAGCGCACAGACGTTCGTTTTCTTGCGGCAACGTTGAGACATGCACAGAGAACCGAAGGTACGCTTGCAATTGAGAAGGCGATGCGCACGGGGCCCGATTACGCTATCGCGTTCTACTCTTGAAGCCGAAGCTCAAGCCCGCTACAAGTCTTCTTCTGATGAGGCGCTTAAAGCTTTCGCATTTTTATCCGTATCCCCCGTAATGGGTATGAGGCACTTCTGCGATGAACAACCGCCACACCTGGGCGCCTCGCCGCATGGGCGCCGCGGGCGATGTCGCCCGTGTGGAGCGGCCGCCGCCGCCTTCTCACCCTTTGGATGTTCGCCTTCCAAGTGAGTTTGCATGATCGACGTTCAGTCGAGGTCTTGTTGCCCTTTCGACGAAGTCATACTGCGCCCTTACTGGGAGTTACTGCCGCATCTGTGGCGTGCGTTTCTGAGAAAGTACACTAGGGTCCACAGTGTAGCAAAGTGTTACGCAACACAAAAAACGGGCGAGCAGAGCACTTGGACAGTCGCAGACTATGCGCGACATAATTATGTGCTACATAATTTGTGCCATAATAGTGTACATAATTATGTGCCACATAATTTGGGCAGATCCCACTACTCGCCGCTACGGCGTGGCCTGAAATAAACCTGAGAACTAGTACAGAGAGAAACGAAGAGGGAAAGAAGTACAGAAAGAAAAAAAGAGAGACAGAGAGAACATCAGCGAAAGAGAGAAATACTTAGAGAGAGAAAGAAAGATAGAAGGAAAGAGGATTCAGGCATCGCGCCGTCTAGGGACCAGATAACGCGCCACGTGGCCAAGCTGCGCATACGCAGTAGCTAAGTCACGGCCACCGACGGAGACATCGCGCACAACCTCCGCTGCGTATTCCCGAGGAGGAAGCCGCGCATCTCGAAGCTAGACTTGTCTCTCGACGGGGCGTACGAGCAATGACGGGCCCATGCTTCGCTGTCGAAAGCTTTGCACGACTTAGTGCAAGCTGCCCGCAATTTTTTCACAACGAGCAAGCCAGAAGATTGTAAGTGATATCTCGCTCAATTCGCACCAGAATGAAAGCAGGTTTCTAGCATACGCGTACACGATACATTTGCAGATTGTAAGGCATAAATATACGTACTCAGAATAAAACCAGCCGCTTGTCTGCACCTGTCCTTGTGCGCTTCTCGTCTACGCCCGTATCGCGTAGCACCTTGCCTAATGATGTATGACCGACTCGTCGACCAAGATGCGTTATTCGATAACGGTCAACGCATGAAAGTGTGGCAGTGTCGGAATCACGCCTGTCGCTGTATGCCTCTGCAGCTGACAAGGCAGGTGGCAGATAATTATCTTTGCTGGCTTTTGCTGGGAATTGGAAATACTGTGTCGGTAGCTGTTGATCACACCGCACCGTTCGATTCTGTACAAGCTTTAAAATGTCATGGCAGTTCTTGGCAATGAAGCGCAAGTTACAAGCACAATCAAGATTGCTAGTCGGTGGTGGACCACCACCAGTTTGTATGTGCGCGGCCAATGCATTGCGGCTTTAGTTAAAGTGTTCACAAAAACACTTTCGACGTATCCGCGATGCGCAGCGCCTATAGGGGCGCCACTGAAAGCCGCGTAGCGGCGGCCGTTTGAACCGCTGGTCGGTCGCAGCAGACGCTTCGTTTGCGCGTGTGCGATTTGCCGCTTGTGCGCGTCCCAGATAATTACTTTTGCGGCGATAGTGTGCGCAAAGGAGCCGCACTTTATAATAGTGGACATGTGTCCGATGTCAAAGCTGTGCGGGACCACAGTGTACGTCACCATACGCGCCAAGTGTTTGCCACAGACAAGCGTCAACAAGCTTCCCTTGAAGTGGAGCTCACCGTAAGTACACCGCCTTCGTTATAACGTCGCGATCAATAATGCCTGCATGCGTAGACGCGTGAACCAACGTTTTTTCTCGACACAGTAGCTTCGTTTACGTGCCATGTGTTTATATAGCAGATTTTGAGGGAGTGCTGTCGCACCGTCGTATAGATTTCACAGGTGCGGCCACGCGAAGGGTCAGCGTTGGTAAAACTTTGAAACCAGCACGATAAACTTGTGAAAAAATAAACGATACACTTGTTATGATCGGTGCAGAAGCGCACAGCGAACATTCTGCACCGATGATCGCATTCCAGTGCCATCAAGAGGAGAATGCAGCCGATTTCGTCCAGCACACGTGTGATTCCACGGCGCTTTTGTAAAAGAGCCGTCACCTTCCCCACATTCTCTGGCATTGCGCTTCGCGCCATTCGTTTTTCAAGAGAGCCTAGGCATCGCGTCTCCACACTAATAACAACCTAATGTGCATTGTAGCGTCTACAATGCAGGCGAGGGGACCATGTGTAAACGTAGTAGCGTGCGCCGAATACGTAGCGACATAAATGGAGAAATAAAAACACGGTAATCATTCTAACACTGCCGTAAACAAAGCGCGATTGCTTACTTTCTACGTCGTACAGCCGCAATCCACCGTCGCTCTCGCTCATGAAACAGCACCGGAAACCTGTAGAAGTGCGTTCCTGCGATTTTTTGTGTGTGTTTAAGCAGCCGACAACGCAGCAGTTATTTTTCGACATCGCTGAGGCTCGACAGAGTCGTTAAATCACGACGAAAACACATCCATCCGTGCACTCGCGTAGACGCTCGCGGGAACACTGCTCGCCGGGACCCGTCAGCGCTTCCGAGCCGTGGCGGCAGATGGCGTCGTCGGCGCTTTGCGCATCGCCTATAGGCTTGTTCATAAGAGAGGTTTGCAGGCAGTCGTGATGCAGGGTATAAGGGACAAGCTAAGCTAAAGCCGGCTGACCAATGGTAAAAATCACAGCATATCCAAGGAGTGAATGATTATGAGTGGGCGAAGCTGCGGAGGTTCATCGGTAAACCGTGAATCTTCCGTGAATTCTGCCCAGTACATCATCACCGGCGTGAGATCGGGCGCGTTTATACTAAAGGTTCGATGAGTTATGACAACTTGCAGCTCACTTTAATTTTACATGTACACTGTGAATTTTCATTGTTTAGAAAACCATTGCTTTAGAAAACATCTGGCGTCTTTCGTTAAGCAGCTGGCGTCTTTTCGTTTTGCTTTTAGAAAACATCTGGCGTCTTTCGTTGGTTTATTTCATCAATCAACGGCGTTTTGAACAAAATTTTTATTGTTTAATCACGCACAGGAGAAATCTCACCAGGCACTACCTTGGAGGTAAACAATGGCTGCTGATGGGAATGAGAGACAGAAGAAGTCGGCTTTTAGCTAATACTCACACTTCTACTAACGTTTCCTACTGGAACATGCCAATGGCTGCTAATGGGGAATGAGAGACAGAAGAATTCTGCTTTTAGTTAACGCGCACGCTGCGAATTTTTTATTGTTCAACAACGCACAGGAAAAATCTCCCACCGACACAACCTTGGAGGTCAAGATCTGGTACTAGCGTTACGACTGGTTACGCACTACCACGACTACGAGGGACGAACGGGTGCCGCCTTAAGGAGCTTCGCCCCTAAAATCACTTACTCACTGCAAACTAAGGCAAATCACACCTTGATCATCGCAGCATCTCACTGCAACTACATCGATATGCGCATCCACGCACAGTTACAAGTATAGCATCGTTTCGACGCCTGCAACTTCTCTAGGGAAAGATAGGTTTTCGGTGTATTTAAGTGACCACGGCTTAAAGATGAGATAATGACGACCTAGAAACCGGCAATATTTGGTATCGCCAGAAACTGTCGTTATACATAAAAAAAGCTATGTTTGATGTAGTTTACCAAATTTAAGTTTTGTATGTGAAGTTTGGTTGCCCCACACGTCTGATTGAGGAACGTGAGCATGAGGGAGCAATATGCCCTAGGTCGTGACAACGAAACGCCGTTTTACTTATTAAACCTTATATTGACCTACGCCCAGTTAACATGCACGCTGTGTAGTGGCTGTCAGAATGATAAACGCGATAGCGTTAAAGAACTCGTTTTGCAAAAGTTCCGGTGTCGGCGTCGGCGGTTGTGTGCGAAAAATCATCGTTGTTCGTGTGCGAAATGTCGCGATGGATAGAACTTGTGCATCTTAGCAAGCGCACCAGAACAAACACAGAAGAAAGAGACCCGTAAACAGGACGGGCGCTAGATATCAACTGAAAGTTTACTGACAAACCGTTTGAAATGTTCAAAGATGCGCAGAACCCACCAGGAGGTGCAGACGGCGCTACTAACGCACATACCTGCAATGCCACTTCAGATAAGCCGTTTCTTTCGCATGCAAAGGCAGCCAAGGTGTACTCAGTCATCTGCTTATATACTGATGCAGTATGTCTCGTAGATTTCGCGAGCTTGCCGAGCAGCAAAGCTGCGCAAGATACGGGTGCCCTTAAAGTGAAGCACGCTAGAACACCTGCGGCAGTGATCTGCCAAATGTCCACCCCCCGCCAATGAAATGACAGCTGCGCGATGCTCTCTCAACCTTTCACTAATGCGGCGGCCAATTTGACTGACATAGCACATTCCGCAAGTGGGATCCTGTGTACCACACCTACTTCGCGTTCAACGAAATTGGTGGCGTGCTTTTTCTCAATTCAATTTGTCAATTTTTTTGGCAGTTACAAACGAGCAAACTATGAAAACGCTTATTAATCTAACAAAATAGGAACGAAATACGGCAAAGCTTGAGGTTCGAAACCGCCGCAGACCTGGAACTTCAGGATTTCAAACAGTCGCGGCTCTTATGTGCTTCTGTCGTGAACCTGGGCGTGAGATCAAGCATGGGCGATATCGTTTCCTCTACAGGTGCTGGCGGCGGCGACGGCGTTTGTCGATCGGGGCTACTGGCAGCAGACCGAGGAGGTCGGTTTGATGGAGAGGATTCGCGAACGCGCCATCGTGGCTGGCGCTAATGTTCCGCCTGATACCAGCAGCCCAGGGGACGGGTACGTCCTGACTTTGGCGACACAGTGAGGGTCGTGCGCAAAAGTGGACAGTATGCGTATGACAGGATTGTGAAAGAAAATCCTAAATTCTTCGGAAGGACCTCTTATCCTGACGCCGACGACTGAGATCTCAACATTCGGTGTTATGCACCACTTGACACGACTTTGTTTTAACGGAAGGCGCAGTAGATATTTCCCTTTGACAAAACTCCACCGTGTGCCCTGCTCATTCTTAACATTTGGAACTGAAAGCCGGGAAATGCTTCCACTTCGTGACATTCATCGTCTCTCTGTAATCTCAATTTTAGTTCTCGAGCGTGTCAGCAGCATGTGTCATCAAGACAAAATCCTTAGACATTTATTTCCGCAGCGCAACGCAAGTAATGTTTACAATTACTTTAGTACACAATTACTTGATGACGCGTAAAGTGCATATTGTATATATAAATTTTCTACTTTATTTGTTCTGCATTTCTTATCTTACCTACATTTGCATTAAGTTGTATTAGCCTAGTACTGTATCTTCAAATGTATCGTAATTGTTATTATTCTGATATTATTTCGCTTGCTTTTGTTTATAATTTGTTATGTTATGTACCCCACTCCCCTCTGTAAAGCTTTAAGCGATTGAGGGCAAAATAAATCAAATAAATGAAATGTTATTGTGACTGCTGCACCCTTGAGTACGGGGCATTGGCTTAATATAAGGCATACTTTTAAACACGACGCACGAAGCGTGCGTGTTTACACAGTTGCATATCCGGAATGTGGTACATGAACCCTAAATCACGGCGCTGTGAATTTCGAAGTCCACGGAAGTGTGTCATACTCTTTACACAGTCGACTGCATGGTATCCGTATACCACAACGATGTCAGAATTTGTTGATTTAACAGTACTTCATATTCATTACGAATCAGTATAAAACGGTATCTGGTATTATTGTTCTGCCCTTAACGCTACTCATTAACTAAATTTCTAAAAATAGTCCGGCGCGGTGGAGGAGTGGTTATGGTGTTGAAGAACACCAGATGCTCGGAATTTCCGGAGCCCTCCACTACGGCGTCTCTCATAATCATAGCGTGGTTTTGGGACGTTGAAACCTCATATATTAATTTTAAAATTTTGAAAAATAGGAGCGCAAGTGTTGAAAGTTCTAAAGCAACGTTTTTTATGCATAGCATAAAATGCGCTCGGGCATTAATAGTAGAGCGCTCTATTATAGCCGCAGGGCTCTCGATCTCAACCCAGCCAATAGCTTTATTGTAACCTAATTGAGAAACGTTTTTGTCTTTAAGTGCTGTTCGCTCATAGAATGTTCAGCGCCTGAAATGGTCGGTGCACACGCTTAAAAAAACATCCAGGTAGCATCCGTTTCAGAACTACGGGTCCCCAATCTAAGTTCGCTTTGAAGGAAATGGAAGGAAGATATACTCACTGCCTCGAATAGAGAACAGCCCGAATCGATATCGGCACGCTCTTTTTAGACTAACTTTCTCTAGAACTGCCGCTCTATTTTTTGCCTACGTTGGTGAAGCGCTTAGCTTTTGCGAACTTTGCAGACCATTTTCAAACATTCGGGCTTTGTTTCGGGCCGTAACACTTTTCTTATTTGCGAAGATGGTTACGATTGAATAAGACCATAGCTGATTTAATTTTAAAGCACATTCTTTTGTGCTGTATTTTGTAGGCTTCATCGACATAAAAATAGGAAAACGTTGATAGGCAGGAATAAGAAGACGTTACTAGGACTGTGCCACTATGATTGGTCATCGCTGTACTGTAATTTATAATAATCCACGATGAAAACGTTTTTTTGTAAGGAAAGGTAGGCCGAATGCGAGCTCCTTTCTTGTAAAACACTGTTACAGCTAGTTTTCTTATTCAAGGGAGAAAACAGAACAATAACTTCCTTATCAGACCTCATCACTGCATCGTGTGCAATATTTTCTTTAGTCTTTCTATACGCATGAGCACAGGAAAACAAAAAAGTAGATGCGCAGGCACACCCATCGGCGCACGCGTCCAAGAGAACCAAAAGACGAGGCAGGACTGTTTCTCGTTTAAAATGGAGGGAACATTCGCTACGTTTTTGGGAAAGAAACAAGGTATACGGTCATTTTGGTGAACTGCACGAAGGCGGCCGACGTTGTTTGGTACTTAGGTGGAGTATGGCTTTGAGTGGAGCGCATTCGGCGGCAACCAGCGCGGCCGAGATACAAAGCTACTCAAAGCACCCGACATGCTTTGCAAGACGATGCATGAAAGTAGCGGTATACCGCAATTATCATCGTGCGTATATATCACCATGCATAATTATTTTCGCGCTATTATTATCATGCGTAATTTAGCGCCATCTTCCTATAGGAGCATGTTGCTAGGGTCACTAATAGGAATTGGTGACCTTACGGTGAAAACAGGAACCGAATATGAAGCAAGCTGCATTAACAAACTGCTTTGAAACATGGTGGGAGGGTATTTGCACGCTCATTGTATGCTGCGGTGTCATCATCATCAGTTATGTTAGAGAGCACTACGCGTGCACCATAAAGACGAATGGTTGAGTTATATTTTTCTCGATATATGCTTCCAGAGCGAGAGCTCTGCGCCTCCAGGTAAACTCCCGGAAAGGCTGGCTCCGCGAATCTGACCTTAAAGCTCAGCCAAGGTCATGCCGGCATCTCCGAGCGCCGCAGAAGAATGTTTACGTATTGCCCGCGAGATGGCGCAATGTCTTCGCTGATGAGTTTGCGTCTCTCCAGCGTATGAGCGCTTTGATCACGTGCTTCGTTCAATAAAGTTGTTTCCATCCCATCACGTGCTTCGTTCAAAGCGCCCCACGTGGACTCCGTGGAGATGCGCCGGCGCCGCTGTGCAGTATGTGTGTGTTACCTTCTGGCGAAATTGTAGATGCTGTAGTCGCTGCTAAAAAGCGGCTGTCTGGGAGCCGCTTCGCTAGAACCAAGCATGGAGGAAGAATAAAGAGGAGCAGTACCGTCGAGCCAAGAGGCTCACAATACCACCGGTAACATCAGAAACGGCGAGCCCAATCCAATCGCCCATCTCATATAGCGAAAAAGTTTAAAAAGTCTCGTCCTTTCCAAAAGCAACCAAAAGCAAGGTGTCGCTCGACGAACTTGATTTAACCTAATTCAACCACGAGAGCTTTTTTTCACATATCTTTCATGCCTGATAATGATAGCAGGGTATGCATTCATAGGATCTGCCTTGGAGACGGTGCTTCAGTGTGCTCAAGTGCGGGATTGAATCCGGCCACGAAATGTACTTCTAACTGTCGGGTTCTAGCATATGCGACGAGAACAAACCTCGAAAAAGACTGGTGAACTGATGGAAGAAACGGGAACTGATATTAAAACTGTTACGTACAATAATGATAGATTGAATGAGTGATTCGGTGATTACACTTACAGGGCAAATGGTGCTAGAGGCGGTGTGACGTCAGCGATTCCCTGTGACCTCTTCAACCGAACCGAATGGAGCTGCTGGCTGATGTGGCCACTGAACCGAACCTCGCGTCTGCAGCTGAGGCTCAGCGTGGCCGACGACGCGTTGGATCGACGACGGCTGCGTGTGGCTTGGCGACGGAAGCACAAGATACGAGGCCAGAACCTGTACGCCGTGGAAGAGATCACCGAAAACTCCAGTCAGTTGCTTGACCTCTCACATTTCCGCCGTACTCATCAGCAACACTACGCGAATTTTCCCTTACAATTCACGGCTCTGCCTACTACTGCTCTGTGGTGCGCGCCATTATTTATTTTTTGAGGGATTACCGCTCGGGGACAGATCAACTGTTACAAGTGAAATGAGCGCGATGAAGATTGAAAGAAAAGCGGCCATTTCGAAATGGATATTCAAGGTGTAAAAGTGTATTGAGCGCATTGAAATTGCCACTTCCGTAGTCCCAAGAAGTCAAACATTTTTGAAGGACCTGGAAATGTCTCGCTAATGATGCAATACTACTAACTGAGTAATTACTGATAGAGCAAGATGGACTGAATACGAATGGAATGCACTCCCCCTTTCCGTTCTCTTCAATAAGTTATGAATGCACACTATCTGGCACATTTGCAGTGCTTTCTCAACCTTACTAGCACCAAGGCCGAAAAGTGACAATGAAATCAGATATGTCAGGCTGGATATTGAGAGTTCACCTTCGGAGAATATGCAGGCTTATTTTCGTTGCGGATGTGTACGTAACATATTGGTGGCAACGGTTCGTCTTTCGTGAAGTCTAGGCGATGACAAAACAAATGTCACGTGTTGATGGAAACAAAACGGTCCATGATTTCGATACCGTGTACGTCACATACAGTATAAATGTGGGTATTAATATAATCAATAAACATTTGTTGGCGAGTGCCCGTGAGTGTATTCGAGTGTTTGCGAGTGCAGATGTGTGCGCGCATGCAAGTGTACCTAATCGCGCTCTAATTATCTTAAGGCAAAAGCCTTATATGTATCTTAAGTCTGAAAGTCCGGCGTCGTCGTCTTCGTCAAACATGAACGGCACAAAAAGCCACATAACCGCACATGACGTCATCGATGTCGTCATAAATTGCGGTATTTTGTGACGTCAACTGATGACGCCAAATCACATCTGGGATCGGCCCACATTTGATGTGGCCCGATCCCAGATGTGAGGCGACACCAGGCGAAGAGCAGAGAGCATAGGCCTGTGCTCTCCTTAACGTTGCATGAGGGATTGTCGCTCTCTATAGAGATAGGTTACCGACTAGCCCAATAGTATTTGGTGAATGCAATTAGTAGCGCGCAGCTGGGACGACACGTGTAAATAGGTCATTGGTGATCAATATTTTCCTTTTAACATTCGGCTGCTTTGAACTTCGAGATCAACCCGCCTCGATGGTCTAGTGGTTAAGGTCCTCGACTGCGGGATCGAATCACGGCCGCGGTGGCCGCATTTTCGATGGAGGCGAGAATGCTAAAGGCCCGTGTACTTAGATTTAGCGCACGGTAAAGAACTTCAGGTGATCAAAATTTCGGGAACCCTCCACTACGGCGTTCCTTATAATCATATCGTGGTTTTGGGACGTTAAAACCCAACAACTATTATGTTGTTTGGATTTAACAAACCCCAACAACGTGTCCTCCGAGGAGGCGCGGGGGGTTCGCGCCCACTCACTAATCCGTGACGTCGCGGTCACGTGATCCGCAATCCCCCGTGTCCCCCGCGGATTTTCCCCTCGTGTGAATACCCGTTTAAGTTGTATCCACCTTTAGAGAAGTGCCACATTTGCTCTGCACCTTCCTATTATCGCTGTTGTCTGTCGTGGCACACCTCTTGAGTTCCGCCATCTTAAAATGGCGTCTCGGCCGACGCAGACAGGCTTCCACTTGAACGTTACGCCTGCGACGCCGTAAGAGCCTTTAAGTTCCATGCTAATTATACACTGATCGTTTAGACGGTCGGTGGACGCATGATGCGTGAACTTGTGGCGGTGATATGAATGATTGATAAACTCAAAGTTTCAAACTGTTTTGCTTGTGATAGTGTACAAAGCGTCTAATCAAGGCGAGAGGGTGATGACAAGAAAACAAGGACGGATCCGTAATATAAGCATCGTGTGCAAGGGTCCTAAAATACAGAATACGTGACAGATTACAAAAGAAAATCATTGGATGAGGTGGCAAAAGAAATCATTAGGAGTTGCAAAAGAATTCAGCCATATGCGTATTTTCTCGCATATAACTCGCACCAAAAATTGAAAAAAAAAATCGCCTGAAAGGTGGGGGTGCGGGTTATCTGCGAATAATCCGGAAGCAGAGGTCGGCTTCACGGCAATGCATGGCCTGCCGTGCAGTCCGCATCCCCATCGGCATCGTCTGGTGCAAAGCCAATAAAAGCCAACACATGCCACAGACAGATCCCCTCCCTAGCGTGTTTATTCACTTTTTACGTACTTTGTTTGATTTGGCCAACCGCGTCACAACAACGATTTGACAGCGTCTGTCTCTGAGTCAGGTGTGGCCAGTTTGCACCGTTGGTCAGCCTTGTCTGGTGAGGCACCATGAGTGGGTCTCGGCGGCAATCTTTCACCGTGAAAGAAAAACTCGAGATTATAGCTGCTGCGGAAGAAATCGGCAACAGAGCTGCTGCGAGGAGGCACGACGTCGACGAGCCCTGCATTCGCGACTGGCGAAAAAAAAAGGCCTCTCTCGAAAGTGCACACAAGGAGAAGCGAGCATTTCGCGGCCCGAAGACTGGTGCGTACCCCCTTCTTGAGACGCAGCTTGTCAAATTTATTGAGGAGCGGAGGAGTCGCGGCTACGCTGTGTCAACGGAGATGGCGCAAATAAAAGCGCTGAGGTTGGCCCGCGAGATGAACATCTCACGCGAGTTTCATGCGAGCCGTGGATGGCTCCAGCGATTCATGGCCAAGCACGGATTTTCGATGCGGCGGCGAACGACTATGTGCCAGCGGCTTCCCAACGCCTACGAGGATAAGCTGTTGAGCTATCAACGTTACGTCATCGGGCTGCGGAAGGAGCACTCCCACTTGCTCTCCCAGATGGGAAATGCCGCTCAAACGCCCGTGTACTTCGAGATGCCCATGGACACCACTCTGCAGAAAAAGGGCTCGAAATCTGTAAGCGTACTGACGGGCGGAAACGCCAAACTACGCTGCACAGTAATGTTGTGCGCTTTGGCGGACGGTACTAAACGGCGCCCGTACGTAATCTTCAAGCGCAAAACGCTACTCAGCACTCCACTGCCACCAGGGATTCTTGTGCGAACCGAAGATAACGCGTGGATGAATGGTGACCTCGTCTGTGACTGGCTTCGCACGATCTGGAAGAGGCCGGGCGCCATGTTGGAACGGCGGTCGATGCTGGTGTTGGACTCGTTTCGAGGCCACTGCACTGACGCAGTGAAAGCGCGCCTCGCTGACCACCGCACCAACCTCGTGATCATACCCGGTGGCATGACTTCCATGCTACAGCCACTGGACGTGTGCCTCAATAAGCCGTTCAAGGCGCACGTGAAGCGGCTGTATGCCGAGTGGATGGCCGACGGCCTTTACGCCCTCACACCGACGGGGCGCGTGCGGAGGCCAGACATTGCGCTGCTGTGCCAGTGGATCATGGATGCGTAGGGGGCGATTCCGGCCGACATGGTGCGCAAGAGCTTGAAAAAGTGCGCCATCAGCAATTGCTTGGATGGCACCGAAGACGATTGCGTTTTCGAGAGCGGCGACGAAGCCTCGGATGGCAGCAGCGACAGCGGCGAGTCGGGCGATGATTGAAGGAACGGGAATCGGCGCCGTCAACGTTGCGGCGATCGTTTCGAAATAAAGTTCTTTTGTAAACGAGATTGTGACTGTGCAGTTGTGACTTCCCGAAACAGTTTTTTTTAAGCTAAGCATGCGGGTTATACGCGATTATTTTTTTTTCTTTTTTCGGGGAGTTTAAAGTTAGGGGTACGGGTTATATGCGAGGGCGGGTTATATGCGAGAAAATACGGTAGTTACCCGCCATATTTGCAGGTTCACAGGACTGCGCCTAATTAGAAACGTGCGGCGCAGCGCTTACTGGATTAGTGCCAAGCAACGCTATAATAAATTTGAACGAAAAAATAATGCCTTGCACGGAAAACTCTGAGTTGCTGCTTGCGTAGGGGAATGGACTTCCACGATGGTCATCAGGGACGTCGACTACGATAATCCCTACGATATAGACCGGCCCAGATGCTGTGGGAATCGGCTCCCGTCGGCGACACAAACATGCAACGGTCCTTCTGACCGCGTCGTTCGCTGGCCCAAAGTCGACTGCCCCCAGAGCATAGGCTTGACCACTCCTTTGACTCTTCGCATAGCCCGTGCGCCACATAATAAAGCCTGCTTGAAAAAAAAATTATTCTGTGGAATCGGGTCGGTAATTTAGGCGGGTAGTGAAGAGGAGATGGAAAGGGCAATGAGCCGCATATTTACAAGAAGCTGTATGGCTAAAGAAGACTGTCTCTCGGACGCACTTTTCTAGAAACTTCTCTCTCGCTTGAAGGCAGGGCAAGCGATAACACGAGCCGTTCGTGGCATCTGCAGAATTTATAAAACGAAATAATCGTTGTTCACCTCTAATGTGGAACCATAGCAGGGGCGGATCAATTCTTCGATCAATGGCTGGCGAACCTCCTGGCGCCGCACTTCACTAGTCAATTTGGAGATTTGACAGATATTGGCTCTCCGGGCCCTGTAGTCTTCCTTTTATGGACAATAAAGTCTTTCCGCTGTGTAATCACTATCATGGCACTCCGGCATGCGACCGCTCTGTACGGACGTCTCCCCCCCCCCTCCTCTTTCCGATAGCACTGGAGGTCCCTAAATAGCAGTCGCATATTTTTCGGGATAGTCTGGGTACTGTAACATATTTAGGCTAGTGGGCTGTGTGAGGCCGAAAGCCAGTATTAGATGCGAAGTATCTTATGGCGGAGCTCAATCCGGTGGTGGTGGTGGTGGTGTGCGGTGTGACCACCCTTACTGCGCATGTCATACCCTCTCCACTCACCCTTTCCCCTCCCCCTCCCCACTCCCCTCTCCATTTCCACCTCCCCTCCCCCTCTCCACTACCCCTCCCCTCCTCCTCTCCTCTCCCTCCTCCTTTCCACTCTTCCTCTGAAACGCGTGCTAGACATGCCGAAATTCTCTCCTGCGCAACGTCGCGATGAGCACCAGCGCATGCGCGTCCCCTCCCCTTCTCTCTCCTCTCCTAAGCTGCCCCCCTCTCGCACGCCTATCGACCGCGTTCCCCCCTCGCCCTGTGAGAATTAACGGCCAGGCTAGTGGGAAGACAAGACGCGCGTAGCGTTCCTCTTCGCGTTCCACGACGCGAGGTAGGTAGCATGCACAACGAACGCCAACGGAACGCGATCGTGCAAGTGCTCCGGCTTCGCGTCGCCTCATGGTCCCCTTTAGCAGGAAATGGTGTAATTGTTCTAACCAATAACTCCTGAAAGCGGGCACTATCAATGTCCATCATTTTAGGTGTCAGCTGTGGCTACGGGCGGTGGTTTTTACTTATGTTTTACGAAACTCGCCGCCGGCACTCACCGGTTTAATAAGCATGGACACACGTGTATCTCGACCCGAGGCCAGGATCTCACAGGGGTGTTAGCGCCTGGAAGACTTATGCATGTCCCGCATCGCCGCG
The DNA here is from genome assembly GCF_013339695.2 of Rhipicephalus sanguineus. Classification (NCBI taxonomy): domain Eukaryota; kingdom Metazoa; phylum Arthropoda; class Arachnida; order Ixodida; family Ixodidae; genus Rhipicephalus; species Rhipicephalus sanguineus. The sequence continues at coordinate 5,879,216 of NC_051186.1, forward strand.
TGTGCTTGCTGTTTTGAATATTAGTCAAAAGAGTGGTTCATAAAAGCACTCGTGTCGCAGTCGGTCGGTTTACTCGGCTTGCATTTACCTCCATAGCACATGCATGCCTTCTGAAATCAGACGTCTACTGTCGCTGCTGAGAGCGCGTGGTGCCTGCAAGTTACCCGGAGTAGTGCGACGAGTGCAATGGTTTGCTATCGAATGCCGAGGTGTCCCGATGTTAGACGCAGGCTGGCTTCGAAGTACGTCGCTGACGATGCACGATCCCCTCGCTCTGGAACTGAGTCCCGTGTCGGATCGAGACCGCTTCCTGAACAAGATACAGGCATTCGTGTACGTCCGCCGCGGTGGAACCGACGACGACGCCAACTCGTCGGGCCTCGAAGAAGTGCTATACGGGCAGCTCACCTACGTCATCGACTCACCTCCAATTGGTAAGATGAACAAAAAAAAGCGATCCCTGCGCTGATTTATTACAAGTGTTATGAGGTAATAGCGCAGCGCTGCCGGCGCAGCGTAAGCGCCGAAGTTCTTTAGGACAAGTGTCACTATGTAAGTTCTTGAGCAATTAGTAAGCGAGCTGTATATTCAATATAGGGCAGGTATAGTAAACCCGACCGCGGAATGTGTGAAAAATGACTAAACCAATCAGGAGGCACCACATCCTACCTCCTAGTCGATTCCTTTAGATATTAATAGCGGCGGTGTTGGCACGCTTGCCTTTTTACATTCGTGTGCGCCTGCGTGGTATTAATTTTTTTGTAACACCGCAAGCTTTTCTGCAAGGAGTGAACACGTAAGGAAAGCTCGCCCACTGAAGCGTGCTTTGATCGGGCTCTGAGCGGTCCGGACAGGCATTTGCCCCAGAATTTCGGCAGAGTACAGGCTGCCCACGTTGAGAGCGGCTTGTTGACGTTCGGCGTTGGATCGTCGCACGAGGGGCGGTGCAGCGAAAACGTGCTGGTGTATCTTGGCACATCTTCTGGAGTGAAGTTCCGTACTTCGTCCCGGAACTTCGCTTCATGAAGGTCAGCCTTTCCTGAGCATCATGTTGCCATTGCTTATTATGCGCAGTCGCACGGCCTTACAGAATGATTGAACCGAACACTAATCGACATATACGTTTCTTCGAACTACCAAGACTGGGACGTTGCTCTGCCATGCGTATAATTCGTCCCACTGTGATACCGCTGGTACTCGCCGTTTTATGTTCGATTCGTTCGTGAGCCTCTTTAGCCCTTTGGTCATTACACTACCACGTGAGGCACAGTCATTGAATGCTTATGCGCACGATGTAATTTCCGTGGCACCAAAGGTGCGTCGGATCGCCTGCGCTCGCCTCGCTGCTTCCTAAGCTTGCCGGAAGTTCTATTACGACAAGTGCCGCGGAGACGCCCAATATTTACCTGGCTTCCTCGTACTGTTGTGTTCACAATGCCGTTTGTGTTGGTCTGTCATGAACATTGTGACGTTACTGAGGTCCCAACCGAATGCTGTGACTGTTAACCAAAATCACTTATGAGCTTACTCTTGAAGATCTGGACCCTCTAATTTGATTAACCATAGACGAAAAGCCAAGAAATCAGGCATAAATCATTTTTTTTTCTGCAAGGAATAGATTATCAAGCATGTGTCATAAGGTCAACAGGGGAAACACTCGGCAAAATGCGCGCAACAAAAACACGCTAATAAGCTCGGTGAATGGTGTCATGGTGTTTACGAAATCCCCTTTTCGTGCGGTCGATGTCGCATTGGCCAAACTGGCCGATGTCTCAATGGCCGCTGCAGGAAATACCAGAATTTAATAAAAGGGTCACATCCACTGTCACTCGGCGACTCGCAGCTGTCAGTGCGAATGCCAAGCCTTCCTCGACAAATTCAAGGTGCTAAGGCGCTGTCGCGACAAACGAGCAATAGAAATTTTTGAAGCATCATGCACCGAAATAAAATCTGACATTGACATATCTCTGTGTACGAAATAATAAACTGTGGCTTATAGTCAGCGCTTCGTTTGTCTCAGTCGGTTTATACCGTCCTAGCGCTGTTACCCAGTTCTTATAGAGACGAAAAAAATGCAGTTTCACAGCAAGGGTGGAGCAATGAATCCAGTAGCAACAAATTGTAATGGTGTATGAAGTAAGGCTGGCATTTAACTCCTTTGGATACAGTCTCGCGTAACTCTACAACACGCTGGTCTAAGGGAATACGGCCGCTCCAGGTAGAGCAGCGGATTTCGCATAGTTTCGCGTTGAAGCACTTAGAAGGGTATACGAGCCGTCCGCTGATGCCTGCCGAAATAGCACCCCCTCCCACTGCCTGCGTTTCTTCATGTTCGTTCAAGACAGGCGGGGCGTTGCTTCTTCTCTGCTTGACCAGCATTCGACGGCAGGCATAAGTGTAGGGGATGTTAACGCATGCGGCCATGCGCCCTCCGAGCGACGAAGATGGGCCGGTTCGTTTGATCACTGCCTCAGCCGCGTTCGTCGCCCCCGCTTGCGCGCTTTTACCCGGGGGTAAAACATACATTGCGCGGGGGATGTTATCGATTTGGATGTTATACAAAACGGGACGGCGACGCCGACGGCAAAAACCAGTAGAGTGTGTCCATGTAATTGCTATCACAATAAAAAAAGAAGTAGTGTGAGTGCGGTTAGCGCTCCCATCGCCACGTTTTGTCCTCAGCTTGTGCACTTGTTATTCGTGCAGTTGTTCATAAACGGCGTTTGTGTCTTTGTCCACCTTGAAGAAACATTATAATCATGATAATAAATGGATTGCACCACACCAAAAACGAAATCCAAGGGGTATTTGTTTTTACTTTGTCGTCTTTAAAGGGACACTATTTTGGAGCCACTGGCTCAATGAAATTTCGTCAGACTTGTTATGTTAAGTCTATGGCCCCCTCAGAGGACAACGTACTTCATTTTTACGGATTAGGAACTACGTAGCACCTTGTAGGCTCCGTCAAAACATGTGACGTCATGTCGCATGGTACGGAAACTTCAAGGTGGCGTCGTCACCCACATTTTCTTTTTGAGCGTTTTCTCGCTTACTAACGTCTTCTCGCGGCAAGCGTGGTGTTTTTAGTATCGTGAAACGGTAGTTTACTAGCACGTGAAAAATGGTTTTGCTCTTTAGAGTCTTTTTGACAATAATGTCTCAAAGATGACATATTACGTCAAGGCGAATTTCCGCATAGATATGTGGAGAACGCATGCTGCTGTTAACCAATGAGAAACGTGGTAGGGCCCCTGCACAAAATCACATGCGACTTGTGAAAATCATCAGGATGGATGCAAATGCCACTGAACGGGAATAAATGCGTATAGCCACAGATATGGTGTAGTGTTATTAATCATACGTTTCTTCCTGCCGCCTACATAATTGCGCCATTGATGATGTCGTATCGTCACTGCTGTTCGCATGTTGCTTGTCGATGCAGAGGTGAAAGCGCTTGATAGATCCCAGGAAGTGGTTCTCGCACTGCAGGATCACGTGACGCTCCCGCCCGATGGCGCCATGATCGAATGGAAGGTACGTCATTATGATGGAAAGCTGCCAAACCGTTTTTCCATAAGCCTAAACTCTGGAAGAAAATAAATTGACCTGGAGGGTTTGTATAGGCATTCCACGCACACTCCAATTATGGATTAGTCATGATAGCTAAAAAAAATATGCCTGCCACTCTGTCTGACCTTATCAATTAGCGGAATATATCAGCCTGCATAGTGAGATTCAATTGCGATAAATTCAGTCTAATGCTTAAGGCTTGCGAAGAGTGGAGTCGAGACAGGCAAATATTGGCGAATTGACGTCGGCCAGAACGCTGCCGACTGTAAAAAAAAAAAGACATTTTCTGTCTGAACAAGATAGAAAGTAGGGGAATATGGAAAACAAGGGAGAAGTTAGGGGAAAATACTTGGAAAGTGGTTTCTTCAAGGCTGCAACCAGTTGCAGCCTTGAAGAAAACAAGGCCGCTTTTCGAAACGTTGCCTCCAGCGTCACTTCGCGTTCCAAGGATTTTTCAACATGTTCTGTCCGTATTGTGCTGCAATATAATACAGACAAAACATGTTGAAAAATTCTTGGAACACAAGGTGTCGCCGGAGCCGACGTTTCGACGAGCGCTTCTGTGGTGTCAAATAATACACAGATGATACGGCCGCATCAATTCGGAGAACAGACATTCGGGGGAGTTGGTTAGGCTTCATCGCAAAAACAGCGCAAGCAATATATGGTCGAAGGAAGACACGGGCTCCCTTCCCGTTTGTCTGCCTTCGTCCGTGTGTTGCTCACGTTGTTATCAAGATCAAGTCGGAGCTTTGCGTTACGGGGTTCTCGTGCAGCGCAGGCTTTCCAGAGTTCGCTTCACGGCGCCGCCGCCGAACGTGCGACTCCTGGCTGGCGGTCGCCTGGCCCTGGTCTCCTTCGCCGGAAGTTTTTCAGGCGATCAGAGCGGCACGGCATCACCGCTGAGCCTGTCCTGCGGTGTGTTCGCCAGGGACGGCCGCTTCTACGCCATGCGCCATTTCTTGGTGGCCTCCTCCGTTGCGCAGCAAGGTGCGTCATGGTTCTACGCCACATCATGGTTCGGTGCTAGTGCTACCAGCACTTCTGAAATGTAGAAGATTAATGGGCCGTCACATAAATGTAGATTCATCCGCGAGCAGAGAAATAGACTTTCAGTCTGTTTCTCTACTGACCTTCCTTGTGCTGATCTAATTGACCAGCACAAAGAAGGTGGCATTGTAAGAAGTTTTCTGTAGCACTTTGCTTAGATGAGTGTTGCATTGAGTCGTGATTCTACTATACGCCATGGTTTACACAAAAATATCCCTTGCTTGAATGGTCTGTAAGGACTGCCTGCCAGGAAAGCGTATCGTTGGGTATTTGCCAGGGAACAGGGCGCTCCAGCTGACCCTAGCCAGATATTAAAAATATACCGGTGCAACCTATGACGACACGAACAAATGCATGTTGCTCACTACAGCATGCAGTGATTCACACTCTTTCTTTGTGCTCTGCTTAACTACCTAAATATGAGAGACTAATTAGGCAATTAGACTTAATTAGTGAGACCTAATGATAGTTAATTGGGTAACTCCTAAACTAAGAAAGCTGGAAGAAAAATTCAACATAGAAATTTGTAGAACAGTTTGAAAAACTTCTGATCAGGCAGTTTCTAACATTATATTTATTAAATATTAGTGTTTGAATTGTAGTCTAGTGGGCGGGAAGACGGCGCAATGACAGCATCGACAAGGGAACCCCATCCTCTCAGACTAATGATACGTACATACCGCCGTAGCTCAGTGGTAGAGCATCGGACGCGTTATTCGAAGGTCGTAGGTTCGGTCCCTGCCGGCGGCAATTTATCTTCTCGTCCGCTTGACTTTCTTCACATTTATATTCTAATTACTACAAATAACACCCCCTATACTTTCCTTGACATTGGTGTGTGTTGGTTCTCATTATGTTGTGTCTAAAACGAAAAACGAGCCCTTAAATGTAATCTTTCCTTCATTCATAGCGAGGGTCTGGTTCTGGCAGATTTGATGCCTTCAGGTAGTATGCGAGGGATTATTGGTCAGCTGCCAGCTCGTAAAAAGTTCACGTACTACGTGACGCCAACAAGCAGAAAAAAGAGTGTTCCACACTCGCCGCCATGGCTGCGATTGGCGCTGACTAACACTCCTAGGTTTAAATACATATATGTACCTCATAAAGTGGACGGGAAGATGACTGCCGCCGTAGCTCAGTGGTAGAGCATCGGACGCGTTATTGGAAGGTCCCTGCCGGCGGCAAGTTATCTTTTCGTCCACTTGACTTTCTTCACATTTATATCCTAATTACTACAAATAACATTCTCTGTACGTTCCGTGGCATTATTGTGTGCTGGTTCTCATTAATACATACATACATACATACATACATACATACATACATACATACATACATACATACATACATACATACATACATACATACATACATACATACATACATAAAGACGATGTAGCGTTTTTTTTTATTTACGGAGTCGTGGTATCTTCCCTGTGATGCAAACATATTTGTACGCAGACTGGCCAGGTGTACACGCCTGTTTTCAAGACTGGTTACCTAGAAAGGCCAGGGAGCCAATGAATGTGCAGCTAAGGTTGAAGACGTAACGTTGGGGTAAAGCATACGACACGTTGGAGCACATAACAATGAAGTGACACACAGGAAAGACACTTACCGATGCAAGATCGCATTTGCCTGTAGGAAATCTGTCTCTCTAGGCTTTGATGCCAAATTTTTGTTCCTCCTTTGTCACCTTTCTTGTATTTATTCCACTGAGAAGGGAATAAATCTGAATCTTCAAGTAGTGCTTCGGTGTCTGTTTCTTTTCTGTGCGTCCTGTGAGTGTTACGCAATCCACTATCTAGAACGTGCAGCTACAGTTATCATTATAAAACTCATAAACATAGCTACATTCGGCTTTGACATCCCAGCTGCGGCATTTGCAAGCACGCAGCGTACATCGTCGACGACGGAAGGCGACACGGTGATCCACCTATCGGTCAAGCTAGATTCGCAACCGGCTCCCGGTGCCGCAGACACTGGCGACGAGTACACCGTGGTGCAGACCAACATCAGCGTCAGCAACGGCCAAGCGGCACCGGCAGCGCTGGGTGACCGGCTGGGCTCGGGTCACCAGCCACCGGTGGCAGTTCAACCACAGCGCAAGGCGCCCGAGCCGGTACCGAACCAGCCGTCGCCGTCGGCTGGCTTCACGAGCAACGTCTGCTTCCGCCTGGTCCGCGGCGAGAACGGCGTCCCCATCGTCGTGCCGTGCGAGTCCGCCGCGTCAGCTACAACGCCGACGCCGAAAACGTCCACGACAGAAACTCGCCGCCGGGAGCCACACGTGAGTCGCAAAGTTTCCTGGTAGCTTGTGCAGAGAGGCCGCGGTTAAAGCGAATGCAAGGAGTGGTGACCTCAGCGACTTCTCGCTAGTCACCTAAGTGCGATAGCGCACCTCTGACTCGCAGCGTATCGCGCTTCAAACGAAGATGGTGGCCATTCGTGGGAATAGCTTGTACGCCCCGATCCTACTGAACGACCTGAGGTATAGCAGGTGTGGAAACAGCCGAACTAAATGTAACCGGGCTGTGACTATCAATTGAAAAAAAAAATAATTTCCACGTAGCGTGAACTTCCGGACAGCTAAGCGTGTTAAGATTGGGAAAGTGTGCGTGACAACAACATCAATGTTAAACTGTTCCTTGTTTCCTTCATGTTTTTCCTTTGCGTGGTATCATCGATAGTTGCTAGATACATTTTCCTGGAACATTGGATCCGCATGACGGAAGAGCCGGTTGCCGCAAATGGTCTTCCTTCGCTTACAAAGGAAGCAAAGGGAAATAGACCATACGGGGATATTCATTTTCTGTTTCGCCTTGACCAATGCAATCGCTTCACAGAATTTAAAGGGACACTAAAGAGCAAATCGATTTTTCTCGCATTAGTAAGGTAGTCTTCCAGGATACCAAAAACACCACGCTTGCTGTGAAAAGGCGCTTAATAAGCGAGAAAACGCGCAGTAAGAAAATACAGGTGGCGACGCCAGCTTCGAATTCCCGCACCATTTTCCGTGACTTAACATATTTTTGACGGCGCCTGCTTAGGCCTGCGTAGTTCCTAATCGGTTAAATCGAAGTACATTGTCCTCTGAGGGGGCCAGAGACTTGACGTAACGAGTTTGTGGAAATTTCGTCGAGCCAGTGGCGCCAAAATACGTTGAATGCTCTTTGGCATCTTTTACGTCACGAATCACAAAGTCCGGCGCGAAATTTAAAAATGAAACTTTGAACTTGGTTTTCTCCTCTAGTAATAAACCTATGGTGGTGAAATAAACTACACAAGAGTTCTCCGAGCACACTTTATCAGTCTAAACCAATTCATTGTTTCTCTTTAGTGTCCCTTTAAGCAACTAACAGCCTCAAATATACGCCCTAATTGGTCTTTGAATGAGCACAGGCAATTTCCAGAGCTCGTTTCTTTGTTTGTCACAACTTTAATGAAAACCAGCAGATAATGAAGCTAAGGAAAGTATAGGGGGCCGTTAATTGTACTGTTTTAGGTGTATTGTAGTAACTGTGATGCAGGTGTGGAAAAAGTAGAGTGGACTAAAATACAACTTGCCGTCAGCAGGCACCGAACCTGCATCCTTCGGACTGCGCGCCCGATGCTCTTACCAATTGACCTACGGCCGCGGTCGTCGCCTCGTCCACTTATCGGGCATTTATGCGCATGCAAACGTGGGAGTGTTAGTCAGCGCCGCTCTTAGCCAAGACGGCAAGTGTGGAACCCTCTTGTTTTTTGCCACATGGCGTCACGTAGCACGTGAAACTTTTTAACGAGCGGACAGCTGACCAAAACCCCTTGCGCATCAAGTCTGCCGGAACGAGAACTTCGCTATGAATGATTGAAGGAAGAAAACTCTGAGGGCTCGTTGCTTTGCTTGACACAATCTCAATGAAAAAAAAAAAAAAAAACGTCAGGCCTGAGCGGAAATCGCAGCACAGTCACAGCGAAAGCCGGAAGAGCGGCGTTTCTAGAGTCCGCTGTAAACTCCCTTGGGGCTACTAATACAAGTACACTAGCAAGGTACCTACCACGCCATAAATCACAATTTTGTGAAGCTGGGAAGCACCGACTACGCCATTAGTCGTCATTCTGCGTAGAAGCGAGGTACCAGCTACACATCTGTAAGGCATTATGTGCACTTTGTTGACGCGACGATGATGACGATGAAGAATTATGGCTCAGCCCTTTGTAATGGGTTGGGAGCTTTAAACGGCCCACCAGTTACGTAATTCGCATTGTGTGACGCCCGGTCGCTATTTCAATCTCCCACCATGCTACGTAACATAACTTGACGTGAGATAGAGAGAGAGAGAGATGGGAGAGAAAGAACTTTATTGAGACCTTGAGGAAATGGATCGTGGGCCTTCCTTCCTTGGCAACCAATACAAATGCACTTGCGTGGAACCCACTACACTATAAATAATCATATTTGTGTGAAGTAGGGAAGCAGCCACTATGTCATTTTTCGTCATTCTACAGAGACCCGTGGTACTCGCTAAACATATGTAAGGCATTATGCGCACTTTGTTGATGCTTTGTCTGATGACGATGAACAATTATGGCAGAGCTGCTTGTAATTGGTTGGAAGCATTCAACAACCTACTCGTTGCGCAATTCGCTTTGTGTGACGCCTGGTTACAGAACTCGCGTCGTTTGACGCCTGCTTGTTATTTAACTCTTCTATCACGCTATATTACACATAGTAATGGGGTTCGTTCCAGACATGAAGCATGTATTGGCCGCGAGATCGAGCAGAGTCGCCGCCTGGCGGCTACTGGCTGAAGCGCGCCTAGTGTGGATTGCTCCATGCGTCGTCTGCTAGCCGCGTTGTGTTTGCATCTGCGCGTACGTCATGCAGGGCCTCAAAAGGCGGTTTGTTCCGTTGCGTTGGTGCAACTTTAACCGCTCGTACGTATGCCTAACACGATGTAAAGAAGCATTTGGCCTTGATCGGCTGTAAATGTACTGTAATATGATCAGTGAGTGCACTTGTCGAGAGTGATGTGTGTGGTCGTCGTACCGTCCGTTCACGAGAGTCATGTCAGTGTAGGTGCCGCTCTCTGGTTCAAGCGCATTGCAAAGTGCACTTGGCGTTGTCCTAAACATGAGAAATATTAAATCTCATGTGAATATAGCCTTTTAGCGGCTCGGTGGTTAAAAAAAAAGCTCCCATGCACTTGCGCGTTGTGGTTAGGTGTATAACTTCGGGACTGTCGTTTATAGGTTACGCGACGAGCTTTAGTTGCGTACGGTCCTGGTCCCACTGCAGAGAAATATTTCTGTCAAGTCACGTCTGACACTTCGGTACTTAAATTGTCCCCTAAACAGGACAGAAAATGGAATGACACGGAAATCGCAAAACTGAGTTGCCTTGCACAATTATAACTTTGGCGAAATGTATACAAAGACACCCGTGTACTTGCGAGGTAGCTTATGCCTGTCAAATTTTCGCTTTGACAAGTTCAGTGTCGGAAGTGCGTCAGGCCTCAATCTCTTCCGCGAAAACCCTTAAAAAAAGAGAGAGAGCGAGAAAAACATATTCATCAAGCTCAGCAGTGGCGATAAACTCGCTCGTGCATTTTGATCACGTGGCGAGTGAGGGCTCATAAAGCGATACCCTTTACTATGCACCAGATCATGCATACACACTTGCCGCGTATCGAAGCACGTACTTGCCCTGCGGAATACTGAGAACTGTTCTCGCGGCCGTGTAAACATAATGAAACATGCGCGAACTACAAAGGGCTCGGGGACTCTCGTTTAAACACTCATAGCCAAGCGCGAACAAACTTTGCATTCACAACGTAGACGGTACATGAATGACAAAGAATAAATTCCATGAATTAATTTTCTTCTTTCTTGATTGATTCCCGCTTAATTTTTCTGCGGAAGTGTAGGAAAATTAAAGCACAGGGAAGCTTCCCCGAGCGTTCGCTTACTGCGACCGTCTTCACTCTCGTAGTGCACAGCAGCAACAAGCATATAAATCCACACATTAGCGAAGTCATCGCTCACTACTCATCGTCCTTTCTCGTCCGTGGACGCTTGAATGCACCGTCGTCGAAGTGCTTGCTGCACACCATCGCGTACTTGGAAGGCGTCCTGCCGTTACGAAGCCTAACGAGCCACAGTCGGCGTCGTTGCGCGTCGGTGGGATAAAAATGGAAGATTATCCCTGGCTCTGCGCAGTATGTGCGGCATTGTGGTACCGAACGAAACCTCACCATCGAAAACAGAGTTTTCTGCGCATACGGAACACAAGATCACGATGTGAAAACGGAAGCCCCGTGCACTTCTACACACACCACACGAAACCAGTATCCACACTAGCGGGGTGACGGTGCTGCCACCTATAGGTCGATCTCGCCACGAATAGGGTCTTTTACAGCGAAAGCTATTATGAAATCACAACAAGGGCCGTTTTTGGCGCCGTAGTTGTCCGCCGCCGCCGCCGCCGGTGTCCGTAACCACTATCGCTCGAAATAAGAATACGAACGAAATAAAAAAAAGATATCCGGGATGGAACGAGGTTCGAACCTGGGTCCTCTGCGTGGGAGCCCAGTGTTCTACCTCAGAGCGATGGCGGTGCTTGAAAACGCTTTGCAAAAAGACCATTTACTGGCTTGATGTCAGGAAGGAACCACATTAACATATGTAATGTAGTGCGGTAGAAGAGTAAAATAACAACCATGAGTCACACAACGCGAACTCTGTAACCAGGTGTCACACAACGCGAATCGCGCAGAGAGATTTGTTAAATGCTTCCAACCCATTACAAAGGGATTTGCCATTAATTCTTCATCGTCGTCAGGCACAGCATCAACAAAGTGCACATAATTCCTTACAGGTTTTAGCGAGTACCACGGTTCTCCGCAGAGTGACAAAAATTGCATAGTGGCTTCTTCTCTTCTTCACAAAAATTATTATTTATAGCGTAGTTGGTTCCTCGGAAATGCACTTCTATTGGTTGCCAAGGAAGCCCATAAGGCTCCCATGATTCATTTCCTCAGGGTCTCAATGAAGTTAATTCGCTCTCTATCTCTGTTTCTCACGTTAACGTATGTTGCAAAGCGTGGCGGGAGAGTTCAATAAAGATCGGGCGTCACACAATGCGAATTAGGTAACTAGTGGTTCTTTTAAAGCTTCCAACCCATTACAAAGGGCTCAGCCATAATTCTTCATCGTCATCAACCGTCGCAACAACAAAGTGCACATGATGCCTTACAGATGGTACCTCGCTTCTCCACAGAATGGCGAATAATGTCGTGGTGGGTGCTTCCCAACTTCACAAAAATTATGATTTGTGGCGTAGTGGGTACGTTGCTAGTGTACTTGTATTAGTAGCCACCAAGAGAGTTCATAACGGGCTCTAGAAATGCCGCTCTTCCAGCTTTCGTTGTGACTGTGCTGCGCTATCCGCGCAGGCCTCGCGTTTTTTGCAATGAAGTTTCAAGCACCGGCATGGCTCTGAGGTAGAATACTGGGCTCCCACGCAGAGGGCCTAGGTTCGAACCCCGTTCCATCCTGGAAATATTTTCTTATTTCGTTTTTTTTTTCTATTTCGCGCGATAGTGGTTACGGACACCGGCGGCGGTGGCGGCGGACAACTACGGCGCCAAAAACGGCCGTTGAAATGATCTCATAACAGCTTTAGCTGTAACTAGCCAATAATGAAGCCAAGGAAGGAATAGCTGACCTTAACTGTACTGTTTTAAACAGTACGCTTTATCCTCCGTTGGGATATCACGGAATTTGACGAAAGAAGAACCTGCTTCAGTTACGGGAAGAAAAAGGAAATCATTGCAGACGAATCGGTTTGCAATTTCGAGCAGTTCTCTTAAAAAAGCTATTAGTTGCTTTACAGTTCTTGATGAAATTTCAGCTGCGCGGATTTTTGCAGATGTATCTAGTTGATTGCGCTTTCACCCGCAGTCACGTTGGAGACACCATCGACCGCGTGGTGGCAGCGCGGAAGAGTTTTTCCGAGAGGACTACCCGCTCGCAAGACACCGTTCGCGGGGTACAGACGACCAGGGCAAGCCACCCTCAACTCCGAGTGAACAAGACCTACTGCGTGCCGACATCGACGGCCTGCAACCGTGCCGGGACGATGCAGAGTGCAGTCGGCACGCGTCATGCGTTGTGCCTTTAGGTACAACCAAGGGACGGTGCGTCTGCGACCGAGGCTATTTGGGAAATGGTCTGTTCTGTTGGGAGAGCTTCTACGTGTGACAACCGTTTCACATTTATTAAAGTACACGAAGCCTTACTTGAAGGGTTTATTAACTTTGCTGGAAAAAACAAATAAATAGACAGCCAAACAGCATACGGTCGCACGCAAGAATACATTTGCGCTGATTTAAACCATGGAATAGATCGTCGTATATCATAACTTTGTTTTCTTCCTGAAATTGTGGTTCGTGTAGGAGGGGGGGGGGGAGGGGGAGGGGTGACGTGAAGAAACGCGAAGCACACAGGCGGATAGGTTCCGAGCAAGAAAGATGTGCGTTTTTATTTTTTCGATGACATCAATGTTCTCTCGCGAGAGGTGACTTCTGAGGCTTGATTGCTGACTTCCACTTACTTTAACACAGATGCTCATGGAATGATTTCAAAGTCCTTTCTTGTGTGTAACTATTTGCTGTGGTAACCCCGCGGTATGCAATGTGGAGAGGAGTGCAGCAGCTCCGTTCAGCGCTTCATAGTCACCCAAGGACAAGAAACTTCAACATAGAAAATGCATGGGCTAGTCGGTGCAGGGGGAACAGTACAGAACAAACTCATAGGATGAAGAAGAGGGAGTGAAAACAGCGCTGTTGTTTGCCTTTCTTGGTCTTACGTGATTACGCGCTTTTCCACAGACAAGAAACATACACAGACACAGACAAAAAAGCTGACTCACTTTAATATGTATTATTTTACTCACGGTTCACTTTAATGAATGTTTGTTCGCACTTAAGTCGCTTGTGACTTATTATTCGTCGACACCTGAGTCACATCATTTGCTCTTGATTCACACTAAAGTCAATTGATTCACTCCTGATTTACACTTAGATCACTTGATTAACTCTTGATTCACACGAATGTCACGTGGTTCACCGCTGATTCACACATGAGCAACTCGAGTCACTCTTGATTAATTCTTGATTAACTTTCATCACCTTGATGTGCCGTGATCCACTCTTGATTGACTTTAATACATGTTGCTTCACGTGAAGTCCACTTTGAATTCAGTGTAATTTGTACTACTAATCTTCTCACATCACTATACGTGTATTTAACTTTACGAGGTTCTTTGTACCGTTTGTGTTTACGGCGCCGTCGGTCGCTGACGTTCGATGCGCGGTTTTTCGCCCGATGAGCGACTTAACGCTTTCACCCTAATCACATTTATGCCGCTCTCATCAAGGCTAATGATTTCCCTTCACAGACATAACAGCCTATGTACACAGCCAAGGCATGCTGATTGTGTCCTCGATCTTTTTACATTCCCCATATACTTTAGATGACCGCGAGTCCTGCAGTGTCTCCCAGCTTGATGTGAAGTCGCCCTGAAGACATGTAGCTGCAAAATGAAGGTGAAGGGTCCTATAGTGACCCTTATAGCGCGCCGCGTATCTCTTGTGCACTTTGTGGGAGCCACGCCATCGCCGGCGGCTCGATAGCGCCACGTGGTGCGCACTGGCGATGAGCGTAAGATCGACTCGACGAGGACGACATACGGCCTCCTGTTACTGTTAGCACAATGATGTATTGGGCTAGTTGGTTTTGCATGACTAAAATACTGCGCTACAATTACTGGGACAAAAGAAGTTAGGGAGGACACGCGTTACGAAGTGGACACGACAAGCGCACGTTCCCCTGTTACTGCTCGCCTGCTACTCTCTTTTCCCGCCTGCTATGTCGTGCGCTCCTTGGGTCGGCGAGCCAATAGGTTACGTCGTAAATACATTGTTGTTCGTTGTTCTGTGAAGCCTCCGTCTGTCTTGCTTTAACGACGGGCGGGACGCAGCAAGCCGAACAACCGCTTCTTTTGTGTCTTTGTCAGCTCTTCGGGGTCTGGATGACGGGAATGTTAATGATGGCTATGATGACCGTTGCGTCCGCGAGTGCCACTGCATTACAGGTTTGACGTGTTATCAGTGTACGTGCATTCGGCGCATCACGATCTCACAAATCGACTTTACCTTCCTTAGTATTCTCTGACACTGTTTGCTAGCCAGTCTTTCGTAGAGGTCATCGAAGTCTCTGCTGAGCACTCGCCAAGATGCCTAACGTTCCCTATTACGACTTTTGTTTGGGTCCACGTTTTTAGTTGTACAGGGCGCAGTGATCTCGCTCGACGAATACTCCCAGGTTGACAAGAACGTACGGCACCAGACTTCCGACCAGCGCGCCCAGCTGGGTGCAGGCGCCTACCCAGAAGAGCGCGTTCTCGCCGTGGCCGGTGAGGATAAGCGTGACCATGGTCTTGGCGTAGCTGAGCAGCAGAAAGGTGCATACCCAGCAGAAAACCTGTGAAGCAAGCCAGAACGTTAGGATGTGTTTTATGCGGCAGGTTACAAAATGAAAGAAATGGAAGCTCAGTGGCAACGTATCCATGACTTTTTCGCGTCGCTGCGTTAATAGGTCACTTGCTGCTGCACTAATAAGAATGCTAGGGCAAGTTTTGTTTATGTGCTACAAGTAGGACTCCGTGTTTTTGGATAAATCCGAAAAAAATACGATAAAACACTCGCCGGTAAAACTATTGGCAATTCAGATTTATCCGATAAACACTGATTTTAACGGCCAATATGACCCTGTTTCAATAATAATAATTATAAATTGTTCTGATTTAACGTCCAAAAACACGATATATGATTATGAGGAACCCCGTAGTGGAGCGCTCCGGAAATTTCGACCTCCTGATGTTCTCCAACGTGCACCTAAATCGAAGTACACGGATCTCAAGAATTTTCGCCTCCATCTAAAATGCGGCCGCCGCGGCCGGGATTCGATCCCACGTCCTTCGGGTCAGCAGTCGAGCACCACGACCACAAGAACACCGTGGCGGGTATGACCCTGTTCCGTTCTTGATGGAAAGGACATGTTCTAAGCGGTCATTGTTATATCGGCCGGCTTAGCCGATGTAAAGTTTACCTAACGTCAACAGTATCTCGTCGATCGCACACATCACACATTTAACAAAAGATTTTCGCACACGGAGCGAGAGACGTTAACGTATGTAGGGCCGCGGGGCCGCGGGGGCGCGAGACGACATGTTGATATGCGATCCACTGGTGGCAATGTCGAGCATACGGACCTCGTAAAGTATGCTTGTGTCTATTACAACAAGTTTTAAGGTTATAATACAAACAAACGGGGGTGTTTTGTATTCAAGCATTTGGGCCTGTGTGTATATGTGTGTTTTTGCATTCAAAGTTTGCACACAACTAGAATAGCTTCGTATGTCCTGATGTCTTCGTGTTCAGATATCGTGTCATCTAAGACATTGGAGTGTCGAGAATAATGAAAATTAAACTCCGAATTTCGGAGCACTGGGGATTTACGAAAAATAAACTCCGATAAACGCCGAATTTGCACCAAAAAAAATAAACTCCGAAAAACACCCTTTCAATTTAAAAAAAATAAACTCCGAAAACACGGAGCCCTAGCTAAAGCAATATCGACATGCGTTACCTAAGCGGATTAGTGAGTCAAGGTAATTTTTTGCCGAAGTCTGTGTTCTTCATGTCAAAGTTACGCTCGCGCTTCCGAGGCATTAGAGTCTTTCAGCAAGTTACGGAAATACGGTAAGGCAGTACGTACGGTACCGCTCCTCCTTTCCCGGTCGTTGAGCGGCCAAAGCACAACCAGCGGGAAAGGAGAAACGCTACCGTGCGACCTTGCCGTATTTGCGTACCGTATTTCCGTAAGTTCCTAAAACTCTCCATTGTTTGGGAAGGCTCCAGCGTAATTCTGACAGTCTGTAATTCTAGACGCGCAGGCAGTGCAGAAGCGACAGAAAAGTGATGAATAAACTTGACTCTGTAGATATGTTTTTGCGCAAGATATTTTGGCAGTACGACGCGACCCTTGACCACGCGTTTATTTTTTGCAGTAGTCCACAAAAACACATTTTCGCTTCTGTAACGTAACACCTCCTCGCTGTTTCATCGATTTGGGCACCGTGCTCAGAGAAACAGATATCTGGAATGCACTGCCGCTTCGGCATGCATTAGTAGCATCTCGTCAAACACTGGAAGTGTAGAAATAACGAGCCTGCGGTGAAACTGCGCTCACAAGTTAAACGTTGAAATGAAGATAGGATGCTGAGCATTGCAGATATTTTAACATAATGCGGAGGTCCTTATATTGTGAAGGTTATTTGGAGGAGAAAAGCTCGTTTACGCGTAGACATGAATAAATTATTTTTCGCGCTTCAATTTTCCTGCTTGCTTTTTTATAACATTGATAACATTGTGTTAACATCGATAACATTGTAGAACGCTGCCTGAAAGAGACACTACAGATAAGAACGATTTTTCTCATATTTGTAAGTTACTCTTTCACAATTTCAAGACCACCACGCTTGCCACGAGAAGATGCTTGTTAAGCGAGAAAACGTGCAAAAAGAAAATGAGGGTGGCGACGAAACGCCGTGACGTCATAGATTTTGACGACGTCTATTGGGTCCTACGTAGTTCCTAATCAGTGAAAATGAAGTACATTGCCCTCAGAGGGGGCCATAGACTTAACACACCAAGTTTCAGAAAATTTCGTTCAGCCAATGTCGCCATATTACGAAAAATACGCTTAGAAATCCATGACGCAGTGTTTAGGCGCGAAATTTTAAAAAAATGAAACTTTGATGTTGATTTTATCCTCTAATAATAAACCCATGATGGTGGAATCAATGGCAGTAGAGTTCCCAGTGTAGAATTTATCAACTTGGACCGATTCAGTGTTTCACTTTAGTGTCCTTTTGGCGTATATCAGACTTTTTTTATTTGCCATAAGATGTGTGTGCTGGTGTTTTTTTTATAATTTTTTTCGGACTGTTCTTGCTGCTGTAAATATCATATCTACTCACTCGTGGTAGGAGGCTTCCCTGGCGGTTTCTAACTTTGGGACCTCCTCCTGCTGTATATAATAATGCAGGCCCACTTTTTTGTACACGCAATAACAATTCATAACCTTGAGACAGAGCTCATTTCTTCAAGAGAATGCGTCGTCGCACTGAGTGACGTTACATATATTCTCGAGAAGCTGTAACTGTTTTCCCACCACCAGGAATGCGCCAGCATCGGTGTCCACAAACGGCGAGTTGGGGCTGGTGGCTGCAGTCAGTGTGATGTAGCTGGCACCCAGCGTACCTAGCAGCGTCTGCGCCCATATATGCCTCAGCCGGCGCAGTGCCACAAACATGGCGAGTGCGCAGGCCACAGGGTAGGCGACGCCACACAGGGTCACTGACAGATGCAGGGCACGGGGTCCGTACGGTAGGCAGGAATACGACTGCACAGTAAGCATACAGACAGGAGTCATTAGTGTATACTGATTATCTAGAGTAAGCTATCAATCTTTCGACTAGTGCCTTGCATTACGTACACAAGGTTATTTATTATTTAGCGAGCTGACATCAATATACTCTACAATTGCTAGGCAGACCGGAGTAGACATCAACTAGGCTAGAGATTCAGCTGCGCGCAGAGCGAAAACATGATGTGAGGTTCAGGCAGATAGTTGCTAGGCACCTGCAATTCAAACCCTGGGAATTGAAATAGATGTACGCAGTGTCAATGGCACGACGAACCAAGCAGGTTAGAACAGGCCAAGGTGCACCCTAATGTATTGTATCCATAAGCGCTTAGAGTATGATACGAATGAGCAAATAACGTCGTCTCTATTCACATACCGATTCATTTGTTAAAACAAAATAAAAAAAATCTGACTATTAATGCATTATTTATGGACGGTGTAGACAAACAGTCATGGTGCAAATTAGGAGATGTAGCGGATGCACGTCGGGCCGTGGCAGCAGGCGCCTGCGTGTGCCTAAAGCAAAATACCACGGGACCGTTTACAAAGTGTGATTCTCTAAATGGCCAGCCACTAACATAGGTTAAAGCAAGCATTTTAATAAAAGAATACGGCAGCACAAGAACGACGGGCTGAGAATGGAAGCGTAGCGCACTTGCCGGGCGTCGCGAGAAGCGTGACCATGTAATCGACTGTGACGACGCTTTTGTGATAGACACCGAAACAAACCTTGGAAAGTGGCTTCTCTTCCAAGTCTTGATATATCTAGAACAACCTCGCTGTCAATAAGCGCTCGTTGGGAACATTATTCCATTGATGAGCGCACGGCCTTCGGTCCGCGATGGAAAGGAGGAACCGAGGGGACAGAAGAAATGGCGCCGCTTCCACAACCAATAGAGTTACAGGGGCCATGACATGGTCGCCCAAAGATTTGTGGTTTTTTGCGAAAACTAGAAGTAGAGGGTCTAATATGCCTATACGGATTTCAAAAGTGGGCCGTAAAAGACTATTTCAGTGCAAAAACAAGACCTAGAAATCGCCAGCTGTAAAGCCCACCCACCTCCGGCGACCGCCATTTTGCTATGGCGCGTGTGCCGTCACGTGCAGCTCGGAACGGAGCCGTCGTCTTCTACCAAAGTTTCAGCCGCTGCAAATCGTTCAATTTCATTGCCAAGCTGAAGAAAAGCTCAAACATCTCGATATCACGTGCACAGCTGACCACGGAACAATATCGTTCGCCGCAATGCAGAGGCTTGCACAGCTAGCTGCTTGTTACGTCACAGCTCGTAAGTGCACCAGTGTTGCCTGACTCTCGGGCCGCTCGGGTGCTTATAAAAATATTCCATGTTAAATTAAGTGCTCGACCAAATACGCTAAATTTTCGCCAGCTTATTTGTGAATACACAAGGATTAATCCACATAACACAGATTATGATGGAAAATTGGGTGTCATGGTCCCTTTAACCCCTAGGACATTGACCGAATGTGTCCCGGAACGTAGGAATTGACCTGTGCTATTTCCGCGTCTATAATACACTCACACAGCTGTGAGATCACTGTCAAAAATGTGTACATGTGCCTATGCGCTTACAAGGACATGTGCTTAGACGAGATCGACCATTAGGCCGCAATATGGTGACTCCACTTGCTTTTTGTAATTAACTATGCCTACTCATTGGCAATGTTTGATATGTAGCTCACGGAACATTGCCCATCGTGTGGCAAGCTTCGACCAGCGGCCAAACCGACCGTATCGTCCCCACTCAAAGCATTGCGCATATTTATTGAAAACTTTGAGCACGGGCCAAATCAATCATGTTTCAATATGTACAGGAGACCTTTCATATTGTCACGTGGTCGTGACGTCGACGAAGAAAGCAGCCGGCGTTTGCAGAATGAAACTGTTTATTTGGCCGAACTTGTGGCCGGGAAAATGAGAACTAGAGCTACAGCAATACACGCTGTACAATGATAGCGGCGAACAGGGCGTCGTCCGTCGATCAACTGACAAGCGGTCAATCGCGTCGGCTTTTATACAGGCAGTATCGAACTTTCCAGCAATATCGCTGGTGGCGGCGTTATCTCTAGACAAAGCTGGAACATTCGCGTGCGGGGCGCAATCTTAACAGAACGATCTACTATAGACGTGAAGCTTCTCGAACAATGCTTCGCGGACAGCGTCGAGCGTTGATAACCGTCCCTGCCGGTCAAACCCGAATACATCAAAACAAGACAAGAAGTGGGCGTGGCATTGCCCCCCTCTGAAAAAGCATCGTCCCGATGCTTGTGAAAGAACATAGAAGAGAGAAAAAAAAAACAAGTGCATACAAAAATAAATTACAATAACAAAGGAAGAAAAATAGAGTCCCCAGGTTCTCTAACGCGCAAAAAACGGCTTAAGGCGCACGACATGGACGACTTCAGGTCGTGCGCGGCGTCGCTGGGAGTTCGTAATGCCGTCCGGGATCACCTCGTAGTCAAGAGCGCCGAGGCGTCGAAGAACCTTGTATGGCCCGAAGTATCGCCGAAGGAGTTTTTCGCTAAGCCCACGTCGGCGTATCGGCGTCCAGACCCAAACACGGTCGCCGGGCTGGTATTCCGCGAAGCGTCGTCGAAGATTGTAGCGACGGCTGTCGGTGTGCTGCTGGGTCTTGATGCGCAGGCGGGCGAGCTGTCGAGCTTCTTCGGCACGTTGTAAGTAAGCAGCGGCATCGAGGTTTTCTTCGTCGGTGACGTTGGGTAGCATGGCGTCGAGCGTCGTCGCCGGGCTCCTTCCGTAGACCAACTTGTACGGCGTCATCTGCGTCGTTTCTTGGACGGCCGTGTTGTATGCGAATGTCACATACGGAAGGATGGCATCCCACGTCTTGTGTTCGACGTCGACATACATGGCCAACATGTCGGCGATGGTCTTGTTTAGCCGCTCGGTCAGGCCATTTGTCTGTGGGTGGTACGCTGTGGTCCGGCGGTGGCTTGTTTGGCTGTATCTCAGTATTGCCTGAGTTAGGTCAGCAGTAAACGCCGTACCTCTGTCGGTGATGAGAACTTCTGGGGCGCCATGACGCAGGACGATGTTCTCAACGAAGAACTTCGCTACCTCGGCGGCACTGCCTCTAGGCAGGGCCCTCGTCTCGGCGTAGCGTGTGAGGTAGTCTGTAGCTACGACGATCCATTTGTTTCCGGTATTGGACGTCGGGAACGGCCCCAGTAAGTCCATCCCGATTTGCTGGAACGGCCGTCGAGGTGGCTCGATAGGCTGCAGAAGTCCGGCTGGCCTAGTGGGCGGTGTCTTGCGTCGCTGACAGTCCCGGCAGGTCTTCACGTAACGAGTGACGTCGGCGGAAAGGCGCGGCCAGTAGTACTTCTCCTGTATTCTTGCTAGCGTGCGAGAAACACCCAGGTGTCCAGCCGTCGGGTCGTCGTGCAGAGCCTGGAGGACCTCTGGCCGCAATGTCGAGGGTACCACGAGAAGGCAATCGGCTCGAAGCGGTGAGAAGTTCTTCTTTAGGAGAACACCGTTGCGCAAGAGAAATGACGCCAGTCCCCGCGTGAATACCTTCGGAACAACGGTGGTCCTGCCCTCGAGGTATTCCACAAGGCCCCTGAGTTCTGGATCCATTCGCTGTCGTTCGGCGAAGTCGTCGGCACTTATGATTCCCAAGAAGGAGTCGTCCTCCTTGTCGTCCTGCGGCGGTGGGTCGACGGGGGCGCGAGACAGGCAGTCAGCGTCGGAGTGTTTCCTTCCGGACTTGTAAACGACGGTAATGTCGAATTCTTGAAGTCGTAGGCTCCACCGTGCGAGGCGACCTGAAGGGTCCTTCAAGTTAGCTAGCCAACACAATGCGTGGTGGTCGCTCACAACTTTGAAGGGCCTGCCGTAGAGGTAGGGGCGAAACTTGGATGCAGCCCAGATGATCGCTAGGCACTCCTTTTCTGTTGTGGAATAGTTCGTTTCTGCCTTTGATAGCGACCGGCTAGCATAACTGATGACCCTTTCCTGCCCGTCAGTCTTCTGCACAAGGACGGCGCCGAGTCCTACGCTGCTTGCATCGGTGTGGATTTCCGTATCGGCGTATTCGTCGAAATGTGCTAGTATGGGAGGCATCTGAAGGCGTCGTTTCAGTTCTTCAAATGCTTCGATTTGCACCGTTTCCCACTTGAATGGCACGTCGGTCTTCGTGAGGTGAGTTAGCGGTTCGGCGATTCGTGAAAATTCCTTGACAAAGCGCCTGTAGTAGGCGCACAAGCCGAGGAAAACGGCGCACGGCTTTCGTGTCGGTGGGGGGCGGGAAGGCAGCGATGGCAGCTGTTTTCCGCGGGTCTGGGCGAACACCACCCTTGCTGATCACGTGACCCAAAAACAGCAGCTCCTCGTATGCAAAGCGGCACTTTTCAGGCTTCAAGGTGAGGCCAGAAGTCTTGATTGCTTGTAGTACAGTGTCAAGGCGCCGGAGGTGTCCGTCGAAGCTTGGGGCAAACACAATGACGTCGTCCAAGTACACAAGGCAAGTCTGCCACTTCAGTCCAGCCAGCACGGTGTCCATAACGCGCTGGAACGTCGCAGGTGCCGAGCAAAGACCAAAGGGCATAACCTTGAACTCGAAGAGGCCGTCTGGTGTTATAAAGGCAGTCTTCTCTCGGTCTCTCTCGTCGACTTCGATTTGCCAATAGCCGGTCTTGAGGTCCATCGACGAAAAGTACCTCGCGTTGTAGAGTCGATCCAGGGTGTCGTCTATCCGTGGGAGAGGGTAGACGTCCTTCTTCGTGATTTTGTTCAGGCGGCGATAATCGACGCAGAAGCGTAGGGTTCCGTCTTTCTTCTTCACTAGCACCACGGGTGACGCCCATGGACTCTTCGACGGCTGGATGATGTCGTCGCGTAGCATTTCGTCGACTTGTTTCTTTATGGATTCGCGTTCTCGCGTTGAAACTCTGTACGGGCTCTGCCGGAGTGGCCTGGCATTTTCCTCTGTTATGATGCGATGTTTTGCGACTGGGGTCTGGCGGATTCTTGACGATGACGAAAAGCAGTCCCTGTATTTCAAGAGCAGGGTTTTGAGCTGTTCTTGTTTATGCTTCGGAAGGCTAGGATTAACGTCGAAAACTGGTTGAGAAGCTTGGTTCGTCGGTGTTGGCTCGGAAGAATCGGCGATGGCGAAAGCCATCGACGTAGCCGTGATTTCTTCGATGTAGGCGACTGTCGTGCCTTTGTTTACGTGCTTATACTCGTTGCTAAAGTTTGTGAGCATCACTGTTGCTTTGCCTCCCCGCAACTCTGCTATTCCTCTTGCGACGCAAATCTCGCGGTTAATCAACTGGTGCTGGTCGCCTTCAATGACGCCTTCCAGGTCTGCTACTTTCTGAGAGCCGACGGAAATGATGACGCTGGAGCGAGGGGGAATGGTGACTTGGTCTTCCAGCACATTCAAGGCATGCTTCCCTGGCGGCGTGTACCGCGGTAATGCTTTTTCTGTAGATAGTGTTATCGACTTCGATCTGAGGTCGATGCTGCACCATGAAGGCCTAAGAAGTCCATACCAAGGATGACATCTCGGGAGCAATGCTGAAGGACTACGAAGCTTGCGGGATAAATCCGGTTGTTGATGGAGACCCTCGCTGTGCAGATTCCTGCCGGCGTTACTAGGTGACCTCCCGCTGTGCGGATTTCGGGGCCTTCCCAGGCGGTCTTGACTTTCTTCAGCTTCGTCGCGAATGGTCCACTGATGACGGAATAGTCGGCTCCAGTATCGACGAGAGCGGTGACGTTGTGGCCGTCGATGAGAACGTCGAGGTCACTCGTTCGTCGCCTACCGTTTCGATTTGGTCGCGGCGTCGGATCACGGCTACGTCGGTTTGTCCCGCTGCTTCGTCGTGGTGTCGTCAGGTCTTCTTCGGGCCGTGAAGTTTCGACGTCAGGGCTTCGTTCGGCTTGCGGCGTGTTCTTTAGATGTCGTTGCAGCGTTGTCGTCGGCGGCGGAGGATCTTCGGTATTTCGTCGTACAGCAACCGCACCTCCATCGGTTGCTGCCCTTAGTTTTCCGGATACGGGCTGGGTGACCGGCCTCGCGTTGGGCCAGTGTATGGTCGGCGTTGGGGGGAGACGTAGCGGCCTGGCGACGGCGAACGGGAAGGTTGTCGGGGCGTCCATTGCGTTCCCGCGAGGTAGTCGGCGATGTCATGTGGTCTTTCCCCTCGCTGTGGACGCGGCGCGTCGATGGCGAACCCACGCAGTCCCATCTGTCGGTACTGGCAGCGGCGGTAAGTGTGGCCAGCTTCCCCGCAATGGTAGCAGAGTGGGCGGTGGTCGGGGGTGCGCCAAACGTCGGTCTTTCGGGGGGCGCAGCGTTGTCCTGTCGGCGGGCGGTATGGCGTCGGTGGTGGTGGCGGCGGTGCCTGGCGGCGGAACTGCTGCGGCGACGCGGCGTCTTGACGTGGGCGAGGGGGTGGGGCGTTGCGTCGGGCTGCAGCAGCATAGCTCATTGCTTCCGGCTGAGCCTGCGGTGCTTCGGGAATTCCAAGCGATTGCCGGACTTCCTCGCGGACAACGTCGGCGATTGAATGCACTTGATGCTGCGGCGAAGGTAACAGTTTGCGCAGCTCTTCCCGCACAATCGCTCTGATGGTGTCACGCAGGTCATCAGACTGCAGCGCCTGAACCTCCCCGTAGGTCGTCGTAGGAATGCGGCGGTTGTACTGCCTAGTGCGGATTTCTAGTGCCTTTTCGATTGTGGTGGCCTCTGAAAGGAATTCCGAGACCGTCTTCGGCGGGTTGCGCACAAGTCCGGCGAAGAGTTCTTCCTTCATTCCCCGCATCAGGAAGCGAACTTTCTTTTCTTCGGACATGGCTGGATCGGCATGGCGGAATAGTCGAGTCATTTCTTCGGTGTACAGTCCGACGTTTTCATTGGGGAGCTGTACACGGGTCTCGAGAAGGGTTTCAGCCCTTTCTTTCCGGATGACGCTCGTGAAGGTGTTGAGAAATCCGGTGCGGAAGAGGTCCCATGATGTTAGCGTGGACTCTCGATTCTCGAACCAGGTCCTTGCGCCATCTTGAAGGGCGAAGTAGACATGGCGTAGCTTCTCGTCGCAGTCCCAGTTGTTGAACGTGGAGACTCGGTCGTATGCCTCCAGCCAGCTTTCTGGATCCTCGCATGGTGATCCGCGGAATGTCGGCGGCTCCCTCGGTTGATGCATGACGACCGTTGTAGGCGCCACAGCGGTTGTCATTGTGGCTGTTGTCTTCTTCGTTGTGATCCTGGTCTTGTCCGGTAGGGGTCCGTATTGTGGGGGTAGTCCTTCCAGTCTGCGGCTGGCTCGACTGCCGCTGATGGTGTCGGTGTCTTCTTCGCGACGTGGGCTGGGTTCAAGGCTTGTCGGGGGCGTCCGGAACATGAACGAGCAGCACCTCCACCAGATGTCACGTGGTCGTGACGTCGACGAAGAAAGCAGCCGGCGTTTGCAGAATGAAACTGTTTATTTGGCCGAACTTGTGGCCGGGAAAATGAGAACTAGAGCTACAGCAATACACGCTGTACAATGATAGCGGCGAACAGGGCGTCGTCCGTCGATCAACTGACAAGCGGTCAATCGCGTCGGCTTTTATACAGGCAGTATCGAACTTTCCAGCAATATCGCTGGTGGCGGCGTTATCTCTAGACAAAGCTGGAACATTCGCGTGCGGGGCGCAATCTTAACAGAACGATCTACTATAGACGTGAAGCTTCTCGAACAATGCTTCGCGGACAGCGTCGAGCGTTGATAACCGTCCCTGCCGGTCAAACCCGAATACATCAAAACAAGACAAGAAGTGGGCGTGGCAATATATAATCACTTCTACGAAATTTTTTACTTTTTATGTCCCATTTTTGCGTACATAAGTACTGACCCAGCGCCTAAAGAGGGCTGTGTGCATATAATTACTCACTTTCGCGCGTGGTTATGACACAAACGAACGTGATTATTAGGTTTCCGTGCGCCCACACTACGTACCTGTATGGCCGGCAAGAAACCGAAGGTCAGCAGGCTGGCCCATGTCTGTATCGCGAGCAGTACAATGTAGTAGCGTTGCGTCGAGCTGCTGTGTTTGAAGAATACTTTGGCATCGTTCTGGGTAAGTGGTGCTTCCGGGTATTGCCTCCACGTTTCCCACTCATTTTCCTTACCGACTGGCAGAGCGTTAAGGTGCACCGCTTCTCGTGTCGCGGAAATCACGTGACGGTGACGTGTTACCTGCTGCCGGAATTCTTCCTGCTGAAAATGCAGTAAATGCAAAGACGCTATTTATTGCCCGAAAGAAAGTGAGAGCCATTCGTCTTCTGAGTGTAAAAAAATAACACTATCAAGTTTCCTAAATTCCGCATTTATAGGTCGTTTTCTGGCTTTTCAATGGCTTCAATGCCTCCACGGGCCAGCTGGTGACCACGACGCGTAGCATTTATGTGATATTCTTATGATTATTTTGTCATTTATTCTCTAAGTTATATGCCGGACGGTCCTCTTTTGCTGCTTTTATAAATATCCAAGACAAAGATGTGAGTCTGCTCTATAGTGTGGTATTTGTAGTCGCTCCCAATCGGTCTTGCGTATTTCTGTCCAGAGTTTCCGTAACCAGTTAGTTATAGTGGCTAAACGCTGCATTCCGAAGTTGTTCAACTTTATGGAGCAGCTACTGGTGCCAGTAAATGTTCTAGTGTTCTGGTGGTACACGTCATTCGCGACGCTGCGTAAAAGAGGAACCGAGGTGACAGTAGAAGAAGACGCCGCTTGCGCAACAGATACAGTGAACCCTCTAGGAAAGGACCGAACGAGTCCCGAAACGTCGGGCTGAATGTAATAACTCTGACAGGCGACATTTCAGCATCTAGAATATGAGTTCACATAACCAGAACCGAACGATGATGAGATGAACTGCCTTCCCGACATCTATACCAGCTCAAGACTTGCAACAGTGCCTCAAGGGTTAGATTCTGGACACTCTGGCCTGTCACTCAGCTAATATGCGTGTAGTGAGAACGTACGCTTGGTCATGAATGGGGCAAAATACTTTGTTCCCTGCGCTATGGGAAGACTGACTCGACAACTTAAGTGAGTGCTGGTTAAGATTTACATGACGTACGAGTTAGAATCAGCGCCGCGACATATTGTCCAATGGTCCAGCTGATGCAATCCTTTGTTTTTATACTCGTTCGTTGTTTTTTTTTTTTGAAATGCGAATCGGAAGGAACCTGGGCAGATATTAACAAAATACCTTACAATACTTAGAATAGTACTGCTCGTCAAATCGATTCCTGCAAGCTGTTGGTGCAATATTCACTTGACACAATTACGCTGTCACTTGGTGACAACTGAGCAGAAATTGATTCCCCTGTCTATTGTCCTTTCGCCTACCTAATATCCCTCTTATTGCTACTTCTGTATATCACAGCAACATATTGCACCAGGTACTGCACACACCCGGACTATTCCTAATCTCCTTATTCGGGATAACTAGGCTAAAGACCTCACACACACAGGAACAGCCACGACCGATCCAGCGGGAAAGAGTACCGGTTCGGGCTATTTTGTAGTGCATTATATATTGCGTAATATCGCCGAAAAACGACGAAACATGAAAGTGAACAGCGACAAGCGCTTGTCGTTGTCTCTTTTCGTCTTTTGTCGTTTTCCCGCGCTATTACGCCGAATACCAGCCGGAAAGCTGAATGTCTCGAGCAAACGGGGATCCGAACTAAGGGTTCCGTCGAAAGAAGAATACATCCCACCCGTATATCTATCATGTTTTATCATGTCTAAGCTGGACATGATAATAGACAGGATGAACGGTCAATGGCGAAGACGTAAGAAAAGCCCCTGTTGTACAACTTTTCGAGCGATAAAACACTATTCACTTACCCATTCAGTTTCAAACGACTTGAAGTTATCAAGCAAAACGAAGGCCACGTAACTGAGCACCACCAACAGCAACAGCACATCAAAGAAAACCTCGGGCTCGAAGTTCGTGGCCCCTACACGGAGCACCGTAACTACGCGCTCTTGCGAGTCAGCAGAGTCGTTCACACCTTCATTCCTGTACGTCGCGGTTTCGTTCACGCATTCCGGTTCATCCAGTCCCTGAGCCAATGCCGCAAGGCTGGGCACGACGCCTCCGAGGCCCTCTCCCACCAGGTATGAGGTCATGTACACCTCTCGGAAACGACCAACAAAGGGCAGATACACCACTGACGAAGTACAATCCACGATGGACAGCGCGAACGCCGCGATCAGGAGTACGAGGCTAGTCTCTCGGCCCAGCACAAAAGCAGTTACTTTCCAACCACAGACCAGCACTACGCAGGCGGCGAGTCCAATGCATAGCTGCACGTGATTCGCCACGCTCAGTGCCCGCGGCCCTGTGCACACGCGCGTCCAGAAGTATCGGCCGAGGCCGTAGAGAAGAGGCCCCACGTTTCCCAGCTGAATGGCCAGGCTGAGCGAGGCGGACAGAGCCCAACCTTCAGGCAAGGCGTGTACCAGGAGCGGCAGTTCCATCCACAGTCCGGTGATGGCGAGCCAGGAGCTTAGGCCGTACAGCATACACAGTAAGTCGACGAGCGGGCGTCGTTCGCTCGTGAAAAACCACCACCCTGCCATTGAGGCTCGTTCTCGGATAGCCGTGCCCAACAGGAGAGTCGCAGTAGATGCTCAGAGCACTTCCGATGTGTGTCGGCTCATTCTAAAACAAAGGAAAGAGCAAAACGCGACTTGGTTGACTCCATAACGCTCGCGGAGCGTCAAACGTGCTTCATCGTTCTCAAGCAAACTGAAGCTAAGAATACACGGTGTCAATTCACAAAAGTCCTCTTTCGTAAGTGCGTTTTCCCATTGGTCAGCCGACTTCCCTAATGTTATGTCCGGCAAAGTGATTGGCTGGAATATTCTCTTACGAAAATATTTAGCGCAACGCGTTATGGGGAATCTGGGCCCAAGCGTGCTATGCAGGATGGTCCGAGCTTCTCGGCTACACGAGTTTGCTCCGAGCTCGCACTACGGCGGTCATGATGGGAAGACAGTGCGAAGCGCGTGATAGCAGCGTTGATAAAAACGGCTACAAGAACGAGCACGGAGTCATAAATGCATGCGCAGAATTTGCGGCGATTTTCAAAGGAGCACCGCGTGCTCACGCGTGAGAGCCGCCATTCAGTCAGCATTTCAACAGTGCAGCGACGTCAGCGTGATTGTCGCGCTATCTTTTTGCCCACTGAACATCGCGCCTCCCACAGGCGCGTTCGTAGGCGTTTGTCCTATTTCAGGCAAGTTCTTTCGTTCCACTCGCAGCATGGAAATTTCCACTCTCAAAGGCAACAAGGGCGCACACGCAGCACTCTCGTGCAGCTCGTTTCGCTTCTCTCGAACATTACAGATAAATAAATGGACAGGTTGCTGCTACTTACGTTACACGTCCGAAGATTTTCCTGCTGTAACCAATCGGTAGAAACAATGTTTCGACAAACAAGTAAATATTAAGATTTCTCGCCGCAAACGCCACCAGGGGCTTTTGCTGCATGGCTGTGAGTGGTACGTCGTGAGCGCGGTGAAAGTGAATGCGCGACATCGTAGCCACGTGATGATATAACCTTTAGTACTTCGTGCGTGTGTGCATAGTCTGTGCGATTAAGCTCATAGAGCTTAATCTTAAGCTCAAGCTTAAGCTTAAGCTTAAGCTTAAGATTAAGCTCACCCGTGCCACTCGCTGGCGTTGCGGCGTCGGCACTGCTCCACGGCAAGAGCAAACGCGGGGGGCGCATCCGGTGGGCGGTGGACGCTAAGCAGCAGATTCCTTGCATATAAAACAATTTGGTCAGCTTGCACTACTTGTGCAAGGCTGGAGCCATCGGAGGAGCTTGTGATCACCTAGCTTCTTCCAGCTTTTTACGTGGCTCGTGACTACTCGGTCTGCTTCGGAGTGAAGACCACGTCAGTTCGGTCTCAATTTTGATGGAACTAAGGATCTAGGTGTTAATTAACATTACATTGAATAGTGTTGTCTTATTTGGTAATACTCTAATTAACGCGACATAAATTACGCAGTCTTATTTATAAGGTCGTGATCAGTATGAGTATAATGTGCCTAATTCTAATTAGCACGATCCTAATTAGCATGGAATTTGTGAGTAAGCGCCTAATTAATATGACTTAATTAGTACTTTAATTACCAAGGTCCTAATTAGCTAGGCCTTAGCTTTAGACGGCTTCATTAGCATGGTCTTAGTAAGATGTGGCTTAATTAGCTCGGTCTTAGCATGACTTGGCTTAATTAGCTTGGCCATAGCATGTCCTGACTTAACTAGCTAGGTGTACCGCCCAGCCATTTAGCTGATTAGCCGGGCGCACGTACTCAGGGAGGGAGCGATGTACGAGAGGACGAAGAGGGCGCGCGCCGGCCTAGCAACGCGCTAGAATGCACATGGTGACCATGATGATTGCACACGTGGCTTCGGCGATTAGTTCCAGCCACGGTGTTGTAAGGCGCTCAGCCAGAGCTAATCTCAGAGGCCACGGTGCTGATTATTCTAAAGGATACTTAGTGCAGAATTAAACGCTGGAAAATTAATTTAAACAGCACCTCTAAAAATATAGTTAGTAAAAGTTTCTGACACTTTTCTTGTATGGAAAGACAAACTTTTCTCAGTGGAAGGACAAATAATGAAAGATGATGCCTCTGGTTTGATGACACCACCCAACTTTGTCGGCCGTCCTTGACATTACGCCGCGTTCCATCGTAACCAATGGAACGCAGCTCACGCTGAGGGATGGAGTTTACCTTTTCATATTGTTAGCTCGTTCAAAATGGGGTGTCGCCAGAGCTAGGAAAGATTCCGAGTTTCGCCAAACTCGGGCCATCCTGCATAGAACCCTAGGGCTGCTTCGAATCTGGCTGCCGTACTATTGGAAAACTATTCGAACAGTATTTGATTTTTATTCGTATTCGATTCGGTTCTAAATTTCAGTATTAAAACACCCCTACTGAATACGTGTGTTTTACACTTAGTTGAAATTAAAGCTCACTCACCTGTTAAAAATTCGGGCGGATAGGAAGACTTCAAGGGGCAGAATGCACCGCAGTGAGATTCGACGGTGAAAGCAGAGCGCGAATGAGCCATTACTCAAACTGTGTTGATTTCCTAGTAATTCAGAAATTCGTGCGAGTCTCGTTTATGCCTGCGGGAAAAGAAGAGCTTTAGTCAAACGACTGTTATGCTTCAAGGCAAATTACCGCGCACAAAATGCGTTTTTGCGCTTTGTGACCATGGGACCAGAGCATCCGCTTCAAGTGTCACAAAATCAAGACGTAAAAGAAACATCAATCACAATTTTAAGTGCCTGTAATAATGTACATCCGGATCGCACTCCATAATACACAAAGATAAAGCAAAAAATGTTGCAGTGGCTTAGCTCGGCTGTGCCAGGATAACGTAGCGTTAGCAAAGGTTCAGCTGATTGTTCTTAGCTTTCCTGATTATCTAGGATTAGCTTGATTATCCTGCTTACAGCTGCTCCAATGACTACTTCGGGATCCGATGAGTTAAGCTTCTCCGCTTTTCTGCGCCGTTGAGCAGCATTTGCGCTCTCCTTCTCCATGGCTAAATCACACTGGCAAACGCCAGTCAGAGGCGCTATCAAGCGGCTCCAGCGCAGTGTCAGACGGCGACTGCACAGCGAAGGTGAATAGCTGCGCGCGCGCCGGCGCCAATACGTCTACCTCGGCTACGACGTCACTCCTCTGGAAAGCGCAGACCGACGGCAGCGAGTCGCGCGCGGCAGCGGCGGAGTGCGCGGGAAGTGCCGGCTACGATGCGCCAGCTCTGTGACATCATTAATCCTAGCGCATGCGCAGCACGGCTCTTGAGCCACGCGAAACTGGCTCGGCTAGGCCAGTGTAGCTAACGCTACAAAAATTGGCCGCATATCTGCGTGCTTCCCTGTAAATGTCGTCGAAATCTTCTGCCAGTTATGTTTTGCCTTGCCTCACACAGCGCCTCCTCTATGTTGAATCGGCCGCATCTGGCTGGCATTGATAAAATAGAGGAGGCGCTGCGTGAGATATAGACGCCATCTGGCAGTAGCGTCGGGAAACATGAGCTTGTGCAGAACCCAGGGCCACTGCCAGGTGGCAGCACCATACTGTCGGCAGAGGGCTTTTTCGTGCATAGCGTCGCATTTTCAGCGCAGCCTAAGAAGCACTAGGGGCTTTAGGATTACGTATCTATGCATGTTCTAGTAAAGGAACACACCACCTAGTACTTACGTATTGATGTTACGTCTCAGATATGCGTAATATTTTATTTTTGATCGACAATGTTCACAAGAACGAACGCAGCTACCAGTTCAAGATGGCTGGGCGTTCAGCAAGTGCTTAAACTTTGGCCGCGTGGCTGAATTGTGTGACAGACACACAGACAGACAGATATAAAGACAGACCAAAAGTTCTACGTTCAAATATCCCAAGAAAGACTGTCGTCTTTAAAAGATACATCAGGACGAAGAGAAAACGTCGGGTAGTGCTTACACTATGTGACGCTGGCGCCTATGGGCACCGTGCATACGTTAGGAGCCGCCACACACGCGCGCTTCCTCCAGCGCCAAAGCGGCCACGGCAGCAGATTTGGCGGGATAAGAGAGCAGACGACGCAGGCGGCCGCAAGCCACTGCGCTGTACTTTGGTGCTTCGCTTGAGGCGTTTTCTTTCCCGCTTGCTTCCAAAAGACGTCAAATTGTTAGCAGCTGTCAGAGAACGTAGCGTTAGCGCGTGTGCTTCTTTTCGCCAGACCTCGTGTATCCTCAGGCGAACGTGGCAACATAAAATGCATGAGCTGGGGGAAGACAACGGGGGTGACGAACCCATTGAGCGAAACTGCGCACGTCTAACGCGGGCCGCCTCGTTCACTAAACAATCACAGCTTATCACCCTCGGGCTAACGCGGCAGCTTCTATCGGGCCATACCAGCAATTGCACTGTCACGGACGCTGAATGAAAAAAGGCGTTCCATCGAGCGGTCATGGCACTGCATTCACTACGCTGACTTAACCAGTGCAGCCTAGTTCGTCGTCGCAGCTCGTGTTTTGCTGCCATGGCAAAACTCACTTTTGTCGTCAAACGAGTGCGATCCACCGTTCACGCCTATTCAGTTCATATACGTGCCCGGAGAATTACTGTAGGTGTTACTGCACCCAACAACGCAGCAATTATTCCTGGAGTTGGGCATTCCTACGAACAGCGCAATCGACACAATACGAACCGCCCGCGAAAATACCTCGCGCCGTCACAGCGGGAGCGTGGAGCGAGCAGGGGTGCAATGGAGGAGCGATGTTTTATGCTATATTATTCTTATAGTCCACCACCTGCGGCTGACTGATCGCGTTGATAACGCGGACGGGCCGTCGCTCTGGTCACTGGCCAAGCGCGAAAAGCACGAAAAGTATAGTGATCGTAAAATGCATCGTTCCTCGATTTCACCCCATTGCGAGCGCGTGAGAGCATCCCGCCAAATCTGCGCTTCTTGCCGCTAGGGACGCCTTCGCTCGGGCAGCGGAGTTACGTCTGCACAGAGCCTATGACGCACCTGGGATCGCATGTGTGTTGGGTGACAAAATATAAAAGAAGTTCACGAAAAATATTACTGATACAAGGCCGGGATAATGCAAAACCATTCCGTTGTGTTTCTGTTCTGTTCTGCCTGACCTCAAACCTTCGGCATCGCAAGTACAGGTGGGAAACAGTGGCATTTTGTGAAGAACCCAACGAAACAATCTCTCTGCTTACAAGAAATGTCTTTCCTTTCTTATGAAAGTTATAGCATCACCTGATCTGATACGATTTATTATTTGACCGGCTGGGTTGGCTCGATAAGCGCGTAGAGGTGGAGAGGAATTAGTTGGGCAGAGCTTTCAGAACTAAAGCGTAGGATGAGGCCTCAGCTTGCGTGCTTGGTTGGTTCGCTTCACATTGCATTTTATGAACTGGCTTGCGATTATAGCGGCAGCTTGCAGCAGGGCGGCAAAAAACAAAAAAAGAAAGAAAGAAATAGCGCATGCTCAGGAAACAAGAAATGTCGGAACTTGTAATGCCACTCGAAATAACAGTTCTACGCAAATACCTTTTTATTTTGCCTTCACCTACAAGTAACCGCTTCTGAATGGTCGGCAGACAGCCATGTTCTGTTGCA
Organism: Rhipicephalus sanguineus; assembly: GCF_013339695.2. Lineage (NCBI taxonomy): Eukaryota > Metazoa > Arthropoda > Arachnida > Ixodida > Ixodidae > Rhipicephalus > Rhipicephalus sanguineus. Next base: position 5,913,574 of record NC_051186.1, read on the forward strand.
TCTGGATGAAGGCACCGTCCGGCTATTACGTTAATGTGTAGGGTTTTGTTGAGCACATAAATGATCTGTTTAGTGCGTACACGTTTTGAAGACTTCGTGTCACCCATAGGCGGTGAAAGCGCACAACAATAACGAAGAAGAAAAAAAGGGGGGGGGGGCAGCTACGCACTAGTGGTGTCAAGACTGTAGAAGCAGCGGAGCTGGTGGCCCAGGGCTGGGCAGTATCGCGATACAAGAGTATCGCGATAGCATTTCAGAGATACTTTTGAGTATCTGTATTTCTGTATCGAGATACATTTGAAAAATTTCTTTGTATCTCAGTAGTGAAATACTTTTACGATGTATCACTTGTATCGCGATACAATGCAGGACACGGGTATCTCGTTACATTTTCTTTTTGTCGGAAATGAGTTGACGCGTGTTTCTAAGGGGGTATGACGTTTTTTTTTTCATTTGTTTTTGTGCCAAGACAAGCAAAGGCGCGCCGCTGGTCGCCGACAGAAAGGACAGCGATGGCTTCCCCTCAAGCACAGAATAGCCCATGTGGTAAAGCGCGCGACGCCGCAGACGGCAGAATCGCGGAGGCAGTGTTGTAGGCCTCTGCCGACGAAAGTCGATGTCTCTCAAGGCCAGTGTAGCTCGCCTAGTTTTTTTCGGGTGGCAAACCATTACTTCGTGACCACCGGCGCGGATACCGCCTTGGAACAGAGGCTTTGCAATGCTTCGCGGACTTTCAGTTCTCAAAGCGGCGGCACTTCTAAAAGCAGTTCCCATAGTCACGGCGGAAGTGACTAGAAGATGGCTATCTTTGTCGCGCTTTCAGCCACCTCCTCCAGCGTGTCAGGGTGCGTTCCTAGTTTATCACAAGCGTGAAACGGTCTTTTGTGGTACCAGGCTCCGCCACCACCGGAGACGACTTCGCCTGTTGCGGCTTGCTGAAATGGGTGGTGGTACCGTCAGTGGTGGTGACACCTTTATTGAAGAGTGACCCCTTCGGCCCAGGCGACGAGTGCTTGCTGTAGTTGGGGCACTCTGAGCAGCTGTCCCTGATTCCACGTCTGTTTAGAGAGCTTGCAGGAGCGACTTGGGAGGACTTACACCCTCTCACCCCCAAACAACGTGATTTTAGGAAGCCAATTTTTGGATTGTGCAGTTTCGACATATTGGGCTCCATTGCGCGTATGTAATTATGACCGGCCTGTATGGGCTGCAGAATCCTGAGTCGTCTGACCCGGCGCCGACCGGGCCAGACGGCTGAGGATTCCGAAGATGGGGGCCGACTTGGGCTTCTGAGCGGTCAGAACAACCCACGTGAGGAAGGAAATGTTTCACACAGCAACCTACTTAGCAAAGCCGATCTTATGTGCAAAGTAAATGTATACTTTTTCTCAATTCACTGGTGTTCATTAGTGATTCGAGTGATTTGCTTAAACTCTGCTATTTCTAGCATAGCTCATTTAGTTGTCACCAAGCATGTCGATTTCGGTGCCCAATGGTTGTTACTGTTGCTGTGAAACAGTGTACTTTTTTATTGCGATTGATATGTGTAATTATGTCATTATTAATAATCATGTACTTTGTAAGCCGCCCCCCCCCCCTCTGTGATGTCCTAATGGCGCTGAGGGTACCGTAATAACCAAGTAAACTAAAAGGTTCAATGTACTGCAACTTTATATACGCCATTATGCTGAACTTATAAATGTCCTTGCGGAATACGAGCATCTTTGAAATAAAAAAGAAGTATTCTAGTATCTGTATTGCAGTATCTGTATTCCGGAATACTTTTTTCGTCATATTGCAAAAGTATCTCCGAAATATCCCGTTATGCTAAAGGCAAATGTATCTCAGTATCTGTATTCTAAGCTTCCGGTCCATGTATTTCGATATCTGTATTCTGGAATACTTTTCCGAGTATCTCTGCCCAGCCCTGTGGTGGCCTAGCCCGCCTCCTTTGCGTCATGATCATCGCCAACTGACTTCCATTACCCGCTCCATTGCCATACTGTAGTATACATGGGTATGCTACGTTTTATCCTTTGCCATTTTCGTTTCCCTCCTTCTCACCATCACTTTCCATTCCCACCCTCTTGTTATGCTATACTATATATAGCTATGCTGTGCTTTCTTTCTTCTTGTCTTTCTTTCGCTCTCTCTCTATTCATTTCTCTCTCTCTCTCTCTCTCTCTGTTTCTCTTCCTTTCTGTCTTTCATTCTTCAAATCTTTCTTTCTCTCTATCTCTTCTTTCGTTGTCTCGCCCATAGCAAATCAATCATACGGTTCCCTTAAATGCTTGTTCTGCTACCGCGCCTGAATGGCCTCTAGTGGTTACGACAGTCAACTTCGGGCTGTGGGCACTCGGGTTCGAATCCCGCCTCGGAAAATAATTTTATTTGGTTTTATTTTTTTTCTTATCCTCTTCCTCTCCCCTTCTCATCCCGTGTGGTCCGTGTGGTTGGGAAGAGACATGAGGACAAGTAAAGATGCACACCGGCAACGAAAGTGAACGCGGCTCCTGTGCGGGATCCCAAACATATTTGATTTTATAAGCTTGCGGGGTTGGTGTCCGTTTTTAATTGCCCTCATGTGTAACGCAAACTTAAATCGCCTTACAAATTATCCTCTTATATGAATGAACAGTTTGCTAATATTGTTTTCTTTAGTTCCGTGCATACTGTCTCGCGTGTAATTTTCTTTTTGTTTTTCAGGAATACATTGATGGAAATTACAAATGCTCCCCGTCCACATGAACTTTGTGACAGATGTTTCATAAGCATCAAATATGCCCTTCCTTAGCGCCTTGGTTTATTGGTTCACTTCGTGCCCTACTGTGTTTGATCTTGACACGAAATATTGCTATTCTCAACGTGATTTTCAAGCGTAAAACCGCTCTACGGTTCTCCGGGCACAGTGAAGTTGATGGCGACGTTTATTCGCTTATCGACATCCGACAGAAAGTTAGAAAGGAACCTTCACATGAACGGAAAATATACGCAAGGTAAGATCACGTTCTCATCGGCGATATAAGCGCTGATCGCTTCTCTTCGGGACTGATTTGCTCATAGAAGGCCGCTTCCTGCCTCGTTAAGGTATATCGTTAGAAATATTTCTATATTTTTTTCCCATAACTGACCGGTTTGTGTCTGTCCGGGCAGCTTAAAAGGATACCTCTAATGCGTTACGTAAAAAATTAAAAGTAATTGCTATATAATTATCAGAATTACCTGAAACACGTCCACCACGCCAAAAGTAATGACTACGAATGTCTCCGCACGAAAAGAAAATGACTTGAATATCTGTGTGTGTAGGCTGTGCAGCAAACTAGGATCTTTGCGGTGTCATCAATATTACGTATATTATATCCCTAGAACCGAAAATTTAGTCATTTTAATGAAGGTTACAATTCAGTCGAAATCCTAGAACATCAAAACTCATTCACCGTTTTCAATTATCTTAGTTCATTCATTGCACAGGCTAATGTCTAAGAAAGAACCATGAAAAGTTTGATTGGAAAATGTTCACTTGCCCCGCAACGGTGGTCCAGTGGTTACGGCGCTCGACTGCTGACCCGAAGGTCGCGGGATCGTATTCCGGCCGCGGCGGCTGCATTTTCGATAGAGGCGAAAATGTTTGAGGCCCGTGTACTTAGATTTAGGTGCACGTGAAAGAAACCCATGTGGTCGAAATTTCCGGAGCCCTCCACTACGGCGTCCCTCATAATCATATCGTGGTTTTGGGACGTTAAATCCCAGATATTATTATTATTATTATTATTATTATTAGTATTATTATTAAAATACTCATTTATTCAAAGATGACGACCTTCTGCGCAATGAAACCCAACTGAAAATCAGGTTTCGAGAAAGTAAAACAAGAATTAGGTTTTCCAAAGATGTCATTTACGGTTTGAGGGCTGTTATGAAAGAGGCCTTATCTTTTGAAGAAAGCGTCATTTTATGGGGTGGCGACATACCTTAAAGCAGTTGAGATCCCATTTGTACTTGAACGCGTGCCCCATAGCTGAGTCTTCACACAGGAGACTGCGACCTCTTCATGCAGCGAGCGCCTCGCACACTATAGTATCCCATGTGGTACAATGCCACAGAGACATAGAAAATCTTAGGCGTGTGCGCACGTGCTGCCTGTCGTTCATTTTTTTTCTTTTGCATTAGTTTTAAGTTGATGTTTTTTCTTTCACTTTCTAGTTGAAATAACAAACGGTTTTACTTGTATGGAACAGAAAGCAGGTGGGAATTATGGCCTTGACATACTGAAAGCCGAGTGCATGGTATTGCTCTGTCATTTCAAGGCACAGAGGACTAGAAACACGAGAAGCTATGACTCGATCACGACATTATAATTGTGCAGGTGGTTGACTAATGATAAACAAGCGCAGCTTGTTCGAAATGGCGTATTTGGCTCCTGGCCTTTGTTGCTTTGCCTGTGCGGCTTCGTAAATCCAGGCACCCTTATATGCGAAGTGAGAACGCTTTGGAAGCCTGGAACGAACGCGCATCCGACGCCTCTGAACGCTGGCGCCTTTCACGATAAGGAGTCGACAGACGAGGAGCAAATCGATAGGCACTACATTAAGAGAGGACTTGGTCGCATGGTGACAATGAAAGTAGGTCGCAATCACACGCGTATGCGCATATTTCCGTTTCGCCAACGGTAGCTATCGAGCCTGTGCTCCGAAAGGAAGGCGCTAACGGGCCCCACTATGAAGAAAAAAGGTTTTCCCCGCGGTTGTGAAGAGTTTGTGTTTCCGGAAGATGTGCCGGTGATTCGCAAGGAAGTGGCAGGCTACTATTCTTTTACGTTTTCTGCGAGAGACAGGTTTGAGTCATGTTTGATGAGACATACTGCATAGAAAGAGTCGCTCAGGCAAAGCAATTGCCAGACAGGTCTGCCAAGATAACCCCGCCTGTGGCAACACGACCACCACTATCGAGCTTAAGGCTTCGTGTATACATCTGAAGCTACGAGGCTCGGGGCTGGTTCTTTGTGACTGTGCGCTTCTTTTTCAGCACACAATACGACCTTGAAACACAGACAGCTAAGGCTTTCGCTTTAAAGAACATATGAAGTGTCTGGGCAAGCTGTGTGATCTCGGATGCCATGAAAGGGTACCTTAGTGGCCCACGATGCGCAGGGACGCCTACTTCTTCAATGGACCATTGCAGATATTGAAATACAATATGAGCTCCAACAAGTGCCGCCGCTGCAGAGACCATTTGTCAGGACTTGGTATGTACGAGGTCTCACACAACACTGAGAAGGTTCTACACGACTATGACATTCCTGTAATGTTTTCGGCTCCTCCCATTTCGTCAAATTTTTTGTCCTTCGATATGGGGCAACATAAAACGAAGTTGCAGAGCGAGGTGAATGAATTAATTTCTGGGGTTTTACGTGCGAAAGCCGCCATATGATTGTGAGGCTCAGCATTTGTGAATACGCGTCCACCATGGAGTGCGAAACAGATTAAACAGCTAGATTGGGAAGAAGAAACATAAAGAACAATGCTATCAACGAGTGTTGCTTGCAATAGCCTCGAAAGTCACATGCTATGTTTCCTGGAAGCGTGAGTACCCATTGAGATACGGCAAGCATTGTTGGGCGCCTCATTTCATTTGAGTGGGTAATTAGTTTGTCACCATGACTGCCTCCGCTCATCATATCTTCACCTGTTTGCATTAGTGCTACATGAAAGGACGACGAATGATACATTTCATCAACTTCGGTCAATCAGGTTTTGATACGGCTGATTTGTGACATTTTGTTGCGATTTTATGTGTGTAATTAACCCCCTGCGATAATGCCCCACACGGGCGCTGAAGGTATACGTAATATATAATAAAAATAAATAAATCTTTTAACTATATGCGTCCTATTTCTTTCAGCTTGTGCATACATTCGATTATGAAGCACTTGTGCTTTATTCCACACACTTCAAGCATGAAATGTGCATACGACGTCTGCACATTATCAGTACAATTCCACTCCACTGGACTACACGCCGTAATGGTCTGGTCGTAATGGTGCTCGACTGCCGACCCGAAGGTCGCGGGATCGAATCCCGGCCGCGAGGGCCGCATTTTCTATAGAGACGGAAATGATAGATGCCCGTGTACATAGATTTAGGTGCACGTTAAAGAATGTAAGGTGGTCTAAATTTTCAGATCTCTCCACTACGGCGTCCCCCATAATCACACAGAGGTTTTACGACGTAAAACCAATACAATTACTATTATTATTCTGGTCTGCCATTTAGTAAATGGCAACGAATGGGAAACTTTGCGAACACGTTTAACTACACGGCACGCGGGGGCAAAATCTTTTGAACATTGCATTTGGCAGGACGAACTTACGCTGATTGACGCGCCCGCCTCCAGCAGCTCCTTGCACAGGGGGACCTTGGCGACCGGTGCCCCTCTCGACTGCTGCGCCGAATGCGACAGCTCCTAGTGAGCACGACGTCTCTACCCAGTAAGCATTGCTTCGCGAGCTCTTCCTCCAACGCAATTCCCAGCGCATCCGCCTTGACCTCGCGGCGGCTGGCGACGTCAATTTCGATCGCCTGGCGGAGCTCGCCGATCAAGTTCATGAAGCAACCTCCCCATCCGTAACAGCTGTCTTACTGCCTGCAGACACGGCGGTTTCCCGCCTTGAGGCCCGCATCGACGAGCTCGCCGCCTCATGCCGCACTCCGTAGCCCCCTCCAGGAGACTTGTTCGCCTCGTCCCAGTAATCGCGCGCTTTCATGCACACGATAAGTTCGGAGTCCCAGCCCTCCACCGCTCTGCTGGTACCACTGGCGTTTCCGACACCGCGCTACAAAATGCCCACCCCCCTGCTCGTGTCCGGGAAACGCCCGCCGGGATCACTGACGGCAGCATGTGATCTCGCTTCTCGTCCCAGCCGCCTTTTCACGGTAACATACCAGTTATCCCGCGCCAGGTTCCTTATAGATACAGGCGTAGAAACGTAGAAATAGTACTGTGCCCCCGACTAAGGCTGATCGTTGTAAGTCATCTGGGCAGTCGCTGCGTGCTGCCAACGCCTCGTCTATAGCGACGCATAGACGAGCGTATAGCGACTATAATAGACGACGTACAGCGACTATCGTCTAAATGCTCATCTAAATAGCTGTCCCAGGAACTCCGCCATCTTGCTTCTACTTCGTAATTCACAACCGACATTCGCCACGTGAAAGGCGCTAACAACACGGCCGCAGATGCCCTTGTTCGTATAGCCGTAGTTGACTCTCCATCTCCAGCCATCGACTTGGCCTCATTCTCCTCCGCACAGCAGAATGATAGAGAGCTCACCGCTTTTCGGGAGAACCCCGTTTCCCCCGACTACGCGGTCTGCCCCATCCATTATTACCTGAACCCCTGTCAGCTGACCTTCCCCGCCCTTTCGTTCCGGCTTCTTTACGTCGCACCGTTTTCCACTCTCTAAACATCTGTAACCCCGGCATTCGGGCTACTCAGTGCCCTCGCACCTAGCGCTATGTCTGGCCTGGAATCAACGGTGATGTGCGTGCTTCAACGCGCATGATCCTGACAGATGACAAAGGTTGCCCGTCATACGAAGACGCCTCCCGAAGCTTTCCTTCCACCCGGTCGTTGTTTCGACCATGTTCATCTTGACATTGTGGGCCCTCTACCCGTGTTTCAAGGATACCCTTATATACTCACCATGGTCGACCGTTTCACATGCTGACCAGAGGCTATTCCCATTCAGGATATCACCGCTGAAGCGGTTGCCCGCGCTTTCATTTCTACGTGGGTATCTCGGTTCGGCTGACCGTGACAACAGACCGTGGACGTCAATTCGAATCATCGCTGTTTACTTGCCTTAATCGCATCCGCGGAGCCAGACATTGCCGTACCACTGCGTATCAACCCTGCGCCAACGGCATGCGGGAACGCCTTCACCGACATCTGAAGCCTGCCCTGACCACTCGCCTAAATATTGGCCGTGGTGCTCCTGGGTTTACGGGCTGTCATCCTGGAAAACCTACAATGCTCAGCGGCAGAGCTGGTGTATGGCAGTCCTCTGCGGCTTCTTGGCGACTTCTTCACACCAACGCAGCTACCAGACCAGCCAAAACAATTCCTACAACCAATTTGGACCACACTTTAGTTCACGTAAGTTTTACAAAGTGGTGAAGTGCCGAACGTTGAGTCGTTCGGCACTTCACCATTTTGGAAAACTTACGAAATTCTCGTATATAGAAATAAGGCATCCGACAGTACACCCCTCAATGTACAACTCAATGGAGCCCCAATTCAAGAGGTTGAAACCATTCGAATTCTCGGGGCCCACTTCAATAATCGGGGTAACAACTCATTTGCCATACAGAAACTAAAAACTTTCTGTCTTCAAATTTCTCGCATGATTAGTCGGGTGGCCAATCGACGACGAGGGATGAAAGAACATGACATAATGCGACTCATTCAGGCATGTGTCATCGGTCGCATCACCTATAGCTTCCCCTACCTGAGAATTTTGAAAGCAGACGAGCATAAAATAGACAGAGTCATACGTGTTACTCTCAAGAAGGCTCTCCTTCCCCCGTCACTCACGGACCGTCTGCTTCAAATGGGGCTTCACAATACCGCATCCGAACTATTCCAAGCACACTACACGAATCAAGTCATGCGCCTGGCCATAACTAGAACGGGACGGAAAACGCTATCAGAACTTGGCATCGAAGCCCCCATTCAGAGCAGGGGGAAACAACGTATCCCGCATGAACGGAGGCAGGACTTCATCATCAAACCACTACCACGCAACATGCATCCACAGTTCCACGAACATCGACGTCGGGCACGGGCCAAGGCTCACGACAAATACTCAGACACTGAGGGCGCCTTCTTTGTCGATGCAGCTGGACCAGTGAACGGCAAGTACACGGCAAGCGTCGTTCATCAAGGAAAACAGATCGATTGTATATCAGCCCAGGACACAGACGCAACTAGCATGGAAGAAGCAGGAATCGCCCTCGCCCTACGAAACCCCGGATCCACCTTCGTTCTGACAGACTTACAATCAGCCTACCGAAATTTCTGCAAAGGCCATATTGGCTCCATTGCTCACCGAATCCTCACACAGCTATCGTCCCCACGCTCAGAGGGAGAATGGAAACAGCTAATATGGATACCCGGCCACTGCGGAGTTAGAGGCAATGAGCTCTCCCACGCCTCGGCCCGAGAATTACTCTTCCGGACCTCCGACGCTGGCATATCGCACCCACCCTCGGCTATGCGTATGGACCCGCTTCTCACATACACAGAAATTCTACAACACCAAAGACTCGAAAGACGGAAACTTCCGCCTCCGGGGCCGAACCTCAGTAAGGAATCGCAGGTAGCGTGGCGTCGCCTGCAGACACTGTCGTACCCAAATCCATACGTACTATCTAAGATAGATCCCGACGCACACAAACCACAGTGCAGGTTCTGCGACAATAAAACAGCCACGCTGTACCACATGGTATGGGAATGTCCGCACAATCCACCCATGCAACCCGGGACACAACTAAACATAAAATGGTGGGAGGCAGCTCTGTCCAGCTCGGATCCGAAGTCCCAAGAGGCCCTCGTGAAACGTGCGAGGACAGCGGCCCTCGCCAATGGGATCCCGGACTAAAGATCCCACTCACCGATCTGCTCAAGAACATGAAATAAACGTTTTATTCTCTCTCCTACAACCAATTGCCCACTTGGTTGTATAGGAATCCAGTGCCTATACAATCGAGTGCCCACTGCACTCTCCAGTTCCGTTCCAAGTGATGCCGCGGCTATCCTAGTAAAGCGCTTACCCCCCCCCCCCCTCCCCCCCCGCTGCACATGCGTCACGTCACGCAGCCCGCATTGGCAAGCGACGTCTCCGTAAAACATTTCGTGCATATTCTCCGTCGTACCATCGGCCCAACCCGTATAAGCAATAAATTTTAGTTTCGGATACCTTGAAATCCATGTGTGCTTCTTAGTCTGTGGTGCCGTAACTATGTCTGCAAGGTGGGAGAAAAAAGTCTCTCCTTGATTGTCGCTTCACTATAACGCAATTTCTCGCATATTTTATTTGTAGCTCACCCTTACTTCGCGCCATTTTTCTTATTTCCTACTCAGTTACTGCGTGTTTCCTTCAGAAGTTCAAATTCATAGTGGCATTCCTTAGTGATTATTTTTCATCACTTCCAGCTTCCGATTTTCCCCGCAACTCTGTCTTACTCGGTTTTATACCGGAAGTTGCTTTACGCTTAGCCGTCAGTTTTATAGTGTTTAGTATTTACCGAAATAAATATTACCCTTTATAAAACTTTTATACAGTCGTATTTGTGGTCCTACTTCCGCCTATTATACGATCACATAGGTTGCTACACGGCTGTTCTAATCGTCTGTCATCCTTCTAAAAAATAGCCAAATTTCCGTTCGCGGATTAATCGACATTTCGAGCATTCAATTAATATATACGTATATGACTCCATGTTACATCTTTATTAACAGCGATTACTCGATCAGTGGCTAAACCAGGCATTGATTGCTCGTTAATCTATTAAAAAATCAATCGGGCATCCCTACCTTCCTAGGTCCCGCATTTCCCCTTAAGTATTCGTCCTCGATGGCGAAATAACTTTGGCGGGCACATGCAAAGTCCTTCGCTGGCCTTGCTCCAGCATATTGCGTGGAAGTCCGCAATGAAACTATGGCCGCAGGGCAAACAGAGTCGCGCTGTCATTGGGGCGTATGTACAATGCGAAGAGCAGGTCGCGCACGCGTTTCCTTGTGGCAGTACGCGACGGCAAATGTTTATCTCATGTGCCACTTTTCATGGATATACGGATGCACGCTGGTAGGCATCTGCCACTGCGGCAGCAACTGATAAACAAAAGCGTGGAGAGAGCCTAAGAACAGCTGCAATAAATGACGTGCAATGCCCTCGCGCCGCCATTTGAGATGACAGTTTGAAAAATCTATGAAGCCTGCAAGCAGAATAGGGGCTGTGCAGTACAGAAGCAGGAACGCCAGATTTAAGCCTCTCATGCAGATGCAATACTCGGAACCACACAGACTGTTCCTGCCGCTACTTTCTTTAAACCTTACGCGACCTAACACTGCTATTAGGTACAACAGCGGTGCAGGTTAGCCTCTGCTGTCGGTATCAACCTTTACTATAGAGCGAAGCGGGAACGTTGTACGCCAACACAAGCTCTGTAATCATGTAAAAATATTGAATTGAAACTGAACAGAAAAGGTGAAAGACCGCAAACTACAAAATTATATGAAAATGTGGTTTTCGCACGCGAAAACGACGAGTTGCACTCGACGGCTACTCTTATGGAAAGCTTTTAGAGTGCCCACATCAAATACATAAGGCAAGACGACAAACAAGCGCTTACTCGAAAGACGTGGCCCAACGTTAGGAACGAGAGGACAGAAGGGACAGAAGGAGCGCCCACCACCTCCTTTGTCAGGCTGAAGAAGCGGAAGTTCGTGCTCCTTGAAGAATGAGAGGACTTCCCCCCGTGAACAAACAGCCTGGGACGGCCCTTACTACGGTTCCTCGACAGCGAGTCCGCACCCTCAAGGAAGCACCGCTCTTGATTTTCCTCGTCAGCACTTCGGGAAATACTTCGGTTCAGGGCAAGAAGTTCATGGGCTGCGACTTTGGTTCGGCTAAGTTCCAGACCAGGCCACCACGGATGCCGGACAACTCAGTAGTTCTTGGGAATGTTTCTATTCCTGAGAAGGTTGCTTCTGTGCTCAAGAAAGGACCAAAGTTAACTATAAATCCCAAAGTCGCAGCCCACGAACTTCTTGTCTCGAACCGAAGCGTTTCTCAAACTGCTGACAAGGAAAATCACGAGCGGTGCTTGCTTGAGGGTGTGGTCTCGCTCTCGAGGGAGCGTAGTAATGACCGTCCCAGGCTGTTCACAGGGGTAGTGTCTCATTCTTCAAGGAGCACGAACTTTCGCTTCTTCCGGCTGACAAAGAAGGTGGTTAGCGCTCTTTCTATCCTTTCTTTTTCCTCGTTCCTAACGTTAGGCCAAGGATTTCAAATAGCTATACACCAACTAGCCCAGCAAAGCGTGTAATTAGGCGCTTTTTCATAACTCATAACGAATGTCTCTTGAAGGGAATAATAATAATAATAATAATAATAATAATAATAATAATAATAATAATAATAATAATAATAATAATAATAATAATAATAATAATAATAATAATAATAATATCAGGGGTCTTACGGGGCAGAACCACGATATGATTAGGAGGCACGCCGTATGGAGGGCTCCGGAAATTTTGACCATCTGGTGTTCATTAACCTGCACTGACATCGCACGGTACACGGCTTTCTAGCATTTCGCGTCCATCGAAATGCGACCGCCGCGGCCGCGATCGCACCCGCGACCTACGGGTCAGCAGCCGAGCACCGTAACCGCTACGCCACCGCGGCGGACCTGAAGTGAATAAGTCTGTCTTAATGTTTACCACTTCAGATTCCTTAACGTGCAAAAAAAATTGCAATAGAAGCAGCGTTGTGCATTTGGTGCCGATTTAGGTGCGGCAGCCCATGCTCGAATGGCAGTCAATGTTTGAAACGTGAGAGAACGGCAGACCAGAGTGAAGGAAAAGTACAAAAGAAAAACTCGCAGGGTCCGTCATGCATTCGCCTAAAAAGACTCAAACATAAAAATATTCACACAGTAATTGTAAACCAGGGAACAGTACAATGATACACCATCAGCTGTTAGCTGACTGCATGTTAACACTTTGGCATGTGTAACAACGACTGCACTCTGGAAACCCACTCAGGTACATCGATCTGCATTTCCTGCATTTAGACAAAACGAGACACAGATTCGCAAAAGTAATCGCGCACAAATCCGGCTTCCACATCTGCATAGTGAAATGCCGGTCGGATTTGCTATATGTACTATGCGAGTCCAGGAGCATAATAAAGTCTAAGGTACGCCATCTTCATCTTAAACGGAAAGAAACCGTGGATATGGATTTAAAGGTAGCTGTGGATTTAAAAGTAACTCCTTTTTCACATTTGTGTGTGATATATCCCAGAAAAACACCCCGCTCCAGTAGTCTATAAAAACGTGATCAATGGTCTCCGTTTTTTTTTTGCACAGAAAACAATATGAACCTCATAGAAAGGATAACCGGTGTTCTTCCAACCATTTTTTAGCTGGTAAAGTGCCGGTGTGCAATTTATAGAAAAAAATGTCTTAACCCCCGGTGCTACGAGCATTCTTTTCACGTGTTTAAGAACATATTGACTTGGACCTGCACAGTACAGTTCATGGTACAACGGCACAGACAATAAAATATAAACAAGGTCTTTATACGATTGCCCACGTGACACCTCAGTCAAATATTAAAGGGGCCCTGCAACACCTTTCTTTGTTATATTGGAATAGTCCCATTATTGACGTATGACTCTTCACGAGCCATATGCCGCAAAAATTTTTCGAATCCGTCAAGTCTAAGTGGTGTTACCAAATTATAGAGATCACGTTCCGCAGCTTTCTCTCTCAACTCAACGCAGCGAGCGCGCGGAAAGCTGCGCGCGGCGTGAGGGGAGGGAGGGAGGGCGGAGCTGCGAGGAGGCGACGTCAGCGCCGGCGGCATTTTTTTTCATTTTTTTCTCTCTGGCGTCTCGGCGCAACCACGTGGTCTGTGCCGCCACTTCCGGTCGGCTTGCGTCGTTCTCGTCGAGCGGAGTCGATCGCGCTGTGTATCGCGCGTGCTTGAAAACTGCGCGTCGGTTTGGTAATATTGGGTGTGCACCTCGAACGCCGTAGTGTTTTCATCGCTCTGCCAACCATGGAAGCAAACGTGCGCGCTCGTTTGGAACGAATGACAGCTGAGATCGGTTTCGGCCCATACTCCGATACACCGCCTCGTAAGACGGCACTGGCTGACGACCCCGAAGCGCCGCCATTACCGGACGCCAGCATTGTTGTCGGAGACACGCTGCGCCCGTGCCTCGGTCGGTCGTGAGAACGTGCCGACGATGCAGTTCTCAGCTGACGAGGCAACACTCGAACGGCTGCCACTCTCAACGGCAACCGGCGATGGTCAAAAGCACAGAAATATTCACGTTTTCGGCACTGCGCATGGCGAAGAAAACGGAACCACGCAACTACGAGCAGACGAGCTGTCGGTGAGACCGGAAGTGCTAATATTAATGTTCGTTCGGTGTTTTTAACGCGATAACATAATATAAACATACATATTATCTACTTATTGAACTCAAAATTAACAACGAAAGTAATAATGAGGGTGTTATCGTGATTATAACATCAGCCAATGGTAGAACTGCCGACAATCGCGTCATATTTTGCGGACTAATACATCATTTGTCGAGAGAAGAGGGAGCGATTTTCAGCTGACTTTGAGAATTTATTGTAAATTCCAGGCCGTGCGCATCGCTATAATATTTGGCTCGCGTGTTCTCGGGAGCCTCGACTACCGATCGGCAGCGCTTTTTGAGCATGCTCGAAAAGTGTTGCAGGGCCCCTTTAAAACGAAAAACGTTGTGACAAGGAACGGAAAGGCGAAACCACTTCATTAAGATAGCCCCATATGGACCCTTGCACACCTTGTGACGAGCCTATGAATCCCGGTAAGACTCTACACAGCTTCAGTTGTATCACTGTCCTCAGAAAGGGGTCGTCTCTGTCACGGAGCAAAAGGATCGACGAGTTGCAACGCTGACAGAACATAGCATAGTCTTGTGTAGTATCGTACAGCAACGCTGCAGAAAAGGAAAGTGACGCTGGGGAGGAGGAAAATGACGAGGGGAGAGAGTAAAGCACAGCACATAAATAATGAGAAAGAGAGAAATAGAGATAGAGAGAAAGAAAAATAGAAAGAAAGAGGAAGCAAGCAAGAAATACAGAGTGAGACAAACATAGGAAACAAACAGAAACGAAGATAAAAAGAGAAAGAAATATGAAAAAAAGAGAGAGAGAAAGAAAGAAATAGAAATATAAAGACAAAGAAGACAAGAAAAGAGGGAAAAGAGAAAAAAAAGACAGTGAGAAAGAAAGAAAAAACTAAATAGAAACAAGGAAGGCCTCCCAGCTCCACAGAAAAATATCGAGAAATAGAGAAATACGTCGCCCAGCGAGCTGCGACGGGCCCGTGCTTCGCTGTGCCAAGCTTCGCCCAACTTAGTGCAAATTTCCCGCATTTTTAAAGACGATAGTTTTTCTTGGGGAACTTAAACGCAGAAATTTTGGTCTGTCTGTCTGTCTGTCTGTCTGTCTGTCTGTCTGTCTGTCTGTCTGTCTGTCTGTCTGTCTGTCTGTCTGTCTGTCTGTCTGTCTGTCTGTCTGTCTGTCTGTTTTTCTTTTATTTCGCTCTCAGTCAAATGCGGTAGCCGCGGTCACGCATCGAACCGCCGTTATCTAGCTTAGCAGCGTTACACATTTATCTCCACAGATAAAATTTACTCTTAACACTCCTTCAAAACCACATTGTCCTATAAGAAGTATTGCGTGAAACACCTCGTACAATCGCGACATCTCGTAATACACAAAAGAACTGGTAAGACATCATGACAGGTGTTTCACGTGTTCATCGACTCGAGGTTTACTCACGAGAAGGGTGATCAGCAGCGCATCCCGATGCCATTCCACGTCGGCGGCCAGCCTTTGTAATTTAGGGTGCGAAAAGAAACGCCCGACGGTGCTGTTGCGTTGTTGGCACCTTGCGGTTGTCGTCATCAATAGCAAATCCAACAAGCTCTATGAAGACTTTGGCTTGACTGCGCAAGATCACACATGGCGTGGAATGATAAGGCGATATTGACTTGAGAGTTGCCGTCTTCTGTGTGCGTACGCCGATAACCTGATACTAAGGCCATTGTTATCAGGAGCTGCACCTTTACACCTACATAAAAGTGAACGCCAATGAAGCGAACGATAGAGTTTGTCAGAAATACGCATTTAGCGATTAAGCACATACTTATTCATTTATTTAATTGATTCGTAGATTCAAGTGCGACCACTCCAAGTTCAAACTTGGGACATTGTATTTAACGGGGAAATAAGAAGGGCGCGCAAGTCACCACAATTTGAGAACATTAAGTTGTTGATGATAAATAGGTGGAATGAAGAAGAAGCTTCAAGCAAGTGAAGCTGTTGTTATTGACGTTTAGGGCTGATAGGCCATTCTTCTAAAATAGAAAATTGCGTTAGTTGGAAGAGTATTGACATTTTGACGCAGCGTTCAACGACAAAGAAGCAAATAATTGGCCGCGTATCTCCGTGCTTCGCTGCAAATGTCGTCGAAAGACGATAGTCTTCTGCCGGTCGTACTGCATGAATCCTACTCCTCCTCTATGTTGAATCGCCGCATCTGGCCCATAGCTTCGCATTTTCAGCGCAGCCCAAAAAACACTAGCATTTTCAGCGCAGCCTAAGAAACACCAGGGTCTTTAGAATTACGTATCTATGTATTTTCTAGTGAAGGAACACACCACCTAATAATTACGTATTAATGTTGCGCCTCTGATATGCGCAATATTTGTTTTTTGATCGACAATGTTCACAAGTATGAACCCCGCTACCCATTCAAGATGGCTGGGCGTTCAGCAAGTGGTTAAACTTTTGCCAGGTGGCTGAATTGGGCGACAGACAGACAAGCAGACAGACAGACAGACAGACCAAAATTTCTGCGCTTAAGTTCCCGAAGAAAGACTATCGTCTTTAAAACAGAAAGCACACGACGAGCGCTCGTCCTGTGCTTTTTGTTTCTGCGTGTTCGTCTTTCAGAGCTCCATGAACCAAGATTACTCATGTTGCGAGTTGTCTGGACGAACAAGCATCGATGAAACGTGACTGTTCGAATGGGGTGGATGCACAGAACTTAAATGGTTGGTCTTGGCGATTCGGTCGTTGTCATTGAGACGATCTGATGGCGGAACGTGAGGCGATCGCGTAAATGACAAGCGCGAGGCAATTGTACGCCAAGATGTAAACGGTGAAGAATCCGGTAGATTCCACGCACTTGGAATCGATGTAATGCGAAGCAGCCAGCAAGAAGCGGAAAACGTCGCTCTGTTTATCTTTGAGGCAAATGAAGGAATTAATTGCATGACATGTAGTTAACTATCGCATGTTTGTCATGCATGCATGCATGTACAATCTTGTTCATACAATGCTAATATATGTTCTGGTACCGTGCTCACATATATTCTGGTATGTACAATGCATGGCCTGTCATTTATGTCTGTCATTCACTTATGTCATGCAAATTTTGGTATATATCCAGTGAACAAAATGGCCGGAAGTGCACCAACACAGTGTCGTCTAAATCATGTCGTACAAGACATGCATATCACGAGTTCCAGTTATGACATCTCATTTATGTTCATGATAGAGTCATGCCACGCCGTAACAATTTTGGTAAATATCCAGTGAACGAAACGGCCGCGAGCGCTTGAAAACTCTGTCCTGTAAATCATGACGTAATAGCATGCATTTCATGATTCTCGTGTTAAGACTTGTCATTTATGCCAGTTGCGTAGGCAGAAATTTGTTTGGGGGGGGGGGGGAGGCGGAGGGGGGACACGCCCTTGATTCAACGTGGGGTCCGTGAAGCTGGGTGTGGTTCAGTGACATTTTGTTCCCTGTATTCCATGGCAGAAAAAAAAATTCGGGGTGAGGAGAGGGACTACCCCTTCGCTACGCCACTGGTTGGGGGGGGGGGGGGGGGAGGGGGGCCACCCCTTCGCTACGCCACTAATCTATGTTCGTCATGCAATTGCCTCCCGCAACACCAATATTGATATATATCAAGCTAGCGGAACGGCCTCGAGCGCATCACGAGCCTGGCGTGTAAGTCCTACTACATGCCATGGCGTGACTTTTATTAAAGCTTGTTGTTGGGCTAGTTCGTACATGCTTACTGAAATACAAAAAAAAAACGCGTATCATCGAGGAAGAACTTAGGACAAAACAGAGAAGGACGCCCTTTTCTGTTCTGTTCTATGTTCTTCCTCGATGGTACGCGTCTGTTTTGTATTTCAGTAAGCATGATTTTTATGTCGCTACCTGCTGCTTATGTTCGTCATACAGTCAAGTCGCTCAATGCGAATTTCGGTATATGTACGTTTAATGCAACGACAGCGAGTCGTTATATGAGTATATGAATGCTTAGTTAGTTAATGGCTGCCGCTCGTTTTGATAGCGGAGCTGTTCTAGGGCTGGGCCTGATGGCAGATGGGTGTCTGCGTCGCACGTCACGCTTCAGTTCCCAGATACATCCATGGATGGTGCAACTGCCTCGGTCGCGGTTAGGGTGCGTCGATGCGCAGGCCCTCTCCTAGGGTGGGGACAACTGCGTCGTCTACTACGGCTGTAGGCCATATTTGAGCCCACTCTTCCCAACGCGTTTCGCTACCGCGTGTTGGGGCTCAGCAGGCTGCCTCTCAAAAATGGTGTTTATTTTTTTGGATATGTGGCGTCATGATGACGTATGGTGACGTCACCACGTGATGATGATTTTTTGCATCAATCGTGTTGAAGCTGACGCCGACGGCGACTTTTCACGTTTGATGAGGCATCTAAAAGCTTCCGCCTTAAAAGGAATGTCACTCGCCGCAGGAGCGCTTCTTTTAGAGAGACTGCTCTACTCCTGCCGTCACAAACACAGAAAACAATCATGTGTGTGCGTTTGACCTTGAAGCTTAGCCAACGTCAATTTCCTCCTCTTCCTCGTCGCAGTTTCGTCGTCACAGCAACGAACATGCGCAGTGCCGGTTTGTTGTCTCTCGCGCACCCGTCTCCAACGGTCGGCGAGAGCCGCGAGGTGGTGGGCCTCGAGGACCTCAGCTCCTATCACGTGACTTCCGTGCAAGCAATACGAAGAGAATTGTGGACTTCGTGCTGCTACTTGCCCCGCGGGGGCGCGAACGCGCAGTGCGCCGCCGAGGCATGCTTTCCGCGATAATTGCTGCTGTCGCTCTACAAGTTTAGATTAACCGCGTTCAACACGTCATTTTTTATACATGCACTTCCTGCCATCTACAAGAGGAAATGTAAAGCCCACTAAACGGTTTTGTCTATTGCGTTACTGCTAGCAGCGACAAGCAGAAAGAAATAGATATGTGCATTACAAAAGCACTGCAGTGACGGTCATGGAGCGCTAATATAGGGCAATCTGATTTCGTACCACTGCGCCTTATCGGAGCACTCGAAAGGAAAAGTGCAGAGCCCGACGAAAGGGAGAAGCCCGTTTTAATAACGTAGATTTTTAGTGCTGTGAGGAACAGACACACAGAATTGGACTTAGTATTTCGTGTTTCACACTGCTAAGCCATGTACGTAAACGTAGCGGGGTCTTCCACGTATACGTGCGTTATTTTCGGAATTCAGAGTTCAACGCTCCTGCACGCAAATGCAGCCGTACGTACATGGCGACACCTGCAGAAGTAGCAGCCGTCCGATAGAGATCAATCCAGTCGTTGGCCTCGACTCTGCAGCTCATTAATTTTAAAATATTGATCTGCGTGCTTGATTTACATTTTTGCAATGATGGTACTCACTCAGCGTACTCGTGAGAAATTTATTTATTTTTTCGAAACTGCGGACTCATTGTCCGAGCAGGGTGGTCAGTGCAAATACAAAAGGAGTGGCAATCAAAGAACAATAAGAGCAAAGGCTGCGAACGTTTTTTCACAGTCTGATTTCTGATTTTGTTGAGGCAGTTGAATTCACAAAGGGTTCTTTCGAAACAAGAAAACTTAGTAACTCAGTGAGATCAACACAGGAAGTTCGGGCATTTTGTTGATGCTGTAGTGTGGGCCTGCTTGCTAAGGGTAAGGCACCGTTTTCGGCATGCGCTCTAGACCAGCGGCGCTGGAGGTTTGCTCTTTATGTTTGGTGTTGCCGCTGCCAGCACTTAGTTTTTCTTCAATCGCCCGTTTCACTTGAAGTCATCCGAGATGTGTCACTTTTTCCGCCGCTGTACAAAGTGACATGTAGATTTGACGTCTCAGTACTTAGTGTTTTTACATCCACGTGGAGCCGTATTTGTACGTTATAGGTGACCAGACAGGGCCGCACCATAAATAGCGAGGTGCAGGCGGAGAACGTACTGCAGAGCTTGGTCCCTGAGGACCAGCTGCGGTCCGTTCAACTGGCTGATGACGCCTCTAGGGTTCAAGGGCTACCGGCAGCTGTCTAGGCGGGGTGTGGTCACCCGAAAACAGCCGGACACTTAGTAAAGTTACTTCCTCCTCATTCTTGCTCTCCACTGTGTTCCACTATTCTAGGAACTAACCTATGCCGGTGAACACCGCCTATCACAGCTCTAGCACTGACTCGCTCGCTAAAGTGAGCTTTCTCCGTTAAAGGGACACTAAAGAGCAAAAATATTTTTCTCGTATTAGTAAAGTACTCTTTCACGATACCAAAAACATCACGCTTGCTGCGAGAAGCTGCTTAGTAAGCGAGAAAACACGCGAAAACAAAATGTGGGTGGAGACGCCACCTTGAACTTTCCGCACCATTCGCCGTGACGTCCCATGTTTTGACGCGCTTACTAGGGACTACGTAGTTCCTAATCGGTAAAAGTAAACATACCAAGTATGGGGTAATTTTGTTGAGCCAATGGCGCCAAAATACGATAAATACACTTTTAAATCCGTGACGTCACGCGGGGAGATTTCGGCGCGAAATTTAAAAATGAAACTTTGAACTTGACTTTCTCCTCTATTAATAAACCTATGATGGCGATATTAACGGCATTAGAGATCTCAGAGCACGATTTATCGATCTAAACCGATTCATTGTTTCTCTTTAATGTCTCTTTTAACTAAATCTCAGTGATCAAATACCTGTAGTAGCAAGTTTCAAATGATGGTAGAGATGCTAAAGAATTCGGCAGTAACCATGGATAGTGAATGAATACACGGTGAGTTTGTACGGCGATACATCGGAAATGACGAAGCGCATTTTAAGAGGTTCGCTTTCAAGAGCTATGTGCGCACATTTGCGGCATCTTTTTTTTTTTTCGCCGAGGCAAGGCATTGCCAAGTACCGATTTACTTTTCGCTCGTAGTACTCAACACGCGTTGATGTGTCAGTTGGCCCTTTCTGCTTTGTTACCGCTCCGAAATTCATGGTCTTCTGGGGTGGTGTCCCTACCCACTTTGCGTAATTCAGCTAAATGTTGCGCAACGTTGTGCCTCTTTATTCCGCAGTAAACGGCAGATGTTGAACAAGTTACCGAGAACTTAGTTAATATTTCCACTATTTCACGACGCCTGCCGCACAACATGCGTTGCGCCTACAGGATGCTAAAAGGTGGCGTGGCGTACGGTTAGAGCTTAAAGTCACTGTAACGGGAAAAGTACCGCGTTCCTTTTCTCTTCGCCGCCGCGCCCTTTCGGCGGCTTCGCCACATAAATGGTCCAGCTCGCTCGCCTCGCTAGTGTCTCCCGGCCGCAGACGCACGGCGCTTTGGAGGGCGATTGTTTTTATAGGCTCAGGAAAGCGTACAGGAACATTACGACATCCCGTATCGTTTTGAGACTTCATCGAAAGCCTATCAGGCATCGAAGAATGCCCAGGTAGGGCCCTCTTTGCCATTCCCAGCGGGAAAAAGGATACCAAACGACGGGCTGTGTGGCTGCACAGAATTAGGCGGGAAAGATTTGTTCCCACGACTGATACCCGCATTGTGAGGTAAGCGCTTCTTTGAGAATTCGCGAATGTTTCGGGGAATGTTGGCGCCATCCTGCACTAGTGAAGCTTGTTTCGCGTGGTTGTCGCAGGAGGTTCGTGCACAATAACATTTTATTATGTTTGGCGTAAAATTGACGCCTTTGTGCTCACATATAATGATCAGCGCGCCATGGAAACTGACTGCTACAAATTGGTACTGCCTGACGTGACTGTATGACGAACACAAATAACAGATGGTAGCATGAAAATAATGGCTGATGCTGTCGCGGCCGGTTCGCTTGCTTTATATGCCCCGGAATCGGTATTGCGTGACGTGACTGTATGACGAACATAAATACCGTGCGGTAACATGAAAATATTGGTACGCATGTCATGTAAGGCAGGATCTACATACCATGCTCATGATGCTCTCGCGGCCGGTTCGCTTGCTTGATATGCACCAAAATCGGTATTGCGTGACATGACTGTAATGCGAACGTTAATAACAGGTGGTGACATGAAAATAATGACACGCATGTCATGTATGGCATGATTTACATGCCATGCCCATGATGCTCTCGCGGCCGTTTCGCTTGCTTGATATGCACCAAAATCGGTATTGCGTGACGCGACTGTATGACCAACATAAATACCGTCATGATTTTCACGTTACCACTTGTCATTCGTGTTCGTCATACAGTCACCTCACGCTATACCAGTTTGGGTGCATTTCAAGCAAGCGAACCACCCGCCATCGCAGCATGAGCGTGGCAAGTAAGTCATGCCGTACATGACATGGAAGTCATGATTTTCATGTTACCACCTATCACTAACGTTAGTCGTACAGAAATAGCTCGTCATAAAAATTTTGGTATATATGCATTTCATTAAACGACCGCGAGCGCCCCGAAACCATGTCATGTAAATCATGTTTTACATGGCATGTCTGTCATGATTTGCACGTTATAACCAGTCACTTATGCTCGTCATACACTTTTTTCACGCCATACTAATTTTGTTGTGTGTCAGGCTATCGAAGCGGTCGCGAGCGCACCATGAGCGTGGCATGTAAATCATGCCGTACATGGCATACATGTCATTATTTTCATGTTATCACCTTAATTTAAATTTGTCATACAGTCATGCTATGTCATACCAAATTTGGTGTACTTCCCATTAACGAAGCGGCCAGGACAGCACAAAGTCGGGGGCGGATAGATAGATAGATAGATAGATAGATAGATAGATAGATAGATAGATAGATAGATAGATAGATAGATAGATAGATAGATAGATACGTACATAGTCACAGAAATTCGCTAAGAAATGCTTCGCATTTAATAAATGCAGACAGCCGAGCGCGTAAATGCCGCGCAGTTCGCATTTCTTTATCGCGTTAGTACGCGTGCGTGCGCATGTAGGCAAGTGAAAACTGCCGCTATTTCTTTCCTAATCAGTGAGAGAACAACGGTATGCTTCATTCAGGGCTGCAAAAGCGCACGCAATGCGTAAAACATGCGTTACTCCACGTGAAATCAACACCGTACCGCCGCAGCTTCGGCGGCGCTGGACCAAATATGGCGGCGCGCACGACGGTCGCGGTACTTTTCCCGTTCCAGTGACTTTATTAGAGTTACATGGGACGCGCCAAACGAGGGTGCGTTTCTTCAACGTGCTTAAGATAGACGGCTCTTCGCGTATACATTTGCCAGGCTACGCAATATATTATCGGCGACTTATCGAACGACATCCGCGGCACCGAAGGGTCGGAAGTCAGAGATAACGTGCTTGAAAGCTGCAGGAGATAAGCTATGTGCACGCGTGATTGACTCGGTGTGAAGTGTCCGTAGAATTTCTTGCATCGCAGAGCTTCCCGACAAGCAGATACGGCGCACGGTTGTTGTCACAGGCGCACGCAGGGTTTTATATTGATGGGTGCCAAGTTCCACAGAAGCCCCCCCCCTCCCTCCCTCCCTTTTCCTTCTGATTCAATTGACAGCAGAGTGGAGAGCAAATACAATAAGCTTCGCGATAGATGCAGAAAGAACAGTTTGAAAGTTTTCGTCCATGGCCTTTGGGGGTAAAGGTAGGCAGCGAACAGTTCTTACGCGACATCAGACGTCCTCGGCCGCCATTATAGTCAAAAACCTCCATGGCCATATGCCTGAACCTTAAAGAGTGACAGGACAGGACCGACTGAATAAATGTACGGGCACCTTGTTCGCGCAAACTTGTTCTTTTCATATACTCTGCCACTGAAACTGAGCACGGTTTATCTTAGAATCAGCACGGCATTAGGGCAACTTCTCGCCCTTCCCCCAGCTCGTGGATTGTAATAATAATATCCCGGGTTTAACGTGCTAAAGCCGAGATATGATTATTAGGCACGCCGTCCCTTAGGGTTCCAGAAATTTCTTCCTACTGGGTTTCTCGAACGTCCCCTTGAGTACACGGATCTCAGACATTCCGCCTACATCTCAGGCATTTCGCCTACCCCGAACCCGCTACTATCGGGTCAGCAGCCGAGCACCGTAACCACTGTACCACCATGGCGGCACAGCTCGCGAAATAATAGCTCCAGCAGTTATATATGTAGGAGAATTTGCATTCTGGTTGCCGTTGTAGCTGCGCTTCGCTCCCATTCTGCATGAAGGGCTCAGCTAAACCACGCCAAATATGACATTTCTGCCTTTAATTTTTCCGCCACGCATGGCGTCTTCAACTAGACATTTCGAACAGAAGATACAAAACATATCAGAGAAGCAGCGCGACTATGCACTTGGTATTGTAACAACCTCTGCACCACGAACATAGAGATCTTTTCTTAATCTGCACTCATACCGCGGATCTTCTGTAATAGAATCAGGTCGCGCAAGACAGGGAAAATTGGTGATCAATGGGAGAGGCCATCGTTTTGCAGTCGATGATGAAAGCTAGATAATGATCAGCAAGTGACCAACAGCGTTTTATCATTCTAAACCAGCGCCTTTCGACAACCAATCCTGAAAAGGCTGGGCCGCTTTAGACAAAAGCAATTATAAATATGCTGGTGAAAGCCTGTCGAGAAATTTCATGTGCCGTGTCCGCAAAAAAAAAAAAAAAAGACTGAGACAAGCAAGTCAAGCGTGCCACGTTAATGGCTGTGCTTTTCTCAAGTATGGCCGTCCGGCAGCCTAAAGAAGGACGGGGAATAGTGCAAGAAACGAATAATCTATAGATAAAAGTGATCACATAATAATGGTATGAGTAATGGATTGTAGAATAGCTGAAATAAGTTAATAATGCTAATTTAAAAATGCGGAATCAAAATCGCCCTGATTCAATTAAGAATTTTTGGACAGCGGGACAGACATCCCGCTGACAATGACCTAATGAGGAGGCTCCCAAGGATAGAATATTCGAATTAATGAAATCCAATCTAATCCGATTGAACACCGCTTTGATAATGTTTTTCTTCAGTAAATTGAAGCGGTTTGCATGATAAAAAATAATGTTCGACTGTTTCTTCCTGCTTTGCGAAACGAGCAAATAGGGGAAGGAGCCAGACTAGCTCATGCACATTTGTGTTTTCCTTCTTGCCGCACACACGTGTCGATATTGTGCGACGTGGAATTGAAAATCACAACGTGACAGTTTTCTTCGAAATCAAATATTTAGTGTAAAACAAGATTTGAAGCTCTCAAACCAAAGTGGTGTTCTTATTCGAACATATTAAATGCAGTAAAACATCAGTAAACGTAGATTCTAAACAAAACGCACACGCCAGCCTCCAACAAACAAAACGGTTAGCATTCGTTCACAACGCTTGCCACCGCACGGAAACGTATATTAAAAAGAATGTCACCAACTCAAGTCACCGCAACCAGTACTTTACGTAGTACACTTTTTCGCAAAGTAGATTCATTGTCTGAGGCACGTCGGAAGGTGTTCGTTCCCGGCGTTACTCGAACGACGACATCAGGAATTTTCAACTGCCATAACAACGAAACACTTCCAAGCGCACACGCAGTCACTAACAAATTGTCACAAATTTTCAGGATGCATATTGCTCAGCGAATATCTCACTATCGCTGCTGAGCAGATGCACTAGTTGGGACAGCGTCACCTCTCAAAGGGAGCTGCTGTCTGAGTTTCGCTGCCTCCTTTTTGCTCACAGTGTCGAAGTATCAGACTCCATAAGGCACCTCGTGAGTGTTAGCCGTGGTGTTACAGCGGTCGGCTGGGGCTGATCAAATCCAGAATCCAGTACACAAGGGCCAAGAGGCCACCGCCCAGGAGGTCTCCAAGAGCCGTCAGAAACGGTATGGCCGCGTTGTCCGGGTCCGTGCCGCGGCTCCAAAGAGCATACACAAGAACGCGGGCCACGTACAGCAGAATGCACACCTGGATGAAGGCTGCTGCTACGTATAACGCCACGAAAGGACCATGGAAGGCCTCGCCGTCGCCCTCCACACTGTCGATAACCGCCACAAATATGAGCTGACCTGGAACGAGCAGGAGCAACAGGAGGCGCGCTGTCCTCGCGTGAAGACAGCTACCGAAGAAGACAGCTATGGGTCCTACGCAGCGACTCTCGCCAGGTGGCAGGCTTGGCCGCTCGGTAGTGAGATGCAGGTACGTGGATATGCGGCTTGCCTGCACGGCCACTAGGTTTCCACCGACGCCGTTAATAACAGGCTGGTAGGCTGCAAGGCCTTTGTACCGGGTGCTGGCGATTTCCAGAATGTAGCCACCACCGCTGGAGACAACAATAGCAAAAAGGACCGGCAGCCACCCCTGACTTAAAACCTCGCGTGTGTAAGTGTTGCGGTAAGCCAGAAACGCCCACACCGGAGCCAGCAGCACTACTGCGCCCAGCAGTAAGCCTGACGCCCACTGATGATTTCGCAAGGGAACATGCAGCAATGTGGCGAAGCCAGCTAGCAGCGCCAATGTAATGACG
The DNA here is from genome assembly GCF_013339695.2 of Rhipicephalus sanguineus. Lineage (NCBI taxonomy): Eukaryota > Metazoa > Arthropoda > Arachnida > Ixodida > Ixodidae > Rhipicephalus > Rhipicephalus sanguineus. The sequence continues at coordinate 5,940,220 of NC_051186.1, forward strand.
TCACCCAGGGAGGCGGCCACAGGCGTGGCCACGTTGTCAGGGTTCATGCGCAGTCGCTGACACAGCACTATAACGAGTATCATCACGCTCGCGAGCACGATGCTAGCGAGCTCGGCCGTAAGCGCCGCGCTCGTGAAGAGGGTGAGAACGTGGCTCCAGTCCAGGTAGCCTTCTGTGGCGAGTGATTTGATGACGGCGAGCAGGGCAGCTACTAGCCCCGCCACGATTGCCTGACACTGGATGAGGGCGAGATTTCCCGCCGCGATGCTGAGCAACGCTGACCGGCTAGCCGCGTTCCCGAGGTTTGCCAGTGTGGACATACGGCAAGCCAAAGTCATTTCGAGATTTCCCTTGAGACCCAGCAGCGGAGGCACCATAACCATTAGCTCCGGGATTTGCTTGAATGCGTCCAAGTCCTTGGCTTTATTGAGTAGCACGCCGGCAGCCACCATGCCGAGACCGGCCAGCATGAAAGGAACGAACACTTGCACGAGGATCTCTGTCGGCGTCTCAGCCACGTCTTCGTCCTTGGTTTCTTCAGGCATCGGCTTGTTCGGAGGAACGGGCGATGACTCCTCCCGGATGGTAGCTCCGACATTTCCCTCCTCGGCGTCCCCGATGATGGGGCGAACGGGCAGGTCTTGGATGACATCGTAGAGGGATCCGCGGGGACAAAATCGCAGCCGCCGCGAGTTCCGTCTTCGTGTGGCATCGTATTCGGGGTGCAGGCCCGCGGACACGGTGCGTAGCCGTTGAGGGACGCGCGGTGGACGAAGCATGGTAGTCTCGACCACGGTGAGTGAGCGCTGGATGGCCGGGCGGGCCCTCTCTGCAACGCTGGAAGGCACGAAGCCCTTTGTACTCGTAGAATCGACAACGTTAGAAAGGTCCTCCGACGAATCTGAGGCTTCGTAGGCTTCATTACAGAAGCCGTTACGATGGGCGCCGTTGGGAGAAACTCTGGTACGATTGGCGCTGCCATATGTGACATTGGAGACAGCATCTCCGACGTTAGTTGACTGCTTGCTGTTAGGGTCGCGCACAATTTCGCCGTGTTCGTTGGTCATTATTCTGCCGGCTCAGAAAGCACGCGCCGTTCCGTTGTGCGATGACTGGCGGCGTAAGGAAAGTCGCGCACACCTCGATGCCGCCGCTGGTTAGCCAATCGGCAGATGCGCTGCGCTTGCTGGTGTGGCTGCTGCTGCAGCAGCACAACAGGCGAAGTGATCGCGGTGGTGGTCTGTCCAAGGGGCCCAGTGCGTATGCTAACGTCAACCTGTAGTTGACGGAGATGAACGGCACAGCGGGAGTAAACTTT